>NC_060249.1:83419906-84067272 GCF_921293095.1 Ischnura elegans
GAAGCAAAATGAAATATATGTTAGATTAATTTAGCAATGCACATCATTTGTGTTAATCCGTTGATTTAGAATGCATAAGGAGAGGTTATTGTACAATAGCATAAAATCTTTACCAAAATTGGCCCACTACGGCACTGACACACAACACATGCCTCACATGCATAAGAATCCTGTGTCCTTTAATTAATGCAGCAAAATAAGCCTATGACCAAATATGTACGTGTAAATATGTAAGGTACACCGGGGTAAGTGCAAATTTGGGGGAATTGGAACCTGAGGCAATCGTCACATAAATAATGCAGTAAAACCTCTATGTAGTGAACCTCTTTACATCATAAACCTCCATACATCATACCACCCCTACGGTCCCGTCTGATTTACATGTAAATTTATAGGCAAACCTCTATGTGGTGAACATCTTTATATCGTAATACCTCCACTCATCATACCAAGGAGATACCCCAAAGACGGCCTAACTACCTCCGTATATTGTACCGAGACAACTAGAGACCATTAATGCAGCCCCGATTACGTACGTGGAATGACATTTTCAGCAATAAATGTTTCCTTCTTTTTTTTATTATGTATATACATTATAAAGCTGTAATTTTCATGTTAACCATTACTTCTGGCCATTTTGTTCAATATGAGAGCATACCTAACTGTAAATAAGAAAAAAGGTACCCAACTATCCTAATTATTTTAAGTGACTATTGAATTGAGAGAGATCACATCATTTTCTCTTGAATCATGGTAAAAATCATGCGATAGCACTCACTTTCTTTAATTATTAAATAATAAATATTTGTTCACTGATGCATGCATGTGTGTTTAAACACATAAATATACCGTATATCTCCGAATATAGTCCCCCCTTTTTTTCCAAAAATGGCCGCGGAAAAGTAAGGGGGGGGACTATAATTGAGTGTAATCCAGTTTAGCATACTAAAGGTGACCATAAAGTTATAAATAACGGCATAATGGCTAATGTTCTCGTAGTCTTTCTATTTGAGTATATTTATGAGGATTATAATCGGAGATATTAGTAAATACTGCCACGTTTAACCGGAAATTTAGACAATTTTTACCACAAATGTTGTAAAGATACGATTCTTCCGATTCAAATAGCACATCGAATATGCGTTTTCACGGAATCCATCGGGTAGCCGTTAATTTTTCTTGGAAAAGTATTGTTAGAATAATTCAATCGACACTGATCACTTAATGACGCAAAACAGTAAATAATTAAAATGAAAACTAAACACACACTATCATTACATCAATCGAACACTGGAATTGAATCAATAGTATATGTACCCTTCGCTCATTTAATAGTTACACGATTTAAATAATTGCGAAAAATAAACAGATAAAGTGAACCTTTCGTGACGATTTAGCATTTCATTGCGTCCGTAGCTACTACAGTAAAACCTCTATGTAGTGAACCTCTCTACATCGAAAACCTCTATACATCATACCAACCCTCTGGTCCCGTCAGTTTTACATGTAAATTTATAGGCAAACCTCTCTATAGTGAACCTCTTTATATCGTAAAACCTCTATATATCATAGCAACGAGACACCCCCGAGACGGCCTAATTACCTCCGCATTTCGTACCGAGACAACTAGAGACCATCAATGCAGCCGCGATAACGAACATGGAATGACATTATCAGCGATAAATATTTCACGCTTATTTTTTTCTTATACACCTTTAATAATTTTCACGTTAACCATTAGTTTGGGCCATTTTGTTCCATATGAGAGCATACCTAACAGTAAATAAGAAAAAGGCATCCAACTCTCCTAATCATATTAAGTGGTAGTTAATGATGATGATGACAGAAGACATTGTTTTCTCTCAAATCATGGTCAAAATCTTGCGATAGCAATCGCTTTCATTTACTTATGGCTTTATTTTCTTGTAAGTGCCTACATACAATGTTCAGTTAATAAAAGAGGCGACCAGCGCAGCTTATAATCACTTGCTGGCGAAAATATTTCAACCAACTTCACTCCCATCCATGGAGACAGAATTACTCGACCGCATTGCTACTTCTGCTTCTAAAATGAAAATATTTCATGAATATACTGCGACTCGAAATAAATCAAATACAATTTTGCAATTATTTCATTCCCACATTTCCCAGTGTAGCACTTTCTTACTACCGCCTTGGTAATTTTTTCGATGCTTTCGTGAACGATCGTAGTTTATAATTTATTGCGCTTAGCGACATATGTCTTGCCTGCGTATTTATGCCGCAAAATCTGACTCTTCCATCGGGAGTCCGGGATGTCAATTTCTAGCAATACTGACGAACATCAATCCATGCGCGACAATGTTAGGTGAAGGAGACAGCTAATTAGCTGATATGCGGTAGGGCAATGAAATTTCTTACCGTCGCCGCCGCATTCTAAAGTAGTTCGCCCAGCATTCTCGCCGGGAAATCACGTCCTTTCGCAGACCTAGCATTTTTGTGTGCCCCTGACAGATTTTTTCTTCGGAACACTACTTGCATTATATTTTGGAGAGAGAGAATTCAATGAAATTTTCAAAATTGTGCTCAATTTCTTGTCTATTTTTTGCAGTAGTCACATGTTAATTTTTATTTTTATAATTTTTAACAAGTCACATGTTATAAGAATGATAAATCAGTTCTCTAAAAGATATTATCAGGAGTATTTTCAATTATTGCCCATAAAATATTAAAATTACTTAATTAATCATAGGCTGATGATGGATTCGAGAAATAAAAGAAGGCGACTACTTGGCATTACCACATAATTAGCAATTTCTCTAGCCATCAACGAGGGCTGGCAGAAGGAAGATGTAGCAGTGACCTTTGGAAAGCCATCCACTCTGACATCTATTTTAAACAACCAAGGAAAAACATAAGAAACTGTCTATCTAGGCTGCACAATTAAAACACTCAGGCAGTGAAATACGAGGATGAAGAAATTATGTTGAGAAATATAAAACTATTGTACTTTCCTCCGAACACTATTAGTAAATTGAATAATTTCTTAGGTCAAAAGGCATTAACGAAAACAGCTAGTGATTTATTTATAGTGAAAATGACATTAAAAAGTGCTCATGTAATTGAAAACATTATTTCGAAAGAGTTTGAAAAAAATTTTAAGCAAAACGAATAACTAATTTATTTTCTAAAAAGGCCTCTTTAACTAGTTACTTTACCTTTGTGTAATCCTTTTCCTAATGTATAACTGTAAATATATGTTCACTTATGCATGCATATATGTTTAAATATAGTTATTTAATGATTAAAAAGACAGTAGCACCTTTCATTTCCCAAGGATATGAAAAAATAGTGCCTTCCACTAAAACCTCTCTATAGTGAACCTCCATACATCAAATTGCCCAAATTTTGGTCCCCTCCATTACGATGTAAAGAGGTTTTACTGTATACGTCCGTGCGGTTCGTGTTTACAACCACTGCCTTTACCGCCTTCACAGAACAAGAATGCGTAATAGGTGATGCATTTGTTTCTGAAAAGGTGCAATAATCGACGACTTTAAACCAGAAGCGCCGGCATTACTGCATTTGATCGAAATCCAGCGACTCAGCATCAAAAGTGTGATCAATTTATTGAGGAATATATTCAATTCGCCAGGGTAAGTAGGCTCGATAAATTACGTCACATAACGTTTCGCAATTATTTCCGCGATATTTTCTTTATTAAAAATAATTTTACGTTCAACAGTGAGGTGATGGATTAAGTAGAAAGATGAGGATCAATCCTGCGGCAGATTAGAGGCCATCAAAGACGGAGTTTCGATGCCAATTTAAAAATAGCCGTTGCAGAATACGCCGTAAATCATAGTATTCACAGCGCTTGCAAAGCGCTAATACATTGCGGAAGTCATTTCGGGGGTCTCGATGCGGCAGATTCAAAGAATTAGAGGAAAATATCGTCGAATTTGTGCGCAAATGCAGAGCAGAAACTCTTTGTGTAACTTATGCAATGCTTCGCAACGAGGCATTGAAAATTGATAACATATTTTTTCAGTGTTTATGTTTGGTGGAAAAAGTTTATTTCTTAATTTTATTACTTTGATATTTGCAAGTCCTGTAGTTTCATTATTTTGCTTAGCAGGCATTTGATGGCAATATTTTTATAATGTTTATAATTTATTTAACACAATTTTATTTAGATTTCCTAAATTCTTCAGGTCACTTGGATTTGTGATGACTTGATGGGTGTGTTACACTGGATCTAAGGAAGTTTCAGGGCCAAATAATGCAATACTGTTTATGGGATTTAAGTTAAAGCTTATATATTGACATTGTTTGTAGTCATTTGGAAATCAAAAATATTAATAATTTGTGAATGTTTAAAAAATACAATAGCCTTGGATACTTAAAAAATTTTCTCATTTCTTCATTACATCTGGTTAAGGAACTATAAATTACTGATACATGCAATGGATCACAACATGTTTTAGGTATAGTTATTTTGTTGTGATGGAAAATATGTGAACAGATTTGTTTTTAATCTTCACAGAAAATAATAGTTTTTATCAACTCTAGAATCTTAACTTGCTAACCACAGAAAAATTGCCTTCCTTTGCATTTTAACATTTTTCCCAAAACTGAGGTCTCAAAATTAGGGGGGGGGACTATATTCAGAGGGGGACTATATTCAGAGGGGGACTATATTCGGAGATATACGGTAATGGTTTAAAAGACAGCAGTGCCTTTCATTTCCAAAGGATATGAAAAAATGGTGCCTATCATTAAAACCTCTCTATAGTGAACCTCCATACATCAAATTGCCCAAATTTTGGTCCCCTCCATTACGATGTAAAGAGGTTTTTCTGTTTATGTATTTAAAATGGCATTCCTAGCAAGATTTTCACTACTCTACTTTTGATAATACGCAGGAATCGCTGCCTACCCTAAACTCTCATTAGAAATACTGAAATACACTATTAATCGGAAGTGCATCTCCTCATAAAGTGACCAAGTGTGGCACATCGTTTTACAATAACCACACCGAGAAATTTAGGGATTACATTGAGATTAAATCAGTAAATATGAATGAAAGAATATCATAATATGCTCTTATACTGAGGTAGATTAAATTATGTAACTATGAGTGAAAACAGTAGAGGTTCCTCTTGCTCCTGATTATATTGACACTGGGGCAAGTGTAACCCATTTGTTTCCGCTTCCCCCATCACATATAAATAGTCAAATAATTAGTTTCATAAAATATCTTGTATGATGTGAGGCATGATAAGGAGGAAGTTCTGATTAGTAGTAAAATTAGGCATGGCAATATTTCCACTGAGTTTTATTATGACACTACTCGTTTCGTCGTTACAAACTTGATAATGTTGTTTCTAACGACAAAACACGTAGTATCATAATAAAACTCAGTGGAAATATTGCAATGTCTAATTTTACTAATGTTTCATAAAAGGTTGGGATTTTTCCTTTCTGCAGTGGGGTGATTCCTATGGAAAGTTATGAAACACTGGTATATAGGAGATGGTCAAATTTGAAACAAAGCCAAAACAAATTCATTCATCGCTTATCAACAGTGACACTTGTACGAGCTATTCCATCTCCACCAACAGAAGAGACTAGTGTAGAAACTCCCCAAGCTCTGCCATTAGCAGTGTCGCATTTATGCTCATTTACTTTATAAGAACCTCATCCAGCTCTGCCGTCAACATCCAATTTCAACGACATTGCTAATTCAACCGACTTTGCTGTCTCAACATCAAGCACGAGTAGGATCTCGTTTGAGGGGTTACTTCTGGACAAAATAAAACAAGCAGCAAGGGTTATGTGTGGAAGAAAAAGAATATTTGGAGGGGCAGAAGTTATCACATCAGAGGAGGTATTTTTAAACCGAAAGAAAATTAAAGAAAAAAATCTGAAAATGAGGTGAAAAAAATAAAAAGACATTAGTGTATCATGAGGAAAGTAGTGATGAAGATAATGTTGAGAAGAGCTTAAATGACTTGGATGATGATAAAATACAAGACAAGATCAAAGAAATGGATGAAGAAGATAATTTCATGAGAAGAAATTAAAAATGTTTGTTGGACAGCTGTTGGAAAAGGACCCATGTCTACCAGTGAAATTGCTGGAAGAATTCATACAACATCAACATTTCATTGACCCAAGATTGAAGACAAGAGAATAATTCAACCTGAAGATTTTTCTTAATTTCTACTACCTCTAGCATTTGAGAAGCGAGGCACATTCAACTTTGACATCTCATTTGATTCCTATGATATGAGTTAAGTGTACGAAAAGTAAAGAGAAATTACATTTCTATTGGTGTTCTATGTAGCTGAATTGTTTCTATTTACCTCAATGATATATTTTTGCTTTATAATAGATGAACAGGCCCTGGGTTTTACGTGCCCCAATCATCGGGGCAAGTGTAAATGCTGACTGCAATTAATACTCCTTGTTCCAGAGAGGAAACCATTGAAATATACATGCATTATATTTCATTTGATGTTGGAGCGTATATTTCTTAAAATAGATTATGGAATATTAATAAATTTGAATGTCAATTCAATTTTATTAATATGGGTTTATGGGTTTTCAGGCCAATGAACAGCTCAGTAAGCTATTCAGATACCTTGATTCCCATGGCAATTTACACCAAGGTCCAAAGTCACATTACTTACTGAGAGATTGCACGTGTAACTGCATGGATGAAACACAGTTGACCTAACTTCTTAACAAGAAATCAATAAATAACGGCATTATACTTAAGAGAGAAATTACCTCAGATGATTTGCCTTGAGAACCAGGAGTACTTATCATGTCTCCTACAGCTTCAACTACGCAGTGATTTCCTTTCTTCTGAACACAATTTTCTTCGGCAGATGGCTGAAAAATTATTTAATGTTAATACATTTCCGGCCAGGCCTCAACCAAGTCACTATTATAAATGTGTCAAGAATTTTATCAAGCAGTGCTTTGAGATGCCAAATTAGAGTCTCACCTAAAAGAATTTGAAATTTTGTAAGCCCCCATGTGGAGATGCACTGCAGGGACCATGTCAAAATAAATAATCTACACCAAGTTATTGGGGAACGTCATGAAAATAATTCATACAAACAATGAAACATAGTGAGATCGAAGTAAATAATTATGAATTGCAATTTGTTTCTTGAGATGTGAAAGAGAAACTAAAAAGAGTGGCTTCCTCTCCCGTAGGCCCAACTTAGTAAATTGAATTGAAGAGGCAGATACTTTGTGGAGATCCAATATAAGATATGAAGTGATAGTACTTTGCACTTATCAATATTAAACTTTATTTCAACAGAGTCGACATGTTTAATTGCACTACAGCATTGTCAGGACTCATCAGAAGACAGAAGTACTATCAATTCATATCCAACTTAGTAAGGAAAATACTACATATTGTAAAGCATCACTTGACATAAATTCTATGAAGTATACAATTTTAATTTGCCATTGTGATATGAGTGATATTGCTATTGTATGATGAGGTGAGTGGATATTATTCATTTAAAACCCTAAAGAAATTATTTACATGCTTAATGATTTCCTTATTAATTTCTAACATGGTTCTTGATCAATTTTTCAGGCATGTAATTCCTTGACAAAAGCTGAAATACACGAGAAGTGATGCATCTCAGTGACTACTTAACCAGTTATAATGAAATAAACTTGAAATGAAAGGAATTTGTTTCTACATTTCCTTAATATCATCAGAAACTTACTCTTGCATTAAAAATTTTTATATCCACATTTGTATGAAAATATGTATGATTATTTATGCAAAGAAAATGGAAGCTCAATTAGAACATTATTTTTTCAAGAAACAAGATACCAAAGATACTTTAAACTGTGGTACACATCTTGATTTTAAGCAAGGACAGAAAATTTCTCATACATAATATTTTACCTCAGAAGCTTGTAGTTTATCCATAGCGATCTTCTCCTGATCATTGGAAACACTGAATTTTTTCACATGCCGAGTGTTAAACTGAGGTGATGACTGAAAAGAGAATTATTTTTCATTAAGGACAGTAATACATCCACTCCCCAATTAACACGGTTCCGATTAGCATTGTTCCTCATTATTGCAGTTAACATTTTGAGACTCTGTTCCAGTTCTGAATTGATGCTCTTAAAAATTCCCCGGTGCACTGTGATCGCTACACTGCACGCACCCTTTGCCTCAATTAGAATTATTATCTGCTTCAAGATTATTTAGTACTTGAATGTAAAATTTCCAATTTAAAAATTTTATAACTGCAAGTTGTCTAAGATACATAGTCTAAAAGACGAAAAATTTTCAAAATAGTTTAATCAAGGCTTTTTTCATTAAGTCATTAATTTATTCATCGATTAGTGAACCTTCTAATTGATGTGTCTTTTTACAAAAATTTATTCATAGTGCTTAATCTAAAATTTTTAAACTCCATTTTTTCTGTTAAAATTAGAGAATGAGTCATATAAGGCAGCCTGATTCGGAATACAGTACCGCTCGGCATGAAGTTAGAAGTCTTGCAAAGTTTTATTGAGGGACAACTTAAAGATGATGGTGATGCACCCTCAATAGTTTCTTATTATTGATTAAAGATTATTTTATTTATTTATGCATTATGCACGAGGCTAAACAAGCCAATTGACCATGGAATCGTAATGAGAGAGAGCAAATGAACGTCGGCAGCATTAAACAATGAAGGCTTAGGCTCTAATAGATTATGACTCATTAGATGTGATTTTTTTCGCTAATTCACCTAAAATTGCGAGAAACACGAACTTTTATTTTTATTTACAGATTTCGCGTTATTTCGCGATATCGCGTCTTGCATGTCACATGGATAAAATCAGCATTTAATGAATAATATGAATACTGATGAATATGATTGTATTCATATTATTCATTAAATGCTGATAATACATATTAATACAATCAGCATTTAATAAATGCTGATTGTATTAATATGTATTATGAATTGTAATGGCTTTAAATATAGACACCTAGCATTACGAACAAGGACACACAAAACTAAGAGATAACACTGAACGTGCACATGGTTTTGGAGAAAAAAGAACAGTACACATACCTCTTCACTTGAAACTCCTGGGCTTAAACAGATGAACCTCCTTCTCTTTCGAGGAGATGTCAAAATCTTTTTCCTTACTTGGAACTTCAGAGAATCACTTATTTTTTCACCCCATAGGTCCTCACTTGAATTTAAACCCCTTCTTTTTTTACAAGCTCGCACCAAGCCCATTATTTCATTCTCTACCTATTGAGAAAAAAAATTTTTTTTTACCAATGAACTTGCAATGGGGTTTTGTCCATAACTTAAAAAATTAGCAAGAACGATAAATTCTAAGTCTTGTAAAAAATCCAGAAAATTCAATTCCAAAGCAAGCACACATTCATTGACAAATGTTGAAATAATTGTCTTAAAAATAAAACATTCTTCTTTTCAACCTCTTGATGCATAATTAAATTAAAAAAGAAAAACTTTGTGCTTTCACATTAATATTTATTCACAACCATGGTTTCAACGTTTGATGAACGTGAAACAAACGAATATTAATGTGAAAGCACAAAGTTCTTCTTTTTTAATTTAATTATGAATCGCTTTCACCAAGTTACGCCTCAAACAATCAACTCTTGATGCATAAAAAATTCTGACATAACAATCCTTTCAGTAGCTCTTTCTAGTTCACGAATGCCTCCTTCACCTAAATATGAACCATAATGCCAAAAATGGGTAGCATATTTGACCTACATGAAGTCCACCAAACTTTACAATTGACTAATTATTAAACTTTCCTTTTTACTCCTGTTTCATGATTATTGGTCATTTTGAAAAGTTAACCTGCTATCAGTATTATTTTTTTTTACAGATTCCCCTTGACTGACCACTTTTCAAGGTCCCTAAAACGTAACACTTTAAATAAACAGAGAATCAGTCTCAAGAGAAAGTTCCATAGGTTATCCACACAACACTGTATGTAAAATATGATTTGATGCTTTCCCAGCAAATAATGTGGGTTAATTCTTCTCAGGACTCCTACGGGGTTAAATTATCCATAATAATATACATAATATGGATAACACATTATGAGCACAGTGGGAATCCCAAGAAGAGTTTATCAACACTGTATGCACTTGAATGCTGGGTGGTTATTGAGTCACCTTTCACGTGGCCGCTTATTACAAAGTAAAAGCCAATCCCTGTAAAAAAAAATGGCCCTTGTACCATGTAAAAAATCCAAATTTTATTGAAGGTGTACGCAATTTGAGCCCCACTTAAAACAAAGTTGGTCTCATGGCAAGATATATTCTCAATCTTTTCTGAGTCCTTAAAAAACATTAAAGCAGTGTCATATCCATTTTAAGACACTGACAGCTCTAACATTATCTAATTATTTTCGCCCACAAATGCTCGAGGCGAAATCTATCATCAGCATCGGAACTCCTCTTCTTAGACTAGGAGAATACACAAACTCCCACCACTGCCATGGGCTAGGCAAGACCCATACCTGTAATGCACCAGGTAATTCCCACCCCCTCTCGATAGTTATCCCTCCCCAAATCTGCCTTTGATCATTCCCAATAGTGCTGCCTAAGAGCACAATCATAGAGACTATCTTGTGATATTGATCATTATGAAGGGCGATAAAAGAAGAAAAAAAGTGTTGACTTTTAATACAAAATTTGAAATTTTCATTGGTACAGACTATAAGATCAATAAAATCAATGTCGCAAAAGGGACAAGATTCACTCATTACTTTATCAGGTAGATTTAAAAAATCAGGAGAAAAAGTGACTTTTGGAGCTCAACAAAAAAAATTGGCTACTCTAAACATAAACATATTAAAGATCCTGAGTTTAAGTCACCCCTAATAAAAAACTCAAGAGTGTCTAAAATCCCTTTCGTATTGCTTTTCCCAAAATCCAAGGCAGTGATGATTTTTCCATTCATCCCAGTTCCTTTCTTGAGACGCCGTTATAACAAGAATCCTATCCAACTTTATATGTGGTTTTTCAATATTCAACAATGCCACATAAATTTAAACAAAACAATATACACACCAGATCCTTGGTCTTATAATTGGGAATGGCACAGGCAACTACTTTCTCTGGAAGGAGGTACTCGATAAAATCAATGAGCTCTTTCTGCGAACAGTGGCAAGCATAACAAACACGGGTGTAGTCGTGTGTCACTTCACTCAAAATGCCCTGAAAATATAGCAGTTCAGTATATTAACTGTAGAAAAAGCAGTAAGTACTCCTACTCTACAGTCTATGCTTTAGGAAGACCATAGTTAGATTCAGCACGCACAAAAAATACACAAGCATTCAACCTCAGTCAACCCACCTCAATTCAATAAACGATTGTCCCTTAGGGACTCAGATTTTGATAAAATTTATGCATGGGTATACATCCACCTCAAACAAAATACCCTAAGACCAATTAGTAAAAAAATTGAGTTTTATTGGGGAATTAAAATTTTTCACATCATTGCCATCAAAACATAGGTATGTATCATGAATCATACAATTCCTCCTTCACCACCAAATTGTCATAGAGCCACAATTAATGACTTCGTAAGACATTAAATGTGAAACAAATTCATCAAATTGCTATTCTTATTAATGTTAAATTTGAATGTTTAAAAAATATTTCATTAACTTTGCTCAAATACTCCATCACAGCATTGGCCCAAACTTTTATTTTATAATCCACCCTACTATTACCCAAATAAAATAATTAAGTGGCTACTCATTAATGGATTGTAAAAAATATTTAAAATTTCCATTTTTTCCTTCAATGCATTTCAGCACCACCATTATAAATACATACCTTAGGTTTGTAACACAAAGTCTGTACATAAGATGACTGATTCAGACTATTAGTATGGCCTATAGCTTCAACTAGAAACTGGTATCACTGCCAATGTTTGTAATCAATATTATTAACAACATGCTTTTGACCAACCTTATGCGAGATCTGTAAGGATTTGTATCCGACAACCAGCTAATATGACTACATTTTCAAGGTTATTCATGTCATAATGGTTAAGCAAGATATAATTAATTGTTTTGTAAATATGAGATATTATTTAAACAAATTGTTTCACAGTTTGTTTAAATAACATCTCATATTTCAGAGTTTTGAACTACCAAGTAGGATGGTCATTGGTCATTTTGAACCATAGTTTTTCAGCACGAAATATACACTTCTCAATTCATAGGAAATCATTTTTCCCCTGAACAATAAAGGATCCTAATAAAAGCTATGAATAACTCGGTAGTCAAATATCTTCCCATAGTTCAGTCATTTGTGTTTATTTCTAAAATTTCTCAATCTATTAACAAAATAACTATGTATTTTACATTTGTTAAATCTTAACATAAGTAGTATTTGCTTAAATAAATTCTCTCTAGATTGAAAGTTTACTTATGTTTAATCTTTAACAGCATTGCAATATCAAGCTTCCCCTACTACACCCTCCATTTCTCTCTACAACAAGTCAATTCCTAATGTCCATATGTTCAAAACTCTTATTTTTTTGATAACATTGTATGTACACTAGGGCGGATCGGAAAAATCAATTTTTTTCAAATCCATCTGGCCCAATGAAAAAAAGTTGTGGGACCGATCAAAAATAAGGCCTGAAAAATTTGAGACCTCTAGGTGAACCCCTGACCCTCACTCAAATGGAATTTAGGGGGGGAAGGTCAAAATTTGAAAGATATAGTATTTTATGGTCATTTCCTATAGATTTTGCCGAGTTACTGACCTTCAGGGCTAAAATTTCATTCATTTTGACGTATCTGCCACCGTTTAGCCACAAAATGCCTAACTTGAGTCCGCGAAGAAAATATTCCAACGCCCACGCAGCGTCGCGGATACAAGAGCCGCAGGCCGATCCCCTCCCCTCCCCGCTCGCTTCTACCCCTCCCACGCCTCCAATACAGCAAAATTTATCCCGCGTATGCTGCTCGGAGGTCGTTTATCTTTGATAATATAAATCGGAAGATGGTAGAAGGTAATAAAGGAAGCTTAGTGAGACGACTTGTCCCTTATTAGGCGCCTCGTCGGGGTTAAACAAATCGATGTTACCAACTTTTAGAGAGGTGATGAAAAATTTTTAGATCCGAGAACGCAGGAAAGGAGCCTACGGTTCATGAAAAGGCCTCTCGAGTGGCTATACTGGTGTGCTAACTTCGGATATGCGCTCCAATTTCGACTTTGTCCGACAGATGTGATTAAATGGATTTTGGGCGAAAGCCGCTCGCGTCCTCTCCCCGCAAGCTTCTCCCACGCGCCAAATGCACCAAAATTCACACCAAGTGCGTCTTACTGCGTTAGTCTAAATATTTAATGTTTCAGTGTCGTCTGTGGGGGAACAATCACGAAAGAATTTTTCAATTACCAGCTTTCCAATCTGTATTTCTTATGTCAGTGTCATTCCTCGTCTTTCGCTGTTGTCAACAAAGTTTTGTGAATTTCTTCACGAATCTCTCGTCCGTATCTATAATTAAAAAGAAGTATTTAACTTCAAATCTGAAAGTTCATCAATAGATTTTTGAAAATCCACAGCACTAATGTCAGAAGTAGCCGGAGGTACTGTGGTCTCTCTCCAATATGTCATTAGCGAGTAGTCCTCAAAGTTGATATTAAAATCCAGCACTTAATAAAATATCGGATCGGCCGCCAAACGCATACTTGCAACAACGCAAATTCGGTCCTGAAATTGCCCTCCCAATGTTTATGTCGCAAATCTAAGTCAACTTAGTGCAATTAGCAAATAGACCTCTGTAAGGGATGAAATATGACTTGATGCTTTCCCGGCGAATGATGTGGGTAAAATCTTCTAGGAATTCAACGAAATTTATCCCTGATGATGAGCCCCGAGTCGGAGCTTGAAACGTTTGCCATTATGGAAAAATTAACCCGGTGGGAATCCCGAGAAGTACTCACATAGCAAGGGATGTTGGAATTATGCTTGTAGCATAGGGATGATGCCTCCTTTTTGGGCGGTATTCACCATCGCATTCAAATCCTTTTTATTTTTGTGTATCTAATTTTCACTCTGAAAGGAATCGAGAATCGCAGATTTTATAACTTTTGCTAATCCTCCGACGGGGGAGGCAAACCCAAAAGTGGGACCCTGTTTCTTCAACTAACATTACACATTCCCCTCTAAACTTGGATTGATAAGTGCTCTTGCTTTTTTTCATCAGACAAAAGAATAGTCTTTCACTCCATAAAAATGTAGCCCTTTGATGACACCCTTTATTGCCTCTCTTTTCGTATTCACAATAATTAGCATCTTTTTCTGTCTAAGTAAGTAATTCTTGCAAACTACCTTGGATGTTTCTTACGAAGTTATGATTTTTGCGTCAACTAAAGTTGCGGGGACGATCATTGTTGTTTCTTGGTTCTTGTATATACCTCTATCACATTTGGTAGACGCATTTCCCACGCAGAAGTTCCAGTTTGAGTTTAGTCCTGAATTTTTATTTGATGAGGAACGTAGAGATAAAAATCGGATGATTTCTCTTCAGTTTAATTTTCTTCGGATGAATTGATGATGAAAATTTTTGTTACTATTTTCCCATACAAGAATTGACGATGTCGACTCAACGCTCTCCGACAATTCTCTTTTTTTTCCTCAGTTGCCGAGTTTCTTTAGGACTCAATCCAGCAGCCATCATCTTTAGTTTCGTCCGCTGGTCTCTCAACATACTTCTTCATTGGGGGGAACATTATGCTCCTTCTTGCACTTACACGCACAAATATCGCATAATTTCAAATGTTCTTTCAAAAGTGCTTGAGTTTTGTACTTCAGCAAAAACCCTACTTTTGGCCTATTCGCATTTTCCGTAAGTTTTAGTACTTCCTGTTGTACCGCTAAATCCATTTAGTCACGCACATAATGGAAAGGAAGCGTCACCATGCACACCTTTATAGCCACTCGAGAGGCCTTTTCATGAACCGTAGGCTCCTTTCCTGCGTTCTCGGATCTAAAAATTTTTCATCACCTCTCTAAAAGTTGGTAACATCGATTTGTTTAACCCCGACGAGGCGCCTAATAAGGGACAAGTCGTCTCACTAAGCTTCCTTTATTACCTTCTACCATCTTCCGATTTATATTATCAAAGATAAACGACCTCCGAGCAGCATACGCGGGATAAATTTTGCTGTATTGGAGGCGTGGGAGGGGTAGAAGCGAGCAGGGAGGGGAGGGGTTCGGCCTGCGGCTCTTGCATCCGCGACGCTGCGTGGGCGTTGGAATATTTTCTTCGCGGACGCGGACTCAAGTTAGGCATTTTGTGGCTAAACGGTGGCAGATACGTCAAAATGAATGAAATTTTAGCCCTGAAAGTCAGTAACTCGGCAAAATCTATAGGAAATGACCATAAAATACTATATCTTTCGAATTTCGACCTTCCCCCCCTAAATTCCATTTGAGTGAGGGTCAGGGGTTCACCTAGAGGTCTCAAATTTTTCAGGCCTTATTTTTGATCGGTCCCACAACTATTTTTCATTGGGCCAGATGGATTTGAAAAAAATCGATTTTTCCGATCCGCCCTAATGTACACTCAAATAATCTTCTCACATTAAGGTTTTGTTTTGATAATGATAAAATCTCTAGAAGAGACTCAGAAACAGAATTTTTCTTTTTTTGTCGATTAGGATAAGTATTATGTATATTCTTGACTGACAGAGTAAAGGACTTCTTTTCTGGCAAGAAAAACCATCTTATCTTAGATGCAATTAATTGGTTCAATCATGTTGCACAGAAACATTTACAATTATTTTCTAAAACTTGATTCTACTGTAAGCAGGAGGGCAAGTCGGTAACTTGGGGTGCCTCGTTTGGGAGAGAGAGTTGTCGCCCAAAATTGTCTCCCGACCCAAGTCCGTAACCCGGTAGAGAGAACTGTTTCTCCCGTTTGGATGGGAGAAAACTCGCTCCGATGAGTCGTATGAAAAATTTCTAAGGCGAATCTGATATTGGAGCTTGATTTATCGAAAAATTAACCGCGTGCAATTTTAAAATGTTTTTAATTTTATGTCAAACTCATCCATGCAAATATTTTCTAAATTAAATGCATAATAACCTCATTATGACTTACTAAAGTCAGGACTACTTTTTTGACCGCGCGCAGTGATTCCTCGCTTGCAAGCGGCTGCAAGGCTAAATCCAAGTGCCGGTAAATTTTGCTTGTCACCATGTAAATTCTTCATTTCGTATCAATTACAACCTCACCAATATTTCTAATGTGAATACAGCTTTTGCTCGCTGCTTGCAGATTTGTGCAAACATCTTTTGTGCCAAAATTGTGTTAATGTCAATGTGACAACTCCCGTAAATCTTCTGCTGATAATCACAGTGCCAGTGGTTGCAATGTACAAAAATATCGGCTAAAAGTTGTAATTATCAGTGCTCCATCGTGATTGAATTGTAAGCAGTGTTATTACCATATCGATTAATGTCTGACAGCAATGTAAACATTGTCAGTGGCGTGTTCACCTCCGTTGTTCATCGTATAGGTACATTGACATTTCACGATCAAGCTATCAAGATCAAAGCTGTGTGTGAAGTTTCTTTTTCTAGTATATTAACGAATAATAGTGAGAAAAGTCACCTGTGCCTCTTTCGTGGGCTAATTTCCGGCTTTAAATCAGTGAATTAATAGTTGTTTTTATCATAACGAGCTTAGTGATTGTAAGTTGTTCGTGATGAATAAAAGAGTGGAAGTGATTTCCAGTTTTTTTATATTTTATTTTCCTATGTCTCACTTTATATTTACGGTGTGTGCTAGTACTTAGTTTGTGGATATTCATTTATTATTGAAGTACATTTATAGCTTCTGTATGTGTTGACAGCGGAACCGATTCGCGATCTCATATGTTGTGTGCACACGGTTTTGCTGAGCAGTCGTATTCGTGAAACCAATGAAATGGTGAAACTCTATTACATTGTCGTGGAATAAGTTCTTTTAGCAATAAGGGCATGTCTTGTGTTTCATTAACTATCTGTTGCTTTTCATAGGTAACTGTTTAGAAGTTATTTTCCATTATTTAAAGTGCTTTTCTTGCGCTCTCTGAATTAGCATTAGCTTTCTAAACCCCGCTACTTACACGAAAAGAATTCAGAGCTACAGCTAATTGTTATTTCATAGGATCGCGGTGTTTTTGCCTGCTATTGAGGGTGATGGATTTTCAGGAGGAAGAGAATCGGACCATCGAAGGACGGATACGGTTTATTAATATCCCGCAACAATTTCTCACTGGTGTTAATTGCCCCACTTCTCTGAAATGCACCTTATATACGAGCAATAATATTCTATGGTTTGAAAGAAAACGCGCCATATTGAGAAAATACAACAAAACACTGTCGAGATACGCACTTTCTCCATGGGAGAAAGAGATACGTCGGGCTCTTGAGGGGGACGTAACTGAAGCGCCCGTCTGGGGCGCCAAAGGCGCTTGAGGGGGCTTACGGACTTGGGTCGGGAGACTAGTACTCTCCCAGGCGACAAATAGTCTCCTTTCTCCGGCGGGGCGCCCTAGAGACTTGAGGCGGGCGACAACTCTCGCGCAGGCGCTTCACGAATCTCCTTTCTCCCATTTTCGGGAGAGAACAGAGTTACAGACTTGCCCTCCAGGTATGAATAAGTCTGGGTGTCCAAGACAACAAAAATGACAATACTGGTCATTTTTTGTTCTTGCAGTGTGCACAGGAACACTCAGAACCTAGGGCTTTCTTTTGTTTCTATAGGCAAACTGCACACAATTTTGAATAAAAAACTTGTATTCAATACAATACATACTGTACAGTAAGGTAACAGAAATCAATAGTTTGAAAAATGTTGAAAATGCCCAACTTTTGTCAGTCATAGTACAATATTTTAACATTAGCTCATTATAATGAACCCATTCGCTACTTACCCTCTCAGCATAATCTTTTTCATACCAAAAACAGGATATACGTAACGTCAAAAATTTGACTCCATGCCGACTGCATTCCGATGGTAGATTTCTCTACAAGAAAAAAGACATGATGATTTTGATTACAAATGCAAGTTTCATAAGCAAACCTCTAATCTAAATTAATGTTTTTTTTATCTGAAAAGAGGCTTCATATGAATGAAATCCCCATGCTATTAAATAAGCTCCACAAGGACTTCATATCCCAAACTTATATAGCTCTATCCAAGAGTAGAATGCTGTCCTTAAGCAAGATTTTTCAAGTTTTTAGGATTTATGTCCCTTAATGTAGCACTATTCAAGGTATACTAAGCCAAAAAACTTAGGGAATATGAATGACAATTTTTGATTTACAACATTTTTTTGTAATGCAACCATGTCTACCATGTAAAACTATTTAATATTTCTAAAATTGCAACAACAAAATTGTCAAACACAAGAGCATTCCCACAGTAAACTAGCAAATCCAAGAGTAGCTTATCTTAAATACAAGGAAAATATGGTAACTACATTTCAGCAAAAACATTTGTTTTCTCAAGACTTCATAGAATTCCCCAGTTTCACCTAACAATAAATGCTATGGTGCAAATTTTTTTATGATAACAGATGAATTTTAATGAAGTGCCACAAAAAAAATCTTAAGAGGTGATAAGTATAAAGAAACTTAAAGAGTATGTTCAGGTGAACAATACTTAATGAATGTATTTCCCACAGGCAATTTTGACAAAGATTCACCATTGGAAGAGTGAAATTTCACTATTGCTGATAGAGGTGATGGCATAGAAATCTTTAGAAGGTTTTACCAGCCCAGAATTGGTCTAAAATTAATATTTTCAAGAATAAATGGATGAATAAAAATACACCAGTAACAACTAAAAGCATTATTGCTTTCATTATTAAATCATTTACCTTAAAAGCACACGCATGAATTCTGGTCTGGCTCCTGTCATTAGTAATTGCAGCACTTATCTCTTTTATGCTCCTGAAAGTTTCAACTTTCTTCTGAGGCACATGAACTCTCATCCCAAGCTTCTTTTTTAGTTCACAGTATATGAATTCAGCACCATAATTAGCTGCAAAATAGAGCAAAAATGAAAAATACTCAGAATGAGATTATGAATTATCCCCATTATCTTCAAAACTAATATACACAAGACTCTCTAACATGCAACCCTTGCATGTACAATGGCCCCATATATACACCTTTTTTTTGTCCTGTGAATAACCTCAGGGCAGGATTTTGATTAAACTCCATTGTTTACTTATGCACAATAATACTGAGCAATAGGGGCATTTTCTTCAGAAAAAAAACCTTTTACAGGTATTCTGTAGCAATAGTATACATCATGAATATCCATGAGGAGACAGAGATTTTGTTTTCGCATATTTGATGGCTTTGCATGGTAAGAAGATACAATGAGAAAATATTTATTTTTATACAAGAAAACTTTTTTAAATATAAAGCATGATTCATACCTTTTTGTTGCTGTATCATAATAAGAAACATGAGAAATATCCCCTAAAAAAAGAATACTAAAAATGGTTGAAATTCCTAATATGCTGAATACGCAAACACTTTGTGTGATCGGAAGATATTATCTGACTGAATAATTATTAATCGTTTCTTAAGTATCTACCTGGTACATACAACTTTATGCACTATGGCAACTTTGAAATAAAAATTTTACTTTTCCACACCACCTTACTGCACAGTGAGATACATGATATCACCCAGGTTAAAAAAAAAGCCATGAGTAGGGCAACTTTTCACAAAGAGTTCACACTAGCATCACAGGCAGCACGTGGAACAATATGGGGCCAAATGTACATAAGTCTCGTAGTGACAAAGCAATCAAAACTAGGAATGGGACATTCGAATAGTCGAATCACCAAATACCTCGAATAATGAGCATTTTACTCTATTTGATATTCCATTACACAAGGTTACCAACTATTCAAATTTCAAATACATAGCAAAGATCATCCATGATTCAATTTAAATCCATTGACAATAGTTGGGTCTTACATGAAGGCTTGCACATTTCCTTGGTTCAATTCTTTAATAATATTTTTATGAAAACTTATCATTGAAAATAAGCATTATAACATGTATAATCCTGATGACTCTACAATAACAACACTATGAAGAATGTATGTATACCATCAGATGCACGCCTTACGGCTGTTCCTTTTCTGACTCCTTTTTGCATGATCAAATTTACGTTTTATATATTCTAATTTTAAAGTTACCATCAATTTTACACTTAATTTTAGGTTTTCAAAGAATGCAGCAAAGCAATACTTAAATACATAAAATCTTCAATACCAATATAAGAAAAAAATCACAGTAGAACTCCATGCACACAAGTTTGATGTAATCGTGGGTTACGGTTGCATCAGGATTTGGGAGCGGTATTGAAGTAGAATGACTTGCAAAGTGTTCAGAATTTGTTAATTTTCATTTTCATTTGTATTTAAAATGGGTGGAAAAATGCATATTGAGCAATGGAGTACATATTTGATATCCGAGTGAGGTTTTCAGAAAAAAATTAAGTATTCGTATTCAATTGGGATTTGAGAAAAATGCTGTTCAACCCATCTCTAATCAAAAGCACTGATCAGTCTCCATAAATCAAGCAAAAGTATTAGACCGCAAAACATTCACTGAATCAAAGGAGAGAAGAATATTTGCCCCGTTGGATGACAGAAAAAGTCCACAAAAATTGTAAACATTGACTGCAACAAATTTTTAATTTTCCTCAGTCATCTTTGGTATTTTGAAGTATTCCATTCCAAAACTGAAGTGAAACAGTGAAATAAGCCTTAGTTTTCACTTTGGGCTTATACATTTCTTCTATAAAATCATAAGCTGCACTAAACATTGCGCTCCAGAATTCAATTTTCCTTATATTCTAGTGGCCTTTCCAGTGTTTAATATTTACAATTTCCATTTAAAATTCATTAGACTAATAATACAATAAAATACTAACCATACAGATGATGGATATACACAAGTAACTGAGTAACATATTAATATTTCATAACTCAGCACAAACATGCTAAATTAAAACAAAAATACAATATTTATAGATGTTTTGTGAATATTTTAACAACCAGTGTATTATTATACTCCATACTGCTTTTCTATCAATTTTTACACAAGCTGATTTCACAAATACAACAGAGATGTGTGCTGCCCATTCACAATTTACAGTCTGTCTAAAACTAAGTGACCCCTGCACGGACGCTGGTTTTGGGCATGGGCAAGTCTATTTTGAAGAAGTACTGTTATGGCTCTTGCAAAAGAACCTGGTGCAGCCCTGCATGAGAGGGTGGGTATGTACCCCTGCAAGGGGTGAGTGGAAAGGATGGAGAGAATGAAAGCTAATCAGAGAGTGAGGGGAATGGTAGGGGAACCAAACTACCTAAGAAAAAAGTCAAGAATTTCAGGCCGTGTGCCTTTGCCGTATGATAAGACGGAGCCACAGCTACAAGGCAGGTAGTGAAGAGTCACCCCTTTCTAATATTGGGAGGGTTAGTAGCAATTACGAAGGGTTTGCCATTGATGCCCCTTCACAAAACAACCCTCCTTTCCTGCTCACAAGCATTTTGAGAGTTACATGGCCCAAACCACAGAATTACCCACAATACAGCAACTCCATCTTTTGCGAGAGCTACACGCAGAAGGGCAGTTTGAAATTGTGATTTTGAATAACCCCCCCGCCCCCCTGGAAGGACTTTTCCCTCCACTCGCTGGTGTTCTGCACATCCAAAATTTTCAGGTTCAGCTTCTGGCCAACAAGTTTTCACCAGATTGTGAGTTAAAACAATTAATAGAGTCAAATCTTTTCATGACCATTTCAATTTATTTATTTACCAGAGGTTGACTGGTTGAAATTCAGGTCATTTTCACTCCTTTTAGAAAAAATACAAATAAATAGGCTATTGAGAACCTTTCTTTCCTTCTCCCTCACCCTGCTTCAGTTCGAGACCCTAAAAACGACCCTTCACCCCCCCCCCCCCCCACAGCCTTCAATATCCTCACTTCTCGTCACCCGAATCCCATTCTCCATCTTACTCCCCTCCCCCCCTTCAAGCACCAATATATATAAGGAAAATCTTTAAGACTTTTTTCACACTTGAAAATGTCGTTGTAACGACGAAACGTGTAGTGTAAAATAAATCTATAAGGGGAAATATTGCAATGTGTCATTTCAACAATATTATGAACTTCCACCACATCGTGCCTAACATCATACAAGATATTGTGAGGTGGTTGATCAAGGCCTTTACTGCAAAAATATTGAAACACCAATATATACTTTGGTTTCGTAAATGTTGAAATTTCGAGTTTACTGAATGCCATGAACAATGCTACATCAAAATCAGGTCAACCTTTAAATTCTCAGTAAATTGATCTGTGAGCAGAGGTAAAAACCCGACCATGACCCACTTGTCTCCATTTATTGGTCACTACCGCATTCAAGCCCATGCGCTGATGCAAGTGATCACCCATGATCTACTGCTCAGGCATTCAGGTTGCAGCTGGATTATTGCCTTGTGCTCAGATTAAGTAGGGAAGTGAATCTTCGCAAAAAGGGTCTCCATAGCCCCAAGGGAAAGTAACTGGTTGCTTCTGCTTTCTCTCAAAGCAAAAATAAATGTATTTTCCTTGAAAGTTGTGAATCAACTTTGATAGGGATTAAATTTCAACCAGAGTGATGTGATTAGAGAAACATTACTGAAAATTTCCTTTCGATGAGAATTTACCAATTTTGAATTCTAAAATCATAATTCTTATAAAACTGAAAAACTAAACTGTAAACATTCAGTGAATATTACCTACACTTTCAATATTTTATCAATGGCCAGTTTTAAATTTTATTGACAAAAAATCGAAATATTTCATCAATAAATATTTAAAAAAGGCATGGAATCATAAAAGAATAGAGAAGTATTCATTCATGATCTCTAGTTTGTCCACAGCCCTAGTCCTAAACGGTCGACCACCTTGGGGGCAATCGTTCATCCACACATTGAAAGACTGCAAGAAAACGATTGATATTCACCCACAATGGTAAAAACTGTTCTGTGCATCTAATTTCTTGCATACATTTTCCACAGTACATTGAGAGGGTTAAGGTAGGACAGGTTAGTACATAATGGAGAAGACGGGACAAGTTAGTAGCCAACATTATGAGGTATTATGACCTGATGAAAATAATTGTAAGAGGACAAATGGACAAGAAGTAGGGCAAGGGATGGTCATGAATGAGTTACATAGGAAAGGTTATTAAATCCTGCACTCACCTGCAATATCAATCAAAATTTCATTATCTTGAGACAATTCCAGCCATTCTTTTGCTAACTTGCAAATTTCTCGGAAACTTTCTTCCCTCATGGGAAACTTTGGGTAAATGTCGGCAAAAAAAGTAGCATCCAGATAGAGAGATTTAATCTTCTTAGGAGTACCATCCTTGTGGTGCAAATCAGCAATGGAACAAACATTGTCCAAGGTAAGTCGAATATCGCCAGTATACAGCAGATTACCCAGCGGTAACTCGAAGAAAAACCTGAAAATTATTATGATTATTTTAAAACTTCACTCTCAATATCATGGCAAATGCGGTACACTATCGTTGTTGACTCAACAATACAGATTCCTAATCATAAAATAAACTTACATTACAGATCCCGGACAATGCCCAGCGGGTAGAAGAGTAACTTGAAGGTATATCTCGGAGTTAGGTTCAGCCAAGGATGGGATGGTTAAAAGTTTGCATCCAACAGATGACAGTGGCTTAATTTTTGCTGCCAAATGACGGTAATCCCAATGATTCTTCAAAATGCAACAAGATATTTCACTGGTATATAGGAACACATCATCACGCTCGCATAATGCTTCCTTAAATTCAGCGGATCCTAGTCCTTTCATGTGATCTATCAAAATAATATGGAAGAAACAACCAATTTCAATGATGCTCATTCAGCAACGCACGTATTGCCACCAACTACATTAACGATTCATCGAGCATATTTAATAACAATATACATCAATGGCCAAATAGAATATTGACCGTGCATATTGCATACTTACCAGAATGGCAATGCGTGAGAAAAAATGCAGTGGATGCCAGATTTGCTCCGTCAAATCTGTCAATAGAAATCTCAGGAATTTCATCCAACTTTCCGGGAAAGATGCTCATTGTTGACTAAATACCGAGAGGTTGAAAAAACATAGATGTCACACAAGGTGAGCTACCTCGTCGTAGCATTAAGAGAAATTACGCTTAAGATAAAAAGTGCAAGCAACTTGGATAGGCTGTAGCATGTTGAGCCCGCCACCAGCCCTTGTTTTGAAATCCTTCACTCAGGTCGAAAGACGGGCGAAAAACTCGACAAAATTGGATCGAACCAGGATCGAACAGATCGATCCTTTCGACTCGATAGGGCGACTAGCGATAGATCGATAGATTGATTGTAGTCATTGGGCTCAAATACATGTTGGCTGTGTAGATTTCGCTTTTACAGATTGTAAGTCGGTTAGAAAGACTGGCCAAGGGGCAAATATTTAAATTTCGTCTTTTGATTGTAGGGTTGGGATGCCGATGGTTATTTTACGAATTTTAGTCGATAGAGTACAAAATTGCTAAGCTGTCAATATCCCTACGTTTCCGTAAACCTCTTTACTGCATAATGACGGACGGTAAGTAGCTTAAGCATATTTAGTGGTGCTGCTGGAATAAATATGCCATTATGTACTCAATTTCTATTTCTGTGTGCAGAAGAAGTCATAAGACGTCGGCTATTGATCGACGGTGATGGCTGTGGTGATGATCGCCGGCTGAATGTGCTTCTAAAGACGTTCATTAAGTGGTGCAATACAACGGAAATACCTTCTGAAAGGTGGGTAAACTAATTTTATTTATACCCCTCCGCTTCTGTCAAAAATTCATTTTACTGAAGTCGGTAGTTTGTCAAGGGCAATTATTAATATCATCCACCAAGTACCAATGTACAAACTAATGCGTGGAAGTAGGCATATTTATTTGTGACCAAATGAGTGACCACCTCTGCAGACTATGCTAGTACCGAATGGGCCATAAGAGTGGGCATATTTTTTAATGAATCCCATGATACTGTAGGATACAAGTTCGATTCCATGTCCTTTTTCGTACAATGACATTGAGAAAACATCATTTAATTTCCATCCAATTCGTTGGTAGCGTTCAGCCATGCTGTCACCAATCAAGCAAAAAGCTAAATTCTAATTGCTAAACTAAAAGCATATGGTATAAGTGGTCAACTTCTAGCCTGGGTTGAAAGTTACCTACTTGATAGGAACTTGTATGTTAAAGTGAGCGGAGTTCTGTCCTCTGTCTTCACTGCCAATTCTGGTGTACCACAAGGGTCACATTTGGGGCCACTTCTGTTCCTAATGCATATTAATGATATCAACCTCCCCCTGCATCCATTCAAGTACTTCCTATATGCTGATGATTTAAAAATTTATGGCTGCATCCGATCACTTGAGGATTGTAACAAATTGCAAAATTGTCTCTACAAATTTGAAAAATGGTGTAATGATAACCTCATGGTACTAAACGCATTAAAATGTAATGTAATAACCTTTCCTAAAATTAAGTCTCCAATTATGTACGACTATAGCTTAAATAATGCTACTATCTCTAGAGTTAGTAGAATATGTGACTTAGGTGTTACATTTGATTCATCCCTGACATTTCAGTATCATATCCAATCCATAGTCATAAAAGCTACTAAAACAATGGGTTTCATATTCAGAATTTCAAGAGATTTTGATAATATTTATACTTATAAGATCCTCTATTGCACTTTAATCCGCCCTATTCTTGAGTATGCCTCTATTGTATGGTCCCCGTTCTATAAAATTTACATCAAAGCTATTGAGAGTGTGCAACGCAGATTCATAAGATTAGTATCCTACAGATTTAACATCCTCCATATTATTTATGACTTAACACTATCCCATCTTAATCTGTTACCTTTGGCAACCCGTCGATTACACCTGGACATAACATTCCTTCACTGTTTACTGCATGGAGACATTGACTCTATTCATCTGGTAGAAATGATCCCTTTCCATGTCCCCATTTTAAACACTAGGCAAACATTCATGTTTTCACTCCCTCATTCCAATAGAAATTACACCTTCCACTCACCCTTAACCAGAACTATGCGGAGCATTAACTACAAATGTAGTAACATTGACCTTTGTAATTTAAATCCAAAGAATTTAAAGAGAAAACTACCTTTGTTTGTGCATTGACTTAAATAATTTGTTCTTGTGTATAATGATAATGTCTATTTCCACTGTTTAAGAGATATGTGACTGTTCAATCTATTATTCTTAACTACTGTGTTTATTTTTTCTATTTTTGGTTTTTACAGCAAGTTTATACGATTATTCCTGTATTTTTAAGAGCTTAAAAATATTTCAATCTTATGATAATTGTACATTTTTGTAATTGGGTAATTTTCCCATCAATAAATAAACTATTAAACTAAAAAGCCTCTTGGTACTGTCGGCATAGTCAAGTGGTACTGCTTGCAGATGTTGGTACTACTATTCGTAGTGGCTCTATTCTTCTGTAGTATTTTCCAGTTCTTGATTGTGTGTTTTTACTATATTTCGCTTTTGTTTTACTTTACATAGTCAAGTGACTTTGGACCGGATGCTGGCTCAGCTGTGTCAGTTTGAGTGTGCATTAGCCAGGAGTCGACTTGTTGCTCGTGCTGCTCAAGCCGAAGTAAACAACTACAAACTCTTGTCTGCCAGTGTAGAGCGAGGTTTATCTGATGCAAGAGAAGGTATCACTGCTACGTTAGAAGAATTTGCTCGTGCTAAAGTAGTAAGAAGACAGAGAGTGCGTTATGATGCTCTTGCCAGTGTGATATCAGCTCAGCCGGACAGAAGAGAAACGGCAAAACGCTTGGCTGGCTTAAAAGGAGAATTAAGAGCTTTAGAGGTGAGTGATGGTGGCCATAAGGATATATATAATTTGTATGGGCATTTATATTATCTTCTCTATTTTCGGGGCGTTGTCTTCTACAGCCTATTGCATAATGAAATAATCTTACATCAGCCCAGTGCTCTGGACGAAAGAGTTGAGTGTGGATAGATGGTATTAGTACCATATTTGATTTCGGTTAATAATTTTATTAACAGACTCTCATAAGGCCTAAGTAAATTGTTAGGCTTCATGTTCTGTATTGAAAACGGAAATTGAAGGGCTCAGTGACTAGTAATTAATTAATATATTGTATGAATGCATAATAAAGATACGGCTACATGAGCTAAAGCTTGGGCACCGCAAACCGAAAGTAAAAGTGATTGTAGCTCTGGTCAGTGGCAGCATTTACATATTTGCATCTAAATAATACGGTTTCCTGTTAGATTCCTCTGCCAAAAATCTCTGTTGGTAGCTTTCAGGGTAAGATGTAGATGTAGATAGTAAAACTATCTCAAGTGGAAACAGTTTTTTAGCTCGTAAAAAAACCCACGAGAGGTTCTGTGGTTGTGATGTTTCATTCGTTAAGTTTCATTTCATTTATTTTATTATGAAACTTTCATCAATGCTGTGTGTGTTAGGTGTGTGGATTTTTTAACTTTTAATTAGCCCTAGAACCAATTATTCAATCATTCACATGATGGATATAGCGTTAATCATTTAAGTAGTGTGTATTCTATAAATACTAAACTAACCATCAAAATGTGTAACCTGAGGTTACTATTAAAGCTATTATAATATGTAGATCTTTACAGAAGATAAATCGTGGAGTAGCTATACCATAGAGTGTTATCCCTTACACTGCCCGTAAATTTTTCCTACAGGAAACAAGAGAAATGCTTGACCGCAAATTAGACGTGAGGCGTAAACAGTTTCACGTGCTTGTGGCTACTATCCACCAACTTCAAAGCATGTTGGATGAGGGAACATCTGGAGGTGGTTCTAGCCAGGGCAATGGGCGATCCAGCTCGGCCACACCCAAGCTGGGGGAAGGTGATGGGCTGGACTCCCTCTCGGACAAGAGGGGAACGAAGCGGAGGAGTGGGAGAAGAGGTGGGAGCAAGAAGCAGAGGAGGGACGAGAGCGGGAAGAGAAGCCACCGGAGCGAGGGTGCTAGCGGAGGGGGCAGTACCAGCAGCGGCAGGAGGGGTGGAGGAGCTGGCGAGGAGGGGACGACTCCAGAAGAGGAGGAGGAAGAAGAAGAGGATGAGGAGGAGGAAGAGGAGCCTGAGGACGTGAGTGCCATGATGGACATATCGCTCGACGCATTCGAGGATGAGGATGATGAGGCAAGCGGTGCACTGGTGGACTCCACCAAGGGTGGCTCTCAAGGAGCCCCCCAAATGGAGGTGGACGGTAAGAAGGAAGAAGAATCAGTAAAAGCATGAGAGTGGACTTAAAAGTGCTCAACCGTTTTTATTCTTGTAGTTAAGTGCATTCCAACGGATGCCCTTTTTTTTAAAAAAAAAAAAGATGGTGACACTATCATACAACTTGATGCACATGTGCAAGTGGTTAAACACCTGATGAAATTTTGATGTACATTGTGATACTTCTCACCAGGTGTCTTCAAGGAATTAATTATATTACCCATGCTGTTAAATTCTTACGTTAATAACCTTTTGGCATGTGATGATATAAATAACATGCATTTGCAAATTCGTGGATGAATTGATTACAACATCGTTTAAATATCTCCATTGTGGTCATTGCCAGTAGGTACTGGTGGAATTTAAATGCAGAAGATGATATTCAGCATCATATCCGAGTGTCTCTGTAATCTCATCTGTACACTGATTTTCAATTTATTTCATAGTTGTGGCTACTATTGTTTTCTGTATAAACAATTTCTTAAAGGTATTGTGAGCTTAATTTTGCAATCCTCACAAAGCCCAACATTGGTAAATGTTTATCTTAAACCAGTATTTCGGTGATTAAAGTTTTTCATAGTAAAAATGTAGAGTGAGATATTGCTTTTTTTTAGATTAGCTTGGGCAGCTTTAGGCAGCTTGCAGGGCATTATGAACACCTTGCGCATAACCTTAAATCCTTATGCATGTATGACTGCTTTGCTTTTGTTATAAAGTCAGGGTAATTTTAAAATTTTGGACTGGAAATAAGGGAAAAGTCGAGGATTTGGCAATGGGAAGTTGATGTGAATTCTGCATACCACCAAGGCGCCATGGAAGGAAAAGAACCCCCTCCAAAACAAAGACCTTAATCTATTACAGGATAACTTAACACCTATTATTCAAAGCTTGCGCAAGTGAATGAGCTTTTATTTGACAGATCATGATCTCTATATTTAATTTAAAGGTGGCACTCACAGTCAGAAATGCTTCAAACAACTTCAGGCAATGAAGAAGCAACACCAGCCATTTTATAATCTCCAAGGGCTGTGGGAATACAAGCACCTAAAAGGAAATATTTTACCTTTCATTCCTTTTAGATCAAATGATGGATGCAGGACTATGAAATCATAACCTTGAAACCAATTTACTGCATTGATTAGGAACTTGCATTAATGCAATAATTTTAAATGCATATCCCTCATCGACCAAGCTTTATCTTCACTTTAGATGTTTTAGGTACATGCCTCATTGTAAGGGAAACTCTAGTCTTCCTGTGCAGTGTCCTTATTATTTTATTCCTTCCAAGTTCATCAACAATGTTGTCTTTAACTGCTGCCTTATCACAGTCAACACTTAGTCCTTCTACCCCTTGGTTATCCACTTTGAAAGGGTAATCCACTGGATTGGAGGGAGAATTGTGACTTTCACTCTCGACAGTCAAGATATTTTCTTGAGAGGAATTCCTCAATGTTTCACAGTAATTCCAGTTTGAAATGTTGTCGGATGATACTGGATCCCAATCAGTTTCTTCAATTCCATGAAGGTACCTTGTGTACATTTCACCTTTCAAAATCAACAGGCTTCGAGGCTCCACAAAAAGAGAAAACTGCTTGGATTTTTCCTGCAAGAAAAAAAATAGCTTGACAAAGGCTTTTACAATAATTATGCAAGTTTCACCACAGTGAGAAATCCACAACAAGAAACTGTTTCCAAAATCCCAGTAATTTAATCATGGGAGTTCGAATTAAAATATCTTTCCCCGCAGCCTGTGGAAGCTATACTAGGCAAAATATATTTGACCACTCAAGGGTGGGTTAGAAGAGACTACGTATAACAAATAATAATGATAAACACTCTATGGATAGGCTAGACAAGTCCTCCCCAAAATCAGTACTAATAGGTAGGGCTCCTAGATTATGGTAAATAAAAGCTTCACTTAGAGGTATAAAAATTCAGTATATAAAGTTGTTAAAATGATCAATTTTGTGATTAAGGCTGTAAAAAAAATCGTGAAATAAAACATCCTTTAGCTAGAACAAAAATAAACTTCTATTCATACAAATGCTCTAAAGCAACACAAATCAAAGTGAGATATATCGATCACAAAATAGGGCACAATATTGATACAAGGAGACATCACGAGAGTAATAAATAAAAATCATGAAGGAACTAAATTAAACGAATGGGGATGAGTTGCAGCTGTGATTTCTAAAATTATAAGAGAGAAAAAAATAAGCCATCACCAGGGTTCGAACCCGGGACAGACACTACATCAATTACTAGACCAGTGCCCTATGCCACCCGGCCACGGTGGTACTTCCGAAGGATGAATAACTCAGGGGAATTCATGGTGCGCGAAATCTTTAAATGACAATGGTGCATCTATACAGGGCCTGTTTTGCAACCAGAGTAATTGCATAGGTCTACCTTTTCTCCTTCCATTCTATTCATTGCCCCTATGAAGTCTAGTTCTACCTCATGAGCAGAGTGAGGGAGAATACCCCACTGCTTTTGAATGGATGAAACATAATGAGGGAAATAATTAGTGGAGGTAGTCTTCATTAACCCAGTATTGTTTGTATTTCCTGACCATCAACAGATGATTTCAAATGTAATTTGCTCCATTACATTGCATAGAAAACAGAATCCGAGTAGAACTACACAATACTTGTGGTTTGGGAGTTGCACAACCTTTCCACCTTACAAATGAGCCATCACTGGAAATATCTAGCACATCAAAAAACAGCAAATGAATATGTCATAAAATGTAGGTATTTTGGCGAATAAACATAGAAAGAATTAGTGCAAAATACTGAAGTGTCCCTGCAGCAATAAGTATCCAATTGCAGAATCAGCTTTAAAAATCTAGTAAAGAGTTTGGCTGCAGTGTTTCTGAAGCACTTAAGAACCTTGAGAAAATGCACTGGATCAACTGAACTTTAATTTACTCACAGTTTGATTCAATGTTTTTACATATGTCACGTAACAACCATTAAATATCTACATAAAACTAAGCAGTGTGCTTGGTTTTTGGGTTTTTTTCACTCAAAAACCTAGTTTTTGAGTGGAATCCAAAGTGCTTTCATTTATGATGGAATGGATATATGTATCTCACAAGAACCATCTACAGTCATCTAGACCTACACTATGAACCACTTACTTCAGCTTGTGATCCCCTGGATTCTTCTGATCTTGGTAAATAGAAGTCCAACACAGTATGTGATCCCAAACTCAGAGTAGTAATAGTTGGGTAAAACAGAGGACCATCGAAATGAGGCTGTGGTGAGCAGTGATGAGAAAAAAATGTATTGATCATAAGTAACTTCAACATGACAATATATATTCACGGTAAGGTAAAATCACAATGTATAAGTAAACAAAGAACACCCGGGGTCAATTTTTATGCAAATGCTTTTACTTTGCGTGTGTAACCAAGCCAGAACAAGTAATCAAATTTCCAAACATCCTGATATATACAGTACCCTGTGATAGAAAGATACACACTCATCCACATTGTCACTATCCTCCAGCAAATAGTGGCCTGATGAAAATACAATCAAGAATGAATGGCATTGGATACTGAGTTAAAGAAGAATCCAATATAGATCCATCACTGAAATTTTGCGAAGAGGAAATAACTAACGCTGATGAAGAAGACTGACATTTCTTATGTAATCGGGGTACTAGTTGACCACAAAATTGATTAAAAAACACAAACTCTTTAAAAATTATGGAAATCCCTGAAAGCACTGATTCACTTACATATTCACTGATTATTTTCCAAGGCATTAATTGTGTAAATAGAAACTGGCAGTTCCATTACAGACCAACCGTTTTTAAACCCCAAGCATTTATTCAGACTTATAAATTATAATACCATACATTAAGAGTGCTATGAAGAATCTCGCATTGAATATTTTATTTTGTATATGTTTGCTCTTTCCAAAAATGAAATAAAAAGTCAGCCAGGATGGAAAATGTGAAAATGCAGGAGACGTTCCACTCAAATCTTTTACAGCCAAATTTAATTTGATCACATGATATGGAAAATTATCAATGATAATTCATTACATATTTTTCTTTTGTAAAAACCATATTGAATTTGTTTATGAATTAGGAATGGAAAGACTGAAAATTTCTTAGGCTACATTGTAAAATTTGAGTTAAGTGTAAGGCCAACCTTTTTCAGAATTTTAAAAAGTTGTTACCTGAAACTGAACTATTTTGATGTCACCTACTCATAAAAGGTGGGCAGCATCTTTCTTGTTTTTTTTTTATTTTGTACTTACGAAAAAGTAACTAAACGGGGAAGATTTTTTTGTCGTTTCTTATTTTTCCCTTCCATCAACCAAATTCTTTTCATGAATTCCAATTCTAAGTTTGAGTGAACCACCCAATAGCATGCCGGTTCCACCCTTGAAGAACTAACTTAGGCAGTGGGTCCTAGTTGAAATTCTGCCAATTTTCATTTGATATCTTCAGAAGGTCCCAGAGACTTTTTCACATCAGTCCACTCAAAACAGCAATTTTTTACTCAATGAAAATGAACACGTTTCATTGAACATTAGACCAAGGGCGTACCCAGCATCGAAACTAGGGGGGAAGGGGGGGACAAGCCATGATCGTTAAAGTTGTAGCATTTTAGCATGGGAAAGGAGAATGACACCAACATTTTAAGAAAATTGTAACACCATTTTATTAGTTTTTAAAATTATTAGCTTGAAAAAAATATTTTTGTCTTAATACATGTCTTATGCAAATATCATTTTCAGTAGGTTTAAAGATAGTTTGTTCAAAATTTTCATTTCAATCCAGTCTTGATTTTCCCTAAATAATTTTGCTATTTTTGCATCAAGGAGGGGGGGGCAGCTGCCTGCTGGGTACGCCCGTACATCAGACAGTGCCAACTTACCATTATTCCTTGCCCAGACAAGTATTCATTTATCAGCACATGATTTGGCTTGATAAGTTTCTCAAACACCCCCAAATTCCACACCTTATCTAGATAAAAAGACAGCCACTGTAATAAAAACAAAACAACATGAGTCTACACAATTCTTTTCCATTTCTGTGAAAATTTTCTAAGGAAATCCCTATTACTTGAACTTTTAAACATCACCACTATGCGAGACAATAAGGCCTTCAGTGCATATTTTATTATTTGAGTTACTGTATATAGTTCATATTCAATTACCAGACTCTTGCTTTAGGCATAAATATGACCAAATTGGGAGCCATGAGTCACTGGGCATATGACATTGCTAAATAAGGAGCAATGAAATAAGGTATCAAATCTCTTGAGATATGAAATAAGAAATATCTTTAGAATAGATTGGCATGACTGAGTTTAAATACATATTATCACAGTCCACCAATGGGGTCCTTAAGCTCATCCAAATAGGTGATTGGACTTTGAAGGTGGCTGATCAATAAACTACAGTGCAACCTCGATATAACGACACCCCACGGTGCACTAATAAACACTCGCTATAGCGAATTGTCGCTTTACCGGAGGTGGAGCAAATAATAGCCAATAAACCTGTTGCGAACAGATATACAGGAACAGGAGTGGTGCGGCGACAGATAAACATCTATCCGATAAACGTAAGCATAAATCCAGACGAAAGGCGATGTTTTTTTGCATCACTAAATTTCCTTACTCAAATAACGACTAACTAATCAAACAATTTATAAGCGCCGCACTGAATAAAAATCATACAAAGCATTGTTTCGTCAATCATTATATTTATCGAACGAGAGTTTACCACATAAATTTGAGACTGAGCACTCCATTAACTTCATTTCTAACAGATCGCTAGCAATTACAGAGGCTAAGGAGTCTTGATGAAAGTCTTCCGGCGGTGAAACCCTCGCTATGGCGAGAGCCAACACCGAAAGGGTCTCGTAAAAACGATTTTTTTAACACACCTATTATAGGGTCAATTGACGGTGCATCGGCTATCACTCGTAATAGCGGGGGTGTCGCTATAGCCCGTACTCGCTTTAACGAGGTTCCACTGTACTCAAATAAGCCCATAAAGAGACTGTACAATGATTTGTTTAAGGCCTCGGGTACGATACGAGCAGCGCCGCTCTGAAATCGGGCCTCATTCAGTTGCGTGTAAATCTATTGAGGGTCGGTACGATATGTTTGAGCGGCAAGCGACAGTGAGCGGCGCCCCCCAGTGCCGCTCATGGTTCCAAGTCCAGACCGATTTCTTTTCCACTGCCGCTCGCCGCTCAGTTGATTCATCCTGCAGTGTAGTTGACAATGTAAGTGGAGAAACATCAAAGTAATGAGAATACGGCCAAACAAAGGAAGACTGAAGTTAGAAAAGATGAGAAACCTGAGCTGTTAGAAGATTGCCGCTCGTATTGTCGCCACCGCTGCCGCTCACGTGCCGCCTGGCGCTCGTATCGTACCCGAGGCCTAAAGGAGTGAATTTTGGCTGTGGCACACACATTTGAAATACTTCGACCACATTCATGGGTTTAGGAACATATGTGGTGCAACAAGGTGTCTCTTGTCAAAAAACAAAATTCATGGTAGTTCCAGAACGTTATCGGGTTGAAAGGATAGTAACTTCAAATAGTTTTGAACTATATATCAAGTGTTCAGGCTTCACTTGGTGGAACCACATATCTATAGCATTTAATAACTCACTTTGTAATTTTCTGACCCTGGGTTTCAACTACTTGATAGTCATTATCAAGGTGATCAAATGGTTCACCGAAAGCTGTTCCTCATATACACAGTGAGGGTGTAAGGGGATGGAAGGCAGAGGAAAGGGAAGGAGTCAACAGGCAAGGAGTGAGTGGCACATAAAGAGTCACACACTCCTCGCCTGTAGGTAAAAATTCTGGAGTTTGACTTAGGACACATTCAGGGGGAGTGAGTGCTCAGGGCACTATCATGACTGATGTAGAATTTTCCCCTGAATGCAACCATATCATAGCAACTAAATGTGAGTCTCTTTCATCGGAGCAGTCATTTTGGCTGCTACAGTATACTAGCCTGAGCACTCTTTGTTGTTTCCTAATCAGTTAGGCTGAGTATATGCTGCATAGTGGTTCACATTCGTGCTGAGCCAAAGCTCTAAGCTTTCACTGCCTCTGAATGTGCCCTATTAACCCTTTCCCTACGAAGGCTGTATTTCTATGGCTTGAATTTTCCGACGCTAAAGGCCAAAGGCCGTGTTTCCATGGCTTGAATTTTTCGACGCTAACGGCAGAAGGCCATGTTTTCATGGCTTTGTGGACAAGCATGGCTTTGCGGACAAGCATGGCTTTGCGGACAAGCATGGCAAGTGGGTCCCAAGCGCCATCAGGGTCCCTAGGCACGAGAGGTCCGACCCTTTCTTATTGTCTGTGTGGGGATTATCTCGGCGCATTCCGGCACTAATGTCCCACTCAAGGAAGGTATTCATAGTCACTTATTTGTTTACAAGTTAGAATAATTAAAAATGTACATGTTGCATTTATTGAAAATCAATGCCAAGAATTACATTCTGGATTTTCTGCTGATCGGTTCCAAATTTTAAACGGAACTCTAGCGTTCATATTTACTGAGTTCATCATCACCTAGAACAAATTTTGGAGACGCTAGGGTTAGATGTTTAATTGTTATTTTTAAACCTTACTAGCAAATTTATAGGAGTGATATTGTTATGATTTATATCTAAAGATATACGTTACTCTGTTAGCCACATCCTAAGTGCACATTTGACAGACGCGGATGAGGAGAGTGTGGATTTGGGCATCATGGATCTAAAATATGTTAATATCATAAATCGTAAATACCTAGAAGTATGCTAGGTAAATTGAAAGATTTCATTCCCTTTAAAATATTTGTTGCTCTATGATATAAATGCCCTTTTACTGAAAACCCTAAAAATAACTGTAGAACTCCATTTAAAGGTTTTACAGGCATTGCAAAATGAAAGGTATATTGATGAACTGACATTTGCTGCAATGGTAACAATTAAAAAAAATTAAAATCGCACTATTAATAATAAACTGACCGCAAAAGTATGCCGTGATGGGCCGCCTTCAGGAAAAGGGTCAAGGATTATATTTGCCCAGTTTCCGAGGAAAGGGTCCGGCATCCCGCTAGGCAAGGTCATTGAGTGGAGGAAGCGACTACCTCGACAATTCCTTGCCGAGAAACAACTCCATACAGGGCGAAAAAGTAATGCTCAAAGCCTTCGTACAGCCAAAACCAACTTTTCTTGAAGGAGCCCAGTGCGAAAGGGTTAAATCAGGAATTTTATGCTACTGATAACCTTTATTTACTCTCTTATCTCATTCCTAGGATTTTGAGTACTGATAAAATAAGCTCTATTTATGAAGCATAAAACTCTTTAAGGGGTAATTTGGAATGGCCTAATTCGTTCCTAATATTCTAAAGCCGGCATTCCCAAACTGGGGTGCGCGCCCCCCTGGGGGGGGCGTGACACCCAAATGAAATAAAAAAAAAATTACAAAAATAATTTCCTCAGATCTTTGAAATAAAGTCTTTCTAAGTTTTCATAATTGTTTTTGTAAAGTTTCAATAAAGTTGTAAACTTTATCAAATAAGGTTACAGTTTTTAAAACTACAAAACACACAAGAGTTCAAGGTTCTCAAAGCAGTTTTTTTTTTCAAAAAAATTTTGTATCAGTAATTATATTCGTTTTTCATGTCATACTTGTTTTAATTTTCATCATACGTACAATTATTGAATCTTTCCATTCTGCGTTACCGCATTTAACAGTGAACAAAAAAATCTACCTACTTACCGTATCAAGTACGCACAGACTTGTACGAGTACAAGTAGGAGTTGGTATGTACGGCACCGTGGAAATAGGGTATTGCAAAATGGAAAGCTGATATGTGTAGCGGGGGTGGGGGCGCGGTACAAAAAAGTTTGGGAACCCCTGTTCTAAAGAGTGATTGGAAATATCATTAGTGCTATAACTGTTGAGAACCAACTATCTAATTATCAGTCCCTTGCAACATCTCTTCTTCTGTTTCTGAAACTCTTAAAAGGATTTTCCTAATCCCGTTGCAACAGATGTCCTAATTGGTTGGCTCCATGTATTCTCACTAATTTACCAAGAAATAAATATCACCCGAGAGGCAATTTCTCTGTGTAATGGTGGGAGTACCAACAATAGACACAGTATGGCCATGGATTCCAAAAACGTCAAGTAAGATCAAGGGCAAAAAAAAGAACTTATTAGGTGGATATTACAAAAGACAAGCCTAATCTTATTCAACTAATTAAGGAACCTAGTCAGTGTTGATACAAATTTCCTGTTTTGATTTCACTGACTTTTTCCAAGTTCTCAATATAGTGACATAGATTTTTTCAGAAGTCACTACAATATTATGTCAAGCTCAGTCTAATAACTTTTCGATTTGATGGTGCTGATTAACAATAATAGTGATAAGAGTAAAAGAGAATCTTATCCATCACATTCAGAGATAGATCCATGTATTTCTTGAGGAGAGAGCTCAAGCTCCTGAGAAAGGGTGAAAGCTAGAGTTTTGAAAATGGACTGGTGGGTGGTGAAATTTGAACACCCACAATATGAGGCGACTAGCGGATGAGAGGCTTCAGAGGGAAGGGGTGCCTCATGGCTCAATTTGCCTAAGACCAAATTTACAGCCATGCCATTTCATTGAATAATGATAGCATGACTTAATATTTACTAAATACAGGAGTTATTTTTTTTATGCAAGCTCAAATATTGTTACCAACGTTTTCACACTCTCATATTTAAAATGAACGTAGACATTTTAGTAGCAGATATGGACAATCTATTCCATGATTATTTAAACCCCATGTTTTCTCATTTTGTCCAGGGATCCCTGAACAAAATAGAAAACATGGTTTAATCGATTCGTGTACATTTAATCAGAAAACACAAGTATACAGGCATAGTGCATTCAATAGGTACCCTATAGTCTAACGTGACTTCTAATCCACCTGGTTATTTCCCTGATAAATAGAACCAATACCTACCTCCGGTATTTTTTCCACCAGCATTCCATTTGGGTGGGGAATACCACCCCAATTTTGTAATCGACGATTAGACAGCTGGGTCCACTTCGGTTTCGGGACTTTATATACCTTTTCGAGCAAAGTTGCTTCTTCCAATTTTGACACAAAATTAGGAATATAATAAACAGTAGAAGGAGCCTTGAGTATAAATGAAAAATATTTATTAAGCTTCGGTGTAATGCCACGCAATGGAACAAAATCTGAGTGTACTTAACCAGAACTAATAAATGACTTACACCATCGATACGGAACTTATTTATGGCTGCATTATCGAATTCACCATTAGGAAGACTTTCAATTTGTATTCCATCCATATCCCAACGACAGCAATATCAGTTCTGTCATTCAAAAATTTCTGAACATAGCAGAATGAAAGAGCAATTTATTTATAATTGCGCTCAAGCCGAACGGGTCATTTGATCAACTTTTATCTTAATGATCGAATCATGTGTGGAACATAGCACAATGTTAAATATCCAAAATGGTGGTGAATATAGGTTTCTTATTATTCTATTAAATTTAATAAATTCACATAAACTGTAAATTAGAACTTTGTTAGAAAAAATATTCATAAAACTGACTCTTTTCTCGGCAGAAAATGACCCGTTTCACCCGATTGATGCAAATCTCATGAACGAAATGATGCGATAGAACGATTAATGTCGATTTATACTAGACTATCGACATATCGAGCCGTCGATAGAGACAGATGAAACGCGCGTAACTACATAACTACTATGAATTTCAGTGAAGTCAGGAAAAAGTAGTTTATTTTTGTAACATTTTGTTCGGTCTACTGTCCCGGAATAACTGCTGTGTTTCAACAGTTTAAAGTCAGTGTTTAAATGTTTATGTCGTGTACGTTGTTGTGCTTGCTCGTCTCTTGGTTGCATTATGCCGTTGGTGATTATTACTGGTCTCCCGAGCAGCGGAAAGACATCTCGTGCTAATGAGCTGAAAACTTTCTTTGACAGCCAGAACAAAAATGTTCATATTGTTAGTGAAAGCGATGCCTTCGAGGGAACTGAAAAAAATTCTGTTTATAAGAGTTAGTTTCTCTACATCTGAGTGATGTAATATTTTTAAGCCAAATTGGAACTCAAAGCATTACTTATTATTTCAGATCCAGCAAAGGAAAAAGAAGTTAGAGGTATATTAAAGTCAAGAGCACAAAGGTACATACTTCCTCCTAATTGCAGAGTATCATGTTTGTTTTGAATGGCAGCATGAAGTCAATTTCTTTTCTTTGACTTTTCAGACTTCTTGATGGAGACAGTGTGGTAATTCTCGACGCTGGAAATTATATTAAAGGTACAGCTGTAAGCAATTTCTTTGCGATAAGATAGACGTTTTAGGATTGAATCACTATTGTATTTTATTTATTACTTTTCAGGTTATCGTTATGAATTATACTGCATGTCAAAGGAATGTAAAACGACTCAAATTACAGTTCATTGTCAAACTGCTAGTGGCGAGGCTTGGTCTTGGAACCAGGAAAGGACTAACAATGCAGAAAAATACACCCAAGAAGTTCACGATGCATTAGTAATGAGATACGAAGCTCCTGATAGTAGAAATCGATGGGATTCGCCGTTGTTTACTGTTCTGTCGGCCGACTGTTTGCCCACTACGGAAATAATGGAGTGTCTTTTCGAGAGGAAGGCTCCTCCACCAAATAAGTCTACTCAGTGTGTTAGTTTCGACTCGTTTAATTATTTTACTTTTATTCTTTAGTTACTTTTAAATACATCGTATTAATATAGAAATATTTATTTTTACAGCAACCGATTTCCTCTACCAATTTCTTGTATGAAATGGATAAAATTACGCAAAACGTTGTCTCTGTGAGTATATTATGTTACATATTTATTGTTTGTGGTTTAGTTACAGGTGTATGAGTGTGATATTTTTTCTGTTAAGCTCATACATATTTTATATGCAACATGCTATCTATAATTAGAGTAATTAGAGATGAGCTGATGACAATAATTAGCTAATAGCAGGAATTCTTGTCTGCTTTCCCTCTGGGTCATATTTTCCATGACCAGCATTTCGATGCTCTACTTCTGCAACATCATCGGGGCAGACGAATGTTGAACTGAGGTTCCAGTTGTATACCCTTGTCTGAGGGATCAGGTGCCACAGTATTGGTCTGTCACAGCCAATCCTGTGTTTGTTGTACGCCTTTGGTTCTTTAATGTCTTCAGGATAGGTTTCAATGCCTTCAACACAACCACACCATCTGATTTGGCAATGTAGAGATTTGAACACAAACCTCAACATATCGATAGGTTCATGAAGGAAATAATTAAAATTTTATTGGAAAAGAAGGATTACAATCAGGGCTCAGGCTGTACTATCAATCAATTTATTAGTCGTTAAATGATATAAATCACAATAGACATCGTCAAAAATAAAAAAATATATTTATAATATACAATTACAAACAATGAAGCGAATTACTACATAAAAAACAATGTAAAGTTCACTTATTAAAATAATAATTGGCCCATTAGTCACAAAGACCTGTGAAGTCCCCAGACATGTATTCTTCAAAAGAATATAGGGGTTTCCTACGCAACCATTTCTGGATCGTTTTTTTTTTATTATTAGTGTCTTTTAGTTTCACCTCTCTTGGCAGTATGTTGAATGCCTTAATAGCCATATTTTTAAAATTGTTTTTGGACTTTGACAATCTATAGAAAGGTGTATCAAGGTCTTCTTTATGCCTGGTGTTGTGTGTGTGTACATCAGACCTACTAGTCATAATTGTAAGGTTGTCTTTGGCAAATTTTAAAAGCTCAAATATATAAAGAGAATACACAGTCATAATTCCTGACTGGAGGAAAAAAGGCTTGCAGTGGTCCATATGCTTTAGATTGAAAAGTGACCTTATTGCTTTCTTTTGTAGCAATAGTACCTTATTTGCATTGGGAGCATTCGACTATTGACTACACCCTACCCATAACCTGGCCAAATATCTCACCAGTAATTTGGGTCCATATGTAGGTTCCAGTATACACCACATTAATAACTTAGATGAATTCTTGAAGATGCTTTGTGATATTTGCCTAGAGAAAAGAGACATTCTCGTTAGCCTAGACCTTAGTTGTGTCATTATTCACACCATTGCTGCTGGCAGGTACACTGTGTCCTGAGCATCGGATTCAACAGCAGAAAAGAGACACTATTTCGCCAATTACTCACCTCCACCTATTTCTTATGCCATGGTGGAAAAAATCAATACAAAGCTCATTGGCATCTGAATATGGCCAGCTCAGAAACTTCTTGAAGAGCTCTCCCTTCTTAAACTTTGTAAACTTACTGTTCTCAAGCAACCGGGAATTTTTAAATTATTATGAATTTCACTCTGCAATTTTCAGGTGGTTTTCTAAGTATGTCAGTAATTTCCATCTGTCCAGAATTTTCTCTGCACCTTCCCACTTGAGATTTCTTGCTCAAATGATTTTCTACTCCTGCTTGGCCTGTTCAATCTGCGACTCCTTCAATGTATTAGTAATCTCCCCCATGACCTAATGCCCTATCCTGAATCTGGCACCTCTTATCTATGTGCCCTGCATCCTCTGCGTGTGGTGGTTTTCCATTGCCTTCCCAAAGCAAAAAGCATTTTAATTCAAGAATTTGGTTGATTTCCTTCTTTTCTTGTTTATTCTCTACCTACATTATTGTCTGACATGCTAGGTGTTGCAGAAAACATCTTTGGATTGTATTTTTGTATGGTTGCATTAAATTCATGTCAGTGTCATTTTTAAAAAATGGAGAGAACTCTATTTGCTTTTATTTTTGCATTTACCTGTTGTAGAGTCCTTCTGGGGCATCAGAGTAACTGAACCCAGATGGTTTCCCAAGTTATTGATAGATGGGGATGTGGTGTTCATGATTTCTCTAACCTTGCATATCTAATCAGCCTCCCACCTTGCTATCTATCTTTTCAGGAAATTCTGTCTGCATATAAAATTGGAGCAGAGAGCAACATCAAGATTAAAGGCAGTTCCATTGATTTTTCATCCCCTGGTGGTGTCCTTTCCGCTCCCCAGTTAGCTAGGTTAAGGAGACAATTTCTATCATACACCAAGATGAATCCTCCGCGGGATGAAGACATCTCTGCCATCCCTGTTCATTTTGTACAATTCCTAAATCACAGAGTGTCTGAGTGATCTTACCTGTTTCAAGCTTCACTGAAGAAGTAAATGAACTGTGTGTAACATATGCTGTGTTAACTCAATGAGGCTCTCTAAAGGTCTCACAAATTTTTTAACAAAAATTTTATTCATAATAAATTAATTTTAAGTATACTGTGGGGTGATTTCTTTACCTTTTTTATTTTTTGTGGTGGTGGTGTGTGGTGAATTATAATAAGAGGTTTGGTATATCTGAGTTGGAGCAAATTTCATTCTTGTTGGAATTGTTCAAAATCTTCCTCACATGCAGGTGGGCCGAATAGCCAAGTAATGATCCACGTAAGTAGTTTATTACCTTCCCACCTTATGAAGCTCCACAATCAGTTATGTATTCATTATTTTAACTCTTAGATGTTCTGATGAAGAATTTGAAAATAAACACAGTGAAAATTTCCTGATTGGTATCTTCAGGCCAATTTGAAAATGTGGACCATGACATGAATAAGTTTTGCATCTCAAGGCATTATGATAGGGTATTTGCTCAAGTTACTTTAAGCATTTGTCAGCTCAAGTGAGTTTAGAAATTAGCCAATTTCATCACCATTGTTGTATTTTCTCTTATGGCTGGGTTATGTTAGCTGTGGCTCTATCACTCCGCAAGTGAAGAGCCAGAATACCCTGCTTTGCATATTACACTATTCATAATTAACCTATTACAGTAGATGCCGGTTAATTGGGACATATCGGGACTTGTGCACTTCGCCCCAATTAAGCGGCTGCCCTAATTAGGCAAACTTACTCGTATATGGGTATAAAAACTTTGGAATGGTAGAAAGGAGACTAAAGAATGTTTATCATGCAACCTAAGTTTATTAAACTATTACTTTGATTAATAAATCAGGGAGTTTAGTTAAATTATTAAGAATTATGACAATTTAGTTAAAAATATTTCTCACAGCCTCGGGCCATGCTGAATGTCTTTTACTAATTGTAAGTCCTATTAAAGAAAAGTCCTATCCTCTTGCAGATAGTATAGCAGCAAGAGTTTACAAAATAGGGCAAAAATAGGAACATTTGTGAAAAATAAAAGTAAATCAAAGGAGGAAAATATAAAAAAATAGTACCCTGAAAACAAACAATTTTAATTTCATCGCTAGTCTTAGAGTCTATGTCGCCCACTCATGGCCCAATAAAGTGGCATTCTGTCCCAATTAAGCAGAGAATACTCTGGGATATTCCTCTATTGGGTTCTGTTCTTTAAGATCTGCCCCAAGTAACCGGTGGACCCATTAAACGGAATCTAGTGTATTTAAAAAATAAAACACACACTAGCTGGTCTCAGAACTGCTTTTACCTATTGACTACTCAGCCTGACCTATCCATGATCATCAAATACTAAAATATGTAATCCAGTGGAGTGAATAAGGGGGAGCCCCACCTGCCAAAATGAGGGCAATAAAGAAAAAAAATACATAGTATTATCCTCCATTTTGTTTAATGAATCATGCATGAGGATCTATATACGCCACTCATATAATCCTTGACTGATTGGTATTCTCGTGAGCATGTAAGAGTACTTAAGTTGAGCATCCTCTGTGCAAGTTTTGTATCATCAAACTACATATTTATAGGTATTGTTAACATCAGTATTTTCAGAGATAATTTTTTAATTTTATTTCATTCTCAAACCACCAGATACAGCTCTTATCAGCCATTTTATACCGGGGTATTCACCAAATTTAACAAGTAAACGTACGCGAACAACCATGCCCTAGATCGGGAAACGTACCCAGGCGGGACTCGAACCCACGACCTCTCGTTTGGCCGGTGAGGATGTTACCCCGCCGCCACTGAGGCCGGCAAACATAGTGGACCAAACATAATACTGCATTGCAAAAATCAAAACAGTTGCCTTCCCGTAATGTAATGAAGAAACATATCCCGTAGCAATCGTTATAATGCTAGTCAGATAAAAATTTCTTCACTCCGAATTCAATCTATATTCCTTTCATGACAATTTCAAGATATCCAAAGAATCCTCAAGGTTGCATTGAATCTGTGGATTTTCTACATTCTCAGCATTATATGTAGTAGCACTTAACAAGTTACATATTAATAAATGCTTCTATGTATGCTTTCATATGAATTGCACGAAAAAGTAGTAATTGCCTAATATTATACCAAAAGAATTTTTTAAATCTCAAAAGGATTTTAATGAATAAATAAAAAGGATATACTTAAGTTCTCATAAAAATTTATTTGTTTGCAATAATAATATAAAAAGATATTACAATCCGTATGTTTCTACATCTATGTACTATCTGACGTTTCTTCAGATTTTATGGCTTAAAGAAAAAACAGAATATAAAACTTATTTTGGTCAGTAATATATTTTAATTGAACATTTCCATGGACAGACACACAAATCATCACACATTCACCATAAGCATCACCAACATCAATGCATATTTCCTAAAGAAAATAAAATTCTCTCCAATGATATAAGACATCCATAATACTCTTGGAACTTTATGGAGCACAAAACACTAAAAATGGGCACAAAACGAAGAGCAACTTAAGCTCCCTGCTTCAACAAAACTATTAATAGGAAATATTAAAATGCAATGCTGGTCCCAGTAAATAAAATCAACATTTTTTAGAGAAGAGCAGTCAACAAAATGAAAACAAAAGGCTTAGTCTAAGAATAAATATTATGAATATTTTTACATTTGACATATTTAGATCCCTTGGTAAAATGCAAAACATGCACTGGGTGGTGAAGTGTTTTTAAAAAAACTGAATTTAGAATGACACCCTCATCTACGGTAACATTTTTTCTCGAATAAGATATCACAAATATAATAAATGAAATCCTTTGAGGAATACATACATAAGTATATTTTTACTGAACTTATTCTGGGGGAAAAACAGTTGACTAGATAAATGTTGCTCAACCAAAGCCATAGCTAGCAGGATGGGGTGAAGAGAATCATGCCTCCCCCACCCCAAAATTCTTGGGGTGCACATTCATTAGTGAAGCCCCAAAGAAATATAGCCTTGAGCTCAACATTAAAATAATTGAATTAAATGTAACTGAAGCATACATTTTGGTGCATATACATACGTCGGTATTAATGTAATAATAACTAATTGTACCACATCCTTTGGGAGCATAGAGTAAACTAAAAATAAAATTAACAAGAAAAATATTCCTCTAAATACAATATAACCACTAAATATGTATATATTTTTGTGCGTGTGGCATTTAAATAGACTGATACATAATTCCAGAATAATAAGAACCCTGTGGATACTGGTGATACACTATCAAGTCCTCACTAAGAAATATAAATTGATAAAAAGACAAGGGAGCTGCATTTATAAAAGACACTGACAATCTAAACATACCTACACAAATGGCAAATATTTCAATGAAGTAACTATGTACACACCATGATTACTGCTTACATTTTCCCTATTCCGATCTGCAGTTTTGTAATACTTAGTGGATTTAACAATATCTCTTGTTTGTTGCTTGAAAGAACTTCTAATCATTACCAAATTCAAAATACATGTATCTACTTTAACTTGTAACAAAAGTCATAATTTGGAGGATCTTTTGGTATAGGAGGAGGATCTTGAGGAATATCAAGGCCTTCTGCATCAAGTAGCCTTAGCTTTATATCCATACTCAGCAATGTCTCCAAATCACTCTCTGTTTCCTTACTTGTCATCTTGCAACCTGGAAAAATAATTTAAAATGGAAATGAGATTCTTTTCACCATGAATATACAAGCAGAAGTTCACACTGAAGGCTTATGCTCAGGTCAAACATCAGCTAATCCTTTGGAAAGAGTTGGCTAGCATGGGGATCATGAACCCTTTGATGTTGTGCTCCATTATAGATATTCCTGCTAAAATATGCAAGATACTGTACACAAGCCATACCTAATATGTTCATCATAATATTATCATGTATGTATATCATACACTATAGGATGAAATTTTCCGCAAAAAAATAATGCCTTGATTAAAATTTAAACCCATATCTAACAATTAATAGTTAGTCTTGGTAATTAAAATGTAAATGACACATTAGAATTTTATTTCTAATTTCCTCTCTATCCTTAGGAATTTCTCTATTAAAATAGCAAAATTGCTTTTTATGAAAAAAAAGGTTGGTTATAAGACGTATGCTTCGAAAGACTATTTTTTCCAGAACTTCTCTATGCATGTGTGTGTCTATGTATGCAATGGAAGAATGAACTATTACATGTAAATCTCAAGGGAGAAAATTGAGGCTCAAGTAAGGAGTATTTTGAGAGTAGATGTCTTGGGGAACAAAATATTGAGTGAGAGAGGAGGAATTCCTTCTCCAGGGACATCAGCCTTACTCCTGCTTTTGCCTTAAAGCAATATGTTCTCTGCAGGCAATGTTGCCTCATGTACACTGAACATTAAAACTGATTCCCTAAAATCTTTTTCTTAAATGCGCCTGATGCCATGACTATTATAGCACTATTGGGCATTATCTCCTCTCCTTTGTGGCCCATGCCAAAAATGCCTTAATATTTACTTAATATCTCTAATCTTAAACTTAAAAAGGTAAAATTTTATTACTATTATTACTTGAGGCAAGTGGTCACCATTTCTTGCATCCACTGCAGGCTACTATTAAGGAGCTACTGATTCATATGAGTAGCATGTATCTATTGAGTGTCCCTCCCTTTTCATTTTGGCTTTAAGCCCAATTCAAATAATAAATAATTAGGAAACATTTGGTTTGATCAGTTTGCTGATTTAGGTAAGCATTCATTGATTGAATGACAGAAAATTCCAAAAATTGGTTCCCACCTACATTATTTGTAGAAAAGTAGTGGAGACTTCATTACTTTTGAGAGTGACATCACTGAAGGACACCCAAAACACTCAGGGTGAAAGTATACGCCAAACAAAACCAAGGCAAAGTTAAAAGAGCAGAAAACTGTGACTGAAACCAATACACATACATACAAGCAGCCACAGGGTCTTGTGACAAAAAAAAAGTTTTGGATCGCAGCTACTACACTTGAACATGTTCAAATCCAGTTGCTGGCAGTTATAATTAGCCACTGGATAAGTTAGCAGTAAATGAGTCTCCTATCCCAAGAGATCTCGCGGCTGAGCTTAAAGCCACCGAGTGCATCCACCGGGTTGCGGATGGTGGGTCGACCTTTAGATATAGAGGTTAGCTGCGAGATAAGCGAGTTCTCTCGTCGAATAAGCAGTCGTGGACAAAAAGCGGCGGTACAGTAGACTCTCGTTATTACGAAGTTCGCGGGACCGAAAAACCGGAGGTTCGTAATAACGAAGTTCGTATCAACGTTTCTTTTAAGAATCATCGGGAAAAAAACCGTATTTAATAAACACGATTTAATTTCGCGGAAATTTGTTTAAACAGGAAAATTCATTCCAGTTTCTCAGCAGAAGAATGCGGCATGACGCAATCGAGGGTTGATATCTTCCCGAATACAGTAAGTCCGATATACGCACTGGTTGCGTTCCTAGACCTTGTTCCTAAGTTGATAAACCTACAGCACAGCCACTGAGAGTTGTCCGATGACACACAGAATGGTCAAGGTCGGGGTAGGGACAGGGTTGCCAGCTAAGAAGGGGAAACGCCTACAAAGGGTTCCACGAAGAAAGGATGCGGAAGGGACGCCGCGCGTGATGGAACCAGAGGAAGAATCACTTGTTTTGGTGATTCGAAGAAAGGATTTTTTTTATGATCAGCCATATTTCGGTGCGCCTTATGCAGTTGACGACGTTGAGAGACAAGGCGAGGGCGTGTTTGGAGGACAGCGATTGACTGTAAACCGTGCTGGCGTAGGGTTATCCGCCCCTCCTATTGTGCCGTCATTCGCTACTGTCGCCGGCCGGACTGTATGAAATTGCATCATGAGAAATACGGTCATCCTACAAAATGCAACACTGAATCACAATCGTGCTCTAGCTTACGATATTACGAACTGATCTAGCTGGGCGTGCAACGCAGCCGAAGCCGAAAAAAATCACTACTCGCGGTAAAGATGAACGGGCGAAACGCTGAACAGTTCCTAAATTCACACCGGATTCAATGATACTTTGTTCAGATTGTGCCCAAAGTGAGAGTTCGTCTACGCCAAGCCAAACCGCGAAGCATCGGCCAAATCGAAAGGCGCCAAATTCGAAATTTGAAAATTTTGAATGCTCATATCTCTGAAAATTCGTAAATCGAATGCGAGTAGGAAGAGGACTTACTGTACGTCCAATTTGCGAGCGGTTACGAGTGGGTCACCATGGCTCCACAGGAATGAAACTTATTACATGATGTTGCGTGTACACTGAAGAAAGAGCCATAATTGACGCTCTTGGGCATAGTTCACGAGAAGAACTTAAACGCGGCGCGATTATTACAACTCAGCTTAGTGAATATGCACCTAAATGCCGTTGCTTATGCGGGGAACTTCGTAATAAAGTGCATTTTATAGCCGCCAGGACCGGGACTGAGGTTCGTAATTTCGTAAAAACGAAAATTTCGCAATAACGTTTCTTTTACTATAGCTAGCATATGCCTTTTCGTCGGGACCAACGATTTGCTTCGTAATAACGAGAACTTCGTAATAACGTTGTTCGTATTAAGGAGAGTCTACTGTATTCTGAGGGGGTATTGGGCTACCCTTGGGTAAGGTAGGCCATTTAAAAGATACCGAAACCTGTGAAGATACCGTGACTTGGCGACTGGGGGCCGCCAACAATTATGCCTCTCATCACCCGGGGGAGAGGGCAGCAGCTCTTCTTCACATGTGCGAAGGTGGAGACCATACTGGTCGGTACAGCGACACACATTCCACTACGGGCGTGGTAACATTTACTTTAACGGCTGTAGTACTGCGATGTGGAAGGCAAGGGGAAACCACCACATTATCATCCCGAGGAGTCACAGCTACTCCACTCAATTTATATAATGACATGATGGAATTCTCTCGGGTAAAATATTCCGGAGGTAAACTAGTCCCCCATTCGGATCTCCGGGCGGGGACTATTCGAGAGGGTACATCGGTCAAACGAGATAGAATGTTACGGATAGGAACATGGAACGTCAGATCACTTCGTACCTGCGGTAAGCTAGAGAACTTGAAGGTGGAGATGCGAAGAATGAACCTCGATGTATTAGGCATCAGCGAAATGAAGTGGCCCCAGGAAGGAGACTTTTGGAGTGGAAGCTACAGAATGATACACACGGGATCGCTAAATGGTAATGCTGGAGTAGGCATAATGCTTAGAAAGAGCGCCGGGATGCGTGTTAAAAGCTACCTGCAGTTTAATGAAAGGATAGTAATGGTGAAGATAGATACTAAACCCGTAGCTACTGTAGTGGTACAGGTTTACATGCCTACATCAGATTATGAAGACGAAGAAGTAGAAGATGTCTACCAAGATATAGCGGAAGTTATCAAGCAGGTAAGAGGGGAAGAAAATCTTATTATTTTAGGTGACTGGAACGCCGTCGTCGGAGAAGGTCAAGACGGAATAATAACTGGGAAATATGGGTTGGGTAACCGAAATGAAAGAGGAGAAAGGCTACTTGAATTCTGCACGGAGCACAGGCTAGTGGTAGCCAACCCTTTATTCAAAAATCCCCTGCGAAGAAGATACTCGTGGAAGATGCCAGGAGACCGTAGAAGATTCCAAATCAACTACATTCTAGTGAAACAAAGATTCAGGAACCAGGTGAAGGACTGCAAAAGTTATCCAGGGGCAGATATCGATAGTGACCATAATTTAGTTATGATGAAATGCCACCTTAAATTCAAAAAGTTGAAGAAAGCCGTGAAAAACATATGGCAGGTTGAAAAATTGAGGGAGGTTCAGCATCAACTGGCTTTTAAAGAGGCTGTAGAAAATAAAATAGGGGAGGATACGACCAACAAACCAATGGAAGAGAGTTGGAAAACTATTAGTAGTGGTCTGCAGGCGGCAGCTGAGGAAGTTCTTGGTAAAAGAAGAGTCGTTATGAAAAAACCATGGATCACGCAGGAAGTATTAGATCTCATTGAAGAAAGAAGAAAATACAAGGCTGCGAAAACAGAGGAAGGACAGAATCGTTACAAGAGGATAAGGAACGAAATATGTCGTAAAGCGCGGAAGGCTAGAGAAACGTGGATGAAAAGTATTTGCGAAGACGTGCAAAACAATCTTAAACATGGAAAAGTAGAGGCCGCTTATAGGATAGTGAGGAACCACTTTAAGGAAAGGGGCGTAAGATGTAATACCCTTAGGGACAAAAACGGAGAACTATTGATTGAAAACGAAGAAAAAGGGAAGAGATGGAAGGAATATCTGGAAGATTTGTACAAAGGAAGTCGCCTCAGAGCGAATGCTATCGAAAACGAGAGGGAAGTGAATGCCGATGACATGGGAGCCCCAATTTTAAGATCGGAATTTGATGCGGCTGTAAGAGACCTCAGGATAAATAAAGCGTCTGGCATTGATGACATTCCTGCAGAGCTAATTAAAAATTCAGGAGAGAAGACGTTGAACCAGCTATACAAAATCATTAGTGAAATGTATACGACAGGTGAGATACCAAAGGATTTCAAGAGGAACATTATAATCCCTATTCCTAAGAAGAAAAGAGCAGAGAAGTGCGAAGATTTTAGGACCATAAGCCTTACTACACATGCATCAAAGATACTGACAAGGATCATCTATAGAAGAATAGAACAAAAAGTAGATGAGTACTTGGATGAGGACCAATTTGGATTCAGAAAAGACAAAGGCACAAGGGAAGCAATATTGGGCCCTAAGACTGCTCATAGAGAAGAGAATGGAAAAGAACAAGCCAACATTCGTTGCGTTTGTGGACTTAGAGAAAGCATTTGACAACGTGGATTGGAGCACAATGCTTGGAATCCTAAAGGAAATTGGGGTTCTTTATAATGACAGAAGAATCATCCACAGTTTATACAAAAACCAAGTAGCCGTGATAAAATCAGGGCCCAGCTGTGAAGAAGCAAGAATTAGGAAAGGAGTGCGACAAGGCTGTACATTGTCACCCGTAATTTTCAACGTTTACATTGAAAAAGCCATTAATGAAATCAAAGAAAAGGAATTGGGAGTGAATCCATGGAGAAAAAATTAGCATGCTACGATTTGCCGATGACATAGCCGTTATAGCAGAAACAGAGAAGGATTGAAAAATATTCTGGTTAATATGAGTAGGGTAATGAGTAGATATCAACTGAAAATAAGCACGAAGAAAACCAAGATCTTAGTATGCAGCAGAAGAGAAGAAGTCAAGACCAACATTAAAATAGGGAGGCAAAAACTGATAGAGGTGGATGAATTCTGTTATTTGGGAAGCAAGATAACTAGTGACGGGAGAAGCAAGAAAGAAATTATCAGCAGAATAGCCCAGGCGAAGAGAGCATTCCACCAAAAGAGAGACCTGCTTACAGCGGGAAACTTAAATATGGAAATAAAGAAACAATTCATAAGAACCTACATCTGGAGTATGCTCCTATACGGAAGTGAGGCTATGTGGTGCTACAGAAGAATGATGAAAATCAAATGGATTGACCGAGTTAGTAACGAGGAAGTGCTAAGAAGGGTAGGAGAGAAGAGAAGCCTCATGAAAACCTTAATAAGAAGACGGAACAACCTTATTGGCCACATCTTGAGACATGATGGCCTGATGAAGACAATCGTCGAAGGACAAGTGGAAGGCAAGAATGGAAAAGGAAGACCTCGGACAAAATATATGGAACAAGTAAAGAGAGATTGGAAAGAGAAGAATTATGTAGGTGTGAAAAGATTAGCTGATAGGAGAACTGAGTGGAGAGCTGCGTCAAACCAATCCTAGGATTGTTGACCAGTGATGATGATCCCAAGAGATAACTCACTGTCACTTTAGTAACAGCCATTGAAAAAATCATCCTGTATGGCACAGCAGCATATTTGAAACAGATAATGAAGTCAACATAAGCTTGAAACAAACTGGTTTTTATCAGTCTCCTATAAAGAACCTCCTTAGGCTTAAGGCTATTAACAGCCAAAAAAATACCAAAGGAAAGCAAATATAATTTTTAAGGCTCAATTTAGTCACACAAGAATTTTTTAAGATCAGGTTTGAGAAACATTAAATTGAAAATTAAACATCCTAGACATAACTCCCACAGTAATTTATGGCCTACCTAGCAAGGCATTGATTCCATCCACCCAGTAATCAAAAACTTGTTCATCTGGAGCCACAAAGTTAAGTGCCGTCGCATCCACAGAGTCTACCATGAGGGAAAAGGCAAGCTGATGGTTTGTCTTCCTTCCTCTGGTTAATCCATGAAAAGAGAAAAATAAAATTGACAAATACGTAGCAAACACAGGCATTTAAAATACATATTCACTTAAGGCAGACAGCATGTAGAAAAAAATATCATTTACTTCAGTTCTTTCATATGTGGACACTCCTTCCCTGTCACTAGAGCTTTAATGTCAACAACCGCCAGCTTACTTCCCAATTCCTCAAGAGCAGGGACACTTTTTTCGTCACAATCACCATAATGGAACACTTTATGATTAGGTGAAAGTCTCACATACCAAAATTTGTCTTTGATTCTCTAAAAAAAAAGAAAATATGATAAGCAATAAGCAATGATAACAAACAGCAGTAAATGCAATGCAAAGGATAAGCCAAGTTTTACTCAGCCAAACAAATTAAACTGAGTCAATATGAAAAATTAAAAGAGTTTAAGCAGTTAGCATTACCAATCCCTTCATTGAGTACTTGGTAAAGCGGGTTCCTTCCACCAAAAATCCTAGTCTCTGCTGCTGAACTAATTCTAGGATTTCCGGTGCGATCTGCTCCCTTAGTTCCACAATAGGTCTGGCATGAGACTCCCATTCTTCTCTGGACGTCCTCTCCTGTTGCCATAAGTTGGTGATCTCTGAATACGTGAGAAGTTGTAGATTCGAGCGAAATTTTTCAAGTCCTTGAGGTTGCATTGCTAACGCCCTTATGATTTGCTCTCGCACAACACTGAAGACTTTTACAAAATCTTCAGTCGTTGCTCTCATTTCCTTCCATGTTTTATTCAGCAAAACAATGCATATACAGAAAAACTCTTCAAATGGCCGATCATGGGCAAAAAACATTGGATGGTAGGTCTGCCCTTGCTCGCTGGGTGATTCTCCGATTTTCAAAATTTCACATAGAAGCTTGGTTAGCTCAACACTGGTGCGACCAAAAGGGCATTCGTGCTCATCAGCTCGACAAGAGTTCTCCAAGACAATCTTCGTATAACTTTCCATGTGATTCCGGGCAAAATACACCATACAATCCAATGCTAGCATCCCTGGAGGGGTTTCAGCAAAATCCTGGGCAGGATTAATGTCGTGCTTGAACCCAAGTTTCTTGTAATCCTTAGCGAATACCCCTTGTCGTCGAGCGTTAACATCACGGTTTGAAACGTCACCATCTGTGTCAAATGCTATTTTTCTAAGCTCTTTAATTTTATCATGAGCGTCCTGATCCTGTGGATCCATTTTCGTGTTCATCCTCTGCTCCAATAGATTAAACAACAGAGTTTGCAAAACATACAGCTGATGAGCCATTTCGGTACCCACCTTTCCAGAAGGTGACTGAATAATGTTACTGAAAATTACATTACGGACGTGCTTGGAGCCCAATGTACCAGCAATCGCCTTCCTTTTGGAGTAGTCTGCTTTTAGGAATAATGCATTTATGAGGGCGATAGCATTTTGCTGAATCACTGGATTATGACTCTGTAAATGCATCACCAAGTTAGGGAATGTGACTTCTTTTTCTACTTGGCCATATTTCCCTGAACTGTTTAAAACGATATTTTCAAGAATTGACAGAGATGCTTGCACTACCTTTTCGTCTTGAGCTGATGACTGATTATTCACATAACTTGCAACTTTGTTGATAAATAATACTTCGAGTATGTCCCATGAAACGATGCCATGATCCATCAGTTCCACAAATGATAGAAGACAGTACGCAAGCATTGTTCCTTTGCAGGTTCCGCCTTCGACTAGCATTATAATTAACGCCAAACCTTGTTTGTTGATAAACTCTAAGGCAAAGGTCATGTCAGTGCTTAGCTTGGACAGCATCTGCAAAGCCTGAGTTTTCTCATCAGCACTTCCTACGTTCAACTTCTGCAAGATGTCATGAGCAGTCTTAGAGGGAGAGTGGGTAAGACTGAGAATAGCACCATTTTTAATCTCATTTCTATTCTTCTCAGTGATATAGTTGTCATTATTGTTTCCAGAAAACTGCAAAGCATAGTTATCTGGATCAGAGAGGCCCCAATTGTTGCAAATGTCCTGGATAATAGCTGCCAAGGGCTGTTTTTGGTTGAATTCTATGAGCTGTGCGTCATGCGGTTTCATCTCCACCGCAATCTTCACAATATTTGTATCCTTCATGGCTCTGGAGCAGTCACAAAAAATCACAAATAACGCAAGAAGAATACCTCACATTTATCAAAAACACAAATAGGGTGGAGTATCCTGCACTATGGGTGTCACTTCCTTCCCTTCCTTCTCGTAAACACCGGAAAATCAACATCAACACATCTCGTTGCGCATGTTTAAGCTTGTTAAACTACTTAGATTCCACGTTTATTTATTGTTTAGATCCTCTAATATTGTGAATAATCATTTAAAAATTCCATAAATAATTTTTATCACTTTTCCGATGATATCGATCACATAATTGAGATGATTGAGGACAAGCCTGAAGTAAACAGGAATTTCACATTTCACTTGTTTATTGTGAAAGTGGAAATCTGGCAGGCTGCTTGAAACGCTTGAAATGCATGTCCGGTTGGTACTGCATATTTCGAAGTAAAAGAAGCTTGGAAAATCATGGATAGCGCAATTCCCACTTATTAATATTTTGCGTGAGAATCTGTGGATATCAAATTGTGGTGTTTTTAATGTGATGGAAGTTAGCACGTACCGACCCTTGAAAGAAACTGCAATCCTGATTTTCCTTATATAGTGACTCTTTGTTTACATAGTAGCCTTTCTTGAGCAGAAGGCTTCGATTTTACAGCCAAAGTGATCAATCAGTGGGATATTCTTCCGTGGCTACGAATTGAAGGTTGGTGTCAAGAATACCCGAGCATTGATTGTTGTAGAAAATTGTCTGTAAATCTGTTTACTCCCGCCTCATTTTCATGTAAAAATATTGACACTTTATTAATTTTATCATTTCATATTCTTCCAGTCGACCACTTTTCTTCAAGGCTCAAAATTTTGTAAACAATGCTGATTAGTTTAGTAGAGTTTACCTCGGCCATGGATACGACCGCAGCATCGAATGTTCAGTAAATCCATCACTATGTGTGTTTTTAGCGGAAAAGAGCCCCAGTTTCTTCTTCCTGTATCATGCAATTAAGTTTTAATTGCCGTTCGTATTTTATTTTTATTTCTCCGACTATAGGTTATACCATTATGCATAATTTTTTCTGTGAAACCTACCACTACTTTCTCATTTACGGTGCAATGGATCTAAATAAATGAACATATACCCCAAAACAGTGATATACCTTCAAGTAAATGTTATATCGTTTAGACTTGGAGTCCTATCGAATTATAAAATTACTATTTCCTTTCTTGGGTTCATTGAATCACAAAAACTGGTTGGACTTTTCGGTTCTCCTTACAAATTGTGGATAAATGTTGCGCCTGCTGCATAAGTAACGTTGATGATAATAAACAAACTAGCGTATCTTCAGTATTTTGTACATGTTAGGCTATAGATCACTTTAAAAATGCTCATTTGCATGTTAGAATAGGGGTATCTTATTTTATAACTTATGGTAATCAACTAAAATGAGAATAAAAACTAATACACGGTCCATTGTATTGTTTTGAACATTTAGTGCCCTTGTTTCCAATGATGGTATTTCTAATTTATCAATGTGATGTTTGTTTAGCGTTATTTCTTTTCTCTTGATGTATTTTATTATTTCTTCAGGGTATAAAGTACTTTCAAAAATTGGTGAAGGATCTTTCGCTGATGTCTTGAAATGTGAAGAGGTAAAAACAGGGACTTTATATGCATGCAAGAGGCTGAAGAAACTCTATATGAGGTACATATTTTAATTATTTATTTTCTGTGAATATTTAATGGTCGTATTTATAGAAAATTGAAGGAATTCATGTCATTATACTTGCTCTGGTCACTGGAGGTTTGTAGTTCGTTATAAATATTTTTCCATTATTTCCTGCTACAATTTAAATAAACTAATTTCTAAGTACATATGTTGGTTTATTAGCAGAGCTGTGGTCACTACAAAATGGCATTCATAATTTTAATCAGTGTTCTCAGATGGATGCACTGTGTTTCAATACCATGTGGTGTGGGTATCATTTTGTCTACAACTTTACCTTAACACATGCATCTAAGAAAATGCGCTATTTGCACTACTAATGCTTATACTTCTAATATCTGATGTACGTCCTGAGATGAGATTTGATCTCACTAAGACTTCAAAACTCCTGTGTAGCTGTGAGCATACTAAATTCTTTCCCAATGCTCCTTGTGTGTGTGCACACTAAAGCAGCCCAGGCCGCTGATTTTACTATGTTCAGCCTATGCAGAAATCTTATGGTTAGGTTTAATCTAGCTTATGTTGATAATGAACACACAAATGCATGAATAATAGAGGACAAAAATACCCTGCTTCAATATATCCTGAGGTAAAGTGTGAATAGCTGTATCAGAATGTACTCATGCCACTTGTAATCAGTTTTAGGGTACATACTTGTATTGTGAGGAGGTAAGAGGTGGAGGTGGAGATAGATGTGTAGGTCGTGGTATCTCGAGGTAACGCAAATGCATTGTGTGTTATGGGCACGCATATAGTGAGCAGGTCGAGGTAGTGGTGTACCTTGCGGTTAATCAAGAGGTCATGCGAGACAGCTCTCAAAGACGTACGAGTATTTCTTTCGAGCAGTATGTCGTAAGGTACATCAGGAGGCTTCTCCGTGATCGGTGCATTCAAGGCCCGTTTCACATGACATCCTAATGTTTTCCTGAAATTTGTCTGGGTTATACTTAAGTTACAAATACAGATGGTCAGATGGTTATATTCTCCCAGATCTTGTAGCGCTTGATTTATGGGATGAGCACTGAATTCGCGATTACTTAACGACCAATCAGCCACCACTGATACATGCTGATGACATGTCGTTTAGCATCACCACAACTATCGCTTAACATTGTAAAAATGTTACAACTAACCAAATAACCATTATACATATGTACTTGATGCCACATGGTGAAAGACTGGCTCGTGGTCGAGGCTATGGGAAGCTGCGTGCTTAAACCTCTTTACTATGCGATACTACATCTACCTCCACCTCAATCTCCATCTCTACCTTCTCACAATGCGAGTACCTTTAAGAGGTGAATGGAAGGGGTTTATTCATTTATTTATTTTCATCGCCCCAAAAACAGTTAACTTTAGGCCTTTTACATCGGGGGGTATAACATGAAACAACACCTATTACACACAACCATCAAAGTTCGAAGTTGTTCGAGCAGCTGCTTCAAATTCCAGCTTTGTGACATAATGTATCTGAACTGCCCAAGACTTATCAACTCTAAGCCCTGTCAAAGACCAAATTATTTTCCATCACAGGTGGCAGCAAATGAATTCATTGGTACTCTTTATGAAACAGTTACCAAACATAAGTGTACAACTAGCTTACGTATTTCTAGTCATTCAAGACCTTCACAATTTCTGATTAATGAGCAGATTATCCTTTTCAAGGCTTCCTCTCAAAGTCATTCTAATTAGCAAAATACATATGAAATTGCCGTATCTTGTATGAAGGATTGGTGAATGAGAAGTTGCTCTATGAATTGGAGTGGGTTTTTGTAAGGAAATGGTGACTAGCAGCTTTCTTCGTATTTGTATATGCGCTTGTTATTATGTATTTTCATTCTTAAAATCTTTGTCAACTCCTAAGATTTTTGTTATACCTAATTTTTAGATGAAAATTTATGGAGTGGATTTAATCTAATTTTGTCGTTTTTGCTCATTTACTTCAGTTGTGGATGCCTTCAAAGTATGAAATTTCCTTGACCCATGCCGTTTTGGTGGTAAATGAAAAAATATTTATTTATTTCATACACCACCGAAAACAGCACTGTTCGGCCTTTACATCGGGGCTGATAACATTTAACAATCACAAACATCCATGCCCTGGATAAGGGTAACTTACCCAGGCGGGACTCGAACCCGCGACCTTTGGTTTGGCAGGCGAGGACTTTACCCCGCCGCCACCGATATTCTTCAATGGAGGCATCTTGTACATAATATTTGAGTAAATCTAATGAAGTATTGTAGAGTGACCTTAAAATTCAATTGTAATTGATGTTGTATCGTTCATTTCATTTTGATGAATAATTTTTTGCAGTTCTAAGCAGATGAATGAAATTCCAGAGATTATTGCCTTGAAGAAAATGGGTTACCACTCAAACTTACTTCACCTAGTAGAGACTGCATTGTAAGTAATTTTTGAAGACATTGTTATAATCTATTTTTCTTACTTAATAATGTTCTAATTACTCCTTTTCCTTTGTAGTGAGCCCATCCCAGGTTATGTTGTTCTAGTATTTGAACTGTGTGACATGAGCCTTTATGACTTACTGAAGAACAGAAAAAGGTTTGTGGGATTAAAAATGGAGTCTAATATGTAGCATACTGAAATTCTGGACAGTAAAAGCGCTGCTTATATTTAAAAAAAAAATACCAGGATTTGTATGCACTGTATTTTTTAAGTTACTGGTGGAGTAGCTTGTCCTGCTGCTATAAGGAGAGATTTCATTGATTGCCCCAAAATTTAATTCAAAAGGCATTTCCTAGATTCATTTTCATTGACATTTCTTTGTCATTTGGAAAAGTATATCAGGAAAAAGCTTGGTGTTGATTCGTCCATGGAATGAGTTTAAAATTTGAGATCTTACTCAGTCTGTGCCGTGGCTTAAATGATGGTTTGGATGTATGAGATTGAAGCCTCCTCTGAGCTCAGCCAAGGGATGTGAAATACATTCATTCAATGTTAGGGCACCAGATTCTTTCCCTAGGACACCTTGCACTCAAGGATTTTTGTTTGCTAGTGCCCCAAAGCTTCACATTGTCAGATAAGAAGCCAGGACTCTTCAATCAGTAGGAAAGCCCTGTACGCATGAGAGTAGTGCTTAGATATGACGAGAAACGTTAAGCCAATCTCTACTTTGTATTGACATTTTGTAAGTTGACTATGCAATACACTCCCTTTAGCCAGAAGAACCTTGCAAGGTAAAGGGTAACAATATTGCAGCATTCTGTTGAATTCTTTGACAAGAAATAGAGGCTGAGGTGGCTTCCTATGGTTGAGTATAAGTCGAGTCTTTGCCAGGAAGTGTTTTGGAAGTTATTTCTGCCAGTGTTTGTGAATTATACCTGGAACTTCTGCATTGCTGGGTCATGTCAGTTTCTTAAGGACAAGAAGAATTCTTGTTACCAAAAATGAATGAATGGCTTTTAGGAAAATTTTTTATTTAAAAATATTTGAGGATTTCATCATTAACACATTCAGTGCGGATGACATATATATATGTCATGAGGGCTTTTCCACTCAGGCGGATGACATAAATGTATGTCTTCGGGAGTACGTTTTTCCGCTGGTCACTAGGGTGCTCCGAGCGTGCCTAGCGTTACTTTTTCACCCTCCCGCAGTTCGGGATTGACCTTACACCATTGCGGAAGTGTCCGTTTCTAGTTCTACGTGTTCCTTCATTTTTAGTGTTTTTTTGTTTACTTTACTGCTGTTTTTGGAACAATTTGGCAGGTTGAGATTTTTATTTTCATTTCCTTCGTCTCTTTTTCATCATTCTTATCGTAAATATCATTATCATGTCTTACATATGGATTATTCTTTTAAATTTGTTTTTTTTTTACCTTTATTTTTAATTTATTCATATTTTATGTGCTATCACAAAAATTATGATTAGACTAACTTTTTTATTGAAGATATTTATCCCCGTTTCAAACTCACTACATTATTAAAAAAATGATCTTAGTGCGGTGCTTCAGTTAATGATGTTATATTTGAATTTCTTTTGCTAGGAACATTTTTTATTAATGCAAATTACGTTTATCCTGGGTGATTTTCTTTGGGTCTTTTTCCTACTTTTACTGCATATTTTCTCATTCGTTTCCCTAGGTCAATTACCAATCCTCTATTCATTTCTATTTTATTTCATTTTCTGAGTTATTCATACGTGTTGGGTTAGTTGCGGATTTTCTTCCTTTTCATAAAAAAATAACATATTAATGGCGTATGCAACACTGCATTACATTATATACAGTATTGGTCTGTATTTTTTTACTTGTTTATTTGTTTCCTTAGCTTTGTAAACGAAATTGCGGAAAAAAATAGACTCAGAGGTATTTTAAGCATTACGGCATTTTACCATTATTTATTCCCTTGAAATAGTATTTTTATCTTATTTTTTAATTTATTCATATCTTATGTACAACCACAAAAAATATTATCAGACTTAGTTTTTGTTAATAACGTGTATTCCCGTCTCAAAACTTACTATTTTATTCAAAAATGTTTCCATGCGGTCCAAAAGGTCGTATTTTATACTTTATTAATAATTTTAAAATAATTATTGCAAATTACGTTTTTTTACATAATTTGGGTTTTTTTCCTAATTTTACGGCATATTTTCTCAGTCATTGCTCCGCATCAATTACTTGTCCTCTGATCATTATGGTGTTTTCATTTTGTAGGTCATTAATACATTCTAGTGTTAGGTACAGATACAGTCTTAATTTTCATAAAAACTAAGGTATTAATCACATATGCAACACTCCATTACACAAATTGTACTATTTTGCTGGATAATTTTTAAGGCTCAAGGTTGGAGTCCCTCCCTACCAGCGGCACTCCCAGAGATTATTTCAACTTGCAAATGATATTTTCTTTGAAATAATCCTCTCATAGATGGAGAAAAATGCTGTAAGCATTTTCCTCCAAAATCCTTCACCAAGGGCCTTCACTAAGGGCATAATGGATTGGAAGCTGTTAGACAGGGAGAACTGGAAACTTGGCTGGGCCTTCTTCTCCACATGGGCGCAATTAGGGTTAACACGATTTTTAACTATTGGATGTCAGAATTAGTGTGAGTACCGATATTCGAGAGAAAATGTGCCGTGATAGGTTTTTAGGAATGATGCAGGCTCTTCATTTCTCCGCTAACCGTGAAGGCATCCGAAGGACAGTGACTGCAATTTGCCCAGAATGTGAAGGTCAACCAAGGCTTTGCTTTCAAATATATCATAAACATTTGTGAGAATTTTTATTGAAATGTTTCAATTTTGCAATAACTCTGAGGTAACATAGATTTAAAAAAATGTTTATCCCATAAATTTATATTTTTCTTGCCGTTCATTGTGTGTTCTACTTCTGTGACTTGAAAAAATTTAATCTACGGCCGTTGAAACAAAAAAAAATACACGTAAAGACTAATTCCAAGATATTTCCGCCATTAACCTAAGGAATCAATGGTAGAAGAAGTATTATAAACGGAAATATGAAAAGTTCACTCCTTCATACAAGGAAAATTGCATGTGTGTAATGCGGGTTGCGTGAATTGTCAATTACTGGTGACGGGTGGCATACATGTATGTCATTAGGGTTTTTTACTAATTGCTTGAAATAGAAACAAAAAAAATTGCAAATTCTGTTGTATTACTTCCAAGACCACCGTTATGAAGCAAAATCACCCTTCCGTCACTGGAGGTTTCGGTGAAAATATCATCCGCATTGAATGTGTTAAATACAGAAGTTAGAAGTAGTCAATTCATTTAGTTTATAGTGACTAAACATGGGATAGCTGAAAATATTGTATTTTACTCTAACGGAACTTTTTTAAGAATTACTAAATATTGTCTTATTGTCCCCATTGAATAATGTTGATACAATGTGTCTTTGAAATGGAGTTATCCATATAATTTGCCAGTAAAAATAAGATTTCCAGATCTGAAAATCTTCCCTCTCTATTGTATGGCTCACTAAGTGCTATCAATATTTTTTATTATAACTAAATTATTTGATATGTTTTTACCCATTTCAGCATGAGAAAATTAAAACTAAAAGTATATTAATTTGTCTTGAAATACATTCTGCAAATTCACAGTTGTATGTATACTTCTCCACTAGGCTGATGAGATAGACTTGGCACTGCAAATTCTTATGCTGTTTTCTTTAAATGCCCTTAAAATTTTACTAAACTTTTTTAATGTTTTGTTTGGATTAATAAGTGACCTTAGAGCATATGAATCAATGATGTTTTGGCTGTAAATTTCATCCTAGTTGTGTATAAGTAAAGATATGAGATATGAATATCATTTTTGAACTGTAATATGACTTGTAGCAATAATTTTGCATCTGAACAAGGCATTGATATGTGATGCTGACTGTGAGGTTGGATCAATAATTGGGAATAAAGCTCATGCTCTTTAGGGGAACGGAAAAAACATGATTCATGCCTTCTGTTCTGGCTGGAGGAAAGGGAGAGGATTGGTGAGTGGGTGCTACTTGGTTAATCTTGTACAAACAATGACCCTATCAGTTTTCCTTCTATGTTAGAGGTATGTGGGAAGCATTACTTGGTTCACTGTATTTTAGAAAATACAGAAATTCTGTAAAACTGCAATCCTTCAAACTCATGTAAGAAATTCTCCTCAAGTAAATCCATTGCACAATACTTTGATAACTAGAAGGCTCGTCAGCTATTTCATATCAGATTTAACAATACATATTTGAATTAATTCTGAATTATTTACCATGACAGAGGCCTACAGGAAAATCAAGTCCGTGGTTATACTTATCAGATGTTACGTGGGCTTGAATTCATCCATAATAGTGGAATTTTTCATCGAGATATTAAGCCAGAAAATATTCTTCTAAAGGTGAATTAAGGTGAAATATTGTTGCTGTACTATCATAAATTATGTAATATATAAATAATAAATATAAAATATTTTGTATAGCTAATAAAATAACTTCCTGGTTTGCTATTTGAGAATTGAATTTCTTGCCTCAGGTTCATCTTACGCTACTGTAATTAAAACTCAGGTGCAGACATAATAAAGTTTAGGATTATTGCTGTGAAAATGATACTGATTTAAATTGATGATTGCTGAATTATTGCTATTTAAGGGTAATGTTGTAAAAATAGCAGACTTGGGTTCTGTGCGTGCCATTCATAGCAGCCCTCCATACACAGAATATGTGTCTACTAGATGGTACCGTTCTCCGGAATGCCTTTTAACAACTGGATTCTATGGACCAAAGATGGATGTTTGGGCAGTCGGGTGTGTGTTCTATGAGCTGTTAACGTAAGTTGATTCCTCAGAGTTCTAAATCCCATGGGAAAGGGTCCTATTGTGCAAACTACCCACCCTCAAATTCATAATTACCAAGCCCTTCACTCATTTTACTTGCACATGGATAACGATTACATTCTTACAATCACCTTATGATGAAGCCTGGGTCATTAGTCTCTTCATACAAATGTTGTGTTGTAAAAATGGATTCAATAATTGTTTATCTATTGCTGTGTTGTAAAAGTGGATTTAATAAGTCTTTCATGTGGGATAGGAATTTGGTTAGGCTAATGTATCAAAATAAAATGCTCAAATCAATGGTAGGTATAAGTTGGGGGAGGAAAACTTTCAAACTCCTTTAAATCTAAAATACAAAATCTCTTGCTTAGAATCAAAGTTTAACTCTCAATGACTGTGTATCATGAATGGTTGACATACCATACTTACTCTCATGTAGAAGCCTTGTGTTGAGAAACAAGTATGAAAACCATAAAGAAAAATGAAATTGGTGTACAAGAAGGCATAAAAATCTTCATTTGCAGTAGCTGTATACAGTTGTATTCCAGTAGTACATATTTCTCCCCAGAAGTTCTCCCAAAGTCTATATTTGGATCGGACTCTGGCTAGAATGCATTACTGGTCAAGTCTTTTGCTCTATACAGGAATGGACTTTATTCTCATGTTGAGCCAGTTTTTAGTTGCCAGCATTATAAGCTAAGGCTGGTATCAGCACAAAATGTTTTCCTCTCATGACCTTCAGAAGAAATCTTTTGTGGATTTTTAATACTATTTAATTGCAACCCAAATTATTAGTGTAGATATGGATAAATTTCTCTTCAATTTGTAAGTGTGACATTACAAGCAAGTGTGTGTTCTAATTATCCAAATATATAAATTGTTGTATACATTTAGACTGCTTTATTTTCATTATAGGTTGAAACCATTATTTCCTGGTTCTAATGAAATGGATCAAATATCTAAAATTCATTCCATTATTGGTGTACCCAATACAAGAACAATGGAAAAGTTCCGTAAATAGTAAGTCTCTTTCATTTAGTTATATAGTTAATTGACTTCTGTAATATTAACGGGAAATACAATTGGCTCTCATTGGCATGCTACTTTATAGCATTGTTTTCTATGTATTTCATTTGGTCACGTCTGTCAATGAAAGTCATAGTAAAGTGGAATATGGTGGTGTGCATGGTTAGCAGTGGCTTGCTTACCTCTTCCATCAGATTTTCAGAACACCACAGTGATTTCAAAAGCTAGAGTATGAGCATAACATTATGCGCATGCTTCTACTCACTCAACCTTTGTCACTAACAGCATTTCCTAAAAGAATATTGGAGGTTGCATTTTTTTGGAATCATAATACATATGTACAGTGGCGGAAAAAATTAACGCAAAGCTCGTTGGCATCTGATAGCGGCCAGTTCAGGAACTACTTGTCTTCCAAAATTTTGCCCTCGTAATACTCTCATACAACCAGGAGTTTTAAAAGTAATATATCCCTTATACCGGGGAAATAATCATACCCGTCACATTATGACAAGGCGCATTTCGACAAGATCCATCTATGAATTCTTCGCCATATTCTCCGAAGTATGCTTCGCCCTCGACTCACCTACAATGGAATCTACTCTCGTCGGGACATCTGTGAACAGGGCCGACATATTGGGAATTGAGACTGCCTTAGAACCCAATCGTTCCGGTGGTGTAGTGGGTAAAGTATCATGCTTCGAATCAGAGGTTCCACGGGTCAAATCCCAGTGACGGATGACTTGATGCTGCACACACACACTGTAAACATTTTTCTGATCTTAAAACTTCGCAATACCTATCAATAGGTCCATAGGATGTTTTATGGCTATTGAATTCTTACGTGCTTATTTATTTGTTGAAATTCAACCACCATATTGCATAACCATTTGAGCAGTTGACTGTGGAGTGAATTTTGACTACCATATCCGCATCGTCCAACCCAGCTTCAAGGCCCCTAACATTAGCTGTGTGTGCAATGTGTCACGGCCTACGCTTCCTCTCCCCTTCAAGGGAAAACTCCTATAGAGTTCCTCAAAGCAGAATGAAAGCACTTTTTTGAGCTACCTCCGAGAAATCAGTTGTTCATTTTCAGTTCAGTATTGCAATGCTTTGCTCAATATTCTACGCCCAATAATAGTTTCCCAAGGATTATATTGGAACAACTTGTAACATACTGCAATTGAAAAGAAATGCGAAGCCGAATTGATTTAGGTAACGGAATATGTAATGGCCATTTTAAGGTTCAATAATTTTTTGCATGTAGTAATCCAAAGAAATTGATTACTATGGTCAGGAATGGATTTCTTTCATAGTGAAATGAGAGGTCTAAATAGAGTTTTTCGAACTTCATAATGTCTTTAAAACTTGATTTTTAATCGCAAAGATGATCTATATGAACGCATATTTGATTAACAACATCAATTAAAAATTAGATCTTTATTAAAATAGATGTATCTGAACTAAGCGTTAAATGTTTTTCAATTTTATAAACTGGCATAAAATGAGAATCATAAAAGTATTATAATTTTCACTTATTGAAAAGTTATTTAGGAAACTGGAAAGATTACGGAAAGTTGAATGGGTGGAAAGGAACTTAATGGAATTCGACTCTATTTCTGTGTTAATAGAAGGGAATGAATTTTATCTAGAATTTGTTTCCATGGTAATCGAATTATTATTAATATTTCCTTTCTACAAGTTGATACATCTCATGAACTGATATATATTTCCTTGTGAATTTCTCGTTCAGGCATAATTAATAAATTGATTCTCGACTTTATTTCTTTCAATTCTAGTTAATATTTCTTTTGCTAAAATCCGATCTTTGATGCTAGCTTTTTTATCAATTCCTGCATAACTCTCCTCTTCTCTGAAACACACATGCTGTACCTTGCAGTCATTTACCTGTCTACTCCGTTTTTGTGTCCGAATCGTTTTCCGCAAAATATTTAATGCCCACAATTAAACCCACTTACTTTTATTTTGCTACGTAGACTGCTTCAGAAGTCCATGTTTGATGCACATTTCAATTATGCAACAATCATGGGAGTAAATCCTTCGTAAGAAAGTGAAAAGAAAATGTCTGCTGTATATGAGGTAAATTTTTTGTAAGCATTACGTGGCTTACTGGAAATATATTTTTTGCTAAGACCATGGGAAAATTCGACCACATGCTATAATTCACGGAATGGTAAAAAAAACTCTATCACTCCTCTTCATTGAATAGAGAATACTGGAAATTCGGCCATAAAATGAAGATGTCGCAATGAATGGTAATTCATGTACATAATTACAAGAATAAAATTTCTTCATTGATAGGTAAAGGTAATAAAAAATCATTTTTATTTTTAAAGAAGTTAGTTTGTAAATTAACATATAAATGTCTTATACAACCACATTTCTGATGCGGAATTACCTCGAATAATTGATTGTGAGATCTATTCTATTCCTTAACCTATGTTGAGTGCTAAAAGTAATCAAAAGTTCAAAGTTGGGATTAAATAAATAGCAGAAAACGTGAACAGTCCAAATAGTTCTATGACTTCGAAATAACAGTAGTTCCATAATAATGATGAAATATTTAAAAAATGTATGCGTAATGCTCATTTTGTTGGAAAATTTAAGGGTAACTTAACCATTTGCTTAATGTTTCTGATGAAATACATATGCAGACGCCCAAAATTTCTCGATTGAGAACTACTGAGTTTGGGCGGCTTGATGTTCTGCCTTCGCTCAGCTCTGCAAAACTTCCGAGGAATTTTCCCTTGAAATGAGGGAGGAGTAGTAGGCACACATTACACATACAGCTAATATTAGGGGCCATGAAGCTGGGTTGGACGACGTGGAAATGGTAGTCAAAATTCACTCCATAGTCAACTGCCCAATGGTTATGCAATATGATGGTTGAATTTCAACAAATAAATAAGCGCATAAGAATTCAATAGCCATGCAACGTCCTATGGACCTATTGATAGGTATTGCGAAGTTTTAAGATCAGAAAAATGTTTACAGTGTGTGTGTGCAGCACCAAGTCATCCGTCACTGGGATTTGACCCGTGGAACCTCTGATTCGAAGCATGATACTTTACCCACTACACCACCGGAACGATTGAGTTCTAAGGCAGTCTCAATACCGAATATGTCGGCCGTGTTCACAGATGTCCCGACGAGAGTAGATTCCATTGTAGGTGAGTCGAGGGCGAAGCATACTTCGGAGAATATGGCGAAGAATTCATAGATGGATCTTGTCGAAATGCGCCTTGTCATAATGTGACGGGTATGATTATTTCCCCGGTATAAGGGATATATTACTTTTAAAACTCCTGGTTGTATGAGAGTATTACGAGGGCAAAATTTTGGAAGACAAGTAGTTCCTGAACTGGCCGCTATCAGATGCCAACGAGCTTTTGCATTAATTTTTTCCGCCACTGTACAATCGGAAATAAAATGTACCTATCATCAGAAAAAAGTATTAAGGTGAGCACATGCAATATTGCCTGTGCAATGTCAGCTAACAATTGAAGTAATGCGTGAGAGTGTTTTCAATATGTGTGATATAAGTGTATTTCGGTAAGTGTCATAGATAGGAATGATTTTGAAATGTGGTTGTAAGATTTGGTGTTTCCATTTTAAATTTTGGTACAATTAGACTTGTGGCTGAGGATTTAGATATAGAGGTTAGTTGTGATATAATAATAGAGTTTACTCATTGAGTAAGCAGTCATGGACGAAAATTAACTGCATTCAGGGGTGGTATGGGTCTATACGTGGCGAAGATAGACCATCTAAATTATACTTTGAACCTGTGAAGATGCTGTGACTTGACCACTAACAATTATGCTTCCCATCACTTCAGTAGCCTTGAAGGCTTGTGTGAGGACACAAAATATGCATCTAGAACCAAATTTTTGTAGTTGTGAAAGTTCATAAGCTGCTTGGAAAAAGCGGTCGAAGTCCCTTAAATCGAAGTCCCGTTGTTTATTCCTGGAATGAAATGCCTTCTATTATGTGCATCAACATAGTTTTCAGTCAAATCTAGGTGTTGTCTGCTCTTTAAATATGGTGCATATAGTGGCTTGTGGAATGTTATCATTGTATAAATTAAGTGTAAAATACCCCTAATGAAATGTATTTTGCATTAGGTTTTGGGTTATTTGGTTCCAAAAGATAACTTGAGATGCCATCCCTTAACTCAATACCTGATTTCAATTTTGAAGCTTTGGTACTCAGTTGCTGGAGATATGTATTTATGAATATGTATTACGGCAGAATTTTTCAGAACTCTGATAAGGCACTTCATGCCCACCATTATAGCTATTTATTCATATATGTCTGAGCTACAGTAACTTCCATTTGCTGCCTCGTTGCAACTTTGTGAACTTATTTGTTCTCAGGATAATGACATATGTTTTATCTAAGATTATAAAATTACTGCAGATGCGATAGTATGTTTTTAATATTTTATTATACTTGAATAGATGATCAGTATGTGAAGATTTTTTTGCTAAAAGTAATAAGAACATTTTTTTATTTTAACTGAAGACATTCAGCCAATTTTTATTTATCCACTCACAGCAAATCCTACAATTTTGAATGGGCTCAATCGTGGGGCAGGATGAAATGTGAAGTTAAGAAAAGAAGTGAGCATTGGGGCCATGGGTTACATGTTAACAAGCCTCGAGAGAACATTGCCTCTGTGTCCCTACCCTCTTTCCATAAATATCATCAAGGAGCATCTGGCCCTTACAAATTATTTTCCATGCTGATTAGAGTGAGTGAAGATGGTCGAGATGTTTTGAAGCAGATGTTGATGTATGATCCTGATTTACGATCAAGTGCTCACCGAACTCTTGAGCATAGATATTTCAATCCTCTAAGGTGATCATTAAGCTTTATTTAATACTTATTCACTATTGCACCCATAAGTATTTGATCTCAGAATATCAGTCAAGTTTAGGTTAGTCTCATCTCTCACTCCAAACTTGGTGTTAGATGATGTTGAAGTAAAGGGTAAAAACTTTAGGTATTTTTTCTCATGTACTCCCATAATAAAAGGTAACCAGTTTAAAGGCTGTCAGATTAATTTTGTGTTATTTTTAATTCTTTTTTTTTTTTTTTTAATAAGAATCCAACTTGAAAACTCCACAGAAAATTTCATTTGATGTTTTCTGAGTTGAAGTATGCATACTAATTTCATTTCTTTGGGCACTTTCACATTCAAACATAGGACCAGAATGAAGTACATATATTAGTAATTCAAATATAATTTTTACGTAGCCGTATATATTTTACATTTTATTTTTGTAAAAATTTGACATAACAGAGATAATTTACCTAGCCGTGACTGGAATACCAGCCTAGGCAAATTATTTTATCCCTGTGAAATTGCTAACTTAGTGTTAACTTGAGGATAACTCGATAACAGTTGATTTAATTTTTCCAGTGCATTTTTCTAGATGCTTTTTGATTGTACTGTGGCTACTAAATAAAAATCCAAATAAGGCACTGCTTGCGGCAATGCTCATTGATATAAGGGAAGGTTCTTATGCGGTGGCAATCGGGTCTGGGCTTTATCATTCATGTAATAATTTTTTCATCTTTAGAGAGCATATTTTTACATTTTTATAAAAATCGTTTGTAAAAGTTTTCAATTATCCTCGTATTTGTTGCCTGATGTAAAGGTAGCTGTAGTGTATTAACACATTCAGTGCGGAGCTCATCAATTGACGTGTTCTGTCGGTCAGGCCAGGAGCCCTTTCTCTACTTGCGTACGTGACTACATAATATCCACTTCCAAGTCTTCCAATCATGTGCATGACCTTTAGCAAGCTTCCCTCTTTAGAACCGTGTGCGCCATTTGTGAAAAACAGTATTTGAATGGAAGTTATGGCATGGAAACCTCCCTCTTTTTTTCTTTCTTATTTTAACAGCCGATTTTGACAACTTTAATGAAAATAGGGCCTGCACTGAATGTGTTAAAGTGTTTTCCATGGAAAGCCCTAATTTCAATTTAATTTGCTTTGTTTACAGGGATGATCAAATGTCTCCTAGAAAATATCCATCTTACTCTGATGCAGGGTATGCTAGAAGGTCACAAAGTGGAACCTTTTCGAAAGAAGGAAGTATTTGCAGTAAAGTGAGTGCATGTGAACCAAAAGGAATTTTAAAATATTTGCATTATCATCTCTTTATGAAAAACAACCAATTTTTTTCATGCCATTAATCTTATTTCTGCCCTTTACATTTATTAAGCAATGCATTAAGTTCCCTGTATCTTCTGCCTCCATATCTCACACATATTGGCACCTCTTTATGTGAGTCGTTAAATTTAGCATAGAGATCAGGTAATTTCCATGGAGACTTTGTCTGAAATTTAGCTGCATATGCTTTGATGCTGTGTGGATTGCAATAGGTCAATTATTAGAGTTAAATTACTTGGCTCAGCAATCATGAGGGTACTGAAGATATCACATTTTAATGCCTCCGTTGCTACACTTCCGCAAAATATAAATGAAATAGGAGCATATATACACCTCATTTAAGTGCTTTATTAGCAAACTATTATCATAAACGATACGTAGTTTATTCATTGTGGTTAGTGTAAAATTTAAGCCTTTGACATCTTATCTTAACTTTTAGTGATTATATGCATGGATTAGAACTGTTATAGGTGTCAATGTACTTGTATCTGATAAATGGTTTCATACATTGATTTAGCATTGCAGCACACCATAATAATGAAGATTTTTACTTTGTAGCATATTCATTTTTGGTAAATTGAATCACTGGCAGGAGAATAATTATTTACTTCATGGCATATCAACACTTTACCATCTGTCTAAATTTGTTGTCATGAATTAAAGTATGCAGTTGTATCACTCCTCTAATCTTAGAGGGTCCTCATGAGATGTTGCTAATGTGTGGCATTATGATACTTTTTAAACAGTAACTTGATAATGATAATCATATTCTTCATCGATTAATTAAATTTGATGTTACAGGAATCTCTTCGTAGACGGTTAATTCCTAAACCAGTGATTGTTGGAGATACGAAAGTGATGACAAAGAAAAGCAAAATTGCAAGAAAAAATGAAGAAGCAGACGAAAATCATCATAATGCATCATTCCACTTGCCAATGCTGGCTGAAAAGTACTTAGAAAAGGATGTAACTGATGTCAGTGCCTGTAAAAAAAATGGAAAATATAACATTGGCAACCAGCTGACTTCCTGTGCGGTAATACTTGACAATTCTTGTTTTCAGAGTAGTGGATGGGTAGAAAAACTTGAAATTGTGGAAATGATGTTGTTAACTGATGGCCTGCCTGGAAATTGTCTTGCACAAAACTAACGAGAGGTAGTATAGTGTAGAGGCAATAACCCATTGTTTGATTCACCTTTAGTTGGATCATCAATGTTTAGTTCAATGACCAGTCCCCCTTAGCCTCATTCTCCTAATATGTATCGTCTTCTCCCTTTCTTACTATTCCTCTCTTAAAGCCTCAGAAATTCCTCTTTGATGGTAGAAAGATGTGAAAATTATTTGATGCTAGGTCTAATATCTGGGGGTATGTGTCGTTTTGTTGTCAGTGATCACTGACTAATAATTCCTCACCTTCTTCTGCAAAGCAATTTGTGGGCTATTTTGAATCGATCGTTGATCTTAGTGTGATACTCCTAATGAAAGCTTAGTGATAATGAAAAAACTCTGAATCGTTCAACAAATCTATGACGAAATGTTCAAATCTTGTCACTAGGAGTCTTATTGACTCCTGGGATCAATGCCAGTCCCCAAATTGAAACTGGTCAGCACTCAAGGCTTACCCTTTTCACTTTCGCAGTAGCTTTTTTGGAAACAGAAGGCAAAATTTTTCTGTTTTTTTACCTATATGTTTTCATTCCAATTTAATTTAAATTTCTGCATCTCTTTCATTTCATGCTCTCCAGTGCTTTGTTGGTGAGTGATGGGGTACCTAAATGATCACAGAATCATTGGTTTTAAATTGTTCAATATTTCTTGTGCTACTCATAATTCGGTAGGAAATACTATTGTCAATTTCCAAGTACCTCATACACCACAGATTATGCTTCCCATTCATGCCTCTTATTAACCTTTCTAATCACAATTAATGTCATGATATAGGCCAAGCAAGGAATTGCACCAAAGCAGAACAAAAAATTGACTCTACCAAAAATTGATGCCGAAATGGGCAGTGTGGGAAAATGTCATGGTTGCAAGAAAATAAAACCTGCTAAGGAGCTTGAAAATTGGAAGAACCATAGAACACACAGCACTACTCGGAATTACCTGAACGGATCCGTTGAAGCTTCGAATACTAGTACGAGTTCCATTCTTCCTAAGCTCAACATTCAGCCAAGCCCCAGGACTTACACCTCAAAATATAGATTTCCAGAAGCTAATAAAAAACTGTCTCAAATCGGTACAAGGTATGTATGCTGAGGAATATTTTTTTGAAGGTGTAAATAAATTGATGAATTTTTTAAATGTGGAAATTATTGGTTATATTGGATATTTGAGATCAAGTCATAGTAAAAGTTAGTAATAATGTTGAAATGATGAAAGTGATAATGAAGATGAAGTTATTTTTCTTTACAAACAAAATCTATAAAAGCCGTTTAAGGGTAAAAGTAAAGGGGAGACTATATTCAAACATACTTTTTAATTTTTTTTCCAAAACTGAGGCCTCAAAATTAGGACTCTATTCTGAGAAATACGGTATTTTTAATGAGTAGGATAAAAATGAATGCATTGATGAGAGTAATATGTAAATTTGGTAGTTCTGTAGTTTATTCCAAACTTTTATAAAGACATGTGTATATATACACACTAGCTATGGACTTGCTAGTTGACCTTAGCTTGAGCTTTGGGTACCCCTTTCATCACACTGCTACCTGTGCCAAGAATATTGTGTAACATTTTGGCAATTATTGCATAGCTCCCAATCAATGAACCTCTCAAATTTTACTCAAATCATCCTCACCCTATATACACTGAGGATTGACAAGGGCATAGCATTGATAGTCAACAGATAGCAGCTTCCCCATTTACCCAGGTCATACATCTCCAGAAGCGTAAGAAGGGAGTAGCTATTATTCTAGACTAGTAGAGCCACTTTCACCTAGTCCCCCACTTGTCCTTTTTCTTAATATTCTGCCCTTCTTTATCAGATAAAAAGAGTGCTCTGAGATTCGTGAAGTCAGGGTAATCGCCATTGAAAATTTGAATTTCACGAGAAATCATTAATTCAGAATGTGATAATCCCTGCCGATCAGTGTCATACCCAGAAATAAACTCTGGAAGAACGTACGGATTGACAAAGATTGATTGTATGTATTTTTCTATTATGATTAATACTGCAATAGAGCTAACCTAGTTCTTAATATTACAAATGGTAATTACTGTATATCAATTTCAATAATAGTATTTCTCCTAATATAGTCCCCCCCCTCCTAATTTTGAGGCTTTAGCTTCGGGAAATTTTTAAGAAAAGCATTTGACTAAGCCCACATTCACTTTTACCATGGGAATTTTTGGAAAAATTGGTGGCATTATATTCAGATAAATATGGTAAATATTTTTATGAAATGGTGTTAGGTACAGGAAAGTTAAGAGTAATCTGGAAAACCTTTTACAAACAGAGCATATCAAAATAATTGTTTATACTTGGACAATATTATGTTTCAAGGACTACTTATGCATCATTTGTATTGTTCTAAATTTACTATGCAATAAATTATATTTCAGGAGTCTGGGTGGTGTTGTAAAAACAAAGTCACCAAAGATGTTGTCCAAACTTATTTAAGGCAAGCACAAACATTATAGAAGATTGTCCTGGAATTGCATAAAGAAATAGTTAAGTCCTCTGTATGATGAAACCAATGAAGATGTAATTTCACAGGATTTCATTGCCTGGATGAATTCGCAGAATCAATGATTAGCTGTTCTCCATTCCTTTTATTCCATCAACTACTTTCAAACTGTTGGATTAACAGCACAAATGTTATGAATGTATGAATTTACAAGTGAAAAGCATCGTGCTGTTTCTTTGAAAAATCAGTTTGTAAAAATTACTTAAGAAAGAGGTCCAACAATTCTCTCCTAGTGTGAGAGAGCATCTTCAAGTTGAAGTGATAAAATTGATGTACATTAGTAATTTTTATTCAGCCGTGTGTTTCGGATCCATTGATTATAGCTTGCTAACATTGCTCTCTGGTCTGTATCTGTTGGATCCTTTGAAATAAAATTATGAACATGTCTTCTTTTAAGATTTTTTAGTCCCCCCCCTCCCCCCCATGCACTGGAGGTGGTAGCAGAGAAGTCATCCCCCCAAAACTGAGAAAAGTAACCATTTTAGTATCTTTCCATCTGCTTCGTATTTTAATTTTCCTTTTTACTCCCTTAACTCTAACTTGCTGAGAGATTGCATAGCTACCAGGCGCCCCAACAAGGGTGAACCACACCATAAACAATCACTTCATTCCATTCAAGGAGAGAGCCACAATCCTTCGCATTGGAAAATCCAGTTTTTTATTATCTGTACTCCTCACTCTTTTCTATTTTGAGGCTTTGGTATACCCCAACTCTCCTTTGATGAAAGGCCTGGCTCTTTACCCATAATAACTCTTGACTCTTCCAGTCCGAAACTATTAAAACCATAAGTACCAGCTTGCCTGTACCTTTTAATTTTTGTAGCTCCCTGATAGGAATTAAATTGGACTATTTTAAGACCAGGCACTACACATAGTGTGGCACCAGATCACAACCCTGGGTAGGAAAGAATAGCCTGGACCTATAAGAACTACAAATGAAATGTCATAAGCAAGTAGGATGTTGTGCTAGATTTCAGGTATTCCACTGTGCTTGCATTCATATGTGATCCAAAATTTCAGTTATTATGTTAGCCATCTTCTGAGCTAATTTATTATCCCCAAATCCATGGCAAACACTGCTATCAAATTTCCAGATCACTTTCTACTGAAAAATTCGCAGCACTCAAGAATGAAAGGGATGCTTTTTATAAGCAGGGGTTAGTTTTTTTAAGCTAAATCATTTTGAAGGTGAAACATTTGTTGAAGATTAATAATTTAACACTTAATTCTGGGTTCCAATAATTCAGTTTTTTTAATCACATTGATTTTCCATTGGAAACCTACATTCCCAAACCATGGCATGTTTCTTAAATAAAGTTTTCATTTGGTCACGTCAATATTATTTCATTGGACTTCGGAACCCTAATTTTAGATGGGCACAGTATTCCCCAAAAAGATGAACCACTCCTCCCAAAGCAAGAGTTAGCCAAACCCCATGCTCTACTAGCAGGGTGATTGTTGAAATTGATATTGTGCAACCCAAGAGCACTCGTAATTTGAATTTATACTTTTAATGATCATTAATTCAAGCAATACATACTTTCTCTATAACATGTTGTGATGACCTTTCACTATAACTTGGGTACTAGCCTGATAAACAAATGCTCGCAGTCTCTTACTCCATAAGATCACGTCCTAGATGCAAGTTAACATATTTGCCTTTGTTGAATTAAAACTGAATCACCCTTTCCGGGTTCAGACTGCAGTGGAATCCACCGGTGGGTCATGTGCGGGCTGACCTAGCCATTCTCTTAAGGTGGCACCACACCTGGGGGCTTTCTTCCAACGAGAATGGGTAACAGGGAAGTGGAAGAAGGTACGGCAGCCACCATTTGGACCCACTCCAGCTAGAGAGTATGCAGGAGACCCTCCCCCTACAGTGCTTCAAGGATGTGGCACGGGCCCTCAAATAGGACTCTATAGCTATACTTTCACAACCTGAGTGATATACGGAGGCAACTTCAGGTAGAACCACCTACAGAGTGCCAATCCCATTTTATCAACTTTAATTGTATTCTTTGGAATAGAAATCAGGACATGGGGTCATGCAACATACAAAATCACAAACCTTAGAAAATTTTTCTCTGATCATGAGTGGAGGACCAAGTTGTGCAGTCGTCCAACTAGCATAGTACCCTCTTGTCATTTGTAACCCATGCTGATCTGTTTTAAACATGTTTCATTCTTAGCAGTGTGACCTACACTTCCAGTCGCACCATGTAGCTAACTTTATACAGAGACGTTTCGGGTCTCAATCTGCTATCAATCAGGCTACCTTCAAGTTCTCATTTCATTATATGGCTACAGCAGTAAAATTAAGAAAAATAGCATTTTGCCATCTGACAGAGATGAAGTTGGGTACGACAAACAGCAGCATACCCATTCAATTCACTGCCCTCAAAAATGAAACCTTAATTACAAATGAGGTGAAGCCAGAAAATGCTAAGTTTGCAGCATGGACCACTCCACTAAAATGGGATGGGGGTGTCTCTATCAATCGAGGTCTGCCTTACATTTATCAACTCTCACATTTATGTAGTCCTTCCAAATCTTCCAATTCTTTCCATTCCTTCAGGCAAATTCAATTTTTCAAATTACACTGAGCACTTCAACATAACATCAAGCTACCTTCAAAACCTACTTTAGAGGAATTCACGAGAATTCAGTTTATGGTGAATTCAAAGAGCAAATCCTTTACACCAACCGGGCTGTTATTAGAGTGGGTAAATTGTTATATGTGGCATTAAGGGTACTCTGGGTGGCTAATAATTGTCATTTGGTTCAGCATTTGTGTTTTCTGCTGAGAGAAAGCAGCTCATGGCATACCTCTCAGCAAAAACAGCCTCCCCATTGTGAGTTGGATTATGCCCAATGGGGCAGCCAAATTACCTTTAATGGACTGACCACCACTAAAACCAATAAAATATTTAAATTCACAAGACAATATTTATTCCCAGTTTAACCAAAAAATTACAAACAGAAGAGGCTATCTTCTTAGAGGAAATATGTCTTAGGCCTCCTAACAGAGAACTTGGGAAGTGTTGCCTTCTGAGTAATTCGCTTAGGTAGAGGGAAGCGAATGTGTGAATCATGAAACTGCTTCACTTGAGGTCTCCTGCAAACACTGGCTTTAACAATTTCTACTTTGATGATCTATCAAAAGAAAAAAAAAACGTTACCATTAACTTACATGAAATCAACAATTTAAAAACAAATTTAAGACATAAGAAAACAAAGAGAACCTAATTCATAATTCCACATAAATGACTGTTATAATACTTCATTATAGACATTAATTGGAGTAGAAATGTACCAACTATCAATCACTCCATCATTTAATACAAGTTACCATCCAATAGCAAAATGGGCAAGGAAAAATTTATAGCCCCCATTGAAATTATCTATTTTGCTACTTGACATCACAAATGTGACTGGTGACCCTCTGATTTACATGAACTTGACTTCGCCAAAATCAAAAAATGCACACTTGTCCCATGGGCAGTGTAAACATTGATCACTTTGCCAACCTCATGCAAGTTCAATTATATTAGTACAGATAAGATATGAATACTTGCACAATCGGAGGTGTGTACTAAGGCACAGTCAAAATTGCACCGTGCAAAGTGGTGAATTGCTAGCACACAGGCGAGATTGCATGGACGCGGGATAGTAAAATAGCCCATTCTAGTTTTGTTCATGTATTTGCGAAATTCCACGCTATTTTAGATATTAATGCAGTTCTACCCTTTGCAATACCGTACCCCATGTAAAATGTCCTTCATAGCCAAGTTTTCACAAGAAAAAGAAACCTCACAAATAGCCCCCTTAGTTTTAAATATGATATATATTATTTATACAAGTTTTAAAAATGATTTCATCAAGAGGAAAATACATCCAAAACATCTTCTACGACCAGGTTTTATATGAAGCTGCACATGTGACTGAATATTTGCACGATTAATAAGCAAATGTACCATGTAACTATGCTATGCATACTGTGCAAATGCGTCAACAGAAAATAGAACTAGTTCCATATCAGTTGTACATGTTATCCTCCACTAAAACGGTGCATGTATATACACACCATTGATTACACAACACATTAACTAAGGTTTCATGTATTGAGTAATAACTACTTAAAAGAGGATGCCGCAGTCATTTAGGCTTACAAACTTCCACACAGAATGAAACTACATTCGTAAGGAATTCGATTAAACTATTATGGCATTTCCCAAACAAAATGCTTCTTCTGCTTAGCATAGAGTTCTTAGTAAGCCCAACTAACGGTGCTTTTCAATAATAAAAATAAAACAACTGCCAATACACTGACCAGCTGTTCTTATTGTTAGATTTTGAAGTACGCTCCATGGTGTCATCATAAGGTAATAATTCCGATAATTTACATTGTGTTACTGACAAGATACACCTAACAATAATCTTTAAAGCGTTGACATCAAGTCATAAACGATTAGTCGATTACAAAGTGGCTTGCACAATCGTTGACGGCATTAAATGAACTCGCGAAAGCATGCATCAAACATTTCCAGTGGGGCTGTTTAGAGCAGTTCACACAAAGGAAGAACACAAACATTGATCCTATTACGTGAACTGAATCCACCTTTACATATTCCATAAGCACTTCCACATTCAAACGAAGACAATATGACATGTATTGGGGGTGAAATACAATTACCTGAATAGAATGAGCTCTAGCACGATGTCTCGCTCCCATATCCCTATAGCACTGTGTGACGGCACCAGAAACGCTAAGGTCACGGTACTCTCGGTACATATTGTGAGTCCCGGAACGGGAGTCGTATCTCAACCAAATTCCGTAGTTCTTCACTTTAACTGGTGATTTCTCGGGAATCTGAAATCAAGGAAATATCGTAATTCAATTGTAGGCGAAAGCCGGGTAATCAAAAAAAGCTCAAATTTGAGTTCAAGTTAATACCTGTTTCAAGGACACTATTTCACCAGTGCTTTTCTTGAACTTCTTCAACTGCCTCAAGAAGTACCAAAACCTGGATTTGGCAACTATTGGGTCAGGTGCAAATATCCTCATTTTGTACAAGGGCGTAGTCTTTTCCTTCTCGGTCGGCAGCTTGCGCCCTATGACCTCAAATTCCATCAACTGAAACATAAAATGGATTACTCGGCGATACCTTAACCATAAATTTAAGTCACAGACGCCGCTATAGTGGGTGTCACTTTAGGATTGCCTTAGGGGCATTTGGATTGACAATTAAAAAATAAAGCAATGAACACCCATAGAAACAAAAAAAATAAAACGATTAAATCATCCATGTGAACAGCGGTCTAAGGTCCAGTCACAAGTAAACATCAGAAACTTATTCAACTAAATGGAGCGCCATGTTGAAAGATCCACGTGTGCATAGGACTACCATAAAATACGACCAAGACGACCTTATTAGCATAAATAAGCATAAGAAACTTAAACTGCGAAAGTTGAAGCATAGAAAATTAACAATAGCAGAGGTATTCGCACAATTTAATAAAACCATTGGTTGGCTGAGTAAACATTTAGTCCAACTATACAACCGTTTTTGGCAATTTAAGCTCACGTAATACATTAACGTATAAACTAAAGGGTAAAATTGTTATTGAATGTACTTACCTGGCCTTTAGCCTTCATTTTTGTGTGATATTACTTCACTTCCACGTCCCTGGCGGCCCAAACACAACGTGCTTCCCGAAAGAGAAATTTTTCCGGCGAACTACAGATGGCGGAGTTTATTGTTCACAATTGAAATACGAAAATAATCGAAACACGAAATGTTTGAAAATGGCGGTAACGGATGATAAGTCTGTGCGGGGAACGGAGCGATGGCAGTCCTGGTTTTATGATGAATGATATTTCTTTCCATTGCGTATCATTTGAAATTCCTGACCTAGAAAAAGTAAGTTGTTTTAGTGGAAGATGCTCACCCAATTAATGTTGCTAATATCTACAATCCAGTTATTGTCAACGCCCGGATGACGTTTTCGGTTTTTTCATTAATATAGTTGATATCATGAACATACATATGTATGTTCATGGTTGATACTATATGTAGGATATCTGATGGCAGTCTCAGCATAAAGTGTGGTCGTTGAAAGTGGTATGCACTTAATATTGAAATATCGTGCCATTTATTTAAGCGTCCCTCAGTGTTTCAATATTTTGAGTACAATCAGTGCCGTAGTTGTGCCGGTACGGCGTACCCCCTAAAATCCAAACTCGTTATGAGCGTAGCGGTTAAAATACCTTCGCGGCCGAATGTATAATACAAGTTCAGCTGTTGGAAATTTTCGGTGAGTACCGCCTTTTTTTTCCAACTAAAGCACTGACTATAATATGTCATTTTTTTACCTCGGTGAGTTTCACACCAGAGTGTGTTTTACAAGGATAGGAATTATTTCGATCTATGGCACTAACCGAAATCATGTTTGATTATTCGTATTACGGAATGCGTGTTTGATTTTTTTTAACAAAGGCATTTGTGACATTTAATTTTTGACCTATATTTAAACTAATGACATTATTACTTTGTGGCTTTAAAATTAATCATGAGAGGATAATCGTACGGCCTTAATTCAGCTAAATTCTTATATCTCATCTTATTTCTTAACTCACCAATTCTAAAAATAATCCTTAAATAACTTACACCTGTCGATCTGTAGAACTCGAGTGTTCACTAGGTGTCTGTGTTGATATTTATACTAAAGGGTGAATAGAAATAAAATTCTATGATATGTAGTAATATTTTTTTGTAAAATTTATACTTTCATTTTTGCAGCTTTTACATTACTGCTTCATGATGTTCTGAAATTGTTTGAGAGTTTTTTTTATCTCTTTACTCTTCAATTTCATTGGAAGTAATTATTTGGTTATCCATAGTACTGCTCCCTTCAGGGGTTGATTCATAATCGTGGTATTTTAAAAATAATGGAAATACCACAGACGATGCCACAGAAATGGCTGTTACTCCAAAGAAAATGGCTTGCCCCAGCACATTCTGAAAAGCAATTTTTTTATCAGAAAGAAAATTGTTCTTTTTTCATAGCTGTTCGCGTTTTGCCTTTATTTATTGAGTCTTGTTAAACTTTTTGTTTAATTTCCACAGATTTTTGTACATGCTGATATTATCTATTTTAATAAAAACTAGATAACTGCAAAAATAAGCATTAATTCAAAAGGCTTAAATGTTTCCTCTCTCTATTTGAGATATGTATATATTTATACACATTATCGAGTAGTGTGCTTTTCTCAAGATTTTATGTAAATAAGTACTTCCATCTGCAAGTATGAAATATTATTTATATGCTTTTCTATTTATATGCCTCTTTATCCTAATGCTTAGGTTTTGTTTCAATGGTTTGGTCTCATTACTTTTTATTTATTCCCATGTCACCAAAACAGTGCATTTTGGCCTAATACATCAGAATTTTCAACAAATTTATCTATTGCCATTGTATGAATAACCATGCCCTGTATAGGGTTAAACTTCCTAGGCAGGGCTCGAACCCCCGACCTCTTATTTGGCAGCCGAGGAATTAGGCCGCTGCCACCGATTTTACTTTTTTCATTTCTCATTCTCCTTGCCATCTCTCATTTTTCTTACCACCCCTTAACCACGTTATTTTTGAGCATATTGTGCTATAATTAATTTTTGATTATCCTTGACTCTGTTCATGAATACATCAGTTATTAGAGTCATCGATACATTTCCTTGAAGCATTGATACCTATTTTTTTCCATGAAGCATTTCCTTGATACCTATTTTTGCTATTGGTAAATCACTTTTTCACCTTTCCCTCATGATGTATGACCTCACTGTTTCTGTCTAAATCTACAGAGAAAACCGCATGTTTAAGTAACATTTGTTTAATATTCTTTGTGTCTCATATTACTCTCAGATTGTCTCATTCTCTTTTTTAAAATCTTTGTTGTGTTATCTCACAATCCTACCTTTGCCTTTGATAGCAAATGTGTGGATTTTTATCTGTAAATATCAATTTGACCAATTCTTCTTTAGTCTAGTCTTTTATTGATCAAATAATGGTAAGCCAAAGCCTAAAAGGTAGCCTTATTTACCTGCTTAAACAATTCTGTCTCTGATGATTGACTTGGCAGACAGGATTCCACTCCATCCCTCACCTCACATATCATTTCCTCTTTATTGGATGATGGGAAAGTGAAGGAGAATAGAGGAACAGTAAAACAAACTGTAGTGTTAAATATTTCAGCCTTTCCTAAAATCCCATTTCCAAACCAGTAGTTTTTCCATGGATCCTCTGGAATACTTTTTGTAGGCTTCAGTAGCAGAGCCATTACTATCATCAACTTGTAATGCCCTGTGGGAAAATACGATTAGCATTAGATTTGAAAATATAATTCCCATGGGATGACTATTTTGAAGTAGAGTTTCTTTATTTATTTTACAGAGCTAATAGTTCTATAGAGTGCGGCAGTCAACTAGTTTTTTTGTTGTATTGAAGGTTTAGACTGCTTGAAAATTCCTACGTTCTTTATGTCTACCAACTGTTAGGAGCGATCAATGGTTATAGAAAAATTTCTCTCTCTTGCTCTGCTCTATGATTCTGAGTACATTAGCCTCATAAATAAATGCTGTGTTATTAAAGTTGGAATCTTTATCCTACTTAGACCAAATTATGAGTCCATAGTGAATTCAAATTAAGTGAAATAAAAATCTGGGAAGAGGTGGTCATAGGCAAGGTGCACCAGTGGGACTCTGGGTTGGTTCCACCAAACTAGCGTTGGTCAGCAAATAATGAGCAGGCATTGTTTTCCCCATTCGGATATCAAATCCCGCATCTTCTTAGGTTTTCCTGCCGTATCAGGTGCAGAAAAGTTTCTCGGGTTTTCCCCAGTTGATGTTTTCCATGTCTCCCAACATTTCGAGCCGTGACTTGCTGTTCATCCTTAGGGGATCTTCTGAATGCCGGGATGGCGGGAAAAGTACAACATGCATGAACCAATCAGGTTACACCTGACCATGGATGGGATGTATATATAAGTACTTACCAAATTTCGAAGAACGGCATTCGGAAGATCCTCTGAGGATGAACAGCAAGTCGCTGCTCAAAACGTCGGGAGACATGGAAAACATCAACCGGGGAAAACCCGAGATACTTTTCTGCAAATCCTGCATCTGTTTCAGCAGTAATTGATCATTCAAAGTTTTCACGAAGAGTTTCTCATCCACAGTCTTACATAAATTTGTCAAATGAAGGGGAAACTATTAAGTACTTGATGTTTTCTTTCCTCAACTGTCCATTATTGTTCTTTTTTATATAATATACGTGTAATACAGTAATGTAATATATACATAATAGTAAATAATACTAATATACATTAATGTTTTTCCTTGGCCAGAGTTTTGCCATTAATCTTGGATCTTAGGAGTATAAGTAAACAAATGTTATTTTTTTTAAAAAGGACTGAAAGAGGAAAAGTAAAAATTATATGCTTTCTTTAAGTAGTTATATATTAAGATTTATGGTTTATCCTGCTATGATTTTTCTGGCTTATTAGATGTTTGTCGTCATGACTTACTTTTATATATACGTACTATTAACATACCCCTCACTTTTCCGTGCATACTGTTCCACTTCGGGGAATTTGTATTTACCTCTGAAAATGTGAATAATTCGATTAGAAATTGTATAAATAGTCATTCTTATATACTTAAGGGAGATTTCAGAATTTAACTAATGCAAAAATTGATCATCATCCAAATGTAGGTAATTTTTTGTGGCGTACTTTTCTTAAACTCATAATAGGGTAGTTTCCTTCATCAAAGAAAACGAAAGGCATTGATTGCGATTCCTTACCCACCATTACTGTATTCATAATATACAAATTATTTCGTTTTAGAAATACCGGTTTAGACGAATGGCAATGGTCCATTTTTATCCTCATTTGAAAAGGGCCAGATTGGCGCCCATGCGATGCCACTCCACGTGACGTCACAGGGACCTAGTTTCTATACGAGAAGATAGGAGTTATACATCGTCTGAGGTTACCAATGCATGCATGAGGCGCAGAGCTCAGGGAAACATGTCTTAATAATCACTTATTAAAACTGGCTAAGGTCGGAAAGTTTTCTTCATTTGATAAGGTATTAATAATCCTTATTTAAGCCAAGCGCTACCAGCCAGCAGGGTACTCAGCTACCCGCTAGCAGCCTGCATCGTATCAGCGCTCAACTCGTCTCAAGGTCACCTCACAGGGCGGCAGCGGGAACCAGAAATATGTCACACGGAGAGATTTCCCGGCATTCATACTTACGCATCGCGTTTTCACGCACTTGAAAATTTTCACTTTTCATTTAATCGCGAAAGATAGATATCATCATTTAAAAATCTAATAGCGTGAAATACGTACTCCAGGAGTAATAATCTTACGATTTAGGCAATAAAAAAAATAGGAAACCACCCTATTCCTTGGTTAATAAGTGCTTCTTCATTTCTCTGTTTATTTTAAGATATTTCCATTGCTCACATTTCCCATCCACTCTATTGAACCATTTCAAGATAGCATGATTGGCCATTTAACTGTCCTTTCATTTTTCATTTGTTAGAAACTGTTATTTCTACTTATCTCTAAATCAATAAATCCTATTCTTTTTTCCCCCATTCTTCAAATGCTGAGTTATTAAACATTTAGGACTTACTTCTGTGCATTCCTAATGATCGATCTTGTCCTCAAATCATCAAAATGAAACAAACCCATTTCCTTCCAATTGTTAAGTTAATTCATTGTGAGCCTTCAGTTTGATGCAAATAGAGTACATATTCCATTTTCCCTTTCTTTGTCGTTTATGTTTCATTATATCAGTGTATTTCAATAACATATCCTTGGCAAATATAATCTGTTGATTATTGTACTGTTGCATTTGGCATTACCTATCTGTAGTATAGAAATTATGCCACTGAAAATGCCTTACATTTTGGCAGACAAACTTATAAATTATTTCAGGTGAACTTCAATTTTGATGTTGGTGTTGTCACACTGTAACACTTTAAAGTATTTTTAATAATTGTTTACATGATTATTTAAATATTTATACTTGTGGTAGGCTCTTTGATCGTGATATTTAAAAAAAGATAATGAAAATACTCTGGAAAATTGGTGGAAATATGTCGATCGCTCAAATATTACAAGAATTAATCTTGCCCTTCCTGAGAAATTCATATTTCATTAAAATTATATTATACTACCAATTGGAAAAAGATTTTCTTACCAGAACTCTTGATGATGAGGAGGAAAAAAGGTATGGTTTCAGAGCTATATTACCAATGGAGTATTTGCTTAGCAGTGCTCTGTTGCTTACGTAAACTAATGCTGGAACATCATTCATTAATCATGGCTAGTGTTGAATTTCCATAACTATGGAGAGACTGCGCCATTCTACGAAAGAAACCATGAAATCACTAATTCACTGCTTTCCTTTTCAAAATGAATAATGGAATTTTCAATTTTGCCTTCATGGTTCTTCCCATTCTTATGATAATGAGGATGAGGTGGTCATAAATCAAGTCTAATTTTAGAATATCTCTTGCTACAAGGAATCAAAGCATCCTAGTGATGTAAACCCTGAAATTAGTGTCCCAAGCCTTATCCTTTCAAAAGGGAATACATAGTGAGCTTTTCTTTTCTCATGCTTTTTTCTTGTCTTGATCGTGATTAAAAATTATTCTGCTTGCATATGATTTCTTAACCTAGTCTTGCAGTGTTAGTCCTGAGCCTGAACTTATTCCCTTGTAATGAACCTATTTGTACAAATCGAAGTTTGTGTTTTTTTTATCTCTAACTGAAATAACAAAGAAAAGTTAAATTGTGTAATTAGAATCAATATCTTAGAAATTGAAATTCGTAATAAAGATATGTTTTATGATGAATGTTTAGCGTAAGATCTTTGAAATTTCTATTTGCACCCACTAAAAATTTAAACCTTTATGAATGATAAACTTAATCATCACAAATACAGTAGAATCCTGATTTAAGGTTTTTCAGGGGGGACAAAATTTAAAACACTAAATGAGGACATGCCATTTTTTTCAGGTTTCAGGGTCTGTAATGATTGGAATGGCTTTTTTTTAATAAAAAATATTATTTTAAGTAACTAAAAGGTGCTGAATGCAACAAAAATTCTTAAATGAAATGCTCTCTGCCCTATGAAGGTTGGATAATACTTTTCAGGAATCAGCTAAAAAAATGGGTAGTAAAAATAAGAAATGAGAGGATGACAATTGTTTTAATGAAATATTTTAAGAAAATTCTAATTATCATCAACTTAAAAGCATTCCCACACAGATTATTATTATGGACATTAGTGATTCCATTTTATGCATATTTCAGTGGTCTCGATGAAATTTAGAATTATTTCTGTAAAAGTGACATGTAGGTGACTATAGCATTTCTAATATAATAAGAAAAGGTGTAAGTAGGAACTCGAAAAATCATGAGGAATGAGTGAAATAAAGGGACAGCAGAAGATCGCTAATCCCGAATTCTCAACTACCGAATATCTAGTAAAAGGGAGGTTTTCTGGAATTTTGCCAACTTAACGTTTTCTGTTGCCTCGGCGAAACAAGGGATTTATGAGCCTTTAAAAAGCCTCCTATGCGCACATTTTGGATTTCGAGGTCATCCAAAAAAGTAGAACCTTATTTTAGTATGCGCACAAGTCGATGGTGATTCAACTCGATGATAACACCAGATTCGTTGTCATATATCCGCGGCCTTATGCAGGTCGAATGGAGCCGGGAGAAGTTGCTTACGCGGCGCGCTGATCACCTTGACTCCGACTCGCCTTGTTTCTCGGCAGCTTTTAATAAAATTTGGTTGGACCTTGAATAACGATTAGCTAAACTCTGTTTAGTGAAAAGGTTTAATCTTCAACAGAACTGTATTCCATCCGAAAAATTGTCAGTGCCTCTGGAGTTTGGCAATTTCGTCAGGGTTATGATGTCGAAGTCAACCACCAAAGGATACCTGCCGGATTTTCGTATTCTTCCGCGCTTATCTCTTCTACCATCAGTATGCGGTGATTTTTTTCCAGCATGAGCGATTTATTTAGAGTGATGGACCGTGATAGTTCGTCAAAACTCCGATTGTCATTCTCTTTTGACATAAATTAGCACGAGATAAATATTTGTGAATCGACAGCGATATCAACCAGCCGCATGTCGATAAATTGGCTCCGGGTTATCTAAATTACGATGTAAAATAATGTTGTTCCGTAGGGAAAGAATGCTCTCACTCAAGGTCATGACAGGGGAACCACTTCCTCTGTTCTTTCGCTGTTCCTCCGTGGAAACTGACCTTGGAATGGATTATAGAAAGAATCTTCTAGTGAACTGCGCAATTGATATTGGGACTCCTCTTTTGACAAGAGAAAGTAGCCGACTGAAAAAATATTGGGCTAATAATCGACTATCCGTAGGGAGTAGAGTTGAAAGGGGCATAAGCCATCAATTGAAAACATAACGAGAAAACCATTATTGTAGCGGCCCTCGGAGGATAACTCGTGTCATCAGTCGTCATGTATCATCGAAGTCAAGTTCAAGAAGTTAAGGATAAGGTAGTTCGAGGTTATTAAGGGGTGACTTTGCTCCATTAGATCGGATCTGATACAAAAAGTGTCTGGTGTTTGGATCAGAAGGGGAGCGAAACGTTACGAGAAGACAAATCACCCAACTTGCGAGTTGAAGGTCGCAGCGCTGTGCTCGCGGAAGAAAGCAGTTGAAGAAGCGTTCGCCGGTAGATTCTATCGACTCTTGGTAAACTTTCATGAGACTGTTCTTTTTGATGAACATAAATTCGAAGATTTGGATGAACCGTCATGAAGAAACGTTAAATCGGGCAAAAAAAATCTGAGCGGGACAAATTTTTACGACCATAAATGCGGAAAAACGCAAAATGCGAAAACACTAAATACTAGAGATGGGTCGAATAGCAGATTTCTCGAATTCGAATATTAAATCATAGCTCGAATATTCGAATACCTCGAATTTCGAATACCTCGAATACTAAATGATGAATGCTGGAATGTTTGACTCGGTTGCCTATGCAGCAGGCAACACAAGATTTTGGGGAGTAATTTTGATTTCCTTAAAATGATTCGAACAGGAATTTAGCTGATTAATGAATAATTTAATTTTATGGAAACAATTGGGCATATAATTAATTCAACTAACATCGCTTTACCCCCACTCCTGCTGCCAAGTGCTAGCTGACAATCTGAGGCATTTTGCAAAATAGAAGCTCTTTTCCACCGGATTTTCTTCAATTATTTTCAGTCCATCTTTGGGAGTTCTCACGAGATAAGAAGATGAATTGGAATTGCTATCAGGGAGAAACCAAATATTCTGAGAAAATATCCTTTTGTCTGTGACTGTAACAATAAAGATTTATAGCACCACTCGTGGCACCACTCATAAATTGTAACTTGATATATGTTTTCGAAAAAAATACCGCATCAACTTCCGAGAAGCTCTGCTGCTCATATCGAGTTTCGTCAGAATGCTAAGTCTCCGTCGTATTTTGACATTTATTTCTTTGCGTAAAATGCTTAAATAAACTCAGAAATACGTCGTGTTTGGTCTTATTCTTTTAGAAATTACGCGCACATTACTAATATTTCAATTCAATAAAGGTGTAACATCAATTGACGAAAGTCATTCTTAGACACCCTTTGTGCTAATAGATGACTCATGCAGCGGTTGACCTCCACAGAAATGGGGAACTTCGAAGCTGGTAGGAAAAAAAAGGTCAGTGGGGGAGGAAAGGGAGGGCCCGAAACACGTTTCTATTGTTCTCGCGTATTTTTTCGAAGCTAAGGTCTTCGTAATATGATCCCTGCGCGAGCTGTGACCTTTTTTTTATTTTGAAGAAGAGGAAAGCCTCAGAGGGGGGGCTAGTGCTGAATGGAGAGGGATACTGGACCTTGGGAAATGCGCTAATGTAAGTATCCCACGGTACTCACACAGCAGTTGACCTCCAGAAATGGGGAACTTCGAAGCAGGTAGCCAGAAAAAGGTCAGTGGGTGAGAAAAGGGGGGAGGGCGTGAAACACGCTTTTATTGTTCTCGTAACTCGATATTTTTTTCGAAGCAGGGGTCTTCGTAATGCGATCCCTGCGCGAGCTGGGACCTTTTGTTTGATTTCGGAGAAGAGGAAAGCGTCAGATTGGTTGAGGCGAGTGCTGAATGGAGGGGGATAGAGGATCGTGGGAAATGCCCTAAGGTTGCTATCCCACGGCACTGAGTTTCTCCTGGTGGGGGGAATCGGGGATTTTCGGATTTTTTCACCCGACTATTTTCGGTTCCCCTCGTCGAACACTTTTCACCGCTAAAATCCACGAATTTGATGCAATTCGTCAACTTGCGTAAAACGGCGCTGCGAGCACTAAATGACTACAGTTCTCTACATTTTTCCGAGTCACTACCAACGACGTGCGTGCGACAGTGTATGACGCGAAATTCAAAGTATTCGAGGTATTCGAGGCGGTACTTTTCGCATAACTATTCGAAATCTCGAATATCGAATACTTTCTAGTATTCGAGTATTCGCGGATACTATTCGCACATCTCTACTAAATACGGATAATTTTTACATTGTCCTAATAGGGAATGAATCGGGACCCAAAAAAATAAACGCTAAATGCGGAAAAACGTTAAATGCGAAGACGTTAAATCCGGATCCGACTGTATTACTATTCATGTTTTAGCTTGTTCGCTTTGGCGTGGGTCATGAGTGTGGCTGCTGGTCACAACAGGTCAGGCTCATTTGTGGTGCCACTTACCACTGCCTGTCATATGAATCATGGAGCTTCCCAGCAGTGCGTCATGCTGTCCTTAAACTCTCCTGTGATATTTTAGAGAGACTATTGGATGATAATGCCAATTTTTTCCAGCATAGAATTGTTAAATATTTTGTTAATGATTTATTCCGTGGTTTAAAAATTCAGCTTTTTTCCATTGAATTTCTAAAAGAGGAGGGGCTGCGATCCATAATGGGGCCAAATTAATGTTTAGAGTTGCTAATGGTAGTCCTCAGTGTGGAATATGAGGGAGGTGGCCAAGATACCCCCACCCCTGAAATGAGGATTCATGTACTCCTCTGATTTCCCTTTTTTACCCCTTTGATCTAGTTAAGGGGACTGGATACCACGCCAGAAAAGTGCCGTTGCAGCAAGCTACCATTTAGGTCGCTAGGGGGCCATTTTTGCATGTAACGAGGAACTGTTTCCACTAAAAAACATAGGATATATGTAGCCTTGGTTTGTATGTCTTCACAGTTGCACACGTAAAAACCTATTAGGAGAAAAAAATTGTAAACTGCCCAAAAAAATCGCCTTTTTCTCGTGAGAATTACTCCGCTCCAAATTGAGACTCAGAGATGATCAAACATTTGAGTCAAGGCTGCGTCTTTCATAATTTCAAATATATATACCGGTAGAGCGTGCATGCAACCAGATTCGCGTTATGTTCTTGAGCGTGATGGATGTTTTGGCCTTTCTACGGCTCAACGTCTATCACAGCGCTGGCGGGGACCTGGCGCTGTCGTCTTCCAGAGATGGATCCCCCCACCTCCACTTCCCCTCTCTTTGGCGGTCTCTCTCCTTCCCCTCTCTCTCCCCCACTACCAATCCCTTGCCTTCCTTCCCCTCACACTGCTCCACTACGTCTGGCGTCATATTTGGAGAAAAAAAATATTTTGTTTCGGGAGGCTGGAGAGTTCAAGCGTGCTACGAGAGCAAGATACACCTGTGTTTTTCGACGGGTCAGTGTCGAGATTGATTGTGGACAGCAGATTATGGAAAAACCAACTCCTTACCTGAAGTAGAGATATCGTAAGTGTTATCAGCCAAAGAAGAGGAAATATCACCCTCCAAAACCTAAGGAAGCAGGTAATTTCACAATGAAATTCAATTCATTTTGCGTTTAAAAAATGTCTCTCTTGTATTAATAGTGTACCAATTATTTAAGCTTCAAGAAAAATAACGAGAATAAAAATTCCCTCCTTTGCCTGAAGCCTTATTACACATTTATTTTGTAGCTGTTGAAACCGGAAGCGTTCATTCCGAAGAATCATCGCCATTGGGTTCCGGAACAGGTGTAGTGGAAGGGTAAATATTGCTGCAAAATAATTACATTAAATCTTATACCTACGATTTAGTTGATAATAGTTCAGAAATATTCAATGGAGCGCTAATTGCTAATTATAATTAACGTGTAAATTACATCACCGTCAGCAAATTCGTTTTCTCAAAATTCGTTTTTTCCCCTTAGGCCATCATCACCTCAGCCTGGATGCAGCAATTGGCATGGTGGAGAAATGGACCCTAAGGAACAGGATGAATATCGACGAGCTGAGCAATCAGACGTAGACGATTGCCTTCTCAGAGTTGAGGATCATTTGAAAAAAACGGATAGGTAATTGCAATAAGACTTCGGTGGATTTGTTGATTCGGTTAGGTTGAATTACTCGGAACATAATTTTGAATACGCAAACTCACAGAATTGAAAAACGCATTTTAATGTAGTTCACCGTCTCCTATTTTGTACGCCCCTAGTTTAATATATAATGTCACCAACAATCCTGTAGAGTCATACAACTCTTACGTAGCTAATGTGCATAAAATATTTGTTCATTAGAAGCTATATGCATTCATTTTCTTTCAATACTTTAGTTGGAAGTTAATTTTAAAACTTGAATATTTGATATATTTTTATCATGAAATCATTCACGATCAAACAACATTGCTCTCAAGTAATGAAATCCTCTTTATTACAGGTGATGGTGATAGTAGCATAATGCAAAGGCTGTCTAGGGAAATGCCATATGGGCAGCAGTTACCAGTGCAAAAAGTAGAATGCGTCAACCACCTACTTAGAAATTACAGCAGTAGACTGCAAGATATTGCACGACGGCCAAGAAATTCAAAAGGGGCAGTGCCCGTTGGGTACAGGAGAACAATAAACAATAACTTGCAAAGATTGAGGGTAGCTGTGAGTGGGGCAATCTCCTTCAGAGCGAAAATGGCCGGGTCGGAAAGGGTCAAACTCCTACAGAAGGACATAGAGCAAGGATCGAATCATGTTTTTGGTGACCATAATAAATGTGACAAATATTATTGCAAAGGGCCCAAAGAAGGAGAGGAAAACTTGGTCCCTCATTTCATTAGTTGCGGCATATGGGAGGATATCACCTATGCCAACAGTCTATTATCTCGTCACTCCGCTAGTTTGATATATTACGTGACAAACAATCTTGCGGAGTCCTACAACTCTTATGTAGCTAACTACGTAGGAGGGAAAGGGTTAAGTTTATGTTTAAGGGGGGCCTATGAAACTAGGTGTGCCATTGCATCGGTAGCCTTCAATGTGAAAGATGATGTACATGGCATAATTCATAAAGGACTGACGAGCAAGAGCCCAGGAGAATGCCCAAAAAAATTCTGTTTCCTCCAAAAGGAATAGGGAGTACATAAGAAAGCGACGACTGGAATTCTCTGAAACTTCAAAAAAGAAACGTCTGCGAATTGAGGGACCAGACAAACATTATGGGCTTGTTCCTGATGTACAAAGTGACATCGCATTGGCCAGCCAAGATTCCATGAATAATTTCCTATCATCACTAAAAATGGATAAAACCTCAAGGGAAAAGTTGGAGAGGGAAACACGAGAGCAAATGCTCAATGCGACGTGGCAGGCGGAAATGTGGAAAAGGTTGACGGCCTCTTTCTTTGGCCGTATTTGCAATTTAAGGCCCACAACATCTCGGGAGAAAGTGGCAGACGATATTTTGTTTCCTTTCTTCAGAGGAAACAAGGCTACAGATTGGGGAAATGCTAACGAAAAATCTGCCATCAGGGAATATGAGTCTTCAATCAAATATAAAGTTTTACCCGCAGGTCTCTTTGTTGATGACAAATTACCTTTTTTGGCTGCTAGTCCTGATGGGGTAATATCTGATGGTGAAGGCTTGGTTGAAATCAAGTGCCCTTATAATTGTAGGTATATTACTCCTGAGGAAGGAGTTAAAAATAAAAGAGCTACCTTCATGGAAGTGAAAGAAGGAAAATATAAGTTACGCAGGAGAAACAGATATTTTTATCAAGTACAGGGACAGCTGAAAATATGGGATAAACAATATTGCGATTTTATTGTGTGGTCTCCTCATGGGATTATAATTGACAGAATTCAAAGGGAAAGCAGTTTTGGGCCACAGCAATGGTGGATAAATTAAAAGAGTTTTACCTGAACTTTATGTTGCCTAAAATATGCCAGAATACACCTGGTTACAATAAATAATTGTACCGTAGTTGATGTTTTTTAATCAATACTTTCCCTCAACTTTTTACCCTTCATTTCTCTTTGCACACCGGCCTCCTGGAGACTAAATATGGTAATATTTTATTCCTGTATATCGCGGTGCGGCCAACAGCAGCCTTCTGCCCCGGCCACTGGTTTTTCCTGGATTATCACATATATATTATGGCATGGCTGAGTAAGACGCATTTTTCTTTTCTCGACCAATTTTATAAATTAATTAATATTGTAACAAATTTTTGTGCGACTTCCATTAGTGCTTACAATATGCTATACATGCATCGAAATAATTAATAGCTTTCAGCCGCGCGAACCGCATTGTTTATCGAGTCACGCGCGCATCAAAAGTTTCCGGCTTCAGCCTTAAGGCCGTTTTACACGAGGTACGGAATTGCGCAGGTTAGAGCTGCATTAATTTCTAAAATGGCGCGGAATTGCGCGAATGCATGAACGAAATTAAAACAGTGGCTATTTTGCCGTCTCGCATCCACGCATTCTCGCATGTGTTCTAGCAATTCACCGCTTTACACGACGCAATTTTGATTGCGCCTTCGCACGTACGTCAGATTGCGCAATTCCGTGTACCGTGTAAAACGGCCTTTAGAGATGGGATTCTTACAGGGTATTGAGATCGTAATACATGAAGTTACTAATTCCACCTCTGAATACCCTTCATCAATTGTGAACCGAGTCGAAATTTTTCGTGCTGCGGCGCGACATTAATTTTCTCCGGGCATTTTCAAACGAGTAAGATAAAAAAATGAGGATATCATGACTCCTCAGCTTCAGTGCCGATTACAGCGCTACAGACTTCAAAGTTAAGAAAAAATTAATTTTGCATGATCCCAGGGGAGTTGAGATTTAATAACTGTGTATGAATTTTTATAAATGTAATCATAAACACGTATATGTATCATATGAAATAGACCACTTGTAAAAGTTTTCGAATTTTAAGACATACGCACTTTCACCTTTCATGCTTGGAGTTGAAGCTTTCGAAATAGAGGTAATTTAGGATTCCTCCCAGCTGTACTAAAAATTATGCTGTCGTTGCCATCATAGGGAAAAATTATAATTGAAGTGCGCAATAAAACGGAGTATTGAAGTAATATAAACGTGGATTTTGTGAAGGATTGCAACAACAAACGGTAGAGAGAAAAATGAAACTTCAATTAACGAAAGTGATACACGATTTCTCGCGTTCTCGTTTCGATTAATTATATTGTGCAATATTGGTTACCGGCGTGGAATAAGTCAAGTCATACGGTCTATTTTATTTTTATATTATAAATTATAAACTGCAATCTTATTTACGATGCATTCATTGAGGTACAGGATGAATAGAAATGGGACACCGTGAAAAAAGCGAGCGGAATTCAATGCGGGAACTATCCAGAGAAAAAGAGACCGACGGAAGGGCTGATCAACTAAAGTAACACAAAAAGCACAAAAAGAGATTTTTGGGCCTCAAGAGTTTTTTGCAACACAAACAACTCCGTGGGGTCTGCATAGGTTATCCGAGATCCCGACCGCCAGCGGACCGAAATCTGACACCGCAGAAGGGGAGTTCAGTCCCTCTCCCCAACCATGAATTTTTCTTCGCTCTCGAGTCCCCCTTCCACCCAGTCAACTTCCCCTCCAATTCAAACGCAGCGGTCGCTTTCGGAACTAAATGCCAGCGACCGTTGCAGATGAGTTCTCCCGAAGTATCCTATCCCCTTAATATGGAAAAGTAGCAATTGTGTTCTAGATGTAATACTCAGCTTTCATTGCAATTTATTAAAAAGTGAGGACCTAGGTGTTTCATGAACTGGTGGTAATAAGGTGTATGCATTCTTACTGACTTTGTGGTTCGCCTCGAGAGTTGTGCCGAATGAGTTAGTCAAAGGTGATAATTTCAGCTGCTACCTCTACTATTTCGTCTTCTGAGCTATCACATATATGATTTTAATGAATAAAATGGTGGAGGTTGCTGCTGTCATCCTTCTGCAAGTTCACTAATAGAACATCTGAGATGAATTTGGGGGATTTTAATTTGAGGGTGAAGGACAAGCTGAGGGTAAGAAAAAATGAAAGGCAGTATCGTATGTTAATAGGGTAGTTTCCTACATCAGAGAAAGCGAAAGGCATTGATTGTGATTCGTTACCCACCATTAGTGTATTCATAATATACAAATTATTTGGTTTTAGAAATACCGGTTTAGACGAATGGGAATGGTCAATTTAATCCTCATTTGAAAAAGGCCAGATTGGTGCCCATGCGATGCCACTCCACGTGACGTCACAGGGACGTAGTTTCTATACGAGTAGATAGGAGTTTTACATCGTCTGAGATTACCAATGCACGCATGCGGCACCGAGCTTAAGGAAACATGTCTTAATAATCACCTATTAATAGTGCCTAAGGTCGGAAAGTTTCCTTCGTTTGATAAGGTATTAGTAATCCTTACTTAAGCCAAGCGCTACCAGCTAGCAGGGTACTCTGCTACTTGCTAGCATCCTGCGTCGTATCAGCGCTCAAAACCTTGCCCCAAGGTCACCTCACTTGTGGCAGCGGGAACCAGAACGACGTCACATGGGGTTTACCCAGCATTCAGACTTAGCCGTTGCGTTTACGTGCGCTTGAAAATTTTCACTTTTCATTTAATCGCGAAGAATAGATGTCGTCATTTAAAAATCTAAAAGCATGAAATACGTACTCCAGGAGTAATGATCTTTTGATTTAGGCAATAAAAAAATAATAGGAAACCACCCTATTGATGTCCTTTAACCCTAAGTACTAATTCTGTCTTTACGAAACAGGTGTGTTTTTACTTTGGTGAGGTTAAAATTCATTTACATTTTCGTGCGGAAGATGAGGAAGAACTTATCCAGTTGATTAAATTGACCACCCAAAAGAAAGGAAATTTAGGAAGCATAAGTGCCAATTATATTTACGGGTTACTTTAGACTAAACCAGAGGTTTGTAACTTTTCATGATTTCCAAATGGGATTGGTGACATTTGCCTCATAAACTTGTATTTTACAGAAATATTTTTAGAAGATTATAAGTTAGTAATTGTTTCTTCTACTGCTTCCTGCCAAAAAAAAACTCCAATTGGCCCAAAACATTGCCTTTTGTAATCCCACCACACCTTGCAGTTGAGTTCATGATTTCCTAGTCCAGCTTCATTGTAGGAGACTACTTCTCATGCATTGGCCAGAACATTTCATCATGTGACACATAAATCTGTTGGAATCATAAAATCCTTTTGTTCTGGCACTTGAACGAAAAAATGCTTTTATGGCTATTCATCTCATAACTGCCAGAAAGTAGAAATCAAATAAATATTTCGTGTAAATATGAGAATCAAACACTGCACTACATTTTCGTTTTCTTTACTGACGAATAAGAAAACATGCTGAACAATTGAAGGAGTGTTAAGCTCTCCCAATTGCTTCAATAAGGTGACTCTCATATCTCTTGGAATCTTTTACCCATGTTTCCTATTTATGTAAATAAGGACCATGCTTTTACCAATACCTTCGTAGAAACTGGTGTATTTTACCTGAATTCTCAGTCAATGAGTGCTGTAAGGAGTTCATAGTTTGATTACAGTAATATAGGTGACTGTACACGTGACAAGTCATGTTATGGGAAATTGAGGAAATGTCATTTGACTGGTACACCATATCATTTCTTCAGTTTTACTATTTTTATCCAAGCATGAGTTGCTTTCCAGCTGTTCCTCTATTCATTTAGGATTATCATTTTTTTGGGGTCATCAGGAAATGCTGACGAGCAAACCAGTCTGATACAGTAGTCCACTGCAAACTTTTCATGGCGAGGTAATATTCAGTTCATTTTCAAACGGAAGGGATGATTTTATTTCCGTGGCATTAGCACTAAAATTACTGGCAATGCGCCAAGAAAAGGTGGCTGTTAGCTAGGCTAACTGCCACCTTTTCTTATGTGAATAATATGAATTTACAAGATCACTATCAGAAGGACTCCAGTGACATTGACGTGAGTTTAAGTTCTAAATCAGAAGATGAAGAAAAAATTTGGTGTCAATGCAACAAAAAATGCCACTCCTGTGTTAAATGTGCATACAGGATACTTTATCAGTACAATATGCACTCATTAATGCATCCGCAACTCTATAAGGCTTACAAGTTCCTTTTAACAATACCGATGACCCAAGTGAGCTGCGAACGTGCATTTTCAAAGCTTAAGCTCATAATATCGAGAATTCGTTCATCCATGAGCAATGAGAATTTGGAAGCCCTCCTTTGGTTGCAGTCGGAGTGAGAATTAGTCACAAAGATAAGCAATGAAAAAATTATAGATGAACTGTGTTTCCAAAGCAAGGAAATGAAGCGCCTACTTTCCTTCTGTTAATAAAAGTGGACTCCAAAAAAGTGTCCTTCATAATAATCAGTGATAACTTCAGTCTTCAGAGGCTGTTTTGTATTTCTACAAAGATGTGTTTTATTTTTTATTAATTTTATTTCATAAAACAGTTGAATATGTCTCTTGTCTCATGTATGATTTGGATTGCATAAATGTATACATAAATAAAACACATTTATAACCTTAATCTTAATTACAAGTTTTATCTTTTACATTTTTCATATATCGTAAATAGTGACAGTACTGTAATTTGCAACATTAATAATAAATATCATTGAGAATAATAAATATACAATATTTAGAAAATATCCATCTGAAGTGGAATCCAATTACACATGATTATTTGGAGTATTTGCTTGTTAAATGAATGTACCTTCTATTACATACACGTTGTAATAGTTAAATAGCTTTTTTGAAACCATTGTTGTAAAAAAAATACCATATTTTTTCAAATTTTACTTTGCGAATTTCAAAACAATATCCCATAGCCCTACCCTCGGATTGCGCCCTTTCTTAAGTTTAAGGCAGCGCCCGTTTAGGGGTCCGGCCCTGGTTAGCCATATCATGAAGTTGAGATGTGTTGCATACCCTACAGGATCATGGAAAAGCGTGACATGCCCCTTCCTCAAAAAGTACATCCTGTTTCCCCCTGGTCGTTTAATTTAATGCTTTAAAGGGAACTTAAGTAAGGACATAGCCACTGATTAATGGTCAGTGAAGACGCTGCCTTTATCGCGCCCCTCTATTACCTTAAGTTTATTTTCGCCCCCACACAATTAAGCGGTAATGCCCACTTTCTGGCACGATTTGATTCGTTTATTTCCCTTTCCAATTCTTCTCCATTTCTCAATTAACTCGACATTCTCAGGGTCGCCTGGGTAGGTATCCCCATTCTAGGGCATGGGTGTTCGTGTGCGTATAATCGTTTAAATGTTAAGAAAACCCCAATTTAACTAAAGGCCAAATAGAGCTGTTTTCGGTGGTGTGGAAATAAATACTTCATGCAGTTTTTGCTGCTCTGACCACTTATTTCTTTTCCTTGTTTTTCGTTTTTTTTTTCAATCCATTAGAGTGTAAATACAAGCGTCGACAGTAGTTAAATGCTGAGGCAAAATATTTAGCACCTTTGCGTAAGGTGTGGGAGAAAGTTCAGTTGTTTGTGATCGGGTAGGAAATTGAGCCTTCTGCCGCCAACTCCCGTTACGAGCGCGTAGTTAAACGCCATGGCGCGCCAGCTGATAGTATGTGAGGGAAAAGTTCACGCACCACCTTTCTGGTCAATAGGGAGGAGAAATCGATTGAATCTTTGGAAAGAAACGTTTTTTGTAAATTTTCACCTCTTTCATATCCATCTTTTGACTTAGAAACGATTTGTCGTAAAATAATTCACTTCTATAGAATTTGACCGAGTATTGCATTTTTTATTTTAACTTTGCCGTGCTGAATTTGATCCATTTCGTATCTTTTGCTATCATCATGTATTTACTTCATCTTTCTTTCCGTCGAATTGGTGCCACAACTCAAAAAATTATATTTATTTATTTTTATTTTATAAATCGTAGTCTATTTTTGATGAAGTTCCTTAATACCAATTATTTCATTAATCAAGCAACTGCGAGGTAGCTAAGGAAGTCGGGTTTATTTTTTTTAGTCAACGAAAAAAATTACTTTTCATTTTTACACTGACTTATTAGTTGGCGAGAATAATGTGGAGAGTAATCTATGATGTTTCGCCTTTGATAGAGAAGATAACTTGCAAGAAAATGCATCTTGCTACTCTTTATGCTTTGCCTGCTAACGGTGACGTAATTTATTGTACTAATTTATGCAATTAACGTGCTCCAACTGCTGTTCGATTAGGCTCGATGGCTTTTTTGCATTGAAAAGGAGTAATCTAAATGAAAGAATCCCTTTAAGTGAAAATGGGATCGCTCCATAAGATTCTTATGAGCTCGCTTATACTATCTCAGTTAAGAAACGGTGTTAGAGAGGAATTATTCTGGAAAAGAAAATATTTAGCCAAGTTGATAGCCCCAATTTTTGGCCTTTCCTCACCTCATTTTGTTTGTTGGCAAATATTTTCGTGGTAAGGTGTTTGTACTTTCAGCTCCGGTTATTTTGTTTAAGGAAGGATATTAATGATCACAAATCGTTGTAGGCGAGGTGAGATGGTGTGGTCGTCGGATAACAATCTAAAATCAAGGAGATAACAGTTTCAACTAATTTTAAGTCCAGAGAAATGCCTTCCGGCGGAGATGAGACGTGGAGTGCTTATTTTTAAATGAAGTACCGTACCTCTATATGGAGTACAAACAAAGAACATTTTCTCTGCGAAAAATGTTATTTTATCTTTGGACACGTTCGCGCACCACCTATTCCACTTCGACTTGTGAACTGTGGGGTGAGGAACATTTAATCAAACCACGTGAATTGAACCTTGACCTTTTACTTTGCGGCCTCGTCATAGTTTTCTCACCCCTTACTATACCGATAGGGCTCACGGAAGCAAGATTGATTTACGAGCTTCATATCCTGGCAGGGTTCCCACTCAACCGTGAAAACCTTAAAACCGTGAATATCGTCCACCGTGAAAAAAAAACAGGAAAAAGCCGTGAATTTCGCCATGAAACCTTAAAAAATATCTCAATCTTGATAATAATACTACGATTTACCGATCAAATTCGTCTACGCATTTCTCTACACACGAATATTCGAAGTGTAGTAATTGGTCCGTACTATATGACGACACTTTGACCGATATTTTCCATTTTAATGGCGGAAGTCTGTTATTTTGTCTAAGCGTTTCAATTTCAGTGATAGCTTGGGGTGGACTTGTATTCGAAAAAGGACGAATGAAATAACTTGCATTTCTAATTCACCCAGAATGAACCATTTACGAAAATTATCTGATTTGTAACTCGAAGTTCGGTTCCCACACGAAATTTGGGCATATGCCATATGCTTAGAAATATGAGTTTGCCATTGGAATTTTACTTAAGGAAACATTTCTACGGCTAATAAGGCTTTCAATTTATGGCAATAGCTCTCAATAGACTACGCTCACCTCGTTTGGATCGTTTGAAGATCGCGGCCCCGTCGTATAATTTTCCCGCATCCATCGTTTAACGAAAATGAGACGAAGTGTTTACAAAGTGTTGTTTGTGGCTAATAACTACAGACACCCCCTGGAGATTGAATTACTATTGGGAGAAGCTGAGTGCCGTGGAATAGTAACATTAGCGCATTTCCCAGGATCCGCTATCCCCCTCCACTCAGAACTCGCCTACCCCTTCTGATGCTTTCCACTTCTCCGAAATAAAAAAAGGTCTCAGCTCGCGCAGGCATAGTATTACGAAGACCTTAGCTTCGAAAAAAATATCAAGTTACACGAGAGCAATAGAAACGTGTTTCGCGCCCCCCCCCTTTTCTCACCCACTGACCTTTTTCAGCGTAACTGCTTCAAAGTTCCCAGTTTCTGGAGGTCAACTGCTGCACGTCTCACCTATTAGCCCAAAAGGCGTCTTACAATGAATTTCGGCAATTGGCATTATACTTTTATTAGATTGAAATATTTGTAAAGTGCACGTAATTCTAAAAAGAATGAGACCAAACACGACGTATTTCTAACGTTATTTAAGCATTTAAAACAAGAAAATAGTTGGAAAAATACGATGATGATTTCTGGCGAAACTCGATATCCTCGTAGCTGAGCTTCTCGGCAGTTAATGTGGCATTTTTTCGAGAACAGGATATCAGATTATTATCAGTTATCAGTTTCCAAACGATGAAGCCACAACAGATGTCACTTTTCATTGCTGCGTGTACATTATGTCTCGTACGTATGGCGTATGTCGCGTGCGTTAACTTTTAGTTAATATACGGCCGGTGATTGTCATATTTTTCTCTCATAAACGGACGATGAATTTGACGACATCGAGACCGTGAAGACCTGAAAAAAACGTGAAAACTTGGAAAAAAACGTGAAAACCTGGAAAAAAACTGAATTTCATAATTTAGGTAGAGTGGGAACCCTGCCTGGGATCAGGGGTACAGAAATGAGGCTCAAGGGGTTTTAGGGCGCGTAGCTTTTCCTCTAGACCAGGGCCTCCAAAATACGGCCCGCGGAGGGCTTTCATTCGGCCCGCGCACTCGTTTCAAGTAGCGCGCTATTCTCGCTCGTTTAACTGTGAGATGCCACAATAGGTGCATTGCAGCGCTGTAATGCACGTCAAAGTCGCCTTCAACTGTTCGTAAATAAGACATACGCCACCGGAGACTTAAGTAGACGTTGGTATCAAATACTGCAGTCATCGGCAAATTTGCTATCCGGCCCGCGGAGCGATTCAGAACTTGGAATATGGCCCTCGTGGACTAGTAAATTGGAGACCACGATATGCCCAGCCCCTGCAATGGCATCCATTGGATGTCAGGGCTGACATCCATGTCCCACTTGCGTACATCCATTGAATGTCTTACTCTGGACTCCATATGGATACCCAAACATCCCACTTGTGGACATCCATTGGATGTATTTTCCAGGATTTGAAAAGGAAGGGTATCAACCACTAAACTTCTTTTACTTGTTTCATCAGCACCTAGATGAGCAGATAATTAAAATTCTCATTAGCCAGATTTTATATTCAATAAAATGCGGAGCATTTTCACTAAGGGGATTTCTTGAATGTGTGTGGTCCACGACAAACTCAACAGAACATACTGTACACAAACTGAAATAACTCTTAGACTATTCATTGCACTTTCACATTAAGCATAATAGAATAAATATCATGGTTTAGATCTCTTACTCTGTAGACTAATAATATAAAGAATAACGTCAAAGCGAAGAGTTTGACAAAATGAAAATTTAAGACAATGTAACCCAAATATTTTTATTTGGTCAACAGTTTCAATATTTTAATGCGAATAGGGTGGTTTCCTATTATTTTTTTATTGCTTTAATCGAAAGATTATTACTCCTGGAGTATGTATTTCACGCTTTTAGATTTTTAAATGACGATATCTATTTTTCGCGATTAAATTAAAAGTGAAAAATTTCAAGCGCGCAAAAACGCGACGCGTGAGTAGGAACGCATTTCTGGTTCCCCCTCCTGCCTTGTGAGGTGACCTTGATCGAGGCTCTGAGCGCTGATAGGACGCAGGATGCCAGCGGGTAGCTGAGTACCTTGCTGAATGGTAGCGCTTGGCTTAAAAAAGGTTTATTAATACCTTATCAAACGAAGAAAACTTTCCGACCTTAGCCAGTTTTAATAGGTGATTATTAAGACATGTTTCCCTGAGCTCTGTGCCTCATGCATGCATTGGTAACCTCAGACGATGTATAACTCCTATCCTCTCGTGTAGAAACTAGGTCCCTGTGACGTCACGTGGAGTGGAATCTCATGGGCGCCAATCTGGCCTTTTTCAAATGAGGATAAAAATGGACCCTTGCCATTCGTCTAAACCGGTATTTCAAAAACCAAATAATTTGTGTATTATGAATACACTAATGGTGGGTAACGAATCGCAATCAATGCCTTTCGTTTTCTTTGATGAAGGAAACTACCCTATTCTCATAGGCTTTCGTAACATTAATTGATTGTGGCGAAGTACATAGCTTGTAATTCTACTTACACTCGACAATTAGGAGTCATGGCGCCATTAGACGAAAACTGTTGTCTCCTTTATTTATGCTATAATACGTTACTTAAATCATTTTCCTTAGTAAATAGGTCGTATCGTAAGAGTCCGGAATAATTGATAATAATTGGATTATTATAAGTTAATGTGTAATGTGACAGGTCAATCAACTGTTTGCAACTCATTTCAATTGTTCGGCGTCATTTATTCCCTATTTTTTCCTATGCTATCCTTAAATATTATGAATTTTCAATGTTTCCTGCTGAATTAAGAGTTGCTTCCATTGCTGTAAGTTTTAAGCCAGTCAATTAGACAGGGTTGCTGACTAATTTTGATGGCTTTTAAATAAATAAGGCCATATTCTAAATAATAATCGATCATTAGGTATAAATTACTCACTCGAATGAGAACGCACTTATTTTCCATGTGGGTAATGATTGGCCGATCGTTGAATTAGTGAGATAGGTAGTGATTGGTTATTTTTCTTCGTCCATAATCCTGGTTGTGTTCATCCTAATGTGTGCTATTAGGTGGAGCAATGATTGTGGTCTTGTATTCGAGGTACTTGAATATCACTCGCGTCTAGTGAAATTAGGTCTCACCAATCCAACCTACTCGCGAGCAATGGAGTGGAGATGACTCTCGTCTGAAGGTCTCCTAAAATTGCTGCGCGTGGACTTCTAGCCCAATTGAGCGCTGTAGAAACGTCTTGCGTAACGTGGGTGTGGTGAAACTTAGCACATACCACAAGAACCTGCGCAGTCCTGATCCCATTACGGCTGTTTTGGTGCTCTAGTTCAAAATGCTCGACCGGTGATAATGCGTTGGAAGAAGAATGCATACTGGATAAGACGTAAATAACAACAGCGTATTATCTTTTAGGCCTGTGGCTGGACTGCAAGGGGAAAAGAACTCGGTGTTTATTTAGTGGATAGATTTCTTTCCTTCGCCTAGAAATCCGATTCACGTTGGAAGGAAACGCCGTTATGTCGATCGATTTCGTTTCTAAAATGTCTGATAAAAATAGATGTTTATGGTATTTAGTGGAAATCCTTGTCAATAGTTTCTGACAGAAGGTCGCATTTCATCATCGTCTTTTATTTGTTTATGGTGAACTCAGTTGTGAAACAGCTGTGTGGCCTGATTCACACAGCTGTTTGCCCATGAAGGGATAGTGGCATGGTCGCAGCTCAAATGATTGTTCTTTGACGCCTTCATTTCCTTCATCTTCTTATTTATAAGATCACTGTTTTAAATCCCTGCTGTCAAATGTGTAAATAGCAGCTAATACACATCATGTTGCCGCTTGTGAATAAACAGAAAATTATTTGTATCGCAGGTTTAAAAATTTACGACCAATTGACGATACAAATGACTGTGAGACGTGGTAAATGGTTAGCTCAACCCTTTGTTGACGGAATAACTTTATTTTTATCTTTTTCATTATCTTTTCACGACAGACGATATGGGTAAAAAGTTATTTTTTTTCTGAAAATTGTCATCACTGCAAAGATTTTGGTGTGTTACATCCATCAGGACGGTTGAGTTTTTTTATGGTATACAAGGAAATGAGGTTATTCCTTGATTTTGTTTGTATATTAACATAACTCTTATTCATGATAAAACACAAATGGTAATTTCCACACTATTTAATTTAACACTCAACGACCAACCATGGTTTCGACACTTTGTGTCATTTTGAGTGTTAAATTAAAGTGTGGAAATGACCATTTGTGTTTTCATCATGGATATAGCTAAATTCCACAAAATCAAACCTGAAACGATGTTATAACTCTTATTCTTTTAATAAGTTTAATATAGGGTATCACGTGGAACTAAACCATGTCATTCTACCAATGTACTTATCGAATTACTTTGTATGACTTTTTTTACTATATCTAGCTATTTTACCTCTATTTTCAAGAATTTATTTCATTGTAATCGTGTGATTCTGCTACTTTAATATGTTTGGCGGTTGAATTCTAATTAGCATTTGTCACCTCGTCGTGTCAAATTCATCGCTACGGTATATGAGGGCAAGGTCCTTTCACAGAGATTGCTAAGGTTTCCTTGCTCCTAGTAGCGAATGGAGAATCGCATCGGGAGGAATTCATGCGGAGATGTTCTGAAAGGTTTCCCCCATATATTAAATAGCAGCAAGCATGAAATCAGAAAATAAAGCACCGCCAACCGCAGGAAATAGCGATTCCATTGTAATGCGTTCCTGCCATAAGTGAAAGTATCATCACAATGTATTTACTCTGTGGTATCACATATATGTTTAAAATAGTTGAAAATGAATTGTTTTAGGTGGTATTGAGACAGGTTTTCGTCAATTTGTCTACCATCTCGGATTTTTACTGTGGGCCCTTACAAAATATTTGCCATGCACAATTTCAAATACCACATTTCATATTTTTCTGCATCAAGGGAATTATGTGCTTCTGCCGTATGCTAATAGCATATGTTGAAATTATTGATGGACTAAGCGAGACTCGTGGTGTCCAGCGACAGGGAAATCGGGAATTGTGCGTGAATTTTTAGTCCCTTGAATTAAGCATGAATTATTCATAAATTTTTCTCCAACCGGGGATTTCAAAATCTTTTATTTCAAATTCATTTCACAAACAATAGGGTAGTTTCCTTCATCAAAGAAAACGAAAGGCATTGATTGCAATTCGTTACGCAACATTGGTGCATCTTATCTGTTTTTATAAATCCCAGTTTAGACGAATGTTAATGGTCAATTTTAACCTCATTTGAAAAATGCCAGATTAGCGCCCATGTGATGCCACTCCACGTGACGTTACAGGGACCTAGATGCTATATGAGCAGTCAGGAGTTTTACATCGTCTGAGATTACCAATGCATGCATGTGGCAGAGTGCGTGTGGAAACATTTCTTAATAATCACCTATTAAAATTGCCTATAGTTGGAAAATTTCCTTCGTTTGATGAGGTATTAATAATTCTTATTTAAGCCAAGCGCTACCTGCTAGCAGGGTACTCTTCTACGTGCTATCAGCCTGCATCGTATCGACGCTTATAGCCTCGCACCAAGGTGACCTCACACAGCGGCAGCTGGAACCAGAATGAAGTCACACGGGCTTTTCCCAGCATTAATACTTAGTCGTCGCGTTTTCGCTCGCTTGAAAATTTTCACTTTTCATTTTATCGCGAGAAAAAGATATCGTCATTTAAAAATCAAAAAGCGTGAAATACGTACTCTAGAAGTTATAGTCTTTCGGTTTATGCTATTAAAAAATAGGAAACCATCCTATTTTGCCAGTTCAACACTCATTTTTAGGCCTAAAATGTGTTTGTAGTAATTTTAAAAAAATAAGTGCAGAAGCTTGGTGTAGAAGTAGCAGAATGTTTACCGCCGTATCGAAACGTGGAATGTCAGGCAAGACAACAGCATTGAAATGATTATAGCATTCTTGACTCAAGTAAGATTCAAAAGCACGAAGAGTAAAATGCCATGTGACGTCAACATTTATTTATGAGGTCGAAGCAGCATCTTGGCTTGCATTGAATAAATTTTAATGTCAATGTGTAATTACTAACATTTTCCTTGTCCTTGTGAATACCAGGGTTCCCACTCTACCGTGAAAACCTTAAAACCGCGAATAAGCCGTGAATTTCGTCTACCGTGAAAAAACCTGGAAATAGCCGTGAATTTCGTCATAAAACCTTAGAAATATCTCAAACTTGATTGTAGAACTACGATAGACGGATTAAAAGAAAAAAATTGATATTTCAATCATGTTTCAAGGCCGAATCACATGCAGATATTGCCCACGCATTTACCTGCACACGTGTATTCGAAAGCGCAACTACTAATTGGTCCATGTGTGCCATGAGAGCACATTGACCTTAAGCCTGCGATTGGAAGACGTTAACCCTGGAAAAAAATCAGGCACTTCTTCACTTCCCTGCCACCCTGCTCTCTCCATTTTCTCACTTACACCCTTTTAACCGGACATGAATTTTGCTAACGATAGGTGACGTCATGAGAGATAGCACTGTCATTGCTGCGTTTGCATTCAAGGCATCTGTTGTGCTTGTTACATTTGTAGTTAACGTGCGGCCGATGGTTGTTGCGTGATCAATATTTCTGCCTAAAATTCCTTATCTACACACCGTGAATTTTATGACATTTAGACCGTGAAAGCCTGGAAAAAACCGTGAATTTTATAATGTACTTAGTTAGAGTGGGAACCCTGGAATACATAAATATAATATTATTTAAAAGTATTGAAGTAGTTTTGGATGATTTAAAATTCTCATCTATATTAGTAATCGCGTAGGATTCACCTGGAATGATGTAAAATTTCCCTGGAAAACCTGGAATTATGTGTGCATGCATATTTCTGCTTTGAATGGCTGGACGCCCTGGAGACTCCTTTCGGAGGTGAAGCCAGGTATTATTGAACCGTAAGATTTGCAAGGTTCAGAAGTGAGTTATGAATTAATTATCAGTGAAACCTCACATCGTGAAAACGTCAACCGTGTTATAAAACCTTTTTGCCGCTTGTCGTAAATTGTATAAGTCGTAAAAGTTTAACTTTTTCGTATCAACGTTGAGGTTGGAGAAACTCGGTTGCTGACGTCACTAGTGGTTCTCGCTGAAATATCAAAGATTTTTTTTAATGACATCCATTACGAACATCAAATGTTCCAATGTCAATGAGTTGATAATTTTTAATGTGTATTTTTTTACAATTTACGGGGACTTATCCCCCTAAACCTATCTCCTTACCATTTATATTCATGATTTGGAATTTTTCACTCCTCCTAAACCTGAAAAGAAATATAAATAATAACATAATCATTTCCATCCCTCCAACGTTCGAATCGTTGCTCCAACTTATCTCGAAGTGATAAAAATATAAGGGGGTCTTCTCCCGAAAGTGGTGGATGTTTGAGGAAAACGGATGTCGTTTTCGATTTCAGGGGGTCATTTAACATACGAATCAGGAAGAATGGTCTATCAGGTCTCGAAGCAAATGTGCCTTCCAGTGTTACAAGAGAGTATTGTTCGGTATTTAGGTGCATGGTATGACTTAGTTGTCACTGTCATTTCTGTTTCAGTGCTACAACGTACACTATCGATGAGATTTACATAAATGATGAAATTTCGTCGATCGTGAGTTTTCAACATTTTCTGTGCCAGACCCGGGGGTCACTGGGGCGATATCGTCACCGACACGTAGGTCCGTCTACCGGTTTGCATGGAATGTATGCTTTTTACTGTCGGTGTTAAGTGTTTATATGTATATAATAAAGACGACATGGCAATGTAATCTTTACCTGCAAATTTTTGCCTGTGCGTGATGAAAGGATGCAGTTTTATTGCTAAGCTAATAAAAAATATCCTGCCATTGTGTGATAATGACAGCTGACTAAAATGTTCTTAATTATTACAGCACTCGCACGTAACTAGTTTTCCGTGGGTTTTCGCGGAGACCCTTTTCTGCATGAGAATTTGTATCATAGAACCGGGAAAACCCGTTACTATCGCGATGTTTTCATGCAGCGGACCGTGCTAAGAAGGAAAACCTTTCATGAAAAATGATTTATCAACTTGCAAATTTTAAAGATACAGTATTCACTCGAAGAAAGGGTATTGCCGTTCAGTGTATTGATAGTAAAAACGAAAGGCTTGAATGTTTCTATTTTGATGATGTATTTACTAAATGATTAATGTAGTATTTTTTATATATTTATTTCACACACCACTGAAAACAGCGCTGTTCTGCTTTTACATCGGGGTTGATAACACTTAACAATCAAGCGTTCACAAACATCCATGCCCTGAATAAGGGTAACTTACCCCGGTGGGACTCGAACCCGTGAACTTTGGTTTGGCAGGCCCCCTTACCACGCCGCCACCGAGACCGGCTCGTTAGTTATCAATATTTACAAATACAGTGAGATTTAATTGTAAATAGGCACACTTCAATCGTTGCTTAGCAGTCTATGCTTACTCCTTTCTTACAACTTGTAATTACATTTCTATCGGCCCATTTTCTCCCCCTCCTTGTGCTTAACACCTTTCCACAGAAAAAGTCCGAGCATCGCCCTAACCCTCCGTCATCAACCCCATTTATCCACTCAGACCCTCACCTTTCTCGAACTATCTTTTCCCCGGCTCATCCGTACTCCGCACTTTTAACCTGCCTCGGTAGTTAAGAACGTCCGTATTCCGCCCATCACCACGTACTCTCATAGGCCAACAACATTTTCTTATTTTAAGCTTAGAAGATTAGTTTAACTGGTAATGGTAGAAGCAGAAAATAAGTTATCAGCAGAATAGCTCAGGCGAAGAGAGAATTCCACCGTATGAAAGAATTACTGGCTCCGGGAAATTTAAACGTAGAAGTAAGGAAAATATTTGTTAGAACTTACACTTGATGTATGCTTCTCTACGGAAGTGAGGCATAGACAATGACAGCAGCGAAGTCGACGGTAGGGGCCTTCGAAATGTGGTGATACGGAAGAAAGATGGGGATCAAATGAATCCACTAAGTTAGTAATGAAGAAGTCGCAAGAAGAGTGGGAGAAAAGGGAAGCCTCAAGAAAACCTAGACTAGAAGACGGAATGAACTAATGGGCCATATCTTGAGACATAATGGCCTGATGAAGACAATCGTCGAGGGACAAGTAGATGGCAAGATGGGAAAGGAAGACCTCGAATGAAATATATGGAACAAGTAAAGAAGGATGTAAAAAGAAGAAATATGGAGGTGTGGAAAGATTAGCTGATAAGAGAATTGAGTGGAGAGCTGCTTCAAACCAATCTTAGGAATGTTGACTATATGACTTCATGGTGATGATGACCATTGACCCAACTGTCCTGACCGCTTGCGTCCAAACTTCATGTATTGCTGCTATGCCGACGGCAAAATGTCGTCTCTACGACCTTAAGTAAGCTTATGGTTTTATGTGCCCGGCATCTATGGGCAGAAAACATCCTTATTTGTTATAAAATAAGAGTTTTAGCAGTTCGATGCATATCATCATCATTAGTCAATCTCAAGATTGGTTGGAGGCAAATCTTCATTTCTCTTTCCTATCCGCTAGCCTTTTCATAGCGACGAATTTCTTCTCTTTTACATCCTTTTTAACTTGTCATGTATAACTTATTCGGGGCTGTCCCTTGCCCTTCTTCCACCTTTACTACGATTGTTTTCATCAGGCCATCATGCCTCATATTGTGGCCAACTAAGTAGCACCGTCCCGTCGAAGCACATAGTAGATATAATGTCCAAACCAAAATTAAATTTCATTTCACGTGTCAGTGAAGTTTTAATCAGCATAACAGCAACACTATAAAATCACAACTTCGCAATGTCATACACCTAGCAATTATTGCACCTTGCAGGCACAGCGCTCACACCCGCTCGGAGCAACTGTCTAATGGTAATTTTTCTGATTTAATACAGACGTACAGATTAGAGGACCTTTTCTCGAACCCTATCGTCGGTCATCAAATGTGCGGAATACTTACGCGCTCGTTTTAACACCTCGCCCTAGCGCCTAGTCGCCTCACCTCCTTCGATCCATCCTCTCTTTCTCATTCACCCCATAATCCGTGTGTCAAAGTCACGGTCTTAGAATATAAGAGGTCAAAGTAGAATGTCAGTATTATTTCACTTTCTGGGATGCGAAGGTTTGGGTATGCATCGTAGAGCCCGTGGTGATTAGACGGGACCAGCCTTCGTCGTAACGTCAACGAATTCCTTCAGCTGGCGATAGCTCGAAGCGCTGACAAGTCGAAAAACAGAAAAATACTGGTATAAGGAGAAAAATACGATTAGCCTTGAATGGACCGTTTTCACGTCTATTCATCTTGAAAGCAACTCGTGTTGTGGTGATTAGATAGGATCAACCACTAGCGTCAACGAATTCCTTCAGCCGGCGAACACTCGAAGCGCTGACTAGTCGAAAAACAGAAAAATACCAGACTATGGGGTAAACGATTAACCTTGAGTGGACCGTTTTCTCGTCTATTCATCTGGAAGGTAACTCGTGATTGCTCTGTTATAGCTCACCAGTCCTACTAGTGTCCTCGCCAGTCCTCATATAATACAGGACAGTTGGGTTCGTGGTCATCATCACTATTAAGTAATATAGTCAACAATCCTAAGATTGATTAGAAGCAGCTCTCCACTCAATTCTCTTATCAGCTAATCTTTTCACAACTGCATATTTCTTCTTTTTACATCCTTCTTTACTTGTTCCATATATTTCATTCGAGGACTTTCTTTCCCATCTTGCCATCTACTTGTCCCTCGACGATTGTTTTCATCAGGTCATCATGTCTCAAAATATGGCCTATGAGAGTAAGTGGTTATGTGCGGAATACGGACGTTCTTAACTACCGAGGCAGGTTAAAAGTGATTGCTACCGTGATTGCTCTGTTATAGCTCATCAGTCCTACTAGTGTCCTCGCCAGTCCTCATATAATACCATGATTACTGCTGATGTGTTGCCTGTACACAGGGGTAAGAAAGTGGAGCTGGCTGCTTCTAAACATTTGCTAACACATACAAGTTACTTCACTTCTGGTTTCACCGTTTATTATCTGTTTCATTACCGAGGCAGCCTATGGCATTATTCAAAATATATCATAACTTGTAGTTCCAAAATTCTGGATAAACTAGTTCACGGTGTGGGGTTCATCGATGCATATTGGGCTGTTTCATTTTCTAATAAAACGCTAGAGAAAGAAACGTGATTATAGATTTTGCGTGCTCTTTTTTATAATTCAATATTGCTACCGAATTAGAGCTGAAGTACTTCAACGTATATGAATAACGGAGAGGGAGAGCTTAAGTATGTGGATGCCGCTCTTTGGTGAAATGTTTGTCAACACTTGACTGTCATGCAGCGCATGAAAAAAATGTATCACCACCATTTTAATTTTGTTATCATTAACTGTTATAAATTAAATGTTCACCGGTTTTTTTCGACTTATTGGTGCGGAAGTGATTAATTTCTGTTCATTTTGATGTGTCTAAAACCTTCCTGCGCTAGGTTGGCAACTGGTCGAGGGATATCAAAAGGGAACGAAAAGTACAGATCTATTCTGTTAGGAATATTACTACTTATTTTTAAACGACCACGTTGAATTTTGAATTCATTCGGGGTCGTCCCTTGTCCTTCTTCCCTTCCACCTGTCGTTGTTTTCATTGAGCCGTCATGCCTCGTAATTTGGCCAACAAGTTTTCCTGTCTTATTAGGGTTTTAAGAAGACTTAAGTTTCTCCCACTCTTCTTAGCACTTCCTCACTATTCACTTGGTCAATCCTTTTTATCCTCATAATTCTCCGGCAGCTCCGCATTTCGAATCACTCTCGACTTCTTTGCTGCGAACGTTCAAGCATCGCTCCCAAAAAGAACTCCATATCTAGCATCTGATGAATTGTTTCCTGAAAACTTCTGTACTTATATTCTCTGCTGTAAGTAGTTTCTTCTTGTTGTAGAGACAGCAAATGAAAGATACCACCCTCTTCGATTGCGCTCCTCTATTGAGTATTTCTTTCATTCTTCGTATTTGTCCTAGCCTTCTCTGTTATACTGCATACTAATTTCTTAGTCTTTTTTTGTTGATTTTCAGCTGATATCCAGCCATTGCCCATTCCACATTTATCAAATTCTTCCTCCAATAATTCTTCGTGCACACCCTTGTCTTATTCCTTTTCCTATTCTTGTTTTTTTTTCATTTGAGTACAGATTTTATCACAGCTAATTGGTTTTTATATTAACTCTGCCCAATTTTACTATCATTGTAGAGCACTCCAAATTATGTCAGCATTCTAAGCATTGATATCCAATTCACGTTGTAACAGACCTTCTCCAAGTCAGCAAATTCTATGAAAATCGGTTTGTTCTCCATCCTCTCTTTGAGGAACACTGAGGGCCAAAATTGCTTCTATTGTGCTCTTGGTTTTCCTAAATCCGAATTGGTGCTCAAGAATGGTTCTGCTCTTCGTTTTAATCTCCAAGTGTTGCAAGATTTTGCAGTGTCATCTAAAGTTCTCTTTACGACTTTTTAATGCTGGTAGCTTACTGCGTTTATTTATTCCTAGAATGAATGCAGAGTTCGGGCAGCGCAGAAGGAATTTACTGATAATAAATACTGAAATCATTACAGCGGATGGTAGTGGATCAATGGGGGGACAAGGGACTATTCCCCCCTCCACCTGGTAAGAATTAACTATACGCTTGAAAGCACATACCAGAATTCTCAACCTCCAAGTAATGTTGTTTAACAGGAGAGATTCCCCCTCTCCCCAGATGTGGTCCAGGGTTCACTTCACTTCTCCTGACGGCCGCTGCTTGAAAACTTTGGACGAAAAAAAAATCTTTGCGACTTGAAAATCATCCAATGTTAGGGAAATAAAAATAAATCTGGAAATATCATTCTTGATTTGATAATCGAATAGTTTCTTTTTTTCTCTCTCTGTGAAACTTCGGTATGTCTCCAGGCCATAACCTGCGGGGGGTCAGAATAAAATGAAACCCTCAGAAAAGTGCCGCTCTCCAAATGAATCTCACCTACAAATATTTAATAACATTGAGATGGTAATGGAGTGTTAAAATACGTTTTATTTCGTATTCTTTTAGTTGGATTTGTCCTTGCGACCCTTTAATCATACTTGTCACTCAACTGAAAATGTGACTATGCCGTAAAATACATAATGCCTACTCTAGAAAATTGTGAAAATGGTTTGGAAAATATGTGAAATGTAATGGAATTTCAGCTCGATATTCGAGTGGTCACGGGCTACTGATCCCATAGCGCTGTTTGTGCACTTTTCCCGAAAGCAGGTGGATCACCGCTGTTGTCCGAAACCAATGAAAGCGTGACACGCTTTCGGACTATCGGTCGTGCTAAGAATACTGGCTCCAATCTTTCACCGCCCCGAGTCGTGTACTTACATTTTCTCTTCCAACCGTAGCTTTAAAAGATTTGTACGGCATTTACACGCGAACAGTCGAGATTGAAATGCATTTCCTTATTGCCGCTGCCTTCAGAATAATAATCACCTGCGTTTCAAAGATCTATTATTATGTAAGAACTTCGTAATAGTCGTCCAGTCGAGTGTTCGCCGTCGTCCGCGTATGGAATTTCCCCCGTGGCATGAGGAAGTCGACTCGGTGCGCGTTACGGCACGCTGCCGTCTGCTTGCTCTATTGGTGCTCGCAGCAGTCGGAACTCGAATAGGGAACGGGCGAGCACCACAAATGGAGGTCAGTGCAAGAAAGCCGGCCGAGCGTGGCTTGTCCACTTTCACCAATTCACCTTTCCCAGCGAACGAGAAGAACCCGCGTGGCGTGCGTGTGACCGAGCTTCGTGTCGTGAGCCGTACTCCCAAGTGTACCTAGTGATGGAAAAATCGATTTCGAAGTCGGAAATCAAGGTGTAATAGTCAAAGATCGAGGAAATAGACCTCGAGCATTGATCTTCGAGTTTCGACCCAAACTCGATTTTTCAATTCGATCTTGACGAATTTCGTTTTCGATCTCGGCAGCGTCACTGCCGTCCTACGATAGCGCCATCTATCCCATGTGAAAGACTAAAAGAGTCCGTCTAAAGAAAAGCGGTAAAATTGGAGAGGTACGCCCTCAATCGTCAAGAAAGCATCATAATCCGTTGATCTTTCTTAAAAATTGTAGTGAAGCCGAATGACTCCAAGCGGTGACCCCAAAACTTTATGTGTGTGCAATTGTAAATTTTAACTGATAATAATTCAAACATGTAGATTTTTTTCTACCTCACCAAGAACTATTCTGAGTGTTTTTCGAATTAGTAAAAAACTTGTTTTGGTCCACACTGTATTTTTTACGAGAAACGATTCGTCTATTTTTTTTCGATTAATCGATCTATTGAATCAAATTTCGATTTCTGTAGAAAATTCGAGCTTTTCATTCCGAATTAAATATCGATTGCTCGAAAAATTAATATTCACCAATATTTTTCCATCAACGTATGTACCCTAATCGGGCTTGCTACCAATTTTATTCTTTTATTTCTAGTCCCAGAAAAATGTGAGGTTGACCGAAACGTCAAGAATTGTTATACTTGATCTGTTGTTAAGCGTGGTCATGGTCGAAAGTTTTGATGAGCCGCATATATTGGTGAAGTAGAGGAATTGGAGAAGAAAGGGAACCGTAGAGTGTCATTCGATGGGGAAGGATTGGCCTATGGGCCATGCCATAAGACGCATCAATTACGTGAGGAATATAGCTAAGTAAATTAGTGAAGGAAAAATATCCCTAGGAAGGCCAAGGGAGTGTATGGTTCAGATAAAGGAGGATTTCAAGGAAAACGGGCATTAGGGAATTGATGGAACTAGCTTTGGAAATGTATAAATGTAGGGATGCTGTTTACCATTCGGGTTTTTAAACTATATGGATTTATGATTGGTGAACTGTGTACTAACAGTGTTCTGTAAGTGTTAAATAAGAGCCGCCGAAATTAGGGTCTGGTAGAGGGTCTAAACACTGATGTGACGGCCGGGGCCCTCCGCAAGCTCTCGAAAATCATGGTTTCTGGGGATTTTGTTCCCCCCTATTCCTTGCTCCCTCCTATCAGGGGCGCAGCTAGGAATTAAGGCTGGGGGGGTTTAGGTGCAACTAATACCGGGGTGTGATGCGGAATGAAATACCCACGAGGATAAAAGGTAGGTGCGAGATTAATAAATTGCGGAACTTTAAGATAAATGGTTCAAAATGGTGAGTTTTACGGCTTTCTGAGGAATATTTTATTAATCCTTACACTATTATATTAGTAATATCAATCCAATCAAGTAAAATGGATTAAAATTAAAAAACTCTCTGAGCTTTGGGGGGGGGGGGTTTATCCCCCAAAACCCCCTCGCTGCGCCACTGCCTCCTATCACTTCCTCTCCATAGAGGTTTGACGTGGTCTGACAATGCAAAAGTAGCGAATAAATGATTGATTGTGTGCCTAATAATATTGTCGAAGTAGTTGTATTTAATATTGTTGTATTTAACATAATGTTTCACCTAATCAGTTGGTCAAGGAGTTAGGCTGTATCATCCACTGTTCCAAAGCTAAAAGTTCCTTGCTTCTGATTCTGTGACACATGACATTCCTGTGATAAGGTAAAAACGAAAAGGTTTAATAATCGAAAAGATCGCGATGAAACGGTGCAACAGATAATAAATGAGGAAGTCATTTAGAAGATAAGAAATAAATGAGGAAGTCATACAGAAGATAAGAAATGAGAAAATCAATAGTTCCGAAGAGAAAATAATGATAGGAAAGGATCAGTAAACTAAAATTCTTACAATCCCGAGAGAAGGATAGGAGAAATTACTGAAATTTCACTAAATGTCTTAGATGGGCTTAAAGGTTTAAATAGAATAATAAACGGATGACTATCAATATGTAACATCACGACTTTACTAGTGTTTTGATAACAACATATTTGCAAGTATTAAAGATAAGCACATGCATAGTACCGCTTTCGCTCGTATAATTTCATTGATTGCGGTGTCTTTATGTTAAGGGAGATTGCTGAAGAAAATCTAGCGATTTAAATTGTCTCAGAAAACAGTACGACAGTCGTGGTTCATCCAGAGGATATTTGGAAATTTAGGTCAACGCTCGAAAACATGAAAAATATTTAAACCGGGTGGATTATTGTGTGTTAACTTCTTCGGTTCTTTTGGAAAAAATTTCCAAATATTTGCTTACCGAAATTTTTGCTTGCACTTAAAAACCATGAAGGTGAATCATCATCATGTTTAAATCCTTGATTGAAAATACCCGCTTTATATTTTCTCTACATAGGTATGCATTGTATTACCTGTTCAGTGAAGTTGTGTTAACGAAAGGAAACCTTTCAATTTAAATGAAAACACTTTCTGCATTGCTTTAGGGCTTTCTCTTTTTTGCCATTCACGCGAGCTCAAAAACGTATGTGGGTCCCAGTTTTCATTTTGACACTGAAGCACTGTTACATTCCACACTTATTCTCCGAACAGCCGACCTACTCGGCTTCATCAATCAGCATGCTATCATTATATGGGTTCCTCTCTACCTTGATGCCATTCCACTCTGCCGTGGTGATTGCAGCAAGTGCCGACACCTGAAACGAGAAAAAATGCGGAATTTATCAGTGTTTCTGTTCGTATTTGATGATCAAATAATTCCAAGATGTCTGTACCGGTGCGATTTCGTAGTTGCCTATGTTTTTATTTTCTCCTCCAGCCGTCTTGGTCATTTTTGCGCATTTTCTCATCTTTGACTCAATAGGCCAAAGCAATGAATATTGTGTTATGGTATGGTATTTGGAGGAGGCGACCGACAGTTGAGGTCATTTGCGCCATGAGGAAAGGGTGTGGAAAGAAGGGTGGAGAGAAACCCGGCGTCGGCATTAGCCTGCTCTTAACGAAAGGCGCCAAGGGGACCACGGCTTAACGTCCCATCCGACGGACGGAGTGTTGCGCTTGAAATGTCCTCCACACAACATTCAAGCAGGGATCGGGCAGTCTCTGAAAATTCTCTGCCACTGCCGGGATTTGAACCCGAGCCCGCCGCGTGGGAAGCCAACACTCTAGCCACCACACCAACCCGATCACCGAGTATTGTGTTCTTTCTCAAATTAACTTTTCTCCGACACCCATTTCAGAGCTTGCGCAATCTTCCTGGTTTATTTTCTATTGTTTTTTTCCGTCGTGGTCCCTTATAGAAGTAAATATTTTCATTTTTAACTTATCACTGCAGTGTCATATTTAACAATGAGAGATGTTTTTACCGCAAAAGTGGTGGCCGGCGCCGCAGTTTCATCGTTACCACCGCTGAGTTACTGATAGAGTCATGCAAATTATTGAAGGTGCTGGCTGCTCTCCCTCATCAAAATCTCTTCAGCTTGACTCAATCGGCTGACAGAAATTCTGCTATGGTATTATCCTTGGGGACTGACGGAGTCCTCGTCGGTTGTGGAGCGTTGTAAACCGGTCCTCCTCATCACTTTTCCCGCGCAAGGTCGCACGCTATCCTTGCTCTCCCACTGCATCTGAAACGGCGTTTATGGCGAGAAATAAGGTATGCGAAGAGAGGAACGCGACCACCTCGGGACCGACTCAACGATAGCGGAGAGGTTTCCGAAGGAAACGACGGCGTCTGCAGGAATCAAGTCTTGCGGTCACGGGATGAAGTAACTCCCCGCGACGTTAATATCGTTGCGTCATTCTAGACGTCCGATCGTTTCTTTTCACCCTGATGGAAGTATGTACGTCTCGCATTTTCTGTCTGCACTTTTTATTGGCAGGAAAGGTGCAGGTCTTGTGCAGCGACAACCTTTCTGGTGCGTCGATAGCAGCTGACGGGCGTGATGGTGGGCGACGAAAAACACAAGTGGTGAAGTAGGTCGCGGAAGGGGAAAGAGGGGAAGGTGTGTGGCGGGGCGGGAGTGGGGCAGTGAGGAAAGAGGGGGAAGACTGAAAGCAAGTTCGCTCATTCAGAAACCATGGTTTCCCATCGTGAGCCAGACTTGCTGGACGAATTTTATAAATCAGTGTATGAGGATATGTCCTGATAGGCTCAAGTCTCGGTATTTTTTCGCGTTAAATCGAATCTATATGTAAGTGAGTTTCAAGGTGCCTCCGAGTGAGTGTCTTGATGATTGTTTGTGTCTTCGAAGGCCGCTGCATGTGCTTGGACAGGGGATAATTCCAGTGAGAAAACATTCGGAGCGAATTTTCACAATAGCCACGACGTTACTGTTGCTTAACGTGCAAAGGAAATTGCGTTTCCAAGGTGCAAAGGTGGACAACAAATACATCGACGTTAGGCAGCATATCAACAACTCGACTTTTCGGATATCACCAATATTTTTTGTTTTGTGATGAAAGTGTTTTTCAAATTGCAATAATGGAAAGAACGACCCTTCGAGCGCTACTTGTGTTTTCTCTGGTCTTAATAATGACCGGGGATTGCTACTGGCTGATAGCAAACGTCGTGCGAGCTGTGAGCGGTATTGATATCACCTCAAACAGTCCGACTTTTCGCAAAAATTCGTTGTCCCGAATGGATTCCACCTCAAAGTTTTCAGATTTGAAGACGTCGTCCCTTGGGCAGAGCACCGAAGGCGGAGATAAACCTTCGAGCATGGGGATGGCCACCCTCGTCGGAAAACATCGTAATCGGAAGAAAAACACTCAGCTCGAGGAAGATGACGAAGAGACCCATGCTGCCATGGATGCACTGCGTAAGTTGAATGATTCACCGCTTAGGTAAATTGAAGAATCAAGTGTTTCAACGATAACCTAAATATTAAATTTTGCGCGGGAATTTCAGAATTTATTTCCGCAGTCCTAGGAGCGAATCGGTTGGTTTCTGCCTCTCTTCATCGTTAATTCGCCACTATTGTCGTGCATAATGATCGCGTGAACAATGCAAAGGAATAAATGGTCAGCGATCTGCAGTTCATTTGATTTCCTGTTGACAAATACATCTAAATGTCACGCAATAACACCCTGTGGATTACGTTTCCAAATGTAGGGAGGCTCCCATTCTGCCTGCAGGGAAAGATTACGTAATTAACCTCTCTAAGCGATTTTTTCATACATGTCAGTGACGTGCAATTTCACTTTTACTTTCACCTGATGAGGTACGTTAGAACGTCACTCGCCTAGGTCGTCGTACCACGAAAAATTATATCGCTTTCGGCTCTTCACGGTTGACTTTTTATTACCATTTTCTTTAAATGATAATAGAGGTGGGCTACGAATGAAAATATTACTGAGTTTTTTTATAATTAGAAATACTTACGGAATATGCTGCTGCTATAAAAAATATTTAGTGCCTATGGATACGAAGGCATCTCAAAATGATAAAAACGGCAGTAACAGGGCTAAGGAACTTGGGGAGAGCAATTGGGCCACAGATAGACAAATTTATACCATATTCACCTGAAAAATTTAACAGAGTACTATGAAAAACATAAAATATGCTGACGGATGAGGAAAGTGCATTAACTGTGATCAAGATAGTGGTTAGCCATCTGGGTATTTTGTATGCCCTTCGTCATCTGCAGAAAAATTAGTTAAAGCAATGGTGTATAATTAGCTATTTGGTTTCATTTTTATGGGTCATTATTTATGAGTTCTGTGAAGCACTGAATCATTTTAATTTAATTTTATATTTTATGACACAAGTACCTGTTATTAATCTTTTTTCCTAAAAAAATCGTTTATAGATGTTTACGTTTTTCCAATAAAAGCTGCTACTTTTTTTTCGCAGAAAAACTTATGAGTTGAATTCCTCTTCATGCTGTTTTACTACTTAAAATTTCATTTTTCTCTGATTTTCATTAATTATTACGAAAAACTTTAATTTTTGGTAAAACTGCAGGTAATATGCCAAGTAGAAGACATGGACATTGGGCAGTCATGGGCATAACCAGCAATAGGGGGCAGCTGCCCCCCCCCCACTAGAAGCAATAGTAAATTTAGTTCAAAACGAAAGTTTTGAAAAAAAAATTCTTTAAATCCTAGAAAAGTGATAATAGTATTAAATATCTAATTAAAATAAAAATATTTTTCAGAACAAATAATTCAAAAAAACCAAGCGCGGTTATCATTTTCTTGAAATTTTTATTTCATAACCTTTTCTGTGTTACAAATTGAGCAACCACGGCTTTCCCCCCTCTAGTTTTGATCCGGGGTACGCCCTTGTGGACAGTGCCTAATTGTAGGGAAAACCCAAATGTAGGATGCATGAAGTAATTTTAAGAGCATATCTCTAATAGGTGGATGAATAGAATGAATACAGTACATTTTGGTGGATTATTTGTTACTATTTACTGAAGCTGTGATTTGTGTAGTTTTCCTTGAAATGAATTTTTCTTGCCTTCAATGTTGTACAATTATGTTTAAAGTGGGACGAATTTCAAATAATGGCGGCAACTGAAAAAATTATAGTAGAGAAAATATTTTCTCTCTTATTGTTGCTGTAATTCTTTGATGAGTACTAATATCACCTGCTATCTAAAATCATTTACATTCCTCATATGAAAAACTGATGGTCCTTAATTACTTGAAATTTATTTACCAAGCAGAAGAATAAAATTTTAGCCCTTATATCTTGGGCATAACGTGTTCCAAACAGAGGTTTCTTAACATTGCACTCTGTTGAGGACATTTGCAGGTGACATCGAGTGAGGGGAACTCCTCATGAAACAAATATGAAACCTAAGTATCAGCCAATGCATTTTGAGTTGATCATGGCAACAACAATCAAGGACCAGACGATCCTTCTGAAAACTTCCACTTGTGCAATGAGACAAAATACTGAATTGTGATAGTCAATCCATCTCTCGCAAACATTGACCCTGAAAAGAGGACATGGTGAGGTTCAGGAGCAGCAAAAGAAAGGAAATTAGTGAATGTAAATCATGATTGGAGTAGGGGTTTTGTTGGGGACAGGTGTTTAAAAAAATTTATAGAGGGGGAAAAAGGAGTGGAATGAGGGTGCAAAGATGCAGTGGCCATAGGTCTTTGGATTTCTTCCCATATTTTGAAATCTTAAACATTCCTCCAACAAGGTAAGCAGTAGTGTAGTCAGGATTTTCAAATGGAGGGGTATACCAGAGATTTCAGGGCCCTTCTGGAGTAATTGGAAAACACCCCACGTCAAGGGGGTCAGGGGTCCTCCCCGGAAAATTTTGGGAATTTTTGATACTGAAAACTTGATTTTTAGAACTCAAAATCATTAAACGTACATTCAAAATCAAGGAGGAGCTGGAGATAGTTGAGTTATTACATCATGCCTCATCATTGTAGCACTTGCTTTCATTTTTTTTTCTTCAGAAGTTACCTGAGGTATTTTTTTAAACCTTTTTCTATTCTCACATATGTAATGCCTTCCTGTAGTTTTTGCCTCTTGGATGTACAGCTATGGTAAATTGCAGTATCTGCCGCACACTTCCAGAATTACTGGGACACACAATGCACTACACTGACACTTATCATGCTTCAGATGTACTCGGATTGACTATACATAAGGCTGAGTCTTATACATAGGCGGATCTGTGCCTCCCCAGACCATTAAAAAATATGCAAGATTTTTATTACGGTCCCATTATCATTGTGTTTGTTTTGTATTACGAGGTATCCTTGTGCCCCCCCAGAACAAAATCCTGGATATGGCCTTGCTTGTAACCCCTCAGAAAGAAATCCTGGATACACCCCTGGTCTTATACACACAGAGGGATGGGATTTGGCCTTCTCACTCATGAATTATTGTGATTTATGAATTATGCCCATTGTAGATAGGCATATTGACTTTTAATTTGATGGTTAAATTGTCAAGTATTTCATTAAAAGATAAATTTATTTGGCTTGAATTTACTTGTGTTTGCAAACATTGTTTTGTAATTGTGTGTGCCATTCCCTGTGTGTAGTTGAACTTCAGTTTTTTTATTCATCATTCATTTTTATCTGTCTCTTCTCATCTCCATTCAGATGCATCACTACGTGCAAAGCTGTTGGATACAATGAAGAATTCATGCTTGCCAAAGTTGATATGTGAATTGAATGCAACGCCTAACAAAGACAAGCTGACAGAGTCTGAGAGGGCCTTACTTTCTCTTATAAGGTTTGTACTGATTACGAATCATTTATGTAGTTCCTGTTTTTCTTCTTTGACTCTTTAAGTACCTAGAGGCACTATTTGGAGCAAATGGCATTCATATTTGAGGATCTGTCTGAAATTCCTTCTGCTTCGGCGTCATGGATTTACTGATCCTTTCTTATTATTATTTTCTCTTAACTGTTGATAGTACGAGTGGAACAGCGAGGGAGGGGTTTTGGGGGATAAAACCCCCCCAGAGCTCAGAGAAATTTTAAAGTTTAATCCATTTTACTCATTTGGATCCGTATTACTTATAGAATAATGTTAGGATTAATCAAATATCCCTCAGAATTTTGCCATTTTCAACCACTATTCTTAAAAATTTTCTGGAGGGCCCCCGCAACTCCTGCTTACCCTGATGGGTATGCAATACCCCCACACCCGTAAGTATTAATTGTGCCTAAAACCCCCCCTAGCCTTAATTCTTAGCTTTGTCCCTGGATAGTACAGCCTAACTCATCGACCAACTGGTTAGATAAAATGTTATATTAAAAGCAACAATATTACATACAACTACTTCAACATTAGTATTAGGCATATGTACAATTAATTATTCACATTTTACTTTTGCATTTTTAGACCATGGTAGATCCAAATTTCTTCCTCAAATTCTGAGATCTCCACAGAGTGGTCATGTTTTCTAAGAGATCCTGTAGGTAAATATTTCAATAATTTGATGTTTGTATGGGAAAAATATTATGTATAGTTCTGGGCTGTTTGGCTATTGGGCTAGATTTGAGATATATGTATATTAACTTCATATGTACTCTAATGACTTAAGATGAGATTTAAATGTCCAAAACTATTCCATGAAAAGGCTCATTTATTTTCAGGCTAAAAATTATGAAACAGGTGCTTTTTGATTTAAAACAGAAAATAAATTTGGTTCTTGGGAGCCACATATGAAACACTGAAACTAAAAGGTTGTTGGAAGATCTTGCCTACAGCAAGTCAAGTTTTTAGATAGTGAAGTAGGATGAAAATGAATATACCTACTTAATGTACCATTCAAAGTTGATTGCTCAGGAAGAAGAATTGAATTTGAACAGCCTACGGTGGCCTAGTGCCTTCACTATTCTACTATTCTTCTATTCTATTTTTTTGCATTATATATAACCTATAATCTAGGAATTATTTAATTATTAATTAAATGAGTTCAAGATAAGAGAAAAATAAAATCTATTCTATTGAAAAGATTGCAAATACATATGTTTCGGGATCATGGGTGAATATGCTCAATGCATTGTGAGAAGTGCAAAGTACACCATTTTTTGCATGAAGGTATAATAACTAGTATGTAAATAACCCATATTTTCATTAAGAAAACCCAATGAGATATTATGGATACACATAATCATGAGAGTGGAGTTTCATATGCATGCCAGTGCCATCTGCTACAGTTGTAAAAATAAGTTAATGAGTTGATAGTTATCACCAGGCACATAGGTGAGTTGCGGGCACCATAAAGCACAGAGACCGTACCGCATAAGACACAGCTCTCTTCTCAATCCTCCTAATAGCTTATCTTTTAACAAAAGTATAATGCTTTTATTATACATCCTTCATCACCTGCTCCAAATACATCTCTCTTCCAAGGCCTTGAACTTTTGTGCCTCAGCTTGTACTTCCATATTATTATAGGAATACTGTCATGGATTCCAGTTTAAATAAGTAAAACAATTACTGCCATTCTAAAAACAGATAGAACTTTGATCATGGCTTGATGGTTGTCAAATTTGTTTGTGAAATCTGATATTTTATACTACTGTTTGATCATGGACAATTTTTGCCATCATCTGTATCTTTTGGATGATTTTTATTGAAAAACATGGTGAAATGCTCTCTCATTGTGGTATTAATTAATCAAACATCACCAATTGATATGCTTGGTTTCCATTTCTCAGAGAAACCAGCATCAGTACCAGAGCTGAGACTCCATCCAAATATCACTTTGCTGCTCACATGGGCCTGCTCATCTCCGGTGTGGAGGGGACGGGCTGTTACAACTTCTTTCCATCATGCCCATTCCCTGGACTTCAAGTGCTCAATATGATGAAAAAGATCAGAATAACAGGAATCTAAATGACCAGGGATGCGATGTGATTGCATAGTAATAACTGGTGTGCTCAAAACTGTTTGGCATCTGATTTCACACGCTGTTGATATGTGAAATTATTTTCATGCAGTCTGCAATTTTGTTTCACATTAATGCGCAAAGTGACTAGTTTGAAATATTTCAATCTTAGTATTTTTTATTATCAGTTTAATGTATGACTCTTCTCCCAATTTAAAATTATAATAATCAGTTATTTACATTTCTCTCACATTGTATTTTATTGATGTATGACATGACATTTCACTTACCTGCTAAGATGAAGAGCCTTTATAAATAATGAAAGCAGGGAATGATTATAAGTGAGGGATTATGTGTCATGAACATTACTGTTCTATCCATTGTCTTTCATGTTTTCCTTGTTCATGTTGTACAGATGTCATCCACAATGGCATTGTTGTGGAGTATTAGAGAGGGAGGGTTGCTCAAATATTGAGGGACAAGTTTTTACCAAATAAGACTGAATTAGCTGATCATGCATTTTTATGAGTTTATTTTCAGCTTGATTAAGATGCATGCACATACTTTCATGTGTATTATTTATAAAGTGTGAAATGTTTACATTGTTAGCTGTAATGAAGTGCTTTTTAACTTTGTATATATGAAGTATATAAATGTTTTCTCACATATAAGTGATGTCTTCTATCTGAAGTCCTATTTGAGTTTGAGTTCTTTTAAAATATATTCATAGTTACCAATTTTATTTGAGGTTTTATGCTTTTAAACATTTTCCACTGCCAGATATGGTATATATCACCACTATTAACCCTGAGTGCTTTGTTTCAGCCATGGGATTCAACTTTAGATGCGATTCAAGGTTCCTCAAATCTTTTACTTTAAGGATTTTCCTATTTTGTCTGCTAAACATGTGAAATTTTATATGGGCAGCTTTATTGAATTTTTAAAGCGCAGTTTCTGCAATTTTCGGCCCATATCAGTTTTTTTATGGCCCTGACCATATTCATTGTGCTCAACAATTCTAAAAATATTAAGGAGACCTGATATTTTTTTCTCATAAATGAGATACGATTGTATCTGACTATTAAAGAGAAATATTACAATTCTCTGTGATCAGTAGGACAATATAATGCTCACAATTTTATCAAGCATTGTTAGTGAGGAATGGAAAAATTGATGTCAAGTAAGGTTTAGTAACATTCTTTGCCAATCTTGTAAAATTCATTATCTCTGAGTTTAATTTCTTATTCAGGCTATTTGAGTTGAAGTCACACACCAATAACTGGCCAAAAAGCATTCCCATCTAATTTATTGCTGCTATATCATAAGACCATCCATGGCAGGTCATAAATAACTGGACTTTACTAAAAGAACTGCAAAATGGTCATATGATGTTTATTATGTGGTATGTGGGTGGATTGGAATTGATACACAAATTTTGGTCAAAATGTGAAACCATAAGTGTTTTTTTTTGTTGAATTGGCGCTGAATGATATATGTAGGTATATGTTTAGCAGATGTTATATACTGAAGCATTCCTTCATTCTTTCAATCTAAAGGCATTGTGGTATTGAATTATTTCTGCGATTGTCAGTATTGCCATCTGCTTTACTATGTATACATTCTGTGTTAACATATTATGTTGCACAAGTCCTTTATGCTATAGTTTTAGTGTCATGGAGCCACAAAAAGCTACCAGAATATTTGCATACAAGGGTGTAATAGTGTGACAAATAGATTGACTTATCATTGACTTGAGGTATAAAACCCTTAAAAAAATTGCCAATACCTGGGTGATGGGAAATCTGGACTAAGCTAGACATGCCCTGTTTTTTATGTAGCTATTATTATACTTCATTGCCTTTATTTCACTAAGGCATCATCTGGGGGTCTTCTTTTTTCTTTCAGCTCAATTATTTTCATGCATTCATCATAGGTTTTCCTTCTTGTCTGGAATCAGTGATGGTACCAGGATTGGGACCATAGGTAACCTCCCAGCAATAGTGGGGTCTGAACAAAATAACCATTTTATCTAGTGTAAATTGGATACCTCTTGAAATGGAAGCCTCTTTCTGGATCCACCACCCTAAGAAATCACCCTTCTTATTGTACCTTGCTCTATTCTTTAAGTCTGTTATGTTTCTTTATTAGTTGTATGAATGTAGTCATGTGTCTTTCATATCTTTATGACTTAATTAGTCATATCTCTTTCATATCATGCTGGTTTTTTCTTAATATGTTGTATGCATGCCTTTCCTGACTAAACCAAATTGTGTGGCTATCTGCCTTTCAAAAGCTTTTAGCTTCAAATACTGAAATAAAGCAATCGGATAATATCCAGGAGCAATATCAGACAATATCCAATATCAGATAATATCTACCTATATTATTTTCTGGTTTACATGAGAGGAGATAATGGCTTTTGCTTGCCTATCTTGCAATCCCAAAAGCTGCTGTTGGAAGTTTATTTTTTGCATGTATGAATACTAATAAAAAATGTAATTAATAATAATTTTTAAATAGAGATGTGTATTGATTTATTTTCTTATCAAATGAAAATTAAATCAATATATTGTTTGGGATATTGTAAAAATATACAGCTCTTTCCCTTCAAATGTTTTGCATTTGAAAATTTTTATCTAGTTACCCTGGCTAGTGCAGAAAGTAATTGGTCTATGTTCAGCTAAGTGTAGTTGATGTTTGTGCAGGATATATTTCAGTTAGTCTTCTCTTGTATGATTGATCTATTTTCATAGCAATGAGATTCTAGGGTATATCTTAACACATTCAGCACGGAGCACATTAATTGACGTGGTCCTGTCCAAGTCAAGATATGGAGCACGTCTATTGACATGTTCTGCTGGTTGGGCTGGGAGCCCTTTCTCTGCCTCTGTACGTAACTAACATTCACTTCCGAGTCTTCGTGTGTATGGCCTTCAGCAAGCTTCCGTCTTTCGAACCATGTGTGCCGGTTGTAAAAAGCAGTATTTGAAGGGAAGTTTTGGTGCGGGAACCTCCCTCTATTTTTCTTTCTTATATTAACAGCCGATTTTGATGACTTTAACCCTTTCACTGCCAGCCCATTTCAGGTGGGATGTGCGAAGACTGCCAAGGCTATTTTCCAGAATTTGCGCGATTTCAGATTTTAAACTACTTAAATTAAAAGCTACTTAATTTTATTTAATACACAGATTTTTTCCCAATACTAAAGATTTATTTATAGCTTAGAAAAATTAGCTTTGATAGATTATATGGGTGTTTACTTAAATTACAGCCGTTGAAAAGGCCACAATCATGAAGAAAAAGTCTAATAAGTCGCTGATCATGTAATCAATTATGAAGAAAAAGTCTAATAATAAGGCCCCTGGCAGTTTTGCACACTAACAGCAACAGCCCGGTGGCAGTAAAAGGGTTAATTAAAATTGGGCCCACATTGAATGTGTTAGTGGCATCTACCAGGAGTGGAATAAGAGCAAAAGTCTATTGGAGGCAATTCCCCTATTTTGGTGATGTTACTGTGGGCTTGTCATTCAGAAATTAAGTATTGTTTGGTAATAATGGCGAAATGAATGGAGGTACAGATAAACTACATTGGCATATATTGGAAATCGAACTTCAAATCATTTGTTTTATCTTTCCTAGTAACTTCCATTAATTTAGGGGCACTTCATTGTATGGAATCAGTTTTTTATGCCTTCTTAATTTAAGGCTGTCGCTTTTGCTGTCAATCATTCATTAATGTATCCTTTAAGCACATCATCGTTGAATGTGTGCTCTCTGAGAAACATTTTAGGTTGTGATGAAGCAGCTTTTAACATTGTGAGGTCTAGTACCATCAAGAATTAAAAAAAAATTCTGTTTGCAAGCATTCCTTGGCACTAATTCTGTCTTGATTTGCCAACTTTTTAAGGTACTTATTGATTATTCCATCCCAAAGTATAAAAATATCCCAATAATAGGATACTGTGTTGATTGAAAAAGAGTATACAGGCATACCCCGAGTTACGTATGTCTCGTCTTACGTAAATCCGTACTTACGTAAGCGATAACCGTATTTCAAATGATTACGTTAATTTTCGAATGCGAGCGCGAAGAAGTAGATATTCGCTCGTACAACCTATGGTAGAAAAAATATCGAATAGTTATAGAGTTTTTTACGTGCTAAAAATAACAAAGTGACCCATTTTTGTCATTCCTCGAAGGAAAATTCATTAATTTCTGTAGAAAAATCGCTTATAAATCCCAAGTCAGCAATCAACGTGAAAATTTGCAGTTCTAGCGATGGATGTGGTGGCGTATGTGGTTGCGCTCATTCCTGTACGATACAACTTGTTATACAGCAATTTCTAAAGCGCCAACGCAAAGGTTCGACTTACGTATAGTCTGCCGGAACGCATCTTTTACGTAACTCGGGGGATGCCTGTACACCTGACTCAGGGAAGTTTTCAAATTTATTTTGTCTTTAGAAATTACTGGATATGAAGTGTGCCCCCTTTCCATCAGTTGGCGATTTAAAATTATAGTTTCAGATTTATTGAACTGTCCATCCCTGGTAACAATGTTGCTCAAAAAATCTTCTCCCTCTTCGTTAAATTAAGTCGAAAAGGCAAATTCCTTATCCCTAGTTAATTGTGGCACTCTGCAAGAACTCTTAGAATTCCAGTAGGTGATGTTTTTGAAATTTCCATTTTTGCTGAATAGGTAATCTCATTCTAAAGTGATCTACAAATTGACAGAAAATGTGAAGAATGTTCAGATTATGAAATACATACTTAGTTTTCTTGCTTCTTATTGCTTTGTTCTTTGACTAGATCAATCAAGTCAAAACCAACTTTAATGGATCCCCTCTTTATCTTTGAGGCATTGATCTCATATTTTGTGGAGCTGTTGGGCTCATCTCCCTATCATTAAATAGCCGTTTGATCTCCTCTGAACTCCTCTCAAATCTGTAGGTGGTTTTTAATCCTTTCCTGCCGCCACCTTCGAGAAGAAAATGTTTTCCTGCTACGCTATGAGTTTCCTTAGAATTATTTAAACCTCTCTATATGGTGTTCTTTTTTGAGAAGTTGCATTGGTATTCTCGTCCCTCTAATTTGGGACCCAACTTAACGAGGTTCCTGGCCACTGGACTAGACCCTATAACCCTATCTTTGTACGAGTCCACGGTCAACTTATTTTGTTATCAGTCAGTGATGTTCTTAAATCACATATTGCTTTTGACTTGCAATAATTTACTCTTCTATAAACATAACTAACTTTTTTTTAAGCATTGTGGAATTTTAAACTCATTTCTAGCATTGATAATAACAAAGTTAGTGAACTTTAGGTACTAAGACTTAAATCCAGAAATCCATTGCTAGTAACGATAAAATTTCATTTAAAAGTTATTTACGCACAGAATACAATAAAAAATTCATTTCAAAGTGTAAAAAATTGGAGTATTCAAAAATTATTCCTTTAAAAAAGTCATTTCTGATGCAAGATATTCCTGCTGGGAGGAGGATCATAAATGAGTGGTAGGATCATGCTTGATTGCCAAGTTGTGACACCAGGGTCTCTCTAAGCTGGGTCTCTGGTTGAGCCAGAATGCCACAAGCCATTGCTACCTCAGCAGTCACTTCCATTCCCCCATGACAGCCATAGCTGACGTTCAGTCATTTGCGTTGAAAAATCCACACCTGCTATGACTGAATTTAGGTCTTCTGCGTATGAAAATGCTTGTTGGCTCCACCCTACGCTAAGCATGAAAGGGTTACCTGGCTTATAATTTTTTACATTTAGAAAAACATGGCTGATCTGTCACATGCAGTATATTTTCAATACTTATGCCATTTGAATCAAGAGCTTCGTAGAAAGTGTTCACAACAGGTTGCTTTAAAATAGGTAATTTAATGACAGAAAGGCTTGGAGGAACTTTGACATTTGCTCTATACACCAACAACCGCAATGCAGGGGAAACTGATTGAATGAAACTTTGTTTCTTGACTTGCAATATACTTCCAATCTTTAATTTTCATATCAATGATGATGAAGAATATCTATTCTCAGATGTGATGACATGGGATAAATACTTAACTCTGCCATTAAGATCACCGACGTTGTAAATATCTGGAGATGCTGTTTCCAAGTTTTTAGTGAGGTCAAAGTTCCACCATCTTGGTTTGACAATTTTTGGACTTATTCTCCGACTGATATTTTGAGGTGGCTAAGTTTTGTTCTGAAAATGAACTACATTAAGTGAAAAATGCTACCATAATCATTAGTATGGTGATTGTCATTGGATTTTTCCCATCATTCCCGATACTTCTATTAATGTATTAACACTCTATCTGTTAGCCACTTTACTAGTGGGAATATCCTTGAAAATATACTTTATTACTGTAATTGTTAGATTTCCGTTGGCTATAATAAAATTAAATATCAGTATAAGAGCAGATAAATGACTAGTTTCCTCTCGTAAAATTGTATTTTCAGCTGAGCTAGTTGTAGAACGTAACTGTGGTGATGGATAATAATTTTTTCCTGGGAAAAGATGTTTGAGTCATAACTTTTGTGAAGCCAACCAATGAAGTGTGAAAATATGGTTTACATTGTGTGTTCCATAAGTTATTTTAATGTATTAACGAGTTATGACCAAAAATTTCACCAAATACATAGTAAGCATTGACCCTTATGGGATTGCCAATGTTTTGGTCAAAGTGGGCGTGTCTTGGCCTACCCAAGCACCCCCATTCCGGCCACACTGCATACCATGTTTGAAACCAGTGGTGCCCCCTCCAGACATTACAACCTCCTTGGTTAAGATGGATATTTTTACATTTCTGCTTGGAAATGGCATATTCTGAGTTTTGTATGTTCTACAGATGCTAAAGTTAAGGGTAAAAATGACCTTGGCCTCTCCTTTTTCTTTATTTATTTTGGCTGGCACTGCTCAGGTGACTTGCTGCTCATGTATACATAAAATAGCGGAATGAGTCAGAATACTGGATATATTCTCCCTGTAAAATATTCTTGCTCATTTAAGGCCAGTCATTTGAAGTTTCTTTCCATTTGTTTCACTAACTCTTCAAGTTCATCCGTCCACCTTAAATTTTTTGTACAAACTTTTCTTTTTGGTCCATGTACTTTTGGTGCTGTTGTATGTGTTTTTCAACTTTTCTTGTATCTCCTCTCCTTTCTATTTCTTCCATATACTCTGCCAAGCTTATTTTAAAACATATTTTTTTTGTATTTTGAACTCATTTTTCAATAGATATATCAAATTTACATTCACTCAGGTTCCCATAAAGTGACAATACAAACGTAAATACAAATATAAGATAAAACCAAGAAATTAAAATGTGAACACGTGATGTTAACTTGATGGTGGCAAGGAGATGGAATATTGGCTGAAAGCACTTGCAAAAATTTCACCTTGATATGTAACCAAATCACCGAATTCCTGCTTTTTAGCCAGATGCTCAGACCACCCAGCTACTGAGATTACTTTTACTGGCTGTGTTATCAGCCCCTGAGGTCTGTGGTTCGATTCCCAGTCGAGGTGAAAATTTTCCATGTGTTTTTGGCCATTATTCGAATGGTAAAAATAAAGTTATGTATTTGACAAAATATATTTTGCCTCATGTTCCCATTCACATTTGGGGTAATTATACCCATTAGAATGGCTTATGATCAATGTATCTGCTGTACTAGAAGAAAGCAGTAGGAATAGCCCTCTCTCTATGCTCACTGAGTGCTTTTTTTATATAGAGTCCATTTATTAATTTGATGCCAACCCTGGTAAAATGAAAGCGATAGATCTTATTTCCGCTTGTTTTAATTAAATTGACCCACTGCTAATCCAATTAAGTATGCACATATTCATTATGGCTGCAGATGTTATAGGACCTTGGTTGCTCTATTTTCTTTCATTTTTGGCTGTGTGTATTGTTGCCTTTTGGTAGAGGATATGAGAATAGTGTGACTTAGCACTTACTTTTAAATCTGGTGCACTTTTCCTTTGAACATTAGTGTTGTGGTTCTCATTTCATGAAAAAAATTTCACTCACATGTAATTTATTACCAACTTTAAATATTTACATCTTATGTATTTACACTTTAAAAAATTGTAGTATTTCTAAGAAAACATTCTTGCAATTACACTTTTTCAGTTTTTAACATCAGTTAACTATATAAAAATAAAAAAACTTTCTTTCAACCAAACAATCAAATAGAAACACTCATTCTTGCATTTAATGTCTCAGACATACACATAATAAATTTGATTGACCTCAAAGGTTTTAAGTTGTGCAGGCCCTTCCTCTTTTTACTAATTCATGGCAAAGTTTTGGTGAGGCTACAATATCTCCCAGGAACACGCTCAGAAGGTAAAATTTCTTGGATTTTTCTGGCGTTAACTCGTATTTGCTGCAAAAAAAGGGATATGACAAATTAATAATTAATGAAGAAAGAAATATGTAGTAGTGGTTTTATTTTTTTAGTAATGATATTTTTTAAATAAATAAATCTGGAAACATATCAATTCCAATTCATAAGCTATTGCCCCTTGTGAGGCTTTGGATTCCAATTCCAGTGGTGTCAGAGACTTTTTGATTTCTACTTGGGTGTTGTGAATAGGTAGACTTCAAACATGCACAGCACTCTATCCATTATGTTGTGTATTTTCGCTGCTCGAGTGTTTTGTGAGCAGCGGCCATTTTTTGGGAACTCAGCACGCCAGTCAACTACCTCATCCAGGATGCTTGGACGCATCCCTGGCCACATCCGAATGTAACCGAAAGTACGAAATAAATCCGTTGCAATCATAAATCACCCGTGTGAGTATTTTGTGAACACAACACATTGGTTGTGACTTATATAAGCCTTGTTCTCCAAGACATATAACTAGAGCTGGATTTTGCCGTACATCACTTTTTTACTCTTTCTTTTCTTCCTCAATTGAGTAAATCAAATTAGCTTTTGGCCATCACCTTTAACCTTCACAAAAAAATGAGTGTATAGAAAGGTGGATATTCAAAGACATTATGAAAGAAATTCTCCATTGTAGTGAGAAGAAATTATAAATCATTTTTTGAAATTCCATTGCTTAAGCATTCCTCCGAGGAAGAATAAGATAGTCATTTCCAAGAGGTTATAAATTACCACTTGAAAATGACGCAAATGCTTGGAAACCTGTGGAGGCCAAGTATTTTTTTATAATGTGTGACATTCGAATTTTGCATTTCATATGTTGTGGATGTTTCCTTGTCGAGGATCATCATTTCAAAAAAAATCTTCGGTGGACATGTAAGGCAATAATTGGTGGTTGAGATGCTGAGATAAATTTAGGTACATATTTGTAACCATGGGAAAAAAGCAGTGCTTAATTTCTGAAATTTTAGGAGCTGGAATGTAAATTAACACATTTAATCCACACCAATTTCAAATATATGCCCCTCCCTAAAATTTCCTTTTTTTTTAACTTGCAATAAAAGTTACAATGAGGAATCATGCTTCACTAAGCATAAAACGATGATGAAATATTTTGTGGGAGGTGTCGGAATGCCATTCTGGCCAAAATTAAGCACTGGAAAAGAGGTTTAGGTTACTTGAATGGTAACATAAACATAAGACTTTTTCAATCCATAGAGCATGAAGACTCTCATTCTACTTAACAATTTCTTCGCAAAGGATTGTTTTTCTCTCGATTTATTACGTTGTCTGAATTAGAATTCCGGGAAACCGAAGCGCCCCTTAGAGTTTGGCAACCCCATTAACATTCAGGTGTTTTAAATGCTACTCCGTGCTGTTGAGGAGTGTGCTCTCAGTCTTCTGTTTTTCTGTGTGTTTTTTCAAATAGTATTGTATCAAATACGCATTTGCAACTCGCTAAAACTATCAAATTACGTCTTACCAATCAAACATGAGGGCAGAGAAACCTGTTGTGGCATAGGTGTTAATTATGCAGCACTCTGAATTTGGCTTGATTTTTATGCTTACGGTGTCATATCCTAAAGAAACTGCCCGAAATCGAATTAGGAAATGGCCCTACACTAGTTGTAAACGTTCCTTCCCTACTTTCCTATAATAAATCCATCCATACCTATGTTTCAGATATCAAAATTTAGATATTGTAGTCTTAAGTCATCAATTTTTGTCGTCGAAGTGTCGTAGCACTGTGATTCAGAATCACATGTAGATTGATCATGATCCACCTCCCCATCCTAAGGTGTTGCTAATTTTTATACTTTTCTCGGATGATCAATTTCAACCGCTTAAAATATGCCATTGGGAGTAGAATCGATGTGCTAAAAACGATGCCACACCGGAAATCGATGTGATGATAACGATAACAAACAATTAGAGTTGTTTAGGGCCAAAATTCATTTCGTGTATACGTGAGAGCACCTCTTATCCAGGTATTACATTTTCTGTTGGGGATTACGGCTGCGCACACCAACCAAAATTCCGCGCCCGGTGTAGGCGGGATGCAGTCACTATTAGCTGATTTATCCTGAACCCCTCATTGTCATGCATCTTTCTTAGCAAGAGTCGAGGACAGGGATGTATGAATCAGTGTCTTAGGTTGGGGCCCCCTTACCGAGATATTTGGGGGTCCTCCCCCGGAAAAGTATAGGACATTGCATGCCCATACGCTATTCTGACTCATAAAAACTAGATTAAAGTTAATAAAAAAAACAACAATTTCGTAAGAAAAAATACAATTAAAAGTGATAATTTCATAGCTAATAAAATTCAATAATGTATATTACGGTTCTATTGTCTATTTAGTGATTTTTTTCTTTAAAACTACACCGAAATCTGAAAATCCTTTAAAAAAACATTTTCTAATAACCCTTTCAAAAAAGCATCAGGTTCTCATTCATTTCCAGACCTTTATTTTTTTATATAGAACATTGTGCTGAACATGCTGTAAATAACCAATGAAAACTTAGGATTTTATAATTACAAAAAAAATTGGTTCAAGTAATGTGAGCTTTTTATTACACATTTCATACACGCTTCATTGTAGGCGCGAGAGTTTTGGGGACCCCCTACGCTCGGGGCCCTCGGCGCAGACCGCCCCAGGCGGGGGAAACAATTTTCCGTAGATAATATCGGAAAAATGTTAATAATTCTCGCTAACCCTCAGCCCTAACATCTTCATTTTACTCATGTTTATACTGGTGTCGTACGCAATGTAATTCTCCATCAGAATGAATGCTCTAAATAATTTAATTTTACCTGGGAAATTATAAAATGGCATGGTGAACTGATTAAAAATATTTCTTATCCTACTCACGCCCCTTATTTACGTTAGATACAGCTTAAATTGATGGTTTGAGGCGTAACTTTGTGAAATCGATTCATTATGAAAAATAAGAAACTTCGTGCTTTCACATGAAATATTTATTCAAACATTTACACGACCATGGTTTCAACGTAAGAAGTCTGAGGATGATGTCTTACGTTTAAAACCACGGCCGTGTAAATGTGTGAATATATATTTCATGTGAAAGCACAAAGATTCTTCTTTTTCATTTTTCGTTAGATACAGCGATGAAACTATTAATAAAATAGTTCAAGTAATCTGGAAAGTTTTTTCGTCAGGGGATTTTAGATTATGATACATGCAGTTGATATGTGAGCAAGGGTCCATTTTTACCTCACGACCTCTGGCCAGTCGATAACAGTGTTCTGGCCCTCGTGCTCGGCAACCTCCTTGGTCATGGCGTATTCCTCGCACACCTTCTCGTAAACGCACACGTCCGTGCCCATCTCCTTCACCAGCTGCTCCTCCACTTTGGATGGGTCCAAGTCCTCGATCACGTGAGCCTGGGGTTGATGGTGGCCCGCGTGACCCGCGGCCAGGGCCCCGCGCTTTGACCTCTTCACGTAGGTCCCTGTGAGGAAATGAAAAATTATGACGTCCAAATTGAATTTTGTTTTGCGCATTGTTCATGCCAGGTTGAAGCTAGTGACAGTTAAAAATTAAAGCTTGGGAGAAGTGTAGCTTTGTGTAACAGTCAAAATATGTGGCCTCGTGTTCAGAAGTGAACGTTTTATATCCTATTAATGTAGTTTTTTATATCATTTGCAAAATTTTCCTGAACTTTACACATTTCACATTTTAGGTAACGCTCGGCTGTTGCTTTCTAAAATGGATGGTATTAAATTTTTTGGCAAAAACAAACTTTATGGAATAGCCTTGTGGGTATACGGACAACGGTAATGTTTGCTCTAACTGAAATCGCATTTTTCTACACAATGCCGAGGTTATGAAGTACATTTGCAGGCTATACCTACGGTTTTTCTGCTTTGAAATGGTTTTTAATTTTTATTACGGGCTCTTCGAGTATATTTTTAAAAAGAATTAAAGGCGTTGTAGTAAGAAAAAATTGATCATTTTTCTGTTAGTAAAATTTCTAGCATTTCATCGTAATTCTTAAGCTCAAAAACCATCGTGTGCACCAACAAAGAAAATAATATTAGATCGGAGTAATTTCCTTGGTATACTACTGAAGAAAAGTATGATTTCAGAAATAGCAGGCGCATAGCCATAAATGTGTAAAAATATTATCAGTTTTAATGCAAGCAGTAAAAAAATCAAATTTTACTTTTTGAGTGCCGAGAGCGAACACATCCCGTCGGCACATAGGCACGATAGACACTTTCACATATTTCGTCAAAATCGACCTCACGCATGGAGTAGGTAGATGATCTTAAATGAATGAACGTTGTGATCAGTAAGGTTTGGAGATATCTACAAAATATTTTTTGGAAACCTTAAAAAAAAATCCGGGAGCTCCGAAGTTCCCGTAGCCCCACCCGTGGCTACGTGCCTTTGGCGAGGTAATTTTTATGTTACATTACTTTTAAGCAGTCTCGGTCAAGGTCAATATCTCTTCCGTGCCCATTAACGCAATAGAACATTTTCAATATTATATGGTACCCAGCTGAGAGAATTTATCTTCACTAATTGTTCTTGTTTCCTCTTCATATCTTTTCGGAGAGTAAATGTATGTTGAATTCTTTCTTGCTTGAAATATTTCCTTTCTTTGATCACATCGGGGTCGCGGAAGTAGTTGAGGTTGCCAGTGTCGAATTCCCTCTAGATGACGTTCATAATTACTTTGGAAATGTAATTTCTTGGTTCAAAAATTCTATGCAGTTATATCAGCTATGGAAGAAAATTGTGAGCAGGTGAATTCTTCGGGAAAAATGGTGGCAATTAAGTGAGCATAGCATACTCGTTTCTCTTGTTTGTACGTAACCAGAGAAATGTGTAATACCCTATGTGACAATGAGGCAGCGAAAGATTTTTTTCTTTAGTTCATCCCTTTGACAGATTTTTCTCTAGATTTCCTTATATAATATTTCCTATTAATACCTTACTTTAATTACAAATAATTTTAAATTCAGTTTGTTAAATGCAATTATTAGTACTTATGATTTTGGTGTATTAAGAGCTTACTCTTATTGATATCTCTCAATCTATCTCCAGTAAGTGAATTATTTTACTCGGAGAATCTGCTCATCCTACAAATTCCTAGTCTCCGTAAATATTCAATTTGTATGGGTTTTAATGGTTTGGGTTTGCTTCAAATTTTGCGTTTCTCTCGCGATTTAATCGCACGACGAACTGCTATTGACAAAATCGCCCATGGCAGTGCGTTTCCCTTCAGTGTAACGCTTGCGAAATTCAGTGGAAAATTTCTATCTATAATATATCGTATTCCTTTATTTTCGTTCCCAAATGTAATGTTTTTTTCGATATGTATCGCTATTTTCATGTATATTGTCTGTATTCAAGCAATGAACTTATGGAAATTATTTCATGTTTTAGTTTTCTCCCTTTATTGACCTGCATAGCGTGATCGTTCTTGGTGAGAGTATGTATGTTCTATCTCTTCAGAAATATCTAGAAATAAATGGAGATGAAATTGATAGTTTGAATCGGAATATCTATTGACTTGCCTCACTCGTCATAATATGTGATTGATGAGAGGCCTGCTCTTCAGACAATCTCCTAGAATAGTATTACAGTCATGTATATGTATTTGTGGTTTCTATATTGTTTTCGTTTCTTCCATTTTATAATTACGTTTTAATACCAATTTACTCATATGTTCTTATTAATAGTATTAGTTAAAAATGATAAAAGTTTTCGTGTACGGTGGACCTGGACGTCGCTACTGGAAATATTTATGTACATGGTGCTTTCATGTTACTTGTTGGTGCTATCGTTCGTGGACGGGGTCACAAAATTCATCTCCGCCTCTGACGTCAAATGAATAGGAAACCCTAGGTAGAAAGAGCGCCGGAAATTTTCCGGTGAGAAAACTGTTGACATTCCCATGGTTGTTTCTTGACGCATATTTACGTCCTGAGTGACAGGGTCAGTACTTAGTTAAAGTATCTTGCTTGGGAACTTCATGTCACTTTGTTGTTCACATTCAGAGTAACCTTGGCGGAAATCTCACGTCATTTTCACGTAAACGCCGCATTTTGAAAACCTTTGCAGCGGAAGCACGCTGACCAATTATTAACTGGAGAAATAGAACAGCCGGCCGTTATATGAGGAAGCCGCTATTTGCTTTAAATGCAATGCCCGCGAGATTGTGGTGCCAATTCACAGATGGAAATAAAATGGCCCATGTCAAAATTAAAAACCGACAATAACTTTCCCCGCAAGCTTAATTTACCGACTAAGGTTTCGGCTATTGGTGCGATTATTAAGGTAAGACTTTCCAAGAGAAAAGGCATCTTATATTCCCAACTAATTATCCACCTCCTGGAAATTTACAATTTGTTGTTAATTTTAAGAGGAATACAATCAATTTCGACCGAGGTAAGTGTGGTACATTTGGTATGGTATTTGGTGAAGGCCACCGACAGCTACAGTCATTTGCGCCATAGGGGAGATTGGGGAAGGTAGGGTGGAGAGAAACCCGGCGTCGGCATAAGCCTGCTCTTAACGAAACTAAGAGGGCCACGATTCAACGTCCCATCCGACGGACGGAGTGCTGTACTAGAAGTGCCCCCACAAAACATCTTAGCTGGAATCAGGCAGTTTCTGAAAAATCTCTGCCACCGCCGGGATTTGAATCCGAGTCCACTGGGTGGGAAGCCAACACTCTAGCCGCTACGCCAACCCGACCCTTTCGATACACTATTCGTAAAATCGATGACTTAGTTTATGATTAAGTTAAAATATTAAGGAATTCTTGGGGCGGATAAATTCTTGGCGTAAGTATGTGAAAATACGGACTCCTCTAGCAATAAGCAGTGACTTAGACAGGAGGGTTTAGGTGTTTTCTGCGGCGGAATTGGTTTTCAATCAAGTCATTAATATTTTTAGAGGTTCAATCGAGAAAAAACATCAAGGTTCATGCTTATCATGGCGGTCAAAATAAAATTAGATATATGTGCACATTATTATTCATTTTAGCATATAAATAGTTTTAAACATTTTATACTTAAGCTTTTTTTCGAGCGCAGTGATTTCGGTGAAAGGTTTCTTTAAAAAAAACTTTTGCGTCGTTTTGTGGTTACTACACCGATTGTAGCATCATGCACGTTAAAAATTATTTAAACAAAATCAAAAACACATCACAATGGAAACGTAAATCTTTTAAAGCTTAGGATAGAGAGAACTCGGTAGATTTCAGGGAGTATCCGATATAGACATGTCTGTTTTACCAAACATCGTCTGCCGTTCGGAATAAATTCTGCATTGGTGTATTCGCATTTCATTTTTTCAAGTTGTGGATATGAAATGGTGCTGAAATATTAATGAGTGTTTAATGACCATTTGCCAATCGTCCTATAGCTTTTATACTGCGTCGAATTGTTTTTTGTTTCCGACGATTCCTGCATAGCCTTTCGTATTATCGCGGGAATTTTACGATATTACTAATTAAGAAGTTCGGTTTCGACCTCCGACGCGTTTTAGAAATGGTTCAGTTGAATCTTCCTGTGGTTTTTTTCCCCGCTGCGGGCTAGGTTTGTTCCAGTTGGTTATCAGGGCGTGGCGTGACGTTCAGTTTTCGTCACTTTCACTGGATGGAGAGCGCGTATCTGTATCCACCATAATGATTTTTTGTTGTGGACTTTGGCGTGCTGATTGCTTTCTTCGGAGAACTGTATAAACATGTGTACGTACGTTTGCGTGAAAATTTAAAGTATTTGTTTTTTAGTTGTCGGATGTTGGCGGAAAGGTCGACTTTCTCTCTTTCAATCACTTCGTCATCGTTCTAACTGGCCTATTTTTAAATCTTTCTATCGGAATATATTTTTTTACCCATTAGACGTTTTTTATCAAGTTATGGTTTTAAAGTTATTGCATCTGAATTCAATGAATTGAATCCAGATCTTGATGAATTGGGGAAAAATCACCTGCCTCATTGAGTTATAGGGTCAGAGTGCGAATAGTCAAGTGGTTGTGGTAAATTTAGCCGGTGACTGAAATACGAGTGAAAATCATGGGAGAGAAGCGGTTTTTGTACGTCCTTATGGCTTCGTGAAATTATCCTTTGGGAATTTTCATGATACTGAACTGCAATTGAATGTGTCACTTTCTCTGGGTGTTGAATTCCGATTCCGAAATTATCGTAATGGGTGAAATTTTTTCAATCGCATGTTGCTAAAGGCTGAAAGGGGCTGCCGAGCGTAATTGAGCGAGGAAATCGCTCGCAGGTTCGCTAGCAAGCCCCAGTAGTGACAACACTTAGCGTGAGAACTTACCTGTAGAAATATTTCTCGCCCGACTGCGAAAAGTAATGAACTTTTTTTGTCGATCTTTGCTGTTCATTGTATTTCTGAATACATATCTTTTGGTTTTGTGATTATTTTGTTTTAGCGTAACATTTTATTCCTTCAATGCTGTGGATTCGACTGAATTTTAGAGCAACAATGATACTTTTAGTGAAAAAATAAAATAAGGTGGCTGATTTTTTTAGGGGAATTCTTTAAAAATACTGGTAAATAATTTGAGTAATATGTTTCGATATTCTATTCTAGAGGTCTGTCACTCGGCCTTGCCAGTTACAATTCCCATTTTTTGACTGAATCGTCTTAATTGTGGGGCACACATCAAGACGACTCATTTTAGGAATTATATCTGCTCGATATGAGAAAGTAGAGGTTCACAGGTCTGTTCAGTTAGCTCTGTCGAAATTTTCGAGGAGTTGAAAATGTCCGATATGGTAACTCAATTCTTCCAGGCTTCGCCCCATGATATCGCTGTCACCCAAAACATTATCATCACGGGAAAACTGGAAGAACAAAGTTTGCATTACGGCGTCGTGAAAGTCTCGCTCCTACATCAATATCCGAGATGCTTCTAATCTGCCTGTTGACTGACCGTCATTTTTCTTCAAGATATCACTAATGCAATCATTACGAAGGAAAATTAGTATGAATTCACCTTTAAATTATAAGATGTGTTTTTTTATATTTTTTAATAGCTGTTCTACCGTTATATTTGTTCGCGCATTTTATTTACATTGTTTTTGACGGTCAGTCTCAATTCGAGGCCACGAGTTAAAAATTCAGCTTAGTACGCAATGAATAGATTTACACTGGTGTTTCGGAAACCAATGAACCCCCTCGTATGCTTTTTATAAACCCCATCTGGAAGCGATCCGCCTCATATGACCAAGAATTCATGAATGCATTTGAAAGGAAACTTTTATTTTCTTTCTAACTTTCTCCATAAGACTATGCTATCAAGAGTAATTGTAATGTACTTACAGGCAATTTACCTATATGACATCTACGATTTATACCTCTCATCTTAAAGTGAATAGAAAGTGTAGATAATTCCTTTACGTGCCCTCGTTAGGGGTCAATGACTTGTGGAATGCAATCTCTCTTTACCGGTTTTGATCGTACATCCGCGGTGACTTAAGTCTTAAGAATGATTTTTTGTTGCTACCGCCGCTCAATTATACACTTCGGAGAAAAAAATATACCTTTTTTGCTTGATATTTTCAGAGAAAAAGTCCTAGACCGTAAAGGAAGCTCAAAAAAGTATTATAGAATTAAAATGTTTTGCCTACTTTAGTTTTTAGTGATGTACCATTTTGGCGTTAATTATGGAAACTATGCTCCACCAATTCATCCTTTATTTTTGCTTTATGTGGTTATGAAAACATTTAGAGACAACTTTAAAAATTACTGCGGAAACGAAAATTTATGCCATATTAGAGTGGGAAAATTAGATCTGTATTTAACTACTGTTGTTTCCCTCATTCTTTTCCAAATAGTCGTCGTTAGGAGTGTGTTCAACAACGCTGATTCTGTTAGAGAGTGACTAAATTGGCGGATAATGTTCACATGCCTATCTGTGATTTTTTAATAAAATAGAACTTCTGATGTCACTTCTTGAGGACTTCGGGAAAATGAATCACGTAAGCGGGATCCTAAAAGGAATCAAATCCTCCAGTGACAGCATCCTTTTCGAGCAGTATTACCTTTGCATTACTGCGCCATGAGTAGACAGTAGTTTAGCCTTGATTTCACGTGATCTCGCTTTTTTAATATACACCATGAAGGGAATTTTAAATTATTGATTAATTTTATCCTTAGATGCCACTGAATATGATGAATCATATTATTATGAAGACACTGTTGTTTTTCGTTAAAAATGACAAATTTTAACAGGAAATTTGATTATTGAGACAATAAAATCATAAAATGTTACAGGAATGTTGCTTCTGGACCAAAACAACATTTGATGATTTAGCTGTTGCTCAGTACTCACTCGGATTCAAGGAGTAAGCCAATTTCTTGACGAAATTCGACAGTCGCACCGCAACGATGATCACTGGAAATCCAATGAGCTGCACGGGGAACTCGATGGCTGGGGTGTTTACTTGTGGACTAATCTGGACGGAGTTGTCTTCTGAGTACACTTCCAGGCCAAATGTGAGTAGAACGGCCAAGAGTGGCAGAATATCGCTCCAATGAAGCCACCGCATCTTGAACCTGAAAAGTTGGACAGTTTTGTGAACAATTACCTATTCAAAGCACTGCAAGAACAAGTGACTTTGTACGCAGTCACGCGCACGGGTGCAAAGTTAAATACACCAACGGATGAAGTTCGCGGCGTGGCGTGGCGCCAAGGTGTAACTGGCTAACACACCTGACCGGCTATCGGAAAATCCGGGTTCGAATCCCGGCTAAATCAAATACTTTCTCATGGCGAACTTCATTCTTTGGTGTATTTAATCACCTATTCAATTGGAATTTGAAAATACCTCATCATCATCATAAGTCGATAATAATCCTGAGTATGGTTTGACGCAGCTCTCCATTCCGCCCTTCTATGTCTATCCGCTAGCCTTTTGACTGCGGCGAATTCCTTCTCTTTTACATCCGTTATAACCTGTCCTATGTAACTGATTCGGGGCCGTCCCTCGCCCTTCTTCCCTTCCACCTGTCCTTCTACGATTGTTTTCATCAAGCCATCATGCCTCATTATGTGGCCAAGTAAGCTATCCCGTCCTCTCATTAAGGTTTTCTGAAGACTGCTCTTTTCTCCCACTCTTCTTGGCACTTCCTCATTGCTTATTCGGTCGATCCATTCTATCGTCATGTGATTTTAATGATCTTGATTTCACTTCAATGGCCAGGGGTGCCTATATCCCCGCAATGCTGATTACATATTCCCTCCGATCGAAACAACCTTCACCTTCCTCCGATGGCATATTGTATACATTTTACAAATCTCCTCCAAATGTCATGCTCCCCTTAATTTTTATTTCCATGGCGCACCTTGGGCCGTAAGTAATTCCTCCTGACACTGCCTGTGGCTATTGGCTCCGTTCCAATCTGTTCAACAAACTCCATGTGAACCTACGGAATTCAGATACAGTAAATCACGGCTTTTGGTGGTCCATTATCTACCACCATGACACCGCAATTTGTTGGAGAGGTGATTTTGGCTTAGCGTGATTGAAAATAGCTCGCAACCGCAGAAATGGATGCGATATTTCAACAATTTGGCATCGACGACGACGAGAATCTCTTCGAAATTTTTCAATTTTCAATTTCGACGCACTGCGTAGTCCTCAAGTCAAAAACTCAATAACTTGCTTTTTACATGAATTCCGTTTTATCTCTCATCCCCGCAATTTTTTCTCTTTTCTCAACTTATTTATGAAACATAATTCTAAATTGTTCTGTTTTAATCTATATATATGATAACTGACATGGGTTAAAAATATTATTTTTTCTATGGCAATTATTTAGAATGTAGAAGCTATTCCACAAAATTCACGCTAGCAAATCTGGCCTCATATGGGGAAGATTACAAGCTCGTCTTAATAAAATGTATTTATTCATCTATTGAAACACTGCTACCCGTATGAAATTTATTTGGTAGCCAAAATATGTCTTATCAATAAAAGTTTAAAGTGAACGACGAATGGTGGTGGAAACGGTTCTGAGCATCACTGACGGAGAGGTTGTCATAAGTAGTCATTAAACACCCATAATTTGCTTCCGGTATACTTTTCATGAGCAATGCTGTCGGCATAAATAGTTTCCATACCTTCGCAGCTTGGAAGGAGTGAACTTGAAATGGACTTCCTGTGTCAATTTCCGGCGGATACATTCACGTGTGTTCGTTTGTGTTCGTATGTATTTACATGTAACATACCTTAACTGAATTTTTCCGGAGAATAAATTCCTGAGCGCAAAATTGCAATAGGTAAAGTTATCTTCTAGAATAATAAAAAGTGTTAATTGAAATTTGAAAAATAGAGATTTTGATTGAGATTTTATATCAACGTTTCACTGGCGTTTGCTACTTACTTCTGGGACAGTTACTTAATACCAAGTAGCAACTAACCTTAATTCATCTATTGCTGTACATCCTGAGTAATAACTTTATATCGTCCTCAACTAATTGTCCGTCGCTCTTCATTTTCACCTGCGTTTGTCAACTCTGTTGATTTATTAAATTATACCCTACATGTCACCAAACTTCAAATATTATATCAAAGACTTGAAAATATATGGCTGTTTATCGTTTTTTTTTCATGATTGAATATGAAATTTAGAGTAATTTAGAGCCTCAATATCTGAATCACCTTGCATTTTGTCCTCGCCCTTGTAATTTGGTCTTCAATAGTTAGATAGACTGACTAGGGTGTGACGATGGACGAATGCACGGTGAATATAGAACGGTCTGTTTAATGATCTGGAAGAGTAATAAATGTTGAATCTAGGATATGCTCACCTTCAAATAAAACCAGCGTAGTGTAACAAATGTGTTCACCTTACCTTCACCCGGAATGGAATTAATTCAATTTGTTAAACTGATGTATTTGGCGAGTACGGATAGTAAATAAATATTGTTCAATAAGGGAAACAGAGGGCCTTTATGTTTATATACAATATAACGAGTCATTTTTATTTAGTAGTTTCATAGCCTTCATTAAATGTATCTTTATCGTGGTTTATTTGCGATTTGCGTTGAAAATAAATTTACTACATTAAGATCTTAGTCTTTTTTTATGCAATTATGTATTGTGCTGAAGCAAATGTGTTTCCCTCATCTCTATCTTTTTCATCACTTGAAATTTCGTAAATGTGATGATTTAATGAATAGATGCCGTTGGAATGTTGGCATGTTCAACTAAGTAGAGTAAGAGAGAGAGGTATCAAGTAATTTTGGAGTGAATTATGCTTATAAGACTTTTTATACCAAAAAATGGATGATTATAGCCTCTATATGGTGCACTCAATCAGTTTTAACGACGCCAAAATCCTATACCGCCCTTATGGTGACTGGAATCGAATAATGAAAGGCGCAATAGAAATGTGTCTCGAGGAGAAAAATCTTAACCTAGACTCTAGGCAGAAATTCAGCCAAATATGGATACCGCTGATTGATAAAATACTACGATCACAGATAAAATTCAAATTCCAACCCCCTAAGGTATTTTAATCGGCTGGCCAACAATGGGTCTCAACCGCCCTTTTGCTAGCTTAGGAAATAGCTCGATTTTGGAATATGTTATTCAAGTCTTAATTGATACCTTACCGTAGATTTGAGTTTGAGATCCGGTGGACACAAGTTAAGATTGCGATATGTTGAAAGAGAACGGTATGTAGAAGAATGTTTGTAGGAAAGAATCAGACGGGATATATGTGCTCTGGGTTGTTTAAAGCTGTAATATTGCTATGTCAGTTAAAAATACCTTTCCCTTCTATCAAAAAAATATATCTCCCTGAAAACTAAAACCACTTAACACCTTGGTAACTTACGTGGTTAAAATATGCATTAACGCGAGGCATATAAAATTTTTTGACCTCTTCATTCCTTCGTAGCTTTTATAATATTATTTTGTCATACAGTGCAAAGTACCGGGTTCACGTTTAATTTCAGGTTCATGCTCCCCAGCATGTTATAGTAATTACGCATGTTTAGTATTTTCCTTTGAATGATATTCTTAGGCTGAGTATTCATAACTATAGCCCGTTCTTATTGCATGACGTCACTCAATTTTTATTTATTTTTTTCTCCTGCCAAGTGTGTGAAACGGTGTTGGCTTTATGAGCCGCATGAATGTGATTGCACAACATTAACTTTCTTTGTAGCGGTACTACAAGGGGCTGGGTAATCTCCATTTAAAACGACCCACATTACTTAAATTATGAATCAACGTTTTGCACACCTACGTCCATGGTTTTTTACGGTGAGGTTTTTGGGTCAAAGGCTGCGAGAGGTGTGACGGCGCAGTCGCTCTGATGCGAGTTGAATGCAATCGCTGCAACAAAAAAACTTACCTACTCATGATCTCGATACAATAACTGTTTTTGCTTAGCACTCCATGGCGATTGAATATGTAATTGCTAGGCTAGAGCCATAAGCATACCCAGCGAGGGGCAGGAGGGGGCAGCTGCCCCCCCTAGAAGCAAAAATCGCAAATGTGTTTAAGGAAAATAATATTTTTTCAAGCAAATAATTAAAAAAAAATACAAAAGAGCTGTTACAGTTTCCTATAAAAGTTGGTTTCATTCACCTTCTCCATGCTTAAATCTTACCTATAACTAGAACAACCATGGCTTGCCCCCACCTTAGTTTTGATCCTGGGTACGCCCTTCGATTGAGGTTTACCGTCTCCTTGTGCTACTTGTAGAGTCATTATCGCAAATCATCTAATCAATCTGTGGTGTCAATCAATGCTGAATGAAATAATTTTTTAATGATCATTCTCGAACACTATTTAATTTTCAATTGATTCTTTATATGGTGTCATGGGTGAAAATTCCTGCGGTGAATGTTCTCGCCAATAAGAACTTGCTTGTGCCTGTATACTTTTAAAAATTCTGGGTTTTCTAAACCAGTTTTAGAATTCATATGTCCTTGCAATCTTGCGGCGATCTACGTTGCAAGCTAAATGGCGCATGGAGGTCGATCAAAAGGGGTGGAAGTTTATTCACCCAAGTTATGAATAGGTGAATAGCTCATTTTTTTGCTGCCGCGAATCACGGACTTTGAATAAAGCAAAGCTAAAAATCTAGTTCTAGATTCTTATTTGATTTCATTTTCGACTTATTTAGAGCATTACAAGAATTCAGGAATAGTTAAATTTAGGAAATTTTATGGTTTATAGGAGCGTTATGCTAAAATGCGTACCATTGGAAAAAATTGAAGTGATTGAACATTGAGTGCGTGTTCTTAAAATAAGATACATTAAAAATAAACTTTGTCATATTCCGCGCAGTATTTATTAAAAATGATACCGATTTCGACCTTTTCCGGCCATTATCAAGAGGTAACAGAACTGTGTGGAATGTAGCAAAGTTTATTTTCTATCAATCATGTCACCATTTTACGAAATGAACTCGCAAGCCATTGATTTGATATTCTTAGGGAAAATTGAGTTTGAGATGCAAACCATCCGCAGCTTATGTATGGTAACTCTTAATTTGCTGGTATAGAGAACGCCTTGAATATTTCCTCAGTGGATTTTCAGCTGACGAATGGGTTAATAATGCCGAATAAATGCTCGATACGACCAATTTACGTTGATTAACCGGCAGAGAAAGCGTTTTCTCATTCTTAATTGGTTCATTAAAATCCTCGTTTGGTTCCGCATCGTTCAGTAAATGAATGGATGCTTCCTTCTTCGCTTTTTTGGCAGTGAAAGCTCATTTTTAGTACTGCATTTTCCGTATTATGACGACTATCTAATTTAGAAGTTGAAAAAAATGTTCATAAAATTTAATTATTTAATCAGATAAAAATATTCACCATCAGAATCAGTTAACAGTAATTAATTATGAAAATAGTTTACCATTAATTTATGTGCATCTGTTCATGCTCTCAATGGCTGAAAATTTTTATTGAAATGTTTGGTGCGTATCGGATCGTAGTGGATTCACGCGGGGCAACTCAGCCACCTTAAGTCTTTCTACATCCTTGTCCCAATCCCGAAGTAAAAATAAACAAGAGCCCTCAAGGTGGCTGCGATGTAACTAAAAACTGTGTTCAGCATTGAAACTTTTAAATTCGTGGTAATGGATAAGAGATAGGAAATTATAGGTATTTTAATAAATATATATTATGAAAATCGTGACGTTTCTCCTGCGTTAAGAGTTAAATTCAATGGAATATATAATTAAAAATTACAATGTACAACATATAAACAAATGATAAAATCGGAATCAGCCAGAGAGATCATCGCGTAATTTCATATTTGGCCAATGCCTTGTGTACAGAAGTCAAAAATCCCTCCTTGTTTTAGTTTGAGGTTACAATAGATACGGTTTCTGTCACAAAATCTCCTTCTGTCCCCTATCTTCCTTCAAAATCGCTAAATCTACTTATCTAAACCGTTAAAATAACGCAAATCCCCCGCTGGTAGGTTTGCTTACTTTTCCCAAAAGGCCTATTCTTAAGATCAGCGGAGCAGCTAGGAATAAACTCTAAGGGGGGGTTTAGGAGCAACTCTGGGGGTTATAGAATACGTGCCAGGTAAGCGAGAGGTGCAGGGACCCTCCCCCAGAAAAATTAGAAGATAAATGGTTGAAAATAGTGAGTTTTAATGCTTTCTGAGGGATATTTTATTAATCCTTTCACTGTTCTATAAGTAATATTAATCCAATTAAGTAAAATGGATTTAACTTAAAATTTTCTCTGGCTCTGGGCCCACCCCTCCCTCGCTGCGCCACTGCTTAAGATCCCTTGGATATGCAGGCTAATTTATTACGGGCATGTATTTCATGTGAGGCTAATTGGTTGAATATATTTATTCTTGAAACAGACCATGAATTGGTCTGTAGAATCAGAAAGTTGGCCACATGATCTATAAGACACTTTCTTTGATAACTTGATGGTATTCCATTTCAATATTTAACGGAGAAACTTTTACAAACCACATACAAATTATTACGATCTTTCAGGTCACTACCTGAGTTATTATGCATGATGATGCTTGTAAAAGTTTCCCTGTTGAATATTCTCGTGATCAATCTCCATCCTGAATTGTACATTTTGTATTGCCGCGTTGTAAAAGATCTAGTCCTTTGCGTTTGACTCTGTATAGGGGACATGATATGGGTCTGCGACACTTTTGCAACACCACAGCAATATACCTCCGACCGCCGCGTTTTCTTCAATTTTTCGTCCTGTATATTACTAGAAGACAATTAGTCCTTCGTGGATAAACCTAATTGGTTCAAAAGAACTCTTACCCATTCATCTAAACAAATTAAGGCAAAACTATTTTCTCTGTAGACTCATATCGAACATATTGTTTTAATAACATCATTAAAACAGTATGATACAAAATAATATTCGTTTTCAAAGTGTTTTATAAGCTAAATTAAGGTCTAACTCGCAGTATATAGATGATAACTTTGGTGGTGGGATTGAGTGGGAGGAAGATTCAGGTAAAGTTGGATTAATTTATTTTAAGTACAGACGCCCCATGTGTTTTATATGTGAAATAAATGTGAAGTATATAAATAATTAAGTATGATAGTACTGATAGATGGATAGGCAGTAATACAATAGTGATTTGCGGAGGGTGATAGGCAGCTTAAACGCTAAAAAGATTCCTTTGGAGGAGGGAAAGGGGATGAGGCGAGGGAAAGCGGCCACCCCTTATGTACGTCGCTGGCAGCGGCGTAACTGGTAATATACTTTGGGGGGGATGGGATGGCCTGGAGTCGAGAGCGTACCCAGAATCAAAACAAGGGGGAAGGGGGCAAGCCATGGTCGTTCAAGCTGTAACATTTTACATTTTAGCATGGAAAAGGTGAATGAAACCAACATTTGAAGACAATTATAACAGCGCTTTATTAGTTTAAAAAATTATTTGCTTAAAAAAACATTTTAGTTACCCGTCTTAAACTACGGTAATATTAAAGAAAAATTGTTGAAAACTTTCGATTCAATCCGGTCTGATTTTCCTTAAAGACTAGCGATTTTTGCTTCTAAGGGGGTGGGGGCAGCTGCCCTCTCCTGCCCCTCGCTGGGTACGCCCATGACTGGATATGCGATCCCCCCCAGGCAACGGGGTTCCGGTAAAAGTTTTGAAAAATATCCCCTCATCCCCCTCCCCTTAGTTACGCCACTGGTCCCTGTATGACTTTCATCGCGTTTTGGGCTATACTGGCCTAAAATTGCAGAATTTCTAGGGATCTTTAGGCATTGACTGCTTATAAACTCTCAAACAAGCACTTCATCGTAGAGTGCCCTTAAATCTCTTAATAAGACCCTGAAAACCTCGCAATTATTGTTCACGTTTACTTGGTGCTCATTGTCTACTTTAGTAGTATTTGTTTCATTCCATTACGTATTCATGTCTCACAGTTAAACTCTTGAACTGCCTCTACGCTCTATGATAATTTTGTCGTGAATTTCTTCCGCACTTGACTCGATAGGATGAATGCAAGTACAAAAATCACTACTAATTGCTGTTGATTGAATGAAGTTCATATGAATTGTGATATTCGAAATGAATGCTTTCAGTTCGTGAGAGTAGCTTTTAAATTTTATTGTGGTTATTTTTTGAGTTTAGTGCTGTAGATTCATCATGCCTTTAAATCAGGAAAGATTTGAAGGAATGTGGATGTTTGGAAAGCAATAGGGTCTCACGAGCAACGTCGATCTTGTTACCCTGATTGTACCCTTGGCTTGACCTCGATAAATGTTGACTCATGTATAGCATATTTTTTTGGAATAGCTCCTGAATGTTCAACCCATAAAAAAGATTTCATCTTACTGCACTGTTTTTTGGTATTAGTTTGGGTTATATGCTAGAGAGAAGAACATTGTATGGATCATCGTAATTGCATTTTACTGTAATTATTAACGAAATTAAAATGGAATTACGGAATATTAATTTTAGGAATAATATTTTACCCTCGATTTTAATTTCATGACTTATGATTTTCTCCCATAGTCTTATTACTTCGACTAGATTTTTTTACAAATAGGACTAGGATTAGTTTATCAAATTTAGGATTTTTAGTTATTGATACTTGTGAAATGAAACAGATCTTCATGTTCTCAAACGAAATATTTTAAGTAATATTTTTTACTTTCAAACTCATTTTTTAACCGCAGTAATAGTAGATGGAAACAGGTTTTTGTTTAAGAACACAATTTAAGGACAGGTTTTTGGCCCGAAACTCAAAATCACAGTAATTTTCCATAATGTATTTAATCATTGGATGTTAAAAATTTAGCATATTCGACCTACTACAAGTGCGCTCTTAAATAAGTTAAAGCGGTTTCTGGACCTCAGAGATAGTAGAGTCGCCTGGTTTGTTCAGGAATTTTTTAAGTTCCTGTTTATATATGTCCTTGTGGTTTTTGCTGTAACTTCTGTCAGTATAACCTTTCTCCTATGTTGCTCTTTATGTGCTATTTTTAGAAATTTTAAAATCACTGCGCAGCCCTTCCCCTAAACCCAAAGCGCCTTCCCAAATCCCCCATGAGATATAAATCACCCATATTCAGCGACTCATATTGAGTTGCGCGAGGTTTGCTCAATTCTGGCTGGGGAGTTCTCAAAACTTTCAACACGTAGGTAGTTTCTCAAGAGCGTGTCTGCTGATATCCCTCACGTTCCTCCTTCGAAGGAGGCGATTCATCATTTGGGATGGACTTTTCCCTATCGTAAAATACTGCTGCGGGAGCTTAAAATTTACTTACATTCACGAGAAATAATTGAGGCTTAAGGGGTCTGTCATATTATTCGACATCTTTAGCTGCTCCAACCAGCGAACGTTTATCAAACCTCTCGTAAGCGTGCCGTATTTGCAAGAAGAATGACTGGAAATATTAGGTATTTTTCAGAATAGTGTTCGAATGCATGTACGATGGTAAACACAATTTATTTCTCTCCAGAGGATAATCTAAACCAATGTCAAAAAACAGCGCAGTAAAATTAAAAAAATTGATGGGTTGAACATTCAGGAGCTATTAAAAAAATAACTATATGCTATATATAGCAAAAAAACGAGGCCAAGCCAAGGGTACATTCAGGTGAAATCATTGAGGCTTAACTGGTCAATGATATTGTTCAACACCTTCAGCAGCCCCAACAACCGAACGTTTGTCAAATCTCTCGTATGCTTGCCGTATTTTCGTGAGGAATAACATGCGATATTAGGTTTATATTCGAATAGGGTCTCATTAGTGAGACGGAACTCACCTATTGGCACACAACAGTCCGTCCCTTCTCCCTTTTTAAGGTACTGCTCACTTCTCAGTCGGGAAACGGAGCGGAAAAATTCCACTTCGACCTGGTATCCGAATATCCTCCCGTACAGCCCTTAGTAATCGGCCACTGAAAGAACACACGGGTTGGTAACACCGGCTCACAGAGCTAAAACACGCGGGCTGCCTCCTCTTGATGATCTTCGGTAACCGTTTTCGTCGAGAGGGTATCTTTTTTTGGGCAGTTCCTCAAGGGATAGGCGAGCTGTTCGCCGAGGATCGGCAAAGACTGATCTCGTGAGGACCTTACCAGAGCGTCTGGAGGTGCCGGGAACAGCCACCAGTGGAAAGCGATCAGAGGGAAGGGGGCTGTAGGAGGAGGGGGGCTTAAGGGGTCTTGGAGGGGAGGCAGTAGGATGGGGTGAAGGGTTTCTAGAAGAAGTTGAGCATCGGGAGGTTTTCAGTGAAAGTTTTCGACCTCCACACCCCCAGTCTACCTTCCCCTTACCTGACGCACCCCTCCACTTTGAAAGACCTTCCACTCCCTTTCACTGGGTTACCGCTCTTGAGCAGTCTCCGCGCTGCCTTACCGGCTGCTTTCTATTGAGAAATATCGGCGCCGAAGGTCGGAAAACGACTGATAATTCGAGGAACATGATATCTGAGCAGAACTTTGTGAAAAAAAATGTTCATGACATCTACAAAGCCCGATTCCGTTACAAAGGACTGGTTATTACTTGTCGCCATTGAACGCCAGATTTAAGTTCGCTCGTCGGATGTTGAGATTTTCTGGACCGGCTTCTTGGTTCGCTGACAGGAAAATCGACGGAAGGAAATCGTACTCACTACTGTTTGCTTGAGATTTCTCGAAAGGATTTAATCGGAGAGAGTAAACAACTGAATTCACTATCCAGTGTCAACAGAAAGAAAGTTGAGATCTATTTCTGAAAATTTCATTAATAATGTCCGTATTGTGAGACATTGCTTTGTATTTTTTACCTTAATGTTTAGAGTCCATATAGAACCACATATATATGGTTCGGGTTACATACGATTAGCAAAATTTTAGCGAAATATATAGGTTATTATTCCTCTCTTCTTCATTCTGCTTTATTTAATCCAATTCCGCCCAGAAAACTTTTGGTTTGCGGTTTTGCAAATATTTTGATCCTATGATCACCTAAAGAACTACTGCAAAGTATTTAGGTGATACACTTCACCGTTTTCGAAAGAAGACCCGTAGCCATATGGCTACGTTTGGCGGTTATGGTGTCAAAATCCTACCGGAACCTACGATCGATTTCGGCGCTTATGTTCGAGGAAAAAAATAATTCATTCAAATCGTTTTGGAAGTGGAGGTAATGAAAATCTTGATAGGCATAAAAAGTATAATTTTTTTCATATCACAAAATATAAAATTAAAAATACATAAATAAATACCTTGAAATGTCAAAGCAAGTTTCGGATTGAGCATTACTTTTTTAGTGATATTTAATACTTTTCGCTAGTTTTAGAGTACAAATATCGAACGTGATGTGTAAAAAAATGCAACTTGAAGTTTATAAACCTGATATCTTCTCCTATTACAGTTTTTACCAGATTTCTTTCCCCCATCATTTTTCTTTCCCCCTAACTGTTTCGGAGGCGTTGAGGAAAATTCCTCGACAGCCAAACAGAATCTCAGGGGTTCGGGTCCTGCCCGTATAAGTACCCTTTAACAAAGCCGTGAGTGTTGTACGCATTTTAGTTGATAACCCACAATCAAAAGGTTTTTATATGCAGTTATTGAGCCACTTGAAAATAAATAAATAAATTTCCGAGATAATGAGTCTGTTTTGGGGATGAATTATTTACATTGATTTGACTACATTATAACCAAGTGTTTGAAAACTATCTGTTTGGAGAATTGCTTTGAAAGCTGCGTCAAACCAATCTTCGTATTGCTGGCTTTTGATTATGATGACATTACTTAGTTTTTGAGCTCCTAAAGGCTATCACTCGATCACATTCTTATTTGTTGGCTTAGTTTGTATCAATCGCTTTATGACATCAAAACTAGCTCATATTCTTTTTTCTTTATTGTTAGTGTATTCTCTCAGGCACTCTGCGGCATGCTGCGGTACAGGGAAAAGGATTAGAGGACACACATGAAGGTGTTCCTGCTTAAAAAAATATTTCTCCTTTCCTGCTTAAAAAAAAGTGGCAAGTGCGGAAGAACTGGACGAACACGTTGTCGTTCAATCGCACTAAGGGATCGTGCTTGGAGGGAAGATTTTTACAGCAACTACATTCCGTACAGCATTTTACGATGCGAAATATACGCTCGCCGTAAGTCAAGGAGTTCAGCTTGACCTAAGGTCGTTGACGGCTGTGGAACTAGGTTTTAACTCCTTGGAGAGAACCTGTCTGGAACGGTCTAGGATGGTTTCAGAGATTTCTAGAGATCGGAAGTCATGGTTGGGTGCCTCCATCCTTGCAAGGCATGCTGACCCCGGCTTCCTCTATGACTTAGGTTATTTTTGATTCCGCTTGCTATGTGGGCTGCTTGATGGTCGTAAAAAAAGTGTACTTGGCGTGTTGCTAGCTTGTTCTTTTCCTTACCTAGCTAATCCGTGTTAAAGGTAAATGCAGGAGCTAATATATTACTCGAAACAAATGCTCAAACCTCTTTGGGTAATAAAATCCTCTTAACATTGAATTTCAGTTTGATGTCATTTTTTCATAAGGCGTACATGAATCTTCCTAATGCCTTTCGATCTACTTTCCATCAGTGTACGCGAGGTTAGCGTTGAAGGATCTCGTATTGGACACATAGCAGAAAAAGAATGAATGAATATGGGAATGTAGTAGGACTTTTCCAATACTTCTGCTTGAGTCTCTTTTCGCATCATTTTTTCCCACTTTCTTTGTGACACGCAAACTGGAATTGCTCATTTGAAATTAAATTTATTATTACATTTTTAGGATGTCACACTGCATTTTGTTTATGAAACGCTTGAGTAGTATTTGATTCGCGGATAAACGGGCCTCCTTGAAAAACCTTTACTCTGATGATTGGTTTCCGGGTTGATTCCGCGTCGACTTATTTTTGGTGGACGACAGTTTCGGGTGCGTTCCAGCTCCCGTCTTCGTTTGGACCCGAATAAGTCGACGCGAAATTAACCCGGAAACCAATCATCAATTTAATCACCGCGGAAGCCTCCGTAATAAATCTACACTCTTTTGATTACGTTCAATTCACTTTTTCAAATAACACTCAGAATGCAATTAATAGGTATATAATATTGTAGGCTGGTATGAATTGATAAAACAATGAGTATTTACTATCATTATTTGATTTCAATCTTTTTGATAACTTATTATCCCATGTGAATTACAACAGTATCATCGGTTTAGAACCAGAGAAGTCTAGGATACCAGAGAAAATAAAAAAAATAATCGTGAAAATATTATTTGTTATGAATTCGAATATTACTATTATTAATTATTCATTCTATAAGTATTCGATATTTGAACATCGTATCCCAAATAATACTCTCTCGTGATTGTTCAATAACTATTAAAATCATTTATCTGTTGTGTTTTAATTCAATTTGGTTTAATATTTGTGGTAACCGTCAATATATCACATAATTATTTATCTCCTGTAAAGGTGACATATTATTTAACTGCCTTTTAAAGTCTGGAAACAGTCTAGAAGAGTAAGGAATATCATCGTGATATGTGAGTGGTCACTCTGTATTAATTAAAAATTATTTACGAGACGTTATTTAGCATTGCTCTTGTATGGAGAACCTTGCAGAGTTTTATACTAGAAACGAAGTCTGTATCATTTATATAAAGACTACAAAATGCAAACTTCACGTCCTCGAAAATTGTTTTTCCGTTCTATAACTTCTGGATATTGTATTTGAAAATCCGAATTTTTACACAGGGGCTTATGTACTACCTGTCTAACCATAGCAAAAATGTTGATTACTACCAGCATAGAATCATCATTTTTACAAAATATAGTACTGTCTTCACTATATCGTAGGGATTATTAGATAAAAATAAAATGTGGACACGCCACTGTAGTAAGTTGTGAGTTATTATGAAATTAATTCTGTTATTACAAAACAGTTGGAAAAATATCATAAAAATACAAGGTTTGAATTATCCACTTACTATGTACCCTAATTCTGGTATTAAACTTCGTTGGATGTCGTAAATAACATACGCGAAAGGTATTTTTATTGTACATTTTTCAGTAGCTAACGTGCCCCCTCATGTTGTTAAGACTATCGTGACTTTGAATGTTTGTCCCGCTATTAAATTCTTGTTGATTTTTTACACCGAAAGCAGTATCGACTACTGGTGCTCGTTCCTCGCCTCATTTAAGCTCAGTCTCTCACTACGGAAGGCTTCCTGAAGTGGCCCTTTGAGGCTTAGTTTCAGTCGCGCCATGGAATGCTTCCTCTCGCCCAGCCACTTAGGTCTGCCCCCATGGAATGCAGAGTGAGCCACGAAGGGCGACGTGCGCAACGAAGGCGAGGCACATGTCTTCTCATCGGCCCCTGGAATTGCTCCTTGTCAGCCTTCGACCGCTTCGACTGTACATATTGGAACAACTTAGGAACTCTCCTATTTCCTAGTAATTAAATTAATTTAACCTCGATTATTCTGGTACTCTTCATCGGTACTGAGCATGGAAATCTCAGGGTTAGTTTAGATTAAATAAAATTCGATCCTGGGACGACTAAACTGTGGGTTCCATTGAGAGCAGTGGCGGATCCAGAATTGAGACAAGGGGGGAGGCTAAGTGGGAGTTATCCTCTCAGCAGTAGTAGGGGTCCGAAAAAATTACCATTTTATCTAGTGTAAATTGGATACACAAGGGGAGGGCTTAAGCCCCCTTAGTTCCACCCCCATAGATCCAATACCGATTTAGAGGTATGTTCCTTGTAAGATCATACTTGCAGCGATATGTATAATTAATATTTCTACATATCTTGAAATATTGTGTAGTCCACTTAATAGGTCAGCTGCAATTAGACTAAAAGTGTAACCGTAAGATTGTGTAAAGTAATCACATGGTTCTTCCCAGTATAATGATCAATTAAATGACCTACGTTTCAATGCATAATGTGGAGGTAGTTAGAGAAAATATCTCATATAAATTGCAATAGGTAAATATTTTATTTAGGAGAACATTGTGTTTTCTTACATTATCGACTGCTTATTAGTAAGCTGGAAACTGCAACATGTATTGACCGTTTCTTAAAGAAATGCATTGTTGTGATATGCGAGTAGCTCAGTAAATATATGAATTATGCTCTTTACTATGTACTGAATGGAATTCATTAGTCCTCCATGAGGCTTGATGGTATTTCTGAATTTGGTGAACCGTGCCGTATTTCCGTGCGCAGCTTAACTTTTCCGAAAGAATATTCCTCCTTAGAACGTCACTCTGTCGGGTAGCGTTTGTTATTTTCTTTAAGAGGGTCTCTTTGAGAGGAATTTTATCACATTTACGTCAGAATAGCAGTGTTTGTTTTTGTGAGAAGGACGAAAATGATTGACAGGGTGGGTAATTGTTTCTGGCTCCGACTCGGGAGTGTTTTCGGGAAGTTTGGAGGCCACCGAAGAGATTTAGAGATGGGCTCACACTAATGGCTGCGAAGGTCGAGAAAGAAGGAGGGTCAGTATCAGTGGGCACCCTGAGGCAAGGTTCGTAGAGCGAATGGAGTTGCGACCGACTTCTGAGATCGTGGGTCACATCCAGTGTCGGTAATTATTCGAGTAAAAGTCATTGGATAACTTGTAACGATTACTTTTACGGTAATTTTTTCTTGTAACTATTACTTTTTACGAAATGTAATTTTTTAAGTGAAAAATTCTTTAGCGGCGTTAAGCACTTTTGTGGGATGGGGAAAAAAGCATAGAATTCGCGTAAGCGTCACCGACCCGACACCGCGAGCATAGGCGGAAGATTCAAACGCAACAAAACATCAAAAGAGATCATCAACTCATCGAGAAGATTTATCTATTGAATTGAAAAGATTACGTGACAATCCTTTGCAAACCATCACCAAAACTCTCCTTGATTTAATTTCTAAGAATAATACACTGTCTATTTTTACATTCAATTGTCAAAGTTTACATATGCATGTTCAGGATCTAGCAATTGACGCTCTTGTTAAGAAGATGAATGCGTTAATTTTATCAAAAACTCATATGGGTAGCGATGAAATAATTGATATCCCAAATTTCAACTTTGTTGCAAGTTTCAAAAGAAATAATCGACCAGCAGGAGGAGTAGCTATTTATCAAAATGTGGACGCACTTTATTATTGCACAAATTACATGGATGTGCTTGCGAAATACGCCAGCATGTTCAACACTACTACTTCTGATATCGGCGATATGTGTATATGTCGTTGCCACTCTGGTGATAGTCAGTTCATAATTATGGGTGCCGTTTACATTTCTCCGGATAATTCATTACGTGCTATACGAGACTTTTTGTATGAAAATTTATTTATATATTCTCATGACGCATCTGCATTGCTTAAAAAAAATTGGAAAAATATTTGATGATTTGCCAATGATTTTGAGTGGAGATTTCAACATAAACTTTGCAGACGATAAAAATATATCATTAATTGAATTTTTAAATAATGAATTTGGTTTAAAAATGTCAAATGATCGCAATCTCAGTGCTACGAAATATAAAACTACAATAGAAGGTCTTTACAAGACATTTAATAGATTTGAATCAAAATTGTTCATTTCCTATTTTAGCTACCATAAACCTATTGTATCAGTTTTACAAATTGATGATGATGGTGCTGGTCGTCAAGATGGTGAAAGTGTTGTTCAAACTGTGCATGAAAGTTAACTTTTCAGAAGTATAAAATGTTTTATGCAAACTAGTTTTAAAAATATTGTAAAATAGTGCAATAAAAGCATATTACATTGTAACATAAATGATAGATGTAAAAATTTTGTACGGTAAAGAAATAAAAGCATATTATATTTTAATATATAAATGATGTTACTCTCTATTCATACACATCGTATTTTTAATATTTATTTAATAATAAACAGTTTGCTGAAAAAAATAATTTAAATTTTTGTTGAAAAATGAGTATTACTGGAAAAATTAGTTCTTTAATAATATTAAATCTATATAAAAATAAATGGATAATAATGATTTCAGTTTTCACTTCTTTCGGCCAGTCCCACGACTGCCCCGTTTTTTATTTGTAACTTACTCCTTACGGTAAAAGAGGAACCGTTACTTTCGTTGTAATCGTTACTTGCTGGTAATCGACGTTCACTTCACTCTCTCTGGCGTAATTTGCTTGTTTACGTTCAGCCACCCTTATGCTGTAGTTTTCTTATTATGATGGGCACAAAATATGACACCTCTTGTGTTGTGCAGCGGTTATAATTGTATGTATCGCTAGTGGAATTGCAACTTTAGCAAGTTTAATGACTTAATTATTCCACATTTTTAGTGCACTATTCGACAGTTGCCTGGTGGTTTCTAGAGTGGACAATCTTACATGGAGTAATAGTAATTGTAACTTTAATTTTACTGATTACTTTTAAAATCAGTAATTTGCGCCATATCAATGATTGATGAGATTTACGTTAGGGTGCCTCGTTTTGCTAATTTTCTTTAGGAGCAAATCGTAATAACCGGCAAAATTTGCGTATCCGGATGGATATTAAAAATTTGATTTTTATTCCAAATCGGTTAACATATTCTGTCGATCTACGAATTGGGCTTTCCATATTTTTTACCAATCATTATTTGTGGCTCCTTAAATGTAAAAGCCTGTTGTATTTTTAAACTTATTTAATCCATTCCCCCATATGTTGTATGAATATTGTTTCCAGAGAGCGTGAATCTTCTGTAAGAAGCAAAGGACAAAGTTTATACACTACTACATAGCTTTATTTTTTAGACAAACTTCTACAAATAGTACTCGTTTACAATTTTCGATAATGTAAAAAAGATTGGTATTCTCCTGAGGCATTAATTTGAGTGCCCCTGAAGAGAACCTTCTGCCTTGCAATCGTACATATTTAATAAAACTAAGGTCAATTTTGTTACCAATCGCTTGTTTAATTTGAAGGAAATTCGGATTGTGTCGCTTCCTTCCCACTGATTCGGCAAAGAATTTCAGCGGTAGTGAATGCAATTGGGTGGTTCAGAGATCCGATTTATAAATTTCAAAGAGGTTTTGTAATAGGTCGATTCTTGCTTTAATCATGATATGGATATGATATGGAGCAATGCATCATTTTACAGCAATGGCGGAGTGATGTGGCTTTCTGAAGAACACTGAAATTTTGAGCAATGTTTTAACATTTTTTCGTGGTTGCATCATCGAGATTGAAACATTTTTCCGATGCTATCCTAATCTGGGCTCCACTTATCCCAATCGCAGATCACTTCCAAATTAATCTGGTCACCTGGCAACTGGGTCAACAATGCTTCCCCGTGTTGGTAAAGACCTCTTTGTTATGAAATATTTTTTTAACGAAAAGAACTAAATGATTGGGTGATGCCGTTACAGTTCATTATTATGAGAAAATATGTCTTGAGTAATAGAGATGTCGTAATGATAAAGTTTTAAGCGTGATCAAGGAATGATACAAAAGCATATCAACAAATTAAATACTATGTATCAACAGGAAGATAATTTGAACTTTCCTCATAGCGTTGAAAAATATTTATCATTTGGAACTAATTGGCCTTGTTTTTTATTTCGTTTTGGAATTGTAACAAGTTTTTAAATACCTAATCGACTACCGTCCGCTATTTGTTGAGATTTTTTTCGATTTCTTTCTCCGTACTTGACGATTATAGAAGAAAAAAATCATTTTAAGTGTTTAAGATATTGATCCTGAATGTGGATATTTTTGGCAGCAAAGTCTGGCTGTAAAATGACCTTGTTACACATGCCATTGTTAAAATCTAAGAAAACATGACGCTATTAAAATCAAAGAAAGGATGGTTACGCGATTTTCTCAAAGTATTTTGCTTATTTCCCTGCAAGGAGGCAAGTTAAAAAATAACACATAAGTTCATCACCTTGCAAAAACATATCAAAAATTATATTTATTTTTACTAACAAGAAAAATATCAATGTTTCCCCATGTTCAAATAACAAAACTTATGCCTTTATAACGTGGAAATGTTGATAGATAATAGGAAGATATGTGGCTGATGTACACCCTATCCCTGTTGGTCTATAAGAGCGACTCAGGTAAGGCGACTGGATTGCGTGCAGGAAATGCATGGCTAAACGCCGGAACTCGGAAGGAGATGACCGTCATAGACGACCGTGCCGAAAAAGGAGGATTGCGGTGCGCAAGGAGAGCGGGCGGAGAATGCTGGGAATGAGTAGAAAGGGAGACGAAGACTTTCACTCGGAAGATTCCGGTGGGGAGTGCAAGTGATACCGCTCGCATGCGTGCCAGCGAATTTTCGATCGTCGCCGTCTTGTTTTGGGAGGAAGAGGTTTCGTGGCGCGAGAGAGGACTCGTGCGCCAGTACACGTATCGTGTCGTAAAAGTTGGCGACTGCAGGAAGCTCACGCCCTCGAGTGGTTTCGTAACGCCTCGGTCCTCGTAACGGACGATGTCGAATTAGCTCCGTCCCCATGCTAAAAGTATTCCATAACAGCTTATGCCGCACGCGTCTCCTTATGCAGGGTGGAGTAAAAATATGTGTCACGAAGTTTAAACCCTGGATAGCTGATGCCATCGAATGAGGGGCCAAGGATACATCCCTTTGAAGGATACAACACACCGGGTCATGGACCCAGTAATTCAACTGATACGCCCGATCACCCGGGGAGAGGAATGGATGGGAAGGAAGAAGCTGATAGGATAGCTTATACATGCCAGTAGGAACCAAAATTACCCGTGTTGTTTCGGTAGAAAACGCACCATTTATGAGCTACATTAATTGTGAGCGATGCGGTCCGATTGGATGCGAGTTTGCTGTGTTGCTCTCGGTAACTCCTGACTTTGAATGCTTTGCCTGCGGGAGATCACGTTGTATCCGAGGCTTTCAGCAACCGGACCAACTCGCGGCCAATCGGAGCAATTGGCTCAAAGTTTCTGTAGTTTCTAAATGGTTCGTTTTCGACCTAAACATCATCAGACCTTGGTTCCTAGAACTCGAATGCTTCTTAACTAATTTTACAAAATGGTGAGGCATTTTGGGAATAATTGAAGAGTCTATCATCCCTGCAAGGGGCGCAGCTAGGAATTAAGGTTAGGGGGAGTTTTAGGAGTAACTAATGCAGGGGGTATGGAATACGGAAGGTGCGGGTGCCCTCCCCAGAAAATTTTTGAGACAAATGGTTCAAAATGTTGAGTTTTGCGGCTTTGTGGAGGATATTTTATTAATCCTTACACTATTCCATGAGTGATATTTATCCAATTAAGTAAAATGGATTAAACTTTAAAATTTCTATGAGGTCTGGGGGGGGGGGGGTTATCCCCCAAGCCCCTCCCTCGCTGAGACACTGATCCCTGCTACTGGGCGCCAGCTATAGTCAACTAAACTTTTGTTCCATTATAGTAATGGATTCTTCCGATGGGTAAGAGTTTCAAGTTTTGATTTTACTGAGGAAAGAGAGTGGATTTGATGTTCTTCGGTTTCGAAGCATCCTCACGGGTAGAATATTCGAAGTATTTCACGACTTTTTTTATGCTCAGTTGATTCTGGATGGTGTTATGAAACAAGTGTCTACAGCGTCCTTAGGTTGAAGTGGCGCGGTGACTTCAACGTTCGTTTAGTCCGTTGGGTCAACATGTTTTTTCATGTATGTTTAGGTATACCCTTCATGCGATGGCTGTCCAGTGCCCAGTCGTCGAGGATGTCTGTCTGTCCGTGGCCCGCCAGAATATTTTATTCCGGGTCTTGTGTAGTTCATAGGAATCTGAGAAGTTGAAGGTTTTCATGGGTATTTTTTAATTTCTATTGTCTCGCGTATTATTCAAGATAGTATACTGGCACCATTGCAATCCATTTTACGCCCATATTCAGTGAAGATAAGCTTTGCTGCCGCCCAGTGGCGGATACAGAAAAAACTCAAGGGGGGGGGGGCGCAACATATCTTGAGTTTACTTTTATCGTAATAAAAGATGATCAAGTCACAGGCAAAGTATATGAAAATTTTATTTAAAGTGATTATAAACATGTAAAAGACAATGCTATCTTATGATATAAAAAAGTTACAATTGTGGTTTTGCAATGTTCGGTAATACAGGTGGACCCGCAAGGGGGGGGGGGGCGCGCCCCCATCTGTATCCGCCACTGCTGCCGCCGGCGGTACCAGTTTCTCAAAGCTTTAACTAGCTATATGGCCTGTGTGATGATAAGAATTAGATATCCATTGAAAAGACTTCGTGTAATTCATGGAATGAATTTCTCTATCATAGCGTAGGTAATATGTATATAGTGAAGGAAGAGTAGGAGGAAATTGTTTAGGGCTGATAGAGAAGGAATAAAGGGAGGTGAGGATCAGAGAAGAAAATGGACTGACTCAGGAACAAAGAAATGGAGGGCTGCAGTGTACTTAGTATTGCGGTGATTTGAAAGGCCATGATGTAAGGCCATGTATGAATACTCTATTATACTATATTTATATTATAAAAAGAAAATAATGAAGTTATTTATGCGCAAATGGGCTTTGCGGGTTGGCCTAGTCGTTACTAGTTCCAGTAGAGCAAGGCGGCTCGAAACAAAATAATGGCTTTGCGCCTTAAAGTTCTAGTTGTTCTACAACTTTTATTTGCCTGCTATTTTTATGCCATCTAATTTACTTCCCATTATGATGTCGACATGTTATCCAGAAGCTGATGACTTAGAATTGAGGACCCTAGAAGCTAAGGGTTACAAATGCAATTTTCATAATTTCGGAGATAAGTGCAGATAATGGTTGGTGGGGTACACAATATTGTTGCGGCAGAGGAATACAAGCGAATCTCTGAAAATGTTTACAACTGTATAGATTCTGAGATTCATTTGTATTCCATTACCACAACAGTATATTGTACCCCACCAACCATTATCTCTATCCATGATGAAGAACACAAATGGTTATTTCTACACTTTTTAATTCAACACTTAACAACCGACCATGGTTTCAACACATTGTGCCATTTTCATATAACCATTATCTGCCCTTATCTCCAAAATTATGGACATTGCACTGGTACCTCTTGGCTTTTTGGGTCCTCATGTAAGCGGGGAAAAAGACAATTAGCTAGATTATTAGAGATTGCTTGAATGAGGATTTATACTGTACTGAATTTTTAGATATAATTATAGACGTATCCTCAATTAGCAAAAAATTAACAAATTCTAGGGGTAATAGCACTTTTGCCATGGTTCAAGGTGGAAACCTCCATAGCCAATGGAGCGGCCAACGAAATAACAAACATAGGTATTGACGTTTAAAATTTCATGAACAGAATTGCGGAAAATTGTTTTGCTGGAGCTATGCAAAGCTGTGCAATTATGAAATTGAGGCATGTCAATTTGATGTGACCCATTTTCCCTTTCTTGCCGTTGCAGTAAAAACAAGAAAATTCAACTAGTTGGAACTTATGATCAGTATTGCTTGATTAGCAAACACGAAGGAATATATCCAAGTCGAATACCTTATGAGAATATTTTATAAATTTAATCCTGATAGTATTGAAAACAAAAAATCGCTGTTACCCTGTTTTCGTTTAGTTTATTTTTTCATTCATAGAATGGGGAAATACGTATTTTAAGGTCAGATGCTTGCCTTCAAAAATTGAAGAGGTAGAAAAAAATGAGAAACAAAAATTCGACACGGTCAAAAGCTTCTCGTACTATGTCCAGAATCGTTGATGAATGAGACTTCTAGGTCAAGATGGTCGTCGTGTACTAGCGGGAAATTGTGTGTCAACACGAACGAAACAAAATCTATTGTTTGAACTTCGTCGCATTGTGGCCCAACATACGAGATTTTCTCGCCTGAATCGCCCGGTAGTGTTTACATGTGTGACGTTTAGTGAACCATTAAGGATGTAGTTTAAGGACTTTCACGTTTCCCCAGCGGAAAAACGGACGCGAAGGAATCCTTTTGCCAGTAGACTTCATCCACTGCGACATGTATTTACGATATCGGGAAAGCATAAAAGTGAAGGTTAGGAGGGGGGAGAAAGCTTCTTGTTTTTAAGTTCCCATGGCAATTGCCTCAGGCGGCACCAGTGCTCTCACTGTGATTTCCATTATGTTGCTGTTCAGGAGCTCTGATCAGAATCATTAAAGGCGTGTTCCTCCCTTTCTATGCGAATCTGCGTTGGAGAGGAATCTCGAAGCTTCTTGTCTTCACGATTGCCTCTGCACAAATGGGTGGTCTACTTTCTTCTTCAATTTCTTTATGCCTTTCTCTTTCGAAGAGTTCAGAAAAGTTGTTTGGAATTGGTTTCACTTTTTATAATTGTGACATTAATTGCTCCGTTGATGGATTTCGAGTGAAATTGCGTATATCAGTTCCATTTGAATCGTTAATATGCTCGTTGTTTGTGCGTACATAAATTAACTCTATGAGTGCCAATTTTCTAAGACAACTATTGCCGTTGAATCCACTTTTGGGTTGTTGCTATTTTTTGTAATAAGTACAACACTGTATCTAAGATCAGAACATAACCCACGTAAAGTTATGAGTCTCTGAACATTGCCACTTGGAGTGTCGGCGAAAAAAAACGAAAAATCATGTTAATATTAGCTGGAGGAACTAGTTCAAGAAATTGCGATTTTTATTTTAAAGAGGATGCACTCATATTCAATTTGACAATTTCAAAGTAGTTTGAATCGATAATAAACACATTAATTGTGTGACTTATTCAAGCAATTATCCTTCTTAGTTAAGAAAGGATGAATCAATTCAGATCGCGGTAGCCTAGTGGGTGGAGAGCTTGGCTACTTATCAAAGAGGTCCCGTTTCAAATACCAGTTGAAGTCTTCGGGCACAAATCCCTGTTGTGCGACGTTTCCCCGAGAAAGGAAATGCCTCTACATCCTGAATATTTGATACTAATGGGCAACGGAGTGAGTGTTGTCAGTATAAATGAAAAAAAATACCTGAAAATGGGTGTCATTCCATAAAATATTGAAAATTATCACTTTTATTACGCAGTATTAAAAAACTTGAGAAAAACTAAAACTAGTTTATTTTGATGCAGAAATTCTGGAAATGACACGAATTTAAAATTTCAACCCCATGGCACAGATAAATCTCCACTGCTCTCATCAATAGACTTTCCCTCATTATGTATCAACATAATTTACCGCTTAATAGTTGTGCGGCCCGAGTGATAGACCTTGTAATGATGCAACGTTTTAATGGATTCCACAAAGTTTCGGCCGATACAATCACTTTGTGAAATAGTGTGAAATAGTTTCGGGCCATATGCGGGATGCCAACCCCTGGTATCTTACAGTAGGCTGATGAGGAGGTTCCAATGAAGGCTACATACCGTTACTCTCCAAGGTTGGCCTGAATACTGAATGACATTTTAAGGGTCAATATCCAACATAAAGTATATTTTCTGCAGGCAAAATTTCAAAAAATTATTTTTGTTTACATAAGAACCAAAATTGTGTAATTACAGTCACTTACTTCTAAATGACTTACATCATTAGATTGTATAATTGTCACGCTAGTATTATTTACAATGTTCATTTTCATTTTTACTTTTGTGCTATCTACAGACATGATATATATGTCCACGGACACAGCAGAAGAGGAATATTGTCTTTACTCACGAGAGAAAGTTTGTTTGATTTGTCATTGAACATTCTATAACTAGTCATAGTGTATCATTATGTTCATCACCATCTATCATGTCCATTAACTGCAGAGTTCACGAACATTATGTTCACGGACATAATGCCCCCGGACATAATGCCACCGGACATGATGCCCACGAACATGATACCCACGGACAAGATGTCCACGTACAATATGATTTCCTCTAAATTAAGTTATTTTTAGAACAGACAATAAGTTAGGACACCGTCCTTACTACATTGAACTTGTATCTTATAGCTGCAAAAGATATCTCAATTGTAATTAGTAAAAAAATTTACTTTTACCAATTTTCACTTGTCTGCGGGCATGACCGATGATCTTGGCTATTTAAAAAAACTGAACTAAAATTTTTCTGCCTACGTTAAAGCATTCACTAAACCAAGAATAAAATCAAGCAATCCAATATAGCAGACAATCTCATTCTCTACACACTGGTTATTCAGGGCTGCCATCATCTCCCTAGAATATTTCCCCTCTTTTCCTATGTGTCCACGGACATTTTTTTTGGGTTGGACAAATTATTTTTTATTTAAATAAAAGCAACACAAAAGACTGTTTTGGGATTTTTATATTTCTATAACTTGTTAAAGATAGATTTTATAATAATTTATTTAGCAAAGTTTGTTTATTCAATCAAAACCTATTTGAAAATCTTTGTGGGACTGTCCATGGACATGACGAATAATAGTCTGTGGGCATTAAATTTTAGGGATATAATTATTTTTCTTTGCTAATTTGTCACTTAAATTAGTTATAAAGTATACATAAAATAATATGCCAGTTAATTTTTGATTTAAGAATTTTATTTTTTATGGCAGTCCATGGACATAATTTTGTACGATTATGGGAGATTGACCCATAAACACCTGCCGGAAAATGGAGAAAAAATAAGTAAAATTCTCCTCCAAAAATATCTGTTTAACCTAGGGTGAAATCAAAGAGCGGTGAAATTCAAGCATTCCTTACATCCTGGTTTTGGTGTGATTGTGCATAACTGTGCTGATTTGTGAAGCATGAGAAAGGTAATCACCAATGCACAAAGGCGCGATTTTTTTGTTCGTTTGAAATTCTACCAGTCCGAGAGTCTCAAATGTCCTGACAGTACCTTTTAATATAACTCAAAATGCAATGAGGATTTGTTCTCATAATTTGGAATGATGTCATTTTGCATGGTAAGCAAATTATTACGAACAAATTTCGTCTCTACTAAGTTTATTTTTACTTTCCTGTTCGTGTTTCACGGTATTAGCTTGGTACTTGCCTCTTCTCAATAATGACGTAAATTCATTGGAACCGGAATAAATTAATGAAAAAAACTTGAGTGTATGAGCAGTGGATGTAGTTCATGTAGTAGATGGCGGAGTAGTTCATTTATTTACAATTAGTATATTTTCAATATTTCCCGCAGTCGTATCGTATACATTCGAGTTGATGGATGAATCAGTTCACAGTAAGTTCTATTTTAGTTTTTGGAGCTTAATTAACCTGTGGAGCTTAATTAGCAAGCAAAGCATTAATTTTAGGCAAAATTTCGCCTTAGTATGCTAAATTTCACCCTCGGCTCTGGTAATATACTGCGCGCCGAGGTTTTAAAGTAAAGTCAGTTTCAACGGCACCGACGTGGTTCGTCTGGTGACCACCAGGTAACGCTTCTCCATCTCACGGTTGTAGAATTTGACCCACTTTGTGATCACCGCGAAAGAAACGTGTTTTCTCAAGCGTTCAGTTTTTCTCGCAGTTGTTCATCTCATGAGTACAAGCGTTCTCTCTCCAGTTGGCTGGTGTACCAGTGTCGTCATGTGAGCAAAATATATTCTTAAGGCCGTTTTACACGATACACGGAATTGCGCAGTCTGACGTACGTGTGAAGGCGCAATCAAAATTGCGTCGTGTAAAGCGGTGAATTGCTAGAACACATGCGAGAATGCGTGGATGCGAGACGGCAAAATAGCCCCTGTTCTAATTTCGTTCATGCATTCGCGCAATTCCACGCCATTTTAGAAATTAATGCAGCTCTAACCTGCGCAATTCCGTGTACCGTGTAAAACGGCCTTTAGAGATGCTATTCTCGCTGATAAACTCTCTCTCCTCCTCAGGGGCGCAGCTAGGAATGAAGGCTGAAAGGGGGGGTTTAGGTGCAACTAATACCGGGGTGTGTGGGGGCATGGAATACCCACCAGGATAAGCGGTAGGTGCGAGATTAATAAATTGCGGAACTTTAAGATAAATGCCTTATGCAGGCTTCCGCGGGTCGATGAGTATGAAGATACGTCTCTTTCGGGTAATACACCGCGTGGGTCCATTGTTCTCGGACGACAGTTTCGCCGGCGTTACAGTCGGCTTCTTCAGGTCAGTGAAGTAATGATGCAGTGAATTGGCCGCCTTATATATCTGTCCGTAGAGGCTAGGTCATCTGTGATTGGCTGTCGCTGCAGTGTCTTTTTCCACGCAAAACTCGTTTCCAGGCATGCGGAAGGGGATAGCCGTCTTCCCTATTGAAATTATCTTGAGTCTTGCTTATTTCGATGGCTTCCCGTATCAGGCGTGGAAAATATCTCCTTTCTTCGGAAATAAGCTTCGCTTCGTCAAAATTGATGTTATGGGTAGGGCCTGTCCATATGTGCTCTGCTATGGCAGAAAGTCGAAATTGTCTGTTTTTAGTTAAGAAAAATGGTTCAAAATGTTGAGTTTTACGGCTTTCTGGGGGATATCTTATTAATCCGTACACTATTCTATTAGTAATATCAATCCAAATAAGTAAAATGGATTAAACTTAAAAATTTCTCTGAGCTCTGGGGGGGGGGTTTATGCCCCAAACCACCCCCCTCGCTGCGCCACTGCCCCTCCTGATATGCGATCCTTACAGGCAGCTCATATTTTTCATAATATCTGTACACATTTTTGTAGTGCTTGGAAGAAGAGGATCAACATTGAGTATTTGGATTTTGTAATTACATTTACGATAAAGGAAAATGACCAGAGGACTTATGATTTTTTTTCCTCATCTTCCTTTTTCAATTATAAGAGCGTTTATGAAATGTTAATCTTTACATTCATTGACTCTGAGGTGCGAGGTTTAAACGGAATAAGGGATTGCTGCTTCTTTTCAAGTAAGACCTCAGGTTTTATTCATCTCGTAAGTTAAATGTGAAATATTTCATTGATCTTTTGTTCCTCTGGTTAGAGACTGATTCAAAATGTCTGCAATTTGCTAAAGTATTTTTTTTTTCATGCCTTGGGTCTGCTGGATGAAAGTGAGACTTTATCTGACTCCATTAGTCAAAAATCCGTTTTTCTTGTGTCTTTTCATTTCTCCTTCCTATAAGTTTTTGCACCTGCTCTTGTATGATGCGAATCAATGGCTTGCCCTCGTTAATATTTTCTTACCTGTCTGTAATCGATTCCTTTCATTTTAGGTTCATGAATTATCGAAAGTTATGTACGCATTCTCTGTTTCTATGGTAGTGTATTTTTTCCTAGATCTCCGATTGGAATCAATCACATAGCAACATCGCCTCTAATGTATTAACTCAGAGAAATTAAGATTTATAAAAAATACAAGGGAGTTATGTATTGGCCGATTAACCACGGTTATGTGATTATTACTTCGCAGGAGTTAATGATCATAATTTTTTTATTAACATTAACTATTTTAGGAAACATTTTTGAAGAAGTATAACTTACTGGTTGTATTTTCCTGGGATCAATTCAGAAAATAGGAGTATTTCAGGGTAGGAATGGATCAGTTACGTGTGAGTGGGTAAATTATGAGTTAATATAATAAGCATCTATAATTTTATTTGAAAAAATGGTAAAGGGTGGAAATGGAGACAAATTTGGGTTATGATTTTTATTCTGTTTTTAATGTGTTTTTCTGGGAGTGAGATGGATGAGTAACAAAGAGAAAAGCCATGGAATGTATTTAACATAATTTCACATAATTTGTGAGGAAGCAATGAGTTATGGCAAACATCTACTGGTCATTTATGTTGTTAAATTACTTCCTTAATTCTTGTCTTTACGCATTTAAAATATCGCTTTCATTGTCTTCCGCCCAGATTTTTTCGTGTCCCATCCCGCCATTGTATAAAGCCACCCTCTCATTGGATAAAGTTCTCACGGATTCCCTGCCGAGTGAGAGAGTCGGGCTAAATAGATTCTAGTACCCGAATTAAACCTGAGAGAAGTTTATTTTTTGATCTGTAAATGTTAGAGGAGATAGATCTCTTCTTATTAAAAGCTTCCTTTCCCATAGCTTTTCTTAACTTGATCACTGTCTCACTCCTCCAGTCTTTAGTCAGCATGCTTCCTAGATATCTATGCCCTCTAACTTGCTCTATTCTTTCCCCAGTGATCATTAAATTCACATTTCCACCATTATTCACTCCCATAACATTCGTTTTCTCTACATTTATTTTCATTCTATAGGCTTCCATTCCTTCCTCTAAACTTTCTGTCGTTACTTGAAGTGCCTGTATGTCAATGACTTGGATCATTCATGTCATCGGCCAGCCCGATGCATTTTTATTTCTCGTCCTCCAATCCCTTTCCGTATTTCACTTCCATGGTTTTACTGAACATATCCTTCATGAAATAAAACCTGTAATTTTGATGCGTTATTCTCGGTATCCAGATCTTTCTCCACACACTCACCCGAATTCATGTTCGTATAGGTGAAGATATAGCCCACCTTGACCAAGGAGGTTGACTTTACAAGGTTTTAGGTGAAGAGGGCCAGATTTTATCCTGGGTGTGCTCAAATGCTTTATACGAAAAACCCGGTTGGCTGAAATTTTTTGAAGTCAAAAAAGCTTGCACTACTAGGAAGTAGTAGTAGGAAGACCATTAATTGGATTGCGATAATTTTGTAAATTTTCTAAGAGGAAAATTTTAGCCTCGTAGAACTATTTTTAACACTAGTAGAGACAGTACGGAGGGATATTTTTTAAACTGTTGAACATTGGATACAATTTTTTCGTTCATTTGTCTCCTTATAGTCGTGAAAAATAGATTTTTAAGATTGAGGCACGATCGTGAGACTTTTTTCAATGAAATTATTATGAGAGCAGAGATAACAATTGGTCTCGTAAGCCCTACTTATAGAAATGTTGGGTAACCTTTTTCGTGAACTTGTCGCACGTGAGGTGGACATCTAAGGAGAACCATTTCGCAACGGCATTCGATTCTACTCTTACTTTCGTCTCTGCGTCCGGGTCTATAGGGCTCGATAGAAAATTTCTTCGGAGTCATGCGGTCTTACCCCGCGGGGGAAAACCTATTTGCAACGTGTCGTGGGACGCGACCCACGCTTTGATTGCAGCTCCGCAGTCGATTTTATTCAACGCTTGAATCCGCGGTTACCAAATACAGGAAGATGGAGAAATTAAAAATACAACTCCACAGGGAGTATCGCGTAAATCTCAACGCCCTTCCGCATGCCTCGAAGAATGGACTCTCTCGCTGTCTATGCATAAAGTAATACCTATCCGTGAAAACCACGAATATTACAAAAGAGGATCCTCAGGTCAGCCTCTAAATGAGTTTTCACCCACCGCGCATTTGAACGGGTTTGCAGACGTCGCCACTCGCGTCGCTAACGGACACTGTGATCCGAAATTCGCGTGGAAATAAGGTATAATAGGGGTAGTAACAGCAATTTACATTCATAATGATGTTATTTAACAAATTCATAACTTTTCGATGCTATTACTCGTAATAACAAACATTATACTGCAAAATATTGTAATAAAGTGGTTCGCATTGCTCTCATCACAGCAGCGTCGCGGACATTTTTCATAATCGATTAAAATGCGACCGAAGTGGCAACAGAAATCAGCCTTAAATGGGATGGAATTGGTCCTCCTCTATGCAGTCCCCTTTTACCGTAGCATTCCATTCCATTATGGGGTAGATGGAGTCAGAAGTATTTATATATTGGTTACAAGTAGGGGAAGCTTCCAGTATTCCCTGCTTCACGTGAGGAAATGCACTTACAACCATCTCCCAATTTATTAGAAGTCATTGAGGGACGTGGTGAATATTCAGTAGTTTTTATCGGCCAATGCTAACCATTTATGATTACTTTTCCATTTTATATAGGTAGCAAGATAGTAATTGTATTTTCAGCATAACAAGTGAATAAGTGGATACTTCATCGGTCACGCGAGTGTTGAGAAGACATATTTATGCTTTTATAGTAATAATAAGGTCATGTTTATTTAATTTAGATGAATTTAGGATAACATGATCCTTTCTTAAAATAAACGAAAATTGAAAAACTCAAACATTCACGTCCTTGGTTGTGGAGAAGTTCATCAATACGGGTTTTGAACCCACGACCTTTGGGTTGGAATGTGAGGGCGTTACACCGCCGCCACCGAGGCAGAAGAATTGGGTGTTGTGATGGATACATGCACCGATAATGCGGTAGTAAAACTAAGAAATTGTATAAGAACCCATAATTTCAGCGTCCCAGTATAATATTGCTAACTGAGTGATACATATTGCGATACAATCGCTAACATAGTATTAGAAATGTGGTGCCACCGAAGAATGATGAAGATAAATGGATCGACCGTGTAAGTAACGAGGAAGTGCTAAAAAGAGCAGGAGAAATGAGTAGTCTTCTAAAACATCTTAAGCAGAAGACGGGACAACTTAGTCGGCCAAGTTATGAGACATGATGACCTGATATAAACAATCGTAGAAGGACAGGTGGAAGTGAAGAAGTACAAGAATGAGTTACAAAGGACAGGTTATAAAATATTTAAAAGAGAAGAAACACTTCGCTATGAAAAGGTCAGCGGATAGCAAAGAGAAACGAAGAGCTGCGTCAAACCAATATTAGGATTGTTGACTAATAATGATGATGGATAACATGCTAAAATGTGTTTGTCTTAAAAAATAATTACAAGGCTTCACTGAGATTTGAAAGCTTAGGGTTAGCGTCTATAGCACTGGCGTATGGGGGATAAGGGGATGATTCCCCCCAAAAGTTCAGATAAATCAAAAAATTATTTTAAAATCCTGTCTGAATTTGATGTATAACAACTGCATCTGCTTAAAGTTAAATTTGAAGTCCCAAAATGATGTAAAATGCATTTTCAGGCATATCATTTTTCAAAAATTTTCCTTAACTTTCCTTAATTTTCCTAAAGAGTTTTCTGGGGGGGTAGCCTCCACTAGTTCCCCTAACCCACTTTAAACTCCCCCATACCTCCAACAAAGCATATTCCCAGTTACGTCACTGGTCTATAGGATAAATTTCGAGGGGCTAAGGATAGAATAAAATTATTGGCAAATGTGTCTCATAAATCAAGGTGGTAATTTTAGGGGGAAAAGATGGGAATAGTTTTTAAAAAAAGTTTCTCCGCCTTGATTCATATCGTGCCCTCTTTGCCGCTGTCGCATCCCTGTAGGAGTGTCGTCTCTTAGGTTCTTTTGTTCGTGGAATTTTTATGGTGAGTCACTAGCCCTGCGTGCTCTTCTTCAACTTTCCCTTCCCACTATTCAATCATCCTTGATCGATCTCTTCAGTTGGTTGACCCCCATCCATTCTCTCCACTTTGTTAAAATAACGTGACGTGATCCATTACTTACAAAGTCTACCGGTTGCGCTCTATCTTGATTGATATTTATCTGTTTTCCCGACTCTTTTATTTGCCTCAAATTCATACGTTTCTCAGTAATAAGTCCAAGATACGGTGTTGATCTTACCCCCAAATATGACTTTATACGTAAACCTGATTGACTGAAAGTTGTTGTAGCAAAGAAAACTTTTACCGTAGGAACATCAACGTCTTGGCAGAATTGGCAGTGCCGGAACGCACTTTCCTTAACTTTTTTGAATGCATTAGAAATTTTGAGGCAACAAAACTGATGCAAATGTTATTTGACTATTATGTCTTTTGCCAACCATTGCAGGAACGGCGTCCGGCACCATGATACCCCTGCGTAGGAAGACCGTAAATTGGATTGCGATAATTTTCTATATTTTCTTTGGGGCAAATTTTCTTCTCGTAAAACGATAGTTGATACTAATAACGATGTCGAAGAGGAATTATTTAGAGCTAGCGAAAATGGTGTGCAATTTGTTCGTTCATTTGTCACCCTCTAGAGATGAAAGATAGAATTGTACGATTGAGGCACGATCGTGAGACTTTTTTCAATGAATTCCGGTCACGTGTGACTGACTCAATTAATTTCTTCGTAATACCATGAATCTACCCTTGGAGGCGCTCTCTCTTCCGCATATACGTCGATGAGATTTCAATTCAAAATGCTAATGCATGCTGTAAGATGGCAGCGTCCGCGTTTAAGTACCTATTGAAATTCAGGTTTCATCGGAAGCTGGTGCCATTCATTCCATTGCGAAATTCTTATATTTATTTCTCGTCCATACCATAGATTTTACTAAAGTGACATTATCTCATACTACGAACTTGCACTCACTAAATTTTAATTTGAAATGTGTCATTCCAAAATTCAAAACCCGTGAAGAGAATGATTTCTAATAGGTATCTGGCTACAGAAACCACTGAGAATGATAAAATATTGAATGGAGGAGAAATAGTTATGATGCATTCATTTATAAATCACGCGAGAATATCAATCCAAAAACATAGCTGTCCTAGAGTGCATAAGAGTGGATAATTAATACGAAAAAAAGAATAAATAGTAAAAAATAATAATAAGTTTCGGAGAGGTGTATGGAGTAACAGAAATTTTAAAATAAGACACATCTATAAGTGCAATAAAATCGGGCCCCGCGTAGGTAATAAATGCTAGATGCGCACATCGTGGTTCCTCAATCCTCCGCAAAACGGCGTATTGTCGTTAGGTTGCTTGACGAACTCATAATTTAAACGAGATCCCGTTTCTGCGCAATAGACCAAAATTGAAATGGCAAAATCCTAAGTCATGTGACCCCTTATTGATTCGATTGGCTGTTAGTACGTAGCGTTTGTTTTCGTGTTGCTCACTTCGATTGAATATTTTATTTACATTAAGTATGATGCTCGCAATCTATTATCAGGACTTAATTATCTCTTTAAATAAGTAATCCATAAGCTAACTCGCTCCAATTGCCGTGGAAATACGAAGTTTGGGGCTCCATTGTTGGGGTTATGTTTTATTTACTGAAGAGTCATCTGAAGCGCTGTTGCTGATATTTACTCCTTCCGTCGACGTCAAACGCAGAGTTTTTGGGATCACGTTCGAGACGATTTCTTACACCTGATCATCGTCCATTTTCTTTTTATATACATTCTTGAATACGAACTTTCTTCGCACCCAAGGTTGGCCCTGATATTTTTTGCGACACGTCTCCAGCACACTATCCCGAATCCGAAATTTTTCGTGTGATACAGCTGTCCGCGTGCCAGATGTCATTTCGCGGAAAAGCGTTGAGGTGAGGAGCCTCGAGTGAAATCGGTTCCTTTAGGTGACGTCACTCATCACAATCGGCTCTCTTCGCCCCGGCAGCAAAGTCCTTATAGGCCGACGAGCGCGTGAATGTGTATGTGTGAATCTGCCCACGGATCCCCTCGTAAAGCTAGCTTCGTTCACTTTCTCCAGCCTCTCCTCCCCTCTCTAGCCTCTATCTCGACGCCCGATTAGCGGTCACTTACCTTCAGAAGGACGCCTCTTGAAACCCGACGAATGGCGTAGTGATACACATTTGATGGCAGGCAATGTGACGTCATAGCTACAAGTTTCAAGTTTTTATGTATTTCACATGTGACATCATATTCCTAATTTCTTAAACTGTAGGGCAAGGATACGAGGAGAAAGATCTGGTGCTTCCCAATCAAGGGAGTTATATTTTTATTTTCATAAATTCAGGGGTGAAAACCCCAATTAAGTAGTTAAACAGCATAAATTTACTCTGTACAGTTCGCAAATACTTTAAAATGCAAGTGGATTCAAAATTAAATTAAAATACAAGTACATATTAATTAGGGGAAGGTGGGATAAGACGTAAGCTTAGGATTTTTTCCTTTAGTATATTAAAATGTTTGAGCACCTGAAATTTGAAAGAAAATTTCGCTCAGCGTTCAATAAAACAATTTTATTCCGCGTTTTGTTTTCTAGCATTATGAATAATATATATTTTTTTTAAATCACGAGATGTGGGTCAATTAAAAAAAAAAATATATATATAATAAGGGGTCGTGAAGTATAAAGTTTGAATTATGAATAATATTTCATCAAAATAAAATAGTAATTTTCGTCATCTTACTCCACCGAAGATGACGGTAAGGTAAGATGACGAAGAGGGGTGGGTGAGTTGACGAATTGATATAATTAGTAAAAAAGATAAAAATACTTATTGGAAAAATGCATAAAATTATTTAGCTACTTAACCTGTGATGTGAGGTTAAAAAAATAAAGTTTAAACACAAAAAAATCTCAAGAACCGGTTGATCTTAATGAAGTAAAATATTGAAAATTTTGGAAGAACATCAGTAACAGGCCAAAAACTTCACTCACAAAAATCACATTTCCAAGGCGTGTCTTATATTTTACTATTACTCCTACCAGAACGTAGAGGATCGTAATTTCAACTTCTCGTCGTCTTACCCCAAGACGCCATTTTAGGTCATAAGTCATTTTACATTACCCCAGGTCATCTTAAAAACCTACTGCAAATATTTTATGGTATTGAGTTTGTGAATTTGTTTGTGAATCAGCTCTTACATTTTTTTTTATGATAGTGCTTCGAATGGAGAACGTTGAACAGCAATGCGAATTTTGGCTTAAGAACATCACAATAATGAATTTGTAAACAAAGGCAAGAGAAATTTTGAATCTCGAATGGAAAATCTGAGTTCTGGGGAAAAATTCGTGGAAGAATGACTTAGAAGACGAATTCCACCTAAATATTTTGTTTTCTCTCCAATTCTCTTCCACGTAGCATGCAAACATGAAATAGAAGACAGCCTCCTGTACATGCTTTCTAAAAAATAAGGTCATCCATGACGCCTTGTATCATAATGAGATCCCACCTACAGCTATAAGTGTCGCCCCGAACACCTAGAATCACAGCATTTTCGAATAGCAGAAGAAAGGAAAATACTTCTTTCAGTGTTGCAGAATTCTTCTAGTGAACGAATCTTCTTCGTTCAAATAAACTATCAGCAAATTCGTGCTAGCATAAGCGGAGTGTTGGCCATGGATATTGTTTTTTTTTCCTCCGTTTACCTTTTTAGTCCACGAGATAGGACATCGACCTCGAGTTATGGAAAGCTAAACAGCGAAACATTTCAATTTGGGACGGATATAAAAAGAAATTTTATTTGCTCTTCTCACTCTTGTAAGGCGAAAATTTTCCAAGTACATACTCGTATAAGCTCAGGTTTTCTTATTCTTGCATGGTCCGAAAGTGCACGAGGAATGGGCCCTATATATCATTTTCATATTTATATGTGTTGCGAAAGTTATCTTCTATGAACGCCAATTGATGACCGTATTAATAAAAAAAATTAGAAAATATTCGTATTCTGATCTCTTCGTAATTGAATTGAACATCTCTAATTTTGCAGGTACGGCAGTAATTTTTCTGGGTAAGTATATTGTTGTTTTTATTCCCCTGAATGCACCTACTTCACGGAAACATTTTATCCAAATGAAATGGCTTATCGAGTGGAACAACGTAATAGCTTTAAAAATTTGATCTTATGCATGGAATATGGAAAAATAATGATTAAAAGAAGAACACGTTTATATCATAAATTTTTCGTTATTGTCCGTATTATTTAATGGCTTAGTAATCTCTTTCAGAATCTCGTAAATTACGAACGGATAGTTGTGATTCACTCCTTTTTACTTGATACAGTAAAACTTTTTCTTATGTTAACTTAAATATCAATTTGTTCTAATTGAATGTATTTTCATGGGCCAACTCTATGATGATAAGTAAATGTCATTTCTGGCATCCTGGAGTTGTAAAATAACCGAAAGTGATCCTAAAAAATTGCTTAGTATTTCGGTTGGAAACCTAAATCTCATTGTGTATTTCAAATGTAAAGAAATGAACCAAAAGGAAGATTTGGTAGATGCTATAATTTTTGCATATTTTTTTGTATTATTTAGTGGCTATTTTAAAGTTCTAATGCATAATTTTAAGGATGTTGGGAGGATTTTTTGCCCTTCCAGCTTGTATCAGGACTTCATATAATATAGATTAACCAATTATCCAGATCAAAACATTTATGCCTTAATTATTTCTTACTGTCCGAAAGATTAGGCAAAATCATCACTAACAAATGATCATCACCTTCCATTCCACCAGTTCATTAGGTGAAGCAGGAATGTCACTCGAATGCGGAGCCGAAATGAAGTTAAAAATACCTTAGTGGGAAACCTTCTCAAGCGGCCATCGAGCGGAAAAGATAAAATTGGCCGGTTAAGGAGGTGATTACTAAATAAAGAAGGTAGATGTAAGGTCTTCACGATTGAACAATAATCAAATGAGCCATTAACTGATTAAATTATACGCATTACATACCTTGATTATATGGAGAGAGTTGTATAATTTTAATCAATTTGATTCTTGGCACAAGTTTATATTGATGTCAGGGATGCCGACTTGCAAAAAATATTGGGAGAGCCCAAACTGGGGATCTTGCCCCGGGAAATTTCACAAGTAGTGAGTTTTAAGTTTTTTAAGCATTTTAGAAGAGTCCTATGATCAACATAAGAACCCTGATAACTCGAATCTCGATATCTGGACACTCCGGGGAAAATCGACATGCCTGACACATTTTTTCCTCACACCCAGAACGAATTTTCGAGGTTGCTCGGACCCTTCAGGCCCCATGGAGTCGGCGCCACTGATTGATGTTTGATCAATTTATAAGTATTAGTTTTCTGCCAGCGTTTCGAAAAGTATATTAATTTTTGAGTTAGTGAATGGCTGTTTTTCCATACACGAGTTTTTCATTGGTGTTCAAAGCACTAATGAAGACAAAATAACTGTCGAAACTTTGGCGAAGAAGTAAATACTCTTTTCCCCAAGTATTGTATAATATTAAAGTAAATTTATAATTTTATTTCATGTGTAAATGCCTTTTCCAGGTGCATGAATGAAACAATACTGGTTCCTGGCCACGGAGGGGCGGCTTTTTTTTATTTGATCTTAAGAGGAAAGACAATGATTATTTATTAAGCATGTACACCTACCTCCATGCTTTTAGAACGTATAATTTTCTAGATTAGGATTGAAAAATACTCAAACGAATTATATCGAAGAAAATGTCCATCGGCCAACGGCCGTTGAAGGAGGTAGTCACTAAAAAGAGGTGATAAGTTTCCATCGTCCTCAGGACAGGTTGATGCCGAGTGCTGAATTCAGTCCAGAAACGTTCATTTTTTTACTGCCACTGGAAATGAATATTTACCGAGTAAGGTAGAGTCATAATTCAATGTATACAGTGCAGTATGGTACCGAGTACTGAATGTTTTTCGGGCTTCCACTCGCGATAAAAATTATATCGTCGCCAAATTTCGAAGATCGTGTTGCTCATCGTCTTCAGGGCAGTCTGATTCGGAGCTGGAACAACCGGGCTTAGAAACGATTGCCCAGGGGTCAAGCCGGATTTGATTGGTGGGTGCACCTATTGTTTGGGCTGCATGATTGGCTGTGGTGAAACCCTTAGTTTCGGTTAAAACTTTTTCTCTTTGTCAGCCACATCTTGATTGGTTCTTTTACCACTCCCACCAACAAGCATCCAGTGCCGCATTCGGCGGGAAAGAGTCTCTTCATATATCGTTACCGAGAGTTTATGTGACACCTTATAATGGTATCATATACTATCATAGGTGGGTTGACCCGGTTGAAATCGGATGAGTCAGGGATTTTTTAGGGATGGACGGATCCAGGATTTTTTCGGATCCGGATACGGATCGGATACTTAATTTTCGGAGCCAGATCTTTCGGATCGGATATTTTCGGATCCAAATGCATTTTCAAATTCCTGACGCTTAGATTCCCCTGATGATTGTTCAATCTCTTGGGAAGAGTCACACTATGTGCCAGTCGTACTTTGCCTTTTTTATTTTCCACGGCTGAAATTCTCCTACGTAACCTCTACGAGAGCTTTCAAACAAAACACATGAGTAGGACAAGAATCGCATGCAACGGCGCATTCGAAGAGAGAATCGGAACTCTTTCCACCCTAATGGGGCATTGAGCATTCACTGGAACTATTATTTAAAATTTCGGATCCAGATCCGATGTCTTCCGCGACTTTGGATCCGATGTATCCGATGAAGGGCAATATCCGCGGATATTTGGATCCGAGGTATCCGATCCGACCATCCCTAGTATTATCCCATCATTTTTCGAATGCGATTCCATGCTTTTTCTCAGTTTGCTTCGTCTCCGAAGACGTTTTCCTTGGCTAGATGAATTTCTATGGCCTCTTTGGTGATTCTGTCCTAGAATCCGCTAGAATGGTAAAGCCGTTCCATTTGGTCCCATCTTATGATGTGACCGAGGTCAACGGAATGCTCCGCGACTGCGCAACTTCGTTGGTTGGCATAGCCGGAAATTAAGTTGGTGTTTCTTTATTCTCTTTTTCAACGGTCTGGCTCGTTTCTCTGGGTGGAATTTGCATGGGTTATGTGCGGTATGCATTCGATTTCCGGAAAAATGGCCACTTAGTGAGGTGTTGGCCATTGAATAGAGATGATAGCTTGGACAGGTTTGACTGTGTTGACAGAAGGAACTTTAAACAAATTGATTGAAGGTGGAATTAAGCGAGGTTTATATCAGTTTGAGAGTTCTGATTGGTAGAAAAGGGATTGTTTTCTGTTTCGTTATGTTGAGGGAACGGGTTCGGATTGCAAAAGAGACATGCAATGGGAGACTGTGTGGGTGTCGTGAGAGGAATGGTTAAAACTGAGAAAGCCACGGGTGAATGCGAGGGAAGAGAGTAAATGGGAGGAATATTAATCGGCTCGGGAATGGGGAAGTCCCTGTGAAGTATGGCGACGTAAGCGATGCATTGTGTGGGATAAGTTAGGAGATTGTACCGGAAGCGTGTGAGTTTTAATGATTACCTTTCTCAGACGGCTTCTAGTGACATTTGAGGTCTAGTTGCGAAATTAGCATGGTAACTAGAGATATGGTATGGTGTTTGGCATATGGCAGTGGAGCCGACTCCATGGGGCCTGAGGAGGCCCGAGCCTCCTCAAAAAGTCTTTATGGGTGCGAGGAAAAAAATGTGTCGGGCTTGTCGATTTTTCCCGGAGTGTCCAGATATCGAGATTCGAGTTATCAGGGTTCTAATGTTGATCATATGACTCTTCTAAAATGCTTAAAAAACTTAAAACTCACTATTTATAAAATTTCCCGGGGCAAGATCCCTGGTTTGGCCCCTCCAATATTTTTTGTAAGTCGGCATCCATGGTATATGGTATGGAAGTTGCCGGTAGCTCAGGATATTTGCGCCATTTGGGAAGGGAAAAATTCGGCGTCGGATTTATCCTACTCTTAACTTAAGGCGCTAAGGGGACCGCGGTTTATTGTCTCATACGACAGACGGAGTGAAGTGCCTTCCATAGTTCAGTGAATCAGAGATCGATCAGTCTGAAAATTCTCTGCCATCGTCGGGATTTGAATCCGGACCAACTGAGTGGGAAACCAACATTCTAACCACCACAACAACCCGATCCCCATGGTGGGTTGAGGTCTTGGCTTCTGATCGTTGGCTCCTTTGGTCAAAATTTCAGGTGAGGCATTTGGACTCCCACACGTAAAATTCTCTAAGGGCAAGATAGCCCAGGAAAAGGATCTGGCTAATTTACCCGCCAGTGGCTAAGTCAAAGGTGGAGGCTCTCCTCTCCTATCCAAAGTAACCTTAGGGTTAGTGAGTGATAGGTATTACCACACCTCTCTGCAAGTGTCCTTCTTACATGATTCATCAACGTCACGGGACGCAGTGTCTCCAAGGCCCTCCACAGGTGTGCCACCCTTTGATTTGATCCACCGCCGTAATGCCTTCATTTTAGGACTCGATGTTAATATTTCAATTACCCATAAGCATGCGTGTGTTTATTATTAAATTTGATATCCATTTAAGGAATAGAATTTCGCCACTCATAATTATGTTATGGATAAATGTGTTTAATTCAACCAATTAATATATTACCTCGAGCGTTTGTAGAAATATCGAAAACCTGTAATTTTGATCCTATCCCTCTTGATAGGGTTTGTTTCCTTTTTTTTATTTTTATAGAGGTGATTGGTGTAGTATATTCGTAAACCGTTTCTTGCCGTTCGTCGGTAAAAGATCCATGCCTCCGCGATGGATGCGTAAGTTTTTTTTAAAATTACAATTCCTTCGGAAAGCTAATAGCCAATCGTATATGGAAATCGAGCCTTACTCATTGATTCACCTTTCAAAAATAATTCTTCGGGAGAATGAGAGTGATTCGGCCAAGGGAAATGCTGCTTGTAATATTGCTGTGAAATCGATTCATTTATTTTCAAATTTATTTCCCCGAGAAAAATTGCTCATTTTCAGCACTTTTCTACCATCCATAAGCCGTCACAAGTCTTTTTTTATATGATGGTCTGCAAAAGCTATGGAAGGGATTGATCGAATGACTCTTTTAGAGAAAGAATCGTCTGCTCCTTTGAACTCAATGTTACTATTTCGATCAAACATGAACGAGTATGCGTATTAAAAAAAACTCAAAATTCTCACTCAAAAAACTCAAATTTAACAAATTAATTCATTAACTTGTGAGAATTAGAGAGGTTAAAATCAATTAAACGAATTAGGTAATTTCTAAATATTTCCATATTTCTTCACTGTACAAATCAAAGGGCAATATCTTCTGTGAATGCATGTACTGAGCCCACTCAATTCCGTGGATGAAGTATAAATTTCTGAAAAGCCACACGAATATCCTTAACCATAACCCATATCGAGTGAAATTGATTGCGTGATAAAATGATCACACCTTTAAAACAAACGTATTGATCTCAGATTCATCCATGTTAAAATTTTACTCGCTCTCATTTGGTTCTGCTCAGTAGGGGCCTCTGCAAAATTACTCGTTGTTGTATTTCCATTGACACTTGGTATTTGAGCGGCGTTGATGTCTTAAAGCTTGAATCGATTGCGATTGACCTACTCTCACTTGAATTGTCTCACTTTCCACGCTCCGCAACCCAAGCGTGGGCGGTTAACGGTTTAGAGCGTGGAAGGAATGATTTGCATCGCCCGGTAGCCAAACCCGGGTCTCGGAATAACTGCACGATCGAGTCACCCCGTAAGAGCACTGGTTCCCAGCAATGTCAACGACCTCATCGGCTCAAGCCTGCTCCAGTGTCAATCCGTTCTGGATGGGTGGTTGCATCTTGTGGACTAGTGTTTATCGTGTGAATCACACGGTCACCTTTCCTATCCCTCCGAGGGATACCTCCGGCGATAGGTTTTCTAGGACCGTTGAAAAAGATAGTTGAAGCTATCATTGTCTCTATCTCACGTTTGTTTTCTCTATCTTTTTTTTCCATCGTATTCACTGTCCTCCCAACCTTTTCATTTCTCATTCAAGTGATACGCAGACGTGGCTTTTGGGATAGAAACTTTTGAAATAATTTCAACTTCGCTTTTTCCTAGCAAATAGATATTAAAAACGGCAATGGTTTCGTCATGGTGACGTTTTGCATTTTTGAAATGTCACCCGGTGACGAGGCAGTTATTTTCACGTCGTCATGCCCGCAATTATTATAGTTGCCTTCTGCGATATTTGGGCTCTGATTAACTAAATAACGTCTCCAGGGGCCGTAAAAGGGCTCGTTGATTAATTGGGAAAGTGATGAGGATTATAATCGCTGAAGCCATCCTTGAAATATTTCTCCGCGTTGATTTTTTAGGACTTATCGAGATAACATTGGAACTGTGGTCTTCTATATGGGTAGACATTATTATCGTGTAACTCAGGACATAGGTATCAGTGACGTCACTCTCGTTGGTATCACTCAGTCACCACGTACCCCATTCAATCTCCTCCGAGTTCGTAAGTGTCAATTAACTGGACAATACGGAATCCTAAATACTGTTACCATATTATATTCTATATTCATCACTAAATTGTTTGTCTTATACCGCAATGTATATACAAAACATTCATCATAATCTTAAGTCAAAATCCAAAAATTGATTTAACTAAGATGACCACTCCGCTTTCTTACCTCCTAAGATTTTCATATTTACGTTTTAAATCCATAATTGCCTGTAACATGCAACTCATTTGCCTTTCTTACCTTATGCTTGTCCTTCGAATACTTATTGTCTCCATAAGGCTATCATACCTTATGATATGGCGGAATACATTGCCCCATATTCTTCTATTTCCTCCCAAATTTCTTAGCACTTCTTATTACCTACACGGTCGATCCATTTTATCAACAACATTCTAAATCGGCGCCACATTTCGATTGCTTCCTCTCTTGACTTCTATGCCGCTGTTTACGTACATGCTTCATTCCCATAAAGAAAGGTGCATCGCATGAGGCATCTGGTGAAGTTTTTCCTTACTATTGTGTTGTATTATCAGCTATAAGGAGATTCGTCTACTTTTACAATGCCGTGAGATTTTTTACTTTTTATTGCTTCCTATACGCCGATTACTCAGCTTTGTAGGTAGCAAAATTCTTTCTTTTCTTCAAGGTTTTATTTCTTAAATTTTTGTACTAATATCCTCTCGTTTTCTGAATACTTAGTTTTCTTTTTAATTATTTAATAGCTGTCACCTTGATAAGTTAGTGTGTACGAAAAACTACAGCACCATTTTCTGCTTACAAGGTAAAATACGATGGGAATACTGTCCCTCCGACCATCCTTGATATAGCAGACCTTTAATGGTGATTTTTACGCGATCATTCGAGTAATCATTGGCGCTTTAATTCGAAAGGCACGAAAAAACGATCTTGTGATTCAGCCTATATATTGCGTGGGTCGAGGATGCGAAGAGAGTTTCGGTGCGTCACAAAAATCTCCCGAATTTGTTTCACCTCGTGTGGGTGTTTGTAGAGAGGGGGAGATCTGTTGAGGCCTACATTTCCTGCTCGCCGAAGGGAGGGCCTTCACCTCCTGTTGGGGCAGATCCTTTTCACCAACAACCTCTCTGCGGCTTAAGAGTCTCAGCCCACGCACCCTTCTCCTGCGTGGTATCTCTTAGGGAATATCAAACCGCTCCGCCTCCCTCTTTAAAGTGGAGAAACCCGACGGCGCCCGGTGAAAACAGTCGCGCCACCGCATACTCGCATGACGCCCCACGGAAGGAACTGTCACTGATCACTTGCCCTCGCTCGCGAACGAAGGCTAAGGCCGATCTCATCCAGTGTTGTTGTTGTGTGGTCCTTCTCCGGAGTGCGCCCAGCTTTCCTCAGGATTTTCAGCTGCTTTTTCCAGCTGCTGTACAGTTTGTGGTGTTGGATTTTTTTAAGGCTTCCCCGAGGAGGACTCCTAGTGTCGTCGCCTCTGACGGGCCCGATTCGTGGCCAAGTCGCTGAGGTGCGTACATATCTTCTCCGAATACTTACTAAAGTCTGAATCACGTGATGATTTTTTCCGACCCTCCCGAACGATCGCTTTAGTGATGGAGGAAAAATTACCGTTCCTGGCAATTAGTTTCCGCGTTGGCTCTAGGGATGATAATCCCCTCCGTTCCTCAATAACTCGGCTCGTCCCTTTTTCCGTCAATGAAATCATCGTTGGAATCGTCTTCTGGCCAATTGAAATGCACTGCCGCTATTGCGCCTATGATGGCAGAAAAATGAACTTTTCAGGCGATCATTTTCCACGATGTCTCCAGGGATGGAAATCCCATCCCTTTTTCCATCCCTCGGCAAGTCCCTTTTTCCGTCACTGTCACCGTCTTTCAGTCAATCAGAACGCAAGGCCGCAAACAGTGATCGTAACGCCACACTTAGATAATAATTGAATTAGTGGCGGATACATATGGAGGGCCGAGGGGTCGCGTGCCCCCCCCCCCTTGCTAGGTCGCCCGCATTGGCTAACTGCAATTGTAAATTTTTCATATCAGACGATGGCATTGTCTTGTATATGTGTATAACCAGTTTAAGCCAAACTTTATTAAAATTTGCATGTGACTTGATTATTTTCTTATCACGATAGAAGAAAAGGCAGCTCTCCATATCTTTTGCGCCCCCTTGACTTTTCTCTGTATTCGCTACTGAATTGATTGGCAATTGTAAATATTGAAAATGACGAAGTGACGGATGGAAAGAGGGACGGTGGGAAAGACCGTGTGATACAGAGAATAATGGGTAGAGCGATCTCTCTTGTGGTCCATGGAAATCTATCATTGGCGCTATCTCTCTGAGGGAGGGGAAGAATAATCGTTTGATTCAGGCTTAATGATTAACTTGGGTCGATGCTATATTGCCCTTTAGGAGGTTGGTTCGAGAAACTAAGTTCGAGTCATAGGATTTGGTGCTTTCCCAGCTTATCTGATTCTGGCTCAATAAGAGACTAATAAGGCAGCGTTGCAACTCATAAATAGATTGGATGGCTTGTAGGGTAGCCTACTAACTTATGTATACCTTAATGCATGTTTCTGAATTTTTTTATCATTTCTAACAGCATTTTTTGTGTGTTCTGGCTTTATTGGCATAAAAGCTTCATGAGTTGTTCGCAAGTTTTACCTTTGCAAGAACATGGTAGTATAACTTGTTAGTATGCGTAACGTTTTTTTGGACTGTGTGGTGTGCATGTGGGAATCCTATTGCATGCTGGTGACTGATCACCCCCTGCCAAACACCTTAGAGGTGTCTCGCAGGGTATTATGTAGATGTAGATGGAAGTTTTCTCGGGTCGTCCAACACGTCAGGGCATCCGTTTGTACCGACGTTTTACCTTTCATCTCGCCTTGAAAATGATCTTCGAGTCGAGAATCTTAATGGACGCCCTGACCCGTTGGACGACCAGAGAAAACTTTTTGACATTTTTGAATAACTTTCATCCTCATTAAATTCTCAAAATACGCTCTTTTCAATGTACACCATCGATTGACGATCACAAAAATGGACTTTTCCCGCTGTATTTATCGGAAATTGCATTTGAAAATACAGCAATTTTAAAACAATTTTTATGGCAATATTTGTGTAAGCATTGTTTAAAGCTTTTATTTGGACTGTGATATAAATTTATTATTGTAAAAAAACTGGCGTAATGTTCGATTAACCATAATTATTATGAAAAAATGTGGGTACGTCACCGTACTAATTTTTGCTGATGAAAGCTGCAGAAGAAGTCAAATCACATTAGTTAGATTAAAATACCTCCACGGTCTGTTACAATGGCTGGAAATAAAATTCTCTTAAAAATAATAATTGAATTATCCTTAGTATACGTACCATTGTAATTGTCCTTTATTTGTCTCCTTTGAATTTTGCTTTTAAACTGTATTTTATGTAATCCAGTGGCGTAACTAGGAATATGCTTTGGGGGGTTGGAGGGGCCTGGGAGGCGGACACCCCCCAGGCAACCGGGAATATTTTTGAAAAATGACATGCCTGGAAATACATTTGACATAATTTTGGCACTTAAAATTTAATTTTAAGCATATGCAGTTATTATATGTCAAAATTAGACGATAGTTTCAAATATTATTTTTATTTCTCTGAGGCTTTGGGGGGATCTATCCTCTCATCCCCCATAGTTTCGCCACTGATGTAATGTGTGATGGCAAATGTTTTTAATAACATGCGAAAAATATTTGTGCTCGATCTCGCAGTCGCAAACCTTCCGCCTTATGTGACCTCCCGCACTTGAGAGTTTAATGCCCCCAGGCAAAAGAAGGCAAAGAGAGGGTACTGGTGATTTTTGTGTGTATGATAAATTCTTATGGCTAATATTGGTTCTTCCTCTCGTATTTACTAAAAATGTGTCCATGTTTTTTGGGCTTATTTACTGTAAGGTCCAGACCCCAAGCAAAAAGTTTTCTTTGGGTGGGATCTTTGGCTGTATGCGGATTGTATATCCTGATATTTGTTTTTAACTCGAAGGCATCGGAAAAGCATACATTTTATTAACTCATCTGTTTATTTCGTTTGCATTTTTCTCAAAGTTAAATGCGTCGTTTTTTTTGGCCGATATCATGAAATGAAGCTCTACCGAAAAGTGGCTTGTCGGATGATAGTAGCCCCTGGGCTAGTGGTATCCTATTTAAGCAAATGTATCGCGGATAGTCACCACAATGGAAAAACATTTGCGAGGACTGAAATCCCACTGTGGCTACTTGTCTGGTGAGGTCGTGTCGGTGCGCCTTCAGTGCCCTCCCTGCCCGATACACTGCGTGGCCACTCACTTCCATAACGCCTGTACCAGCTTTGTGCCTGGGACTAGGTCAATGAGAAAGTGTGAGGCTCGTGAGAAAGAAAGACATGGAAACAAGGGTAGAAAAGAGGAACAATGGGGAGACTCGTCTTTCATAAGTAAAAATTCCGTTTTGCTCTTTGAACTCGATATAGGAAATGGCCGTTCGTTATTCCAAATTTGTGACAAGATTTAATTCCTTGACCACGATCGATTGTTACAGTACATTAATATACTCCCACCACAATTTAATTTGTGGGAAGAAAGGTCTTTGTTCATTTTATCCTCATCCTCCGCGCCTACGCCTGGCACTAGCACATTTCTAATCATTTCAAGTCTTGACGTAATAGAAAGAAATACCTTCACGGGACTAAGAGTGGATACGGAGATGCTTAGTGTTTCTTATAAATTTTTAAGTAAATACGCTGAAAGTCTCGAGGAGCATCATATGAAATTACGTCTTTGCGATCTTGCAAAATTGAATGATAGATATATGCAATCCTCAACAAACCAAGTACCTGCGACAAAAATCATGTGAAATTTTCTCTCACGCTGTAAGTGACGTGTCTAAAAAATTTTTAAAACGAAAATTTCTATTTGCTTCGAGACAAGAAATAATATTGAAGCGAAACGAACGCATGCACCAAAAATGCTGCTTGCATCGGCCCTTTCAATTTGCGGAGAGATTTGAGGCTTTTCCGGCGGTAGTTGGTGGTGTATTCTTCTAAGATTTTACTCCGAATGTCTCCTTAATTATTTGCGTTTCGTTGGAATACTTTGCGAGGGTTTTCAGGGCCATGGATGTTGGAAATTGAATTTGTTGATCGATATTGGGTTGAATTCTATGCATAGTAATTTTCTCGAATCATCAATAGGTAAAAGTTAATTCCCTTGATGTTTTTATTTCGCTATTTCACCTTTTCATTTTTTTCGCCTTTTTATCTTTGCTGTTTATTGCTCAGTTATCATTCTATAATTGAAAACAGTCCGCCACGATAGCGTATTAGGATTTACTAGGTTTATTTTTACACATTCGGCACCCAAATTTTCTTTTTTTTTATTCCTTTCCTGTACAGTGTGTAGTATTCTTAGGTAAAATTAATATTAAAGCTCCTATAAATTATATACCATTTAAATTTTTATGTAAAAACTAGAAATCAGTACCCTTTATGTTCCCTTTTGTTTGCAAGATGTTTTTCCTAAAAGCCTTGCTGATTGATCGTCCTTCACTATCTTTCAAAATCTATAGAAGGGTATCCAAGAATTTAAATTAATTCTGTTCAAAAGGTTGATGAGTCCAGCCTTAGCGAGAGCGTGTTACTTCAAGATTCTTGATATTGCCAACTTTATGCGGCCTCCTCTTTTGATGGCACTCATTGACGCCTTAACCACTTCACGATCACCCCACGCAGAAGCAAGGATATGTTTGGAGAGCTCTCTGTTGCGACATCCTAACTTGTGAAGGCGCATTGACCTTTTCCATTTGCTTCTGATTGGGAAAAATGTTTAAGGCACTCGTTCTTAACTCTCTTACTGCGCAGTCCACTTTCGTTTTCATTCACAGTTGGATGTAAACCTCGCGTTCTAATGTATCCGTTGTGTTGTGAAATACTAAACAGCCTATCGTAATCGGATGTCATAATTCATGGGTACGTTTTATCGTAGAGTGAGTACTTAGTAAATATACTTACTCTATGGTTTTATTCGTGTGCAACAACTTTTGTAAATACATTTTAACTTCATAAGGGCACCACTTGTATTAGTTTCTGAATTAAGTTATATTCCCTTAATATTGCTAATGTTTGTATTATTTTAAAGGTGAAATTTTTGTTGCTCATTGCTAACGTCTTATTCTCGCTTAAGGTGCAAATCAGTTTCTCTTTTACGCTAATGGAATCATTGACATGCGTCGGTTGCTCACAAAATGCATCGATACACCATCATGGCTTTAAGTGTATGGTGTATTAATAAGGAATGGGGTATCAGCTGTCGGTCACTGGCATACCTATGGTTATTTTTATTCACCTAAGTTAGCTGCAATTATGTTTGCCGAGCCAAGTCCCGTGAATACTGCTTAGAGAATCCGAAAATGGTTTAAGAATGCTCCTGGTATATGTGGCGTTGGTTCCTGATCCACATTATTGGTGGTTTTTAGAAGTAATGATGCATTGAATTTACCTCTGAATTATGTCCATGTGCTATCCTCTAGTATGGCGTAATAAATGTGGCCTTGGTCATTTTTATTTTCTGCTATGTGACGTATACCTCTCTGTAACGTGCATTATCGCTTATTCCGTTTTTTTACGTATTTTATGCAGGTTGTCTTATGGATGATCACACACAGCGATGAAGATGAAACCTACTATGGTCTGTGCCTCCATGGCACTCCTACTAGTCCTTGTTTGCAGGACTTGTTCATCCGAGGAGCAAGTAAATGCAGGAATCACCAAAAGTTCCGAAGTCAACGTTGATGCAAGGTAAGAGGCTACATGTCCCATATATTTATTTGTAGAAGTTACACTATCCCTGGGATACAATTCACACTATCTCACGCATATAATCACTACATGATCACGTTTCGATGTCTTGTCACCAGCGTTGAGAGACCGCAACAGAATGGGCTCGTTCTCCTTTTTTTGCTGTGAATGTCTCTCTGGCTTTCCACCGAGTCAGGTACACCATTTCTGCCGACGTTTCGATGAAATAACTTTTCATCGTCCTCAGAGGTAGTTGGTGATTGGGTTGACCATCAACCAGCCCTTAGGATGACGTATTTCATTTAAACGTTGTCAGAAATGGAGTGTCTAACCCGGTGGGAAGCCCGAGAGACATTCACAGCCACCATTCGCCGGAAAAGAATCAAATTTGTTTCCTGTCGAAAATGATGATTGTAAAAATAAAGAGACCAGTATTTTTCCGTTTCTTGATCTGCATACTACTCCTCGAGCTATTCGCTGCGGAATATTGACAGCCTTGACCCATTCCCAGAAAAGTTGATGAAGTCTCCGACTCCTTGCGAGCTAGAGTTCATTAAAAATATCTTTGCGACTGACAGTGAGAGGCAGGCCTAAGTTTTTTGGGGAGTGAGGGCGGAGGGCACATGGCATCCTAAAAACAAACAAAATGCATAGGCGGACCTCAGACTGCAAGAAATTCAGTCGTTTTCAAACCTCCGTGGTGGGCGCTTCGTGGGTTAGTTAGCTGTGGTGCCAAGTGAGAAAAGGATTTTTGAGACAGCCCTTCGTTTCCATTTGCTGAAAAATTCTTTTAAGAAAACATGGCAACGCCCGCCTCTCTCCCTCTCCCCATACCATATCCATTGCGTCGTAGGTCTCACCTCTTGCCGAGACACTACTCGAATCATTCCGAACTTGTACGACTAAGCCAGTCGCTAAGATATTTAATAAGGATCACAGAGACAATCCCCGGTCTCGTGCATCGTCCTCGCGTTATATTGTTATTTTCACTCTTGTGAGCGATTCTCTCCTTCAATTAGCGGTTCTCCTTATTCGAGTCAATGAAATGAAACTCTAGAGACGTCATCAACTCATGAATAGTGGGCAGCAACTTTCGCGTTTTCTTTTTTTACATTTTGAGAAAATGGCGGAGAGAAGTAGTTTTCTCTTTCGTGGTAGGTTTCGTGGAAGGAATGAACGAGTCGTCCCGCGAAACGTCGGCCGTGATGGAGACCCCGACCCGGTGGAAATTCCCGAGTAACCTTCCACGACACAATATGCCGGGAAAGCCTGCGATATTTCTTCAGGTTTGATTTTCGCCGTAAAATATTTACCTTCCACGTGTCGAATTCTTTTGATGAATGTCGAGATCTGGTCTGAGTGAATGTCCGCTTATCTTTTCATCCACTTTTGAAAGCTCTTGGATCCAAGCTTGGCTTTCGATTGATCCTTGGCGGGAGGACAGGTTATGGCCGATGGATTTACACTGGAATGCAAAAAAAATTAAATGCCGTTCTTAACTGTACCAAGTGAAATATCTCTTGATAACCCTATCATATTTTATTTCATCAATTCAAATAGGAGAAATATAAAATTGGCGATAAGCCTTCGGTGGTAAATTTGGTTCGAGTCTAGGTCATAGCAAATGATATTTCCTCAGTGGTACTTTTGTACTTCATATGCACTTGCGGTTGACTCCATGAAGTCATATCACTAGCTAGGCCGCGGGTTTGTCTAAACATAACTTTCAAATTTTCAAACTCGAACAAGATAGAGTGAGACATCTCCATATTCTTTCATAGTCGTGCATATTGGATCATAAACACGTTGGCAATGCGACCTAATTTTGTTGGGGTTTCTTATTAGTTTCATTGTGAATTATTTTCTCACTGGTCGAAACAATTACAACATCGATGACAGTTTCGACACCATTCGAGGCGTTATTAAAAACTTGACTTACAGTATTCGTTTCTTCGGACGCATTCTCTTAGGTGATGTCATAATAACACTGTAAAATTTTTTGCGCTACTTACGGGACATGACTTTCTCTTTAGCATAAAAAGACGAATCGCTTTCAGACCGCACATTGTTACTATCCTAATGAGCAAGAATGTATGCAAAAAGCGTCGCTGCGAACGTCAAAACTGTTTTCACTCGCGCCCTTCGCTCTTTCTTTTTTTTCATTTCTAACTCATTGTGTTTTAGAAATATTTTTTCGTGCCTATGAATCTTGCTCGGTTTATACGGTCGAGCATAGATGTTGGAAGTCTTGGTATAAAAGATCTCTTCATAATAATGACTAAAACATATAATTTTGTGAAAATAGTGTTGCTTTATTATCTTAAGAGGTCAGTTAAATTCTGATACGCTTTGTCAATCGTTGGCTGTAATGGCTCAGAAGCATGATTTCTTCTGGGAAATCATTGTCGATACCGATCTTATAGAAAAGGTTTGAATCTAAGTGAGGAAATGAAGAGTGAGTGAAAATGTTTTTAAGGCATTCTTTTTGTCATACTTTTTAGTAGATTTTATAATGCAAAATATTCTTTCGATTCGTATTATGACTTTTAAAAATGGGGCTAATGAGCTATGAAATCATTCTCGGAGCCTCGCTGAGCTATCACAATGCTACCATTTTTATAGGTAGTTTATTGTCCTTTTAGAGCTGTTTAGCTCTGAATTTACCTCAGCTTATACCTAAATAGGCGTTGTTTGTTGGAAGTTTTCTTGATTCTCTCTTTATAGAAGATGTAAAAAAATTAATCATCTCCTGTGCTTTAATTTTTGTAATCGACCTCATAGGTTGATCATAAGATTAATTAAGTTCAATTTTCATGTGGCAAATCCCGTCCCAATAATTGCGGAGGACTTGAATTTCTCTATTAATCATTTTCATGCAATTTTAATGAGGTAATTTGTTGTAAGAGTGCCTTATTCAATTTGATATATTAATTATCTATTTTAAAAAATCGTCAGAACACGAATAGGGCCTATGTAGCCTTCGTAATTTGAACGCATGACCCTCAGATATGAAAAGTTGGCGTCCCCTATATTTACGGATTCTGACTTCATTAATTTTATACCGATATGTTTCTGCTGTTCTATTCATTTTACTAGTTTTCTTTTTTTGGTACACCTTCGCCAAGGTTTAGCAATTTGCTTCAAGGATAAATGAATCTTAATTGGATAGAAGTCATTTTATTGCAGATAAACGTCCTTATACGCTATAAATTTTGTAATACGGCAATTCTCGAATAGGTAATGCGTGTATTTTGATTAGTTTACTCTAGCGAACGGAGGCTTTTGCCTCCATACGGAATTTAAAATACATCAACGGCATCAATTTCACTTACCCTTACCATTTATTGTCGAAACTTTTCAAGGGAATTTGTAGTTAATAGAAGCTGATTGGGGGAAGATGGTTTAAGATTCATTAGTTGCAAGAGCATCAGCAGTTTAATAAGATAAATTTTCTGTTTCTTTGATCTATCTAAGCAGTTTGTATTCCGTGACTTCGCCGGCGTAGACTAAGAAACTCGCCATAAAACTGAATAAGACTTCTCTGCCAATTCTTCGGTAACTCATATCTATTCCCTATACTATATTCCTTTCACTCTGACTCTTAAAAATTAAATTATATTTGAAATGAATTTTTCAATTCTTTTGATCACGTAGAACCAAATATTCCAACAATAAGTATTAATCGCTTTCTAATTATAATCACATTTATATTTTTTCTGATTCTTATTGATCGCTCCTAGAGAGAAGTGGCAAAACGAGGCTCCGTAGTACATCATCACTCCAATTTTTTCAGGCTGTGAAAATTTTGCGCTGTTGGCATCCGCCTCGCAGCACTCATCCCACCTAAAAATATCTTCTGTTCCTACGAACTACTTTTACCGTTCGAAATATGGAAACTGACAATCGATCTGCGAACTTTTTTCGCGGAAGCACATTCGAGCTTTCGTCTCACCACCTCGCGTTTTCTCCTCTCCTTTGGCAGGCCCGCGGCCGAAAGCGACCCGGGGCCCGTGGGCGTAGCGGACGGTGAAAGCAGGGCCAGAGGGGACGTGGGCGACCAAGCTGACACCGCCGACCCGGCCCCCAGACAGCGGCTGCCGCCAGGGGCCTTTCCGCCTCGCATCGTTGGGCCCGGCTCACCCCGTCCTCCCGGACAGTTCCCGCCGGGATTCGAACCCCAGACTGGACAGTTCCCGCCCGGACAGTTCCCACCAGGATTCGAATCCCAGACAGGGCAGTTCCCACCCGGGTTCCCACCCCCGGGGGCTTACGACGACGCCTTGGATTCCTTGCCTCCTCCGGGGGCGTATCCCGGTCCCTTTCCGGGGCAGAACCCTCAGAGACCCCGCCCAGGTCCTCCTCCGGGTCGTCCATACCCTCCGGGTCCTTTCCCGCAGAGGCCTTTCCCGGGCCAGAGACCTCCGAGGCCCCCTCCTCCGCCGATCGGCGACCCCTCGCTCTTCAACGCGTTCCCCTTCGCCCCCTTGCCAGCGCCCACGGATATTATCAACAGGGCAGTCTCCTCCATCACGGATTTCGATGACCAGCGGTGCGTCCCTCGTCTGCTGTGCGAGTGGACATCAGGTTCAATGCCGGGCGTTTACAACAATGGTTACCGGCCGTACCGACCGGCCTATCAGACCGAATCGTTCGTAGGACAGGAGCAGCTCTTACAGTGAGTATTGCATGGTTACCACTATATGTTACGAGGTATTTTGGTAGTGTTGATGGTAATGGAAGTATGAAGAGGGAAAGCATTTGCGATGCGGCTTAAGGGTGGATTCAGAAGATTTTTTGGGGCGGCTGGAAATTTCTGGGAGTGCAAGAAACATATAGTCATGCTCGGGTGTTATATGAAGATATTTTGGTCCCCGGGGTGACAAATTCTAAAACAAATATTTATAACAAACAAATAGTTTTCAATTCATTTCGTTATTTTTACCTAATTACTGTTTCTATGAGGGAATTAATCATAAATGTCATTCGGTTTCGCATTTTTACCAAATTAGCCTCATACAACTGTTTCTTTGAGTTGGGGTGGGGGATTTCCTCCTTTCCACAATCCCTGGATACGCTACTCATCCCACTAAAAGTGTAACAATTGCGTCTTTGCCAGTAAGTGTTCATTACGTGAGGAAAACGTATGGCTGAATAGAATAATGGTATTGATTTTAGTGTTTGTATTAAACGCAAGGAGAGTAAATAAACAACAGAATTCTTTTTATTTTGCTTTTATAGCATGTGCTAATCTATCTTTGTAAATATTTAAACTTCAGTTTACCTAGTACAATAAGAGTAATATCAGCTGCGGTGTGGTTGAATTTATTACTTATCACATTAAAGTGAATTTTTGAAAAATTCTCTTCGATTATTTTTAATAAATTCGCAAATAATGAAGAAACGAAGGAAAAGGAAAGGAATATGTTAAAAAATAACTGGAATTTCTTGTCGGCGTAAAAAATAAAGATTTCGAATGTTTGAATGAGACGTAGTTACAATAGACTCATTACCAATCATGCCTAAAATATTGATTTTATAACAAATTTTACTCCAAAATCAACTCCTTTCCTTCATTTCACGGGAAGCAAGTAATGGAAAATCACCTCACAAGTTTCATTCCATGTTATATTTGACCGGAATGTATCCCTACTGATATACATAAATATTTTTGTCTGAGGAAAACATTTTGATACTAAAAATGCATTGTTTTGAGTTTGGTGCTTGGGTATCAAAACCAGGCAGGCAAATGCAGTAGTACGCGTATTCTTAGTTTATATTATCAAAATTTATAGCTCTATCTTCCATAAGTAGGTACTGACTTTTTTCGTGCATAAAATTCACATTTATCTCTTTTCAATCCCTCTTTAGGCTTTTGGCGGCGTTAACATTGGGCAACCCTCAAGGATCACCTCTTTCCTTCTTCGGTGGTGCCGCGCTCTTGGGCATCTCATCAAGAGGACGCCCGGAGAACTGTTACAAAGCCTTCCCGGATTGTCCCCAGAGATCGGAAAGACTCTTGGAATACTTGAACAACCACAGAGGAGGATTTTTCAAGGCCGTTGGTGACCCTCTGAGATCTGCATTGCCCGGTTCCCAATCTCCTGACGGTCCCGTTCCTAGGCCTCCGCGTCCTCCTCTTAGACCACTGGGCCCGGGTTATCCGGGTGGACCTCAGCGACCTTATCCTCCTCAGGGACCCGGCCAACCATATCCCCAGGGCCAGTTGACCCCTAGACCCCTCAACTACTACAGCAAATCCAACGGGGACGGTACGGTGAACAGCACCGACGTTGATTATCCCGAATTGGACAATACTCTCGCGGCCAGTGGCCAGTCTGAGGCTCGCATTCAGATCCATCCAGACCGCGTGGTGGGACAAATCAACGCGTACCAGCCGCAGCGAGTCGTCGACTGGCGTCTTCAGCAGGGAAATTACGGAGCCACGTCCGGTGGAAAGAAGACGATATTCCCTCCCGCTCAAAATGCGGTGGGTAGTGATGGTTACCGCAAAGGGCCGAGGAAGGGTAAAAAGGTCGTCCAGACCTTCTCCGATCCTCAGGAACCAGTTCCTGTCTTCCAAAACCCTCCATCACAAATGCTGTTCCCCGACAGGACTGGCACCGGGGATTTGAGACTGGACAATTGGGAACTCTTCGGAACGAAGAAGAGGCCTGGTCAGGACACCAGTTCCAATCGTGGAACTAGATTTGGCCGAATATATTTTCCGAGAGAGGTCCAGGCCGTAGAAAGCAGGCCTGGGGAAATCAATACTAGGCACTATGTCATATTTCCCGGTCCGGCCAGCTGATTTTTTTAGTATATCAACCCGTGTCACTAACGCATTAAGCAACGACTTAACTTGGCGTTACTATGGATTTTGATGCTATAAAGGAGCGTTTGTTGGTTCACAACAACTTAAAAGTGTCGTGACTCCGATGGAGATAGTCATTTGTTGAGAAAAGCTCCAATTTCTCTTGAAATTAACAAGCAGCAAGGAGGATATTTCTATCAATCTAAAGACGTGCACACTACAGTTATGCGCTCTAAGATCGATTTCACAATGGTTGCGCGGTTTGTGCCGAGATTGAAGGAATTTTAATTGATTGGTCTAGTTCATAGTAAGTCATGTTACGCCAAATTAAGTAGTTGAGAACGGGACTTAAAGCCTCCTTCTCAAGAGCTTAACTTAGCAAAACTATGGAGCTGAAAACGTCTGTATCATCCAACCATCACTACTGTATTCCTTGTAATCAGTCAATAACTCTTTGTATTCAGGAATTCCATGCAAATGTCTTAGTTCAATATTTTACCATGATTGCGATATCTCAATGTAACCAATCAATGAATGAAATGGTTTGTTATCAATTATTTTTGAGCATTGGTTCTCTTAAAATTATACTTTTACTCCATAGAAATTTCAATGCCGTAGTTCACATTTATCGCAGACAAATTTTATTATAAAACTTGAAGAATATATTCTCAAGTTCAGTTTAATTAAGCGTACATTTACTTAGTATCATTATTTGTTTCCATCACTCCCTCTGATAAAACCTTCTAGTCCATGGAGTCTATAGAACACAGGTGTCTTATGTATAGAGATTTTATGTTGATAACTGGCGAAAGTTTTGTTACGGCGAACCATAAAATTAAGCTCTACGTTCATGGGAAGTACCTAACTTTGGAGGTCGTAATTGCGGGAAATACCTTGAATTATCAAAAATTTATTGAGTTGGAGTGGATATTAATTGCTGGATTACAGTACTATACTAACCAGTTTTATTTCAGTGAATCAATTTATCTCGATATTTCACATTTCCAAACCTGGTGTTTAGTGCATTTTTGTGTAACTTGAAGTAAAGTCGATTAGACTTAAGACTGGATTATACACATCGAATTTACTTCCGGAAAGAGGGTTTAAAAACTTTTCAAGTCCTTGTAATTAGGAGATTTGTCAGTGGGTTACCCCCATAATAATGAGTGGTTATGGTGGAGTGTATTGTACATATGTGTATGTAAATTATTCCATAATGTTTGAGAGCATTGATGTGTTATGAATTCTAAGAGAATTAAATTATTTTGTATAAAAATTAATCGTACGTCACTGCCAAATACACCTTCAGCCTTCTTAATAATGAATCATCATCTGTTTTGAGGATATACATGTACACGGAATAACATGTATTTCTATTGCCCGAAGCAAGATATTTGATTCATGAATTGCTATTTTTTACGGTAAAGGCGAAAATTATCCGTATCGATTCGTCATAACCCCTTTCATTCATCGTTCGTCCGTTGGTTCCATTGCGGTCTATAAGTAACATGTATTTGAATTATTCACCTTGTATTTACTTCCTGCACAGAACCTTGTAGTTCCTGATACTTTGAATAACTTCTCGTATGTTTTTAATTGAAAATTAGGGCATCAAATGCAGCCAAATCTTTACAGTTTATTCTTAACCCATTTACTGCCAAAGTTGCGAAAACGCAACATTATTGAGAAATGCAAAAAAATTGTTTCAATTAAGTTTTATTCACATAGAATTCCCTTTTTTCGATATAAGTAAGTTTAAACTGACTTTTAATGAGATAACAATGGCATTTCATAGGTATTTCGATATTTAAAAAAATACTCAAAATGTGTCAATTATCAAGTCACCTGTTACGCAAGATAAATATGTTATCCTAAGAGTAACTATTCTCTTTATTAAGTTTTTTGTTCGTCCATATGAACGTCAAAATTTCAATTAATAGATGTTACAGCTTATATTTCGCCATAAAGTCAACATTAGGCGAAAATCGGATCGGGAACATAAAGTTGCGTTTTCGCAACTTTGGCCGAATTCGGTATCTAAAGGTGGTTATGCAACCTGCATGACCATATATTGCCATCCCGTAGGAATATGCCGTTTTTACTATCAGATTTTACTGTCCTACGGCTTTAATGCCACGTGTTTGATTTCGCTTTAAATTTTGGTGCTTATGTTATTCAGACGTCTTTAGGGTTCAACCAGGCGATGGGAAATGACTTCGATCGAAAGTTAGGCTTGGAAGCAAGTGTTATTATGGAATTACTCAAGGTTATCCCTGAACCCTCTAATCATCGTATGTTTTTCGATAACTTCTTTTCATAGAGCAGACTATTCATTGTTTTGAAAGAAAAAGGATTTTTTGTCACTGGAGCCATCCGTGAAAATAGAACGGAGGAGTGCCTGATAGAATATAGTAAAACCATCGGTGTAAAACCAAGAGGAACAAGAATTTTATGAAGCTGTATGTCTTATCATTGTTCGATGGAATGATAATTCGGTTGCCAACGTAGCTATCGATACAAGTCGGCGCTTCCATTGGGCACTGGGAAACGTTTCATCAGAAAAAAGAAAAAACTATTCCACAGTCTCGAGTTATTGGGGAGTTTAGTAAATACATGGGAGGTGTGGACCTACTTGATAATGCAAATCCGATTTACCGCCCTAGAATTCATGGGAAAAAAGGTCCTAGTTTATCACTTACTGGACAGCGTTTGCGCTAACGCCTGGAAACTGTACAGGTTATGCAACGGAAGTAAATGCCACTGGTAAACTTAAAATCATATCTAGCAGGGACGCATCTAAAAAGTGAACTGAATCAGTCGGTAGATGACGTACCCCTATGCCATTCATGTCAATAAATATAGAAAAAGGTAGGCCGGGGATTCGTGAAGTAAGAAAGGACGAATTTGGCCATGTAGCTCAAAAAAGTGAGACCAGAAGAAGTTACCGACGCGACAGCCAAACTATAAATGAATGTACAAAATGTTGCGTTCCGTTTCACTCAAAATGCTTTCATGTATTTCATAAAGAGTCATAAATTGTAGTAATTCAATCTGCAATGGTCAAATTAATGTCAATTAAAAACTTTTAAATACATACTCTTCCGAAAAATATTCGCTTTGACTCATTTCTTTCAAGCCGTAATGTATGTCTATTTTATAGTGGATTTAGGTTAACTAATAAAACATGTCATTGGAAACATAATATTTAAGAATTTTTATTACCCAATATGTCGATATCTGTTATATACGTGGTATAAAAAGACGTAGGATTATATCTGACGGTAAAAACGGCATATTCCTACGAGACGGTAATATATGGTAATGCGGGTTGTATAACTGCCTATAGATAGAATCGGCCAAAGTTGCGATAACGCAACATTTAGTTTTTACCATAAGCAACTTTTTTTGAAGGCCTATATTTTCAATTTTCCTTATTTAGCATGTTATTAGGCAAAAAGAAGCGAAAAAATTATATATTTTCAAGTATTTCTTTGTTCGGCCGGTAATGGGACTTCGTGTGGCATAACGTGGTATGAAATAGCTTCGTTGTGCTCCAAGTACCCTCCCAAGGTAATAACACGTTGTGTAAGTATGGATAGGGTTCTCGTTATTTTTTCGCTGGCGTTCCGAAAGCGACGAAGAATCTCGTCATTGAGGTGCGTCAACTTGAACAATTTTAAGTTGTACCATAGGTATTTGGTACCACGTTTGGAGTTGTTGTTCGTATCTTATTATGAATGGACGTATCGTAATGTTTGTTTCAGTAAAGTTATATTTTAAAAATTAGCTTTTAAACCATGTGTAAATTGCCCAAATTTACACATTTTTTCAATTTCAACACCTCTACACATGTGCGTTGTTCCTCTAAATGCCACGGTAGGCAACGTTTTGACGCACCTAGAGCTTTGCGCCCTCAGCAAACTCCTCTACTTCGGTTCAAAAGGTTCTATTCAGCGGGACGAACTATATAAGAAGGCCGTGGGTTATCGCAATCGGAAAAACCGCTGAATTAAGTGGGAGGACCCCAGTGTGGAGATTGGAGAGAGGGAGGAGGTGCTGGTGAAAGGCTTTTCGAGGGACACGCAACTTTTGAAAACCACGAAACTACTGAAGGGCAAAAAAATGGAATAAAAAGTATTCAGGGAAGCAAGGTCAAGAATATGATGTGTGAACCGTGTATGGATTCAAGTTGAGTATCACATTCGGTGAGAATTTGTATCTAAAGGCCGTTTCACAGGGGCGCGGAATTGTGCAGGTTATAACTATATTAATTTTTAAAATTAAAATTCATGGCGAGGAATTGCACGAATGCATGCGTGCACGAAATTAAGGCCGTTTTACACGGGGCACGGAACTGCGCAGGTTAGAACTGCATTAATTTATAAAATGGCGTGGAATTGCGCGAATGCATAAACGAAATTAGAACAGGGGCTATTTAGCCATCTCACGTCCACGCATTCTCGCATGTGTTCTAGCAATTCATCGCTTTACACGACGCAATTTTGACTGCGCCTGAGTACGCACGTCAGATCGCGCAAGTACGTGTAAAACGGCCTAAAGACTTGATGAGTAAGGGGCGTGGAAAAACTGCTGGAACTTTACGACTGCTACGGCCATTTTTGAAGAATCCGGTATAGCGCACCAAACAGCAAAAAAAGCGTTGGTATGAGGTTACAGAAAAATATCCTTCTCTCCGCAGTACCCAACTTATCGCAAACTGCTGCTCTGAAGTGATTAAGATCAAGGAGAAATGTATCCACCGTTAGGGGATGTGAGCAATGCAAGTACTTGCCAATGGTTATGCGTACTCGAAGTGATGTCCTCGTAGGCTTAATTGCTCAATCATACGATCACAGACTAATTTCGCGACCCCTTGATTACGCCATCTTTTAAGGATGAGTGTGATCACTACATACATGAAGATAAACTTCTCTGTGATCATATGGAGATCAGGAAAAAATCACTCACTCAGTGCTTTAGCCTGAATGTTGGTTTGGATTGGTAAGACTAGAGCTCTCCCAGACTCAACCACAGGTGAGTGAATATCATATATTCAGGGTTTTGAGAGCCAGCTTCTTTCCGAGGGAAACCTCGTTCCCTTCGGGAAACGTGACACCCCTAAATCACCAAAAAAGTGCTATAACGACTTAGCTGCCACGCTCCCCTTCTTTGTTCATGACTTTTCCCAAATCTAAAAAAATGGCCGGCCTCGTACGGATCATGAGTACTTTAGAAAGCCTCTTAATGAATGGTTTTCGATTTTTTCAAGCTGTTCATCGCCCTTAGTGAATACCTCTTTTATATCGTAGTTTAATCTCCATGCAGTTCGATGTTTTTGATTTTCGTATAAAGAGTATTACGAAATCTGTAGTGCTGTTACTTTTATATCTCTTAAAAAACTTTTCGCGGCAAATTATTCCAATAATTTACTGTATGGGAGTGGTGGCATTTATTCAGAGTCAATTCTTCTGTTTTTTATTGGGCTCCATTTTTCTGTGATATCTGGTACACTATTTCTTTACCTTTCCATCCCTTTTTATGGATTCAGGTGACGTTTCTTCGATTTTACGTAACGTGAACAATAATAATTGGTGGGCGCTTCTCCAAATCTTTAGAAATGATCAATCCTTGAACCGATATAAAAAAAATCAAAGAATGCCGACCCACTTACAGTTAAATAGTTATTTTTTAAACAACCTATCCCTAAATATGTACCTATACTGCATTTTCCTTCCTAATGTGTGAGCTGGCGATTGCATTATGCGTGCGAAGTAAAACTAATCGCCCCCCAGTGATTCCTAAATTCAATATCTTCCCTGAAAGATATGAGAGATTTTGTTAATTATTTTTTTAAAAATTAAGCTCAGACATAGTCTCTCGAAATTTTTCCATAAGTACCTACGAACAGCAACTCTGGGATCATACGGGAAAATGCTGTAACTGTGACGGTTGCCATTTACTATATTTGTATATTCAATAAATTGTCCATGAAAGGTTAATAGTAATTTAAATTCTTAGCAGATGCGAATGCTTTTTCATAATACCGTATCACTGGCACAGGTTTGGAGGCCTCGGGTTTATCCTTAATATTGCTGTGCTGTATTGCATCAGGCGTTGAGCTTTCTCTCAAACAATGGAAAGCTGGCAGTGACTATTCAAAAAGCCTTTTTGCGTGACTCATGCGTAATCTTTAAGTTAGCTCTGAACTTAATTTATTATTTAACTTGTGGGGCTTTAAGAAACAGTATAATGAAATCACGCAGTAAATTTTGAAACTTATTACGCTCATATTTTATAAAAATACTTCAATTCCTCACTCGTGAACGTGATTATGACCGACAGGGTAGGTGCTACATTGGAATTCTTACATGAATCCCAAAAAAAAACTATTGGGTACTCAATGAATATTGAATTTGAGTATCTACCTCTGTCGTATTTTGTTTACTTTCCATTGTTTAAACTTATTGGGCTTCACAATATTCCAAATATTCTCTTTAATACATCTCTGGAATATTCTCTCGCAACATGAGATGCTCTAGACACCCCATAGTTATGGAGCAACCTATGTGGTTATGTTATTCTGAGGTAAGAGGAAAGTGAACGTCTTTTTTGCTCCCGTCTTAAGACTCTCCACTCTCCCCTCCTCTTTTCCGCTGGCCTCATTCCTGGCACAACAGTAGGCATAACCGATCTCACACAAGTTCTCGTCTGCCGCTTCGCCTGGGAAGTGCATAATGGCCTTCCCTCTTTTCGGTGAGTTTTCTTTCGTTGAAATATTGTGCATCCATTGTGTTACAATTCTGCGGTTTATTAATTCTCGGAAGTGAGAAAAGGAAAATGCTACTGTGAAATGCGGTGTGTTAAATAGTGAGAAATTATCGTTTCCAATTCTTTACGTTCACTTCATATGTAATCCTACGGATACTCCTTAAGATCCTCCATATACTTGTAACAACAGCAAAATTTCGTTATAGTTTGCCTTCGCTACGACCAAAGTTTGCTGTCAATGTATTTTCCTGCAGCGTACGCCAAAGGCACTAAAATTTCGCGTCAGAATCCTATTTTTCGCCATTCATAAATTTGTGTAGGAAATTCTCTGACGTAGACGGTGATATCAACGCTCGGATTATCAAGAGTGGAACACTGGAGTGGTTGGTACTATTTAACTCAGTGCTTCAACAAGATTGGCTTGGATGGCAGAGGGTAGAGTTCGCTCCAAACCAAACCATAGATGTGAGACTTATAGCTGTGCAGGATAAGGAAACCAATCTCTGTCTGGGACAGCTCATGAGGATTTAGTTATTTGATCGTGTTCAAAGTGGTTCAAAGGCCTTATCACCCATAGATCAGTGGTCATGCATTCTACCCTCCTGAATACCACGTTCCGTGGGGCCAGTGGCGCAGCGAGAGGGGGTGGTTTGGGGGATAACCCTCCTCCCCCAGAGCTCAGAGAAATTTTTAATTTAAATCCATTTTACTTAATTGCATTAATATTACTAATAGAATAGTGTAAGAGTTTATAAAATATCCCTCAGAAAGCCGTAAAACTCACTATTTATCCTAAAATTTTTCTTGGGGAGGGCCCCCGCAACTCCAGATTACCCTGGCGGGTATGCCATACCCCCAGACACCCCAGTATTAGTTGCGCCTAATACCACTCCTAGCCGTAATTCCTAGCTGCGCCCCTGCGTGGGGTAGTTAGTGGTTGATGGTTATCGAGGGATTCATACAAAAAATAATAACTCTGCAAAATATTCCATTTTAATAATAAAAAATTTTCCCTGTCTTCCAGTTTTTCCGTTATTATTACTCTCCGGTGAACATGTATTCTGTCGAGAATCGGCCCCAAGCAGTGCTCACCAGGTCATGAAAATTAGCAATGGATTTATGGCAGAGCTCTTTCAGGTAAGTTCATTTTAAAACAAGCGCTTCAGGTCTTCTTTATTTGATGAGTAATATGAAATATATTGATTTTTTGCTTTAAGCCACGAAAGTATGAATTCGTGGAAATTTTAAGTGTACCTAAATGAATTTTTAATCATGCATGTGGTGGACGCGTTGATAAAAATCGGAAGTGAAATTGAAAGTCGGAAGGGGAGCGCTTTGTGGCAGGGCCGCTCAGGCGGGATGTATGACGCTAATTGCGCCACAAAAAAATATGTGGCGGAGAATTTATGGGACTTTTAAAGTATATACACGCCGCAAGAGTTGTTAATTTTGTGATGGAAAACGCCATCTGCATTGGGGGGATGGACAGTGTTCAAGTTCATTGTGCAATGTCCATTGGACACTCCTACACTGAAAAGACCCATTTTGACGTCCCATTCGATAGTTCCAGTTAGCCATTGGTGTGCACATCGCCCCAAAGACATAGTCGTTGACTAGACTGTAAAATCCTCTGATGCTATTTATGGGGCTGAGGCCTAAGTCAAATGTCAAATGCCAATCAACTATTCTCTTCATGCGTCAAAATTGAACGATTGCCATCGGCATATAGATTATAATAGATAAAAAACTATTTTTTTATACTAATGAACCAATGGTGAATAATTTTGCGTTCAGTCGGTCGCAATATTTTTGGTAAAGTTGAAAAAACATTTGCGACTGCTTTAACCCCTAACTCTCTGGCTCCATAATTGGCCAGGTTTGGGGTTAGGGGTAGGGATGGGGACGGTCTGACTCTTCCTCGTGCGTAAAAGAGAGCTGCACTTCGGGGGTCCACTGAGAGCGGCACTGTGCGGCCAGGGTCACCAAACTCATGGACCGTCTAAGGCAGCACACACATTGGCTTGGTATGCCGCAAGTCGGCAGCATGTATTTAAAACCATGCCGTGGCGTAACTATGGAGGGGGATGAGGGGATGTATCTCCCCCAAAGCCACAGAGATATCAAAAAATAATTTAAATTTCTTGTCCGGATTTTTTACATACTAACTGCGTCTGCTTAAAGTTAAATTATAAGTGCCAAAATGATGTAAAATGCATTTTCAGGCATGTTATTTTTCAAAATTTTACCTTAAATCCCCGTTTCCAAGGGAGGTTGCCCCCTCAAACTCCCCTCACCTTCTCCCAAAGCCCCCACATCTCCCCCATTCCCTCCCAAAGTATATTCCTAGTTACGCCATCGGCACCATGTTCTTTTACTCCGTCAGTTGACAACCCGGGATGCTTGTTGCATGACTTAAATTAGTAAAATATTCAAATATTGTCATATAAAAAGTCCTACATATACTTGCTTATTCATTTTTGTAGACATAGCCCATCGTTGAACACCGATGCATCAGGTGGCTTGAACTGAGATTCACAGATAACAGAAAGATTGAAAATTCTGACATGGTTTTATGAAGTGCAGAATTCCTTAGTCCATTCATCCTGAAATTTTATCCTTGAAAGACCATTCTCATCTCCTCATATCCCCTATTGGCTCCTGGTTATTTACTTACCTTATAGTCTTGTTCAAATGTGATTAAGTGAAGTGGCCTTTAATAACTCGTTGAAAATTACATATATGTACCTAATATTTTTATCATCTCATTTACGGCACATCACTTTCATATTTTCTTTTAAATATAATTTTTTATTAATCCTATGCATCACAGCTGAGGTTTTTGCGAGACCACCTTTGGTCCTCTGATTACCATTGGAAAACCCTTGATTCTGTGAGATCTAAGTTTTAAAGAGTACACTGATTTACACCAATAAAATAGTAGTTTTAAATTCTCAAGGGACGAAAAATGGGTGCGGATAATCCACAGACTGAATAGATAAAGCCAGTGGCAGATCCAGGATAGGGACAAGGGGGGGGTTAAAATTCCAGCAGTAATGGGGGTCTGAAAAAAATTACCATTCTTGTATAAATTGGATACCCAAGGGGAGGCTATAGCCCCCTTAGACTCTCTCATAGATCCACCACTGGTTAGAGCCAGGCATTAAAAAATAACTGCACTTCGTTTAATGGTATTTTTTGTGTTGTTCTTTCAAAGAATCTGGACATATGCTAAAGTAGGACACTTCAGCGCTTTTATTTTTGCCAACTACTTTCTTGTGCAGTAATAGTTGATGAACTGATAGAACAATAGTTTTGACAGAGCAATCCATTTTCCTGAAGTTAAAGTTACTCTTCATTTTCTTCAGGCATTCAATGAGGATCATGAAAATTTAGTTTTTTCTCCATTCGGATTTGCAAGCAATATTTTCATGCTCTTGGAGGGTTCATCAGGCGAAACTGCATCCGAAATCGAGAATGCATTCCATTTCAACAATGAATCCTTGGGCAATATGAGGTCTGGATTTGCATATTACTATGACATATTTGAGGTAAGTTTGAGTGGTAGGATAGTACAAATAAAATAACCTTACTTAGGAATATTGTGCCCATATTTTTTGCTCTAATAAATTGAATTTGATGTTAAATGTCTCCAGGAAAATAAGGGTGACAGTGAGGCAGCTGGTTCTTATAACAAAATCGTTGTGGAGAAGGACATCCTTTTGAGACCACTGTATAAGGATCTGATGACATTGATATACCGAGCTAATATAACTGAAACACCAGGAAATGGCTCAGGTATGGTATTGCTTCAAGTTATGATCACATTGATAAGTTCATTTATGCATTTCAGGAAATGTATGTGAATGCCGGGTTGTATGTGTTGAGATAACATTTTAACCTATGGGCACCCCAGAATTAATTCCCCAAGGTTGCCCTTCACCATTGGGTTTAATTCTAACCCCCTTCAAATTACTATCACCACACGGGCATGCCAGGTACCAAGTGGAGCTTTTTTCTGATATCCATATGGGTACACTAGGCGTTCAAAGGCTTGACATTCAGCATGGAATTATTTCAGACAGCTGGCATCAATTAATAGCCCTCTATATTGTCATCAAAGGTCAAGCACCTTCAATGTTCTTTCAATGTGAGCCAAAGGGAGTCTAAACAAATTAACCTGTATTCATGGGTATAGTGGCGTAACTATGGGGAAGAATGAGGGGATAGATCTCCCCCCAAAGCCCAAGAGGTATAATATAATATAATATAATATATAATATAATATTATATTATATTATAATATTATATATAATATAATAATATATAATATAATTTTGGTAATATTTTATTTTTCCTTTCAACTACTGCTGAGGATAAGAAATCTGGGATTCTCTTTACAGGCCTAGAGTTGCATAGTGATGTGGGAATACTTAGCCATTGGCGGGATTTTGAACGACTTCCTGTCTACGTATTTTTATCCCATGAAACAGCAGCACCCTTTTATTTGTCTAAGAGTGAATCATCATCCTCTGAAAATGAAATCTATGTTCCCATGATACCTCAAGTTGGCGTATTCAGGAATGGATATGACAAAAAGATGAAGTGTTCTATTGTTGAACTGCTGTTTGAGGTAATTATCATCTTAGTATTAAATTAGACATAGATGGAATGTTAAGCTGTCACCTAACATATCTAAGGAAAGTACTCTATTTCTACTTTCATTTGAATTAATTACTCAACACAAAGTTTCACTGCCGACCTTTCCTCGAAATTCAATAAGTAGATGTTTTCACATGCTAAACAAACCCAATCAATACTCACCTGATCATTTCACTGATATCCAAAAAATGATGGAAAACCAGATGGAGCTGGTCTGCATAAAAAGTACAATTCAAAGAATAATATCAAACTTCGGCTTGTCACAAAATTTCACAATAGTCAAGACTGGGACTAGTTGGCATTTATGGTAGATTGGCCCTAAGCTTTCAGTTCTTTCCATAAGCCTCTGCGGACCTCTAACGTCTTTTCCTTAGTAAGTGAACTAATGTTTGACTGAATGACTTGTCCTTCAGTAGGTACCATCCAATAGCTTTCCTTCACCTATCCCGTTAAACCTGGCAGATATTCCATACCCCACAGACTCCGCATTAGCTGCACCTAAACCAGCTTTTTTTTAATGGAGAAGCCGTTCATATTTTTCTGCAGCAAAAGTTGACTGTCTTAAACATTGAAAGTAAAGTTTTATCATTTCAGTCATGTTTGTCTGTTGCGTACATCTACGAGAGACTACCAATCATTTCAACATGGCAAAAAGTAGTGATGAAGCCTTTCATATTAATGTATCACATTTCTGCGAACCAGGTCCCCCAAGTCAGGTATTTAAATAAATAGATATAGTGTAACATTTTGAAATATCCACTACTAACTTAACAAATAATTTCAGTACAATTCAAAAACAAGCTCTATATTTTGTAACTTGGGAGCAAAAAACAACATCAAAAAGCCACCATGACCATTACAATACCATTTGTACTACCCGTACTACCGCTCACTGAGCCAATGCCATGAAATGCACCAGTGTGGATCTTGAGTCCTGCCGTATCTCTTCCTCCCGTTATCTTGTCCTCTCGTAGGCGCCTCCTTTTCTCTGCGTTCTCTTCTTCTCCCTGCCGATCTTGAATTCTGCCGTATCTCTTCCTCCGCTCTCTCAATACACCGTTACTTTAGTCTTTCTCCCGATCTTTCTTTATAACACATCTACCTCCTCCTTCTCTCCATACACGACTCCCCCTTTTCCGTTCACAACAATCTCCCCGTCCCTCACTACCATTGTTAGTTTTAAATTATTTACAAACAACATGGTGGCTTGTTTCCATTATGTTACAATAGTAGAGTCCATATGCTTTAAAATTGCTACAGCAATGAGGAACTATTCGACGCGGCAAGAAAATTAAATCATTCTAACAAGAAAAAACATAGTATGTATTATGTTATTAAGGAAATACATATGAATGAATTAGTCAGCATGTATTTGTGCAGACAATTAGTGATGGCTTTTATGTATTCCAGGCAAAATCAGTCAGCCTCTTGCTCTTGATACCTGATGAAACTGAGGGACTGAAATCGATCATTGAGAATTTACCAAGTTTATCGATACCATTCTTATTGAATACTCTCACTCAATCTGAGGTTGAAGTGTCTATGCCACAAGTGGCATTTGTGAATCAAATGCTTGACTTTTCACCAATCCTTAAAAAGGTAAGTTAACAATGAAATTTTTTCTCAAATATTTTCTTACATTTATCCCATGCTTGGGAGAACTCTTGAGATATGTATGCATATGTATTTTATATGTACTTGAATTTAAACAATTTATACAAAAAAAATTGCAGATGAAGGAGTATAACTGTATGTCACAGCCATGCCCTTGCACATGATTCATTAAACTAATTCAAAGAACAGTACTTCACTTTTTTATTAATTTTTTCATTTTGGAAGTGTGAGGACTGGTCTCATGTATAGTTGATGTATTTACACCCAAAACTGCAGTACTGGGCTTGTCAATTCCCTATTCAAGATTATGGATATGTGCTTTAGGGGACATACATCTCACTAATACAAAGCAAGTTCCTACTAAATGAGGATGCGTATACACACTAACCAGTGGCGCAGCAAGGGGGGGTTTGGGGGATAAAACCCACCCAGGCCTTAGAGAAATTTTTAAATTTAATTAATTTTACCTGATTGGATGAATAATAGTTATAGAATAATGTACAGATAAAATAAATATCCTTCATAAAGTGGTAAAACTCACAATTTTGAACCATTTATCTTGAATTTTTTCTGGGGGAAGGCCTACGTACCTCCCGCTTAACCTGGCAGGTATTCCATACCCCCAGACTCTGGTGTATTAGTTGCGCCTATAACCCCCAGGCTTATTTCCTACCTGTGCTCCTGACACTAACAGTTGCATAAATCTTGTCTTCAGCATAAAACTAAAAAGTTCATAATTTGATACTTTTTCATCAGAGAGGTATTGGGAAAGCCTTTGATCCAGAGATCGCTGACTTCTCACAAGCTTCAAGTGGCAAAAGTTTATACTTGAAGTCATTGACACAGAGCTCATATTTCACCTCATCGTTTTCATCAATCAAATCAGTAGCTGAAGGACTGCCAAAACTCAGTAAGTCGCATGAGCCTAACAACTCTTTACTTCTGAGCTTGTTCTTCAAATGTAATGCAGCATCGAATTTGCCATTGGAGTATAAATGATTTTTAATGCTTCTCTTTTCAGAACCCAAAGAATTAAGGAGAAAACGAAACACAAACCGCCTGTCTGCCAACCACCCATTTTTATTCTTCATAATTTTTCGTGAAACAGGCCTCATCCTTCTTGCTGGAAAAGTAGAAAGCCCGACACAGACTCCATAGCCTTCTGAGATATGTAATCGATATTTTTCATTACTTACAAGTTTCAGTATGACAAATTATCTGAAAAATGGAATCAGTCTAAGGAACAGTTCCCTCACTTGGCAGCATAGGCCAAGGTTGATTGATTTTAACACCAAAGATACTGTCAGCATCCTTGAAACTATTGGCTTGTGACCACAGGCATTAAAATGTTAACAAATAGTTTGGAGCATACAATATCCCACAATCTCTGCATTATGTTTTTCCTTTAAAGATCATCACAAGTCAGTATTAATCAGGGAAGAGACTCTCAACATTTTGTATTAACTATGTTGTTTCCATAATAAATTAAAAACAATGTATCATTGTTGCTACGAGGAAATATGAATAGTATTCTTGTTTTGTTCCATGGCCAACAAAGGTTCAGCGAACTTCATGAAATTAACACCTTATCCAAGTGGCAGTCTGGCTGAATTGCCTCATTGAAAAACATGCATGGGCCAGAGGCCCAAGGCAACTTAAAGGGCCTCTAAAGGCAAAGTCAAAGGGCCCCATTGCAGACACTTAGATTCCATTCACCCATAGTATGCGCAGCCTGAAATATGTTTCCAGACAAGAGTTCCCAATGATGCAAGATCTCTTCTGCCTCATATTTAAAATGAATCATTACCCAAGCCATAATAAAAACATGATTAAAAATAATCTTTGTCTATAAAATAAATAATATTTTCCTAAATACGTCATTTTTATAAGTGCAGGTCATTTCTCTATTTCAATGACCAAGTCAATGAAAAAAATTATTGATAATATACATCAGAAAATTTCCAAGTCAGCATGAAAATATACCACCCATAACCTTAACCAGCAAGAGACCTACCCAAATATTGAAGTAAATCAAAAGTACTAAAAGAAACTTTGCTCCAACTAATGCTTGTGCAGATGGCATCTGATAATGTGTTTCATGCATTTTTTTAGAAGTAAAGATGGAGCAGAATGGGTAATAAGGGTCATCCTACAAGGGGGCAAGACGGTTAAATATTCCCTGAAATTTCATCAATAGGAAGAGGAAGGTTTCATCATTACCCTATGTATGACAATAAATGTATACTTTATGCAAGCTTCACATCTACAGCTACATACTACCCCTCAAGCCATTTCAATAGGTACATATTTGGTGGTGGATGTTACTGCAACATCTGTTGCTAAAAAAAATATTAAAAATGCATGATATAGATATGTATTTGACAACAGAGTCCAAACTATAATCCTACAATGATCAGATATTTTAAAAATTTCTCTGCCTGACCGTTTGGCAAAATATCTCATTTATTTTACTATTTCTATATAGCAGAGGGAGGCTCCAAGATGTTCTCATTGTTGCTTTGACTGGTATCTTTAGCAATCTAAGCTGAGGATGCAGCCTATGAGAGCAGTTGCTCCAAGCCTAATTCATGTAAAAGCTGTCCAATTCTCCCTGTTTGCTCACAGCAGTTTTAGACAAATAGGACAGCTTTCCTATGCATTTTATGGATCAGGTCTATCAGTCCAGGATTCTACTTGCTTGCTGAGAATTCAAGGTGTGGCCTGGTGAGTAGCCATTCCATCTGATAAAAAAGGCTCTTGTCATTCAGGTTCACATGATTATGGGAGTTTAATTAAGGACAATAATTAACAAATCAGATACTCAGAGTTATTTGTGTTTAATGAAATGAATTTCTTCTTAGCCAAAATGTTTCACGTGAATAGAAAATCATTTAAATTCCAACAGAAAGTGCAAATCTCAGTTACTCGATTTTCTATCCGCTTAGAATAAGAGTTCTTCGAAACAAGATACACAAATCTTTCACAAGTGTTCACACAATGATACACCTCCAACCTAATAAAATAAAAAGCACTATCTCACAGATGCACAAATAACACACACACTCACAGAGACATACTTTCCACACATTCATTTTCCACTTGAACTCTATAAAATGTACATGCTTTTGATCCAGACAGGATTCCCCTTCAGTTTTCCTCTTGATTTACTAGAGTATTCTCATTGATAAGTATGACAGCACAGAAGGGTTTAGGTCCTCCTGGATACAAAAACTTTGATGAGAGCTGGACCTGTGATTTCAACCAAAAAACTTGAGTCAAATACTATAATTTCACCAAGCAATAAACACAGAAAAAATAAATACATTCCAATATGATCACCACAGTGCCATCCACCACTTCCCTTATCTAGAAGTTTTTCTAAAGCCAATTTAACCATACATAGATGCTTTTATGACATGATGCATAAGTTTCATGGCATCTTTTCATTCAAGAAAACAAAATTTAAAAAAATGATGAAGCTACATATAAGTCCCCCTTACAATATCTTTAATCTGAGAGGGTTTAAAATGTTTAAAACCAATGAAAAAGACTACCTAGAGTATAAATATATGTACGCATTCAAATATATATGTATGTATCGCACGGATCCTGAGCTTCATTGCAAAAAAATCAGAAATATATGTACACACATTCAATTTGTGTACCATGGGTTATCAAATAAATTATTATTCTGCTGAAAGAATTATCTACTCCAAAGATATTCACTGCTTTCATTGATGTAGCCATTTCAACTTCAGAACCAGGGGTCTTGGGGTCGCTGCCATGGCACAGGAAATAATCAAAATAATTTACAATCTCTTAAAACTATTTATACTGTGAATATATCAAATCACAATAACATGTTATACATTATAGGTATTAGTAAAATATACTCCATCATAATAATAGATTAAAGTACAAATGCATAAAATCAGAAAAACACACTCACTGGATGCTGCTCAAGAATTTTAATTATTATGTAAAATTCTTTTACTGCTGAGCTCCTTGAGCAGGCTTTTTCCTTCTCGCCAGAACTGATGGTCTATCAAATGCTTGCTTCATGCCTGCTGCTTGGGTACTGTGGAATTTAAGGTTCTGAGCAGTATCAGACACCCATGGAGAATCAAAAGCTGTGGTGTCCTGATCAACTAAGTGAGTGTACTTAGTTCGACCACTTCTGCCAAAGTTCTTAACCTATATACAAAAGGATAATGAATGATAAGTGGAATTATATTAATAAGTACCTGAAATGTTACATAAAGAGTAGAAACGATCAAGGCACTGACCTGCATAACTTTGGGAAGAATGGTCTTGTCAAAGTGATCATCCAATGTTGCAGCAGAAAAGTCTCTCTTGTACAGCTCATCATCTTCATCCTTGAAATACAAAAAGAAAGTAAATAAAAGTCCAAGGGAATACAAAATTAATATATGTACTACAATAGAGAAATATTGCAAAAAATATTATGTTGCAGGAAATATTAAAATATATGAATACTCAAAAAATTAAGCAAGAATTTTCCTAATGATAGAAAAGAAAAACGTCATTATGTATTTCATAGCAGATATCAAAACCTGCATTTTCCGCAGACTAATAATAAGTAGTTTTTCACCAATTAATGATTTGAAGCCCTTTGGCTGAGTAAGAAATACAGAATAATGGCACAGAACTGTAAATGACACTTATTTCCCAACAAACTAGAAGCACAAAAATGCCGTGCGTAGAGTGATAGAATCTTAGAACTTAATTATTATTCCAATACAAGTACAAAGAAATGAAGCATCAAGGTAATGCCTACACCATACATGAAATTTAGCGACAAGTAACTTCATTTAAAAAGTTGAGGCAAGAAAAGTAATTATTGAAAAATAAGATACATATTAATTTTTAATGATATTTTTTCCAAATAGAAAGAGTATCAAGAAAAATGCATGGAATAGCCACAATTTTTCCCAAATACATTAGCTTTGCTCTAAAATGAATCTACAACAAGTTACCACTCAAAAATTCCCTTCAACATATATTTAAACATTTTAATGCAAAAGCTGAAGATATAGATATATGTATATATATTTGCACTTACCAAATAGAAAACTCCTCTGTGATAGTATTTCTGCAAGAATTTGTACTTTCCTTTTGAAGCTTTGTTTGTGATGAGTTTTGGATTTAGACGAGCTTCCTGTCTCCTTTCTTCTTCTGTCATATTGCGTAACCTTTCCACTTCCAACTTCTCCTTTTCCATCCTGAAGAGTACAATACATAATATGAATATTAAAGCTTTCCTAGGGAGTGTGCATATTAGACAACATTAAACACTATGAATATGATAAGGCACTACAAATAATGCACTGAAGAATAAAGCAAGAACTTCAAGAAATCATCGTTATCTATTCGGCAGGAAGGTAATGAAAGTAAATAAAAAAATGACAGAAAATTCCACACTCACTGTTCACGCTCATCACGATCTCTCTTGATTCTCTTAAGCTCTCGTAACTTCCAAGCTTCATACTCAGCTTCCTCATCTGCACCATCATCTGTATCAACGTCAGCCAATGAGGCTAATATCTGATCTTCCCCAGTGGTCACTGTTCCCACACCAACAGTGACTCCACCACCAACACCAGGAGCCAGCCCAAGGGCACCAAGCCCCACGGCTCCCAAACTAAGACTACCAGCCGCAGCTGTGCCCAACACACCAACTCCTGATGCCACCTTTTCATTGACTTCCTTACGTATTTCCTCTTCAACCAGCTATTTAAGACGGAGAGACAGAAGAAAAACATGAGTAAGCAAACTAGCATGTCCTTTACACACCAAATTGTAAGCTGTCCCTCCATTTTGACTCTTAATTAAATGATAAAATCACAAACATCATCTGTATTTTACTTTATTATGTATAGAAAAAAATATTTCCATTATCAGAAATCTGGTACTTGACTTAATCCTCATGGCTTGCCAGGCACTACATCGTCAACTTAAAACAATAAACGAGTCACAATAGACCGTATTTGATTGAAAGCAATAAGGGTACAACACTTCTTTCTTATCAAGGTGCTTCAAAACAGAATTATAAATAAATATCATAATTCCCTAGGTTAATCACATTAAAACTTCAGGATTCCAAAATTCCATAAAAGCTACATCAGAGTTACACGATTTTGATATGTGAAGAGGAGTGAAAAAAAAATATATACATGTCTTGTGCACAGGTGGTGACATCTATGCTTTTAAGAGTTTTAAAACAATTAATGCCTTGCCTCACACACACCCAGTTATCATATGAGTTAAAAATAAACAGTCTGAAACCCTTGCACAATAACTTTCTGGATATATGTATATTAAAAATTAAAATTAGACATTTTAGCTAGGTATTTGTAAAACAAATTGCATAAATCTATGAGGAGTTTTAAGATATTCCTAAATGCTGAATGTGATGTGAAAGTACCAGATACCGTAAAGAATGGTAAGAGAAGAGCACGAAGAACTAGTGACTCACATAAATATACGAAAATAAGTTTTTAAATTGTACCCAAGATGACACAATTTTGAGCATAAATAGATGTTCACTCTTACTCTCTCAGCAGCGGACAATTCTTGAAAAGATGTCACTGTACATGAAATGACTCTTGAGATGGAGAAAGTTTATCAGAGGAACATTTGGCAGAGGTATAGTAATGTGAAAGCCTTACCTTGAGTGTGGTTTTCCTCCTCTCCTCTGCCAATTTCTTGGCTTCAGCCTCTGCAGCTCTTTGGCGCCCAGCTTCTCTCTCCCGTTCCAGGATTGTTATACGGTCTCGTTTACGAACAAAAACAGGCTTGAGTCGAGGACCAGTTTCTTCTTCCTCTGAATCTATTGAGAATACACAGAGTTGAAATGGCTAATCATTAATCTTGTAATCTTTAAAAAAAATTAACGGAATTATCAAATGATTGATAGTTATGCACATACTAGTTTTACATGAATACAAAATTTTAAGGAATGACAAAAGCTCAATGGCCGAGAAAAATAACATGTTTTTCATCTTTTGCTAAGCCTTTGCTTTACATCCAGCAATAACTTGAAATATATTTCCTGATCTATAAACCTACCTGTGCATTCTTCGTACTCTGATGATTCTGCCTCAGAACCTTCTGATATTCTCCCATCTTCTTCTTTGTCCAAAACTTCTGGTTCCTTGAAAAATAATAAATACAGTTGGAATACACTGAATTTTACAATGAAATGATGATGAACGAGTGATACACTAATAAGTGACTTTGCATTTAGATTTTAATTTTTTGCATAAATAAAAATTAAGATTAATCCATCAAAAATGTAGCCTTTTTAATAAGAAATCATGATTTCCCTGAAGTTTTCCTCACAGATGATGGCAGTGCATAAATTATTGATCTATATTTTATAAAAATGCTTTCATAATATTGGTTTTCTAATACTTGAAGTTTTTCATCTCTCAACAAGAAACTATAGCATTAATTGTTAGAAAATATTGACCAATCGGCTAATAGTATCATAATAATATGATAGAAGTTCTGTTGGTGGATTTATTGTCTAGCATGAGCTGCACAATTCACGTGGTATTAAAAATTGCACATATCCCGTATACATTTCCCATTAACAATGTACACAGTAATTAAAATATTGGAGGAGATGGGAATGTTGTTCAAATTTCCCTCCTATTGGCACTATAAAAAATATCAAATCTCCATTTCCGCACTGCGGCAAAAGGGGTTCAATTTGTTGCAATACTTTTGAATTCAACTGTACATTGACATCCACCCTTCCAACAAGTTTGACCTTTCTCCATTCCTTTCATCCCAAAAACCCTCTCCAGCTAGGTTAAATTCTTGGCTCTGATCTTCAGCCAGCTCCCTGAAGGCTTTCATTGTGGACAGTCCATTTTTCTCCCATTTCTAACCAATAAAAGAGTTACACCAGATTTAGGGAAAGTTTAAAAACCAGTTCCCAAATTGGAAATGTTAATCATAATGGTGGCCACAATTAGTATATCTGTTTCATTGAGATAAGATTTGCTGACTAATTATAACTAATACTCAGCAACAGAAGAGAAACCAAAAAAAAACATACTTCTTGAACTTTTTTCTCAAAGAGAAGTTTCTGACGCAGCATCTGTCTCCTACGTTCAATTTCTTCATCACTGAGTTCATCTTCCTCTTCTTCATCGTCTTCATCATCGATTTCTTTCCTCCTTCTGCTTTCCATCTCCATTTCTTCCTCCATGGCATCTTCAGCATCCTCAACGTCCATCAAATCTGGCTCTTCCTGAGGCTCTTCTCCCTCATCAACAACTTCTGGAGCATGAATATGCCTAGACAAAATAATGATCATATTATCCATGTACAAGAATTACTATGACAATTTTACCTAAGTTAATATTGATAGTCGATAAATAACATTTACTGTAAAAGCTACAGCAATAGTATAATTTTCTCCTTGCCATCCGTGATGGACTGCAACGGCCAAGAATCTATTGTAACAGGAGGAATTAAAATAGTGCACTATTCTGAACAGTGGCCTGTAAATTCCAAGGTCTCTGACTTGATTTCAGGCCGCTGTTAATTTATACTCAAGAGTCCGCTCTTAATAAGCAACGGCACATTGAGAAAGCATTTTGACTTATATAAAGATTATAACAGCATTTATACTCTAACATAAACTATTCATGCGTCCTATAACATTTAACAACCGATATTTAACACTCATTTCATATCTCCCTCGGCAAATTCAGTTGAAATTCAATTTAAACGTCAATTTATAAATAGATACCTACACTTACCTTTTGGATTCTACTTCCCAGAATAAAACCAAGTGAAAATAGGAGCAGCAGGGCAAGATTAAAGTACGAGTGCAAATGAAAACCTTTAAATTACTCCATTACCTATGCCTCTCTATTCTTGCTTCCCCTTCGTCAGCTTCTTCAGTATCTGCAGTTGCTGGCTCTAACAATCCCTCTTTCCTCTTCAGCCTCCTGAGCCTTCTATCTTCCACCTCTTCATCTTCTTCCTCAGCTTCCACAACCGCTCCAATTTCTTCGCCAATGCCTCCACGAGAATGATGGTGATGGTGCACATGCCTCCGCTGTTGTTCAATGAAATCATCTTCCTCCGATTCTTCTTCACTGCTGGACATGGGAGCATAGTCTGGTCGTTTTCCTGACACATACCTATGGACTTTGACTTTCTGCATAGACACCTCACCTAAAAAAATATTTGTTCATTATATACATCGAAATGATATGAGCCAGCGCATTATAATGGCACCATCAAGTTCATGCCACAGAGGATAAACATAACATGTTGCGGCTTGTTTACGTTTTTACCTTTCTCATTTCTAACGGGAATGGCACCCGCTGTACTTTGAATACTGGGCCCCGCTTTGGAACTCATTTTTAAGAGTGGTTAATCGAATGATTCACAATAGAAAACGAAATAAACACTGCTCGAAAGTGTTGTTTTCTCTTTCACGGATCGAAAAAGCGTTATTCTACTGTTATTATAAATGGAATTTCATTTGTTCCCGTAATGCGCATTCCAAGAATCCTTCAAGGCGCATTCGATAATGTTTTCAAATCTGTGATATCGGGTGATATGGTTCTTTCGAAGTGATTTATTCCTAAATGAAATCTTTTGGAACAAATTTTAAGCATTTGAATGTTACTATCAATCTTATTGTTATTAACTACGATCGAGAAGTTGTAATTATTGGAAAGATTGTAAACTGTTACATGACGAGAGGAAATTGACCATGTCAATCTATGGGGGAAGTAAGGTAGGCAGCATTTGGTGTATTGTTAATTGTTTACGCTATAAAATATTTTTAAAGAGAATTGTTCCGAAATTAATTTTTGTTATTGAAATGCTTTTAATGAGAAATTAAAGACACCTGCCTACGTCATTCACTGGAATAACTTTAATTCCGAATACGTGGACTAATAGCTCAAAGAGGGTGTCTTATCATCTCCCAGTGTGATCTTCCTTTTTCGGAAGTTTAGTGACCTTAAAATTTTGTTGGCAGAATGGAGTTCCTGATAGTGAATTCCTTATTGCATTTGGTATTTTGATTTATAACTTCATTATTACATCTTACTTGACGTAATATTATGTAATTAGATTATGTAATACCTATGTGAGTAGTACCCATTTTTGTCTATGCCGTATTTGGATGTCTGCCATTGTCATATTTAACTAATGAAGACTACCGCTGATATTTCAAAAAGTTTGAAGCATGCATGTGATGAAGTTGGTTATCGTATTCGTTGTACTTAATATTATGAAAAATCTACGTAGACTTTGTTTTGTTGTATTATGAAGAGTTTTGACTGTCAATTAATTGAAAGATCGTGAGGTTACTAATGCTTTGTTTGTAGGCACTCGTAAAACTCAGAATTTTTGTGGATACAGCACCATGATGGAGAATTTTTAAATTTTAACCCTTTCACACTGGTTAGGTTTTTCTTGAAATTTTGTCGCTTTGTATGGGGAAAGATAAGAATCTCTCAGGAATCCTTCTTTTTGACTCCTGTCTTCAAAGTTTGGAAACCTTCCCTTTGTTTAGTTTCCAACTACTTCTCACTGACAAGGCTTTAGAGGTATTAGTCACCCAAACTTACCTCTTTGCAGGGTCGATTATGCTGAACAGTGTATGTCCAAAGACAAGAATTACTTGATGGAAGGATTTAACTAAATATTTTACTGCTTTTTAAGCCTTATTTCTTTCACTGGAGCTATCAAAATTGCCCATGTCCCAGATTATTTGGACTTCCAATTAGATTCAAAACGCATCATTTGAACGATTTGTATTGCTTCAGGAAACACATGTTGAGTGATCGTTTCAAGGCAATTCTTCAACCTCTTCATTTCATATACATCCCAGGTACCTCTGACTAACTATTCAAAATTAGGCCCTGACCCCCTCAGGTGACTTCTGTGTGGATGAGTCTATGGTTACATGGAGAGGTAGGCTGGGATTTCATTAGTGTATGAATGCAAAATACCACAGATAAGGAGTAAAGTTGTATCTGTTGATGGAAGCAAAGGGTTTGGTGCTGCAGGTCCTCATATATCAAGGGTATTCCTACTCATAAGTGTCTGGGAAAGGGCATTTCGAGAAGTTGTTAAAAAAAATGATGGCAAATCATTTTGATTGCAGCCGCTCCATTTATATGAACAACTGTGATAATTTTGTAGCCACTTCCAGATTCCATCTTGTAGGGTTCTTTTAATTATAAAACACCAACTCCGGGTTCAACAATTTATTGTCACTCCGTTACATCGAGGCTTGACGTCGAGTTGTATACTGCCCCCGTCATGCCGGGCCACGGCCTTTCATGCGAACGGCAGGTGATGACGCACAGGCTCTGCGTTAGTCAGCCGCCTCCGTTAGTCAGCCGCCTCAGTTGACTCTCTCGGCCGGCACCTGGATCCCAACACCCTCCCTTCTCTGCAAGAAAGAAAAGTGTTAGCCTCTTATCTCTCACACATGCATATTGGTTTTCTCACCACCCGCCCGCTTCTTGTCATTATTTCACCCTGATGGAATTCCTTGCAATTTATCTTCAACCACGAGGGACCCTATCACTGTTACGTCTGCCCCCGTGTCTATTTTGAATTTAATATCGACACCATTCAGTGTGACTGTGACCCACCATGGCTCTACATTAGTATCTACAATTCCCAAGTAATAAATATCTTCTTCGTCGTCTTCTTCCCGGACTACGACGGTCCCCACGGATTTCCGCAATCTACACATTTTTCTCCAATGACCCTTCTTACTGCACGCGTGGCACGTTGACTGTCTCGCGGGGCAAGTTGGGAACGCGTGTTGAGGACTACGCCCGCATCTGCCGCATCTCTGGTGCTGGCTCTGTCCGCTGCATCCCCCTGGTGATGCTCGCTTGCCGCTAATTGGTTTAGTCCTCTTCTTTACTTCACTAACCTCATAGTCTGATGCCACTCCGCGATGCGTTGACCCTTGGGTGCCTCTCAGCAGCCCCTGTTGGCGCTGCACCTCTTCCGCCTGACGTGCCTTCCGTAGAGCCACTTCCAGTGTTAGGCCCGGATCCATCTGCAACGCTTGCGACAGCTTCGCGTCGTAGACTCCGACCACAATTCGATCTCGGAGAAGATCGTCCTGGAGTGACCCATATTCGCAATATTGTATGAGGCGATACAGGTCTGAGATGAATTCATCCACTGCTTCTCCCTCCTTCTGGCAGCGTTGGTTAAATTTCGCCCTCATGTATACGACGTTTACCCGTCCCATGTAGTGATTCTTGAATTCTTCGTATACCTTCTTGTATTTCTTCTTATCCGCTGCTGACAGCTGTAGGCTAAGCAGTACGTCTTCCGCCTTTTCGCCCATCACGTACACCAGCATGTTGAGTTGCTCCTCGTCGCTCTGCTTCTTCAGCCCAGACGCAACCCAGTATCTCTCCCAACGTTGCGCCCATCGCGGCCAATCCTCCGCCACGAAAGAAAATTGGGAGGGCGCCGTCACGCCTGCTGTTAGCACGAACGTGCTGTTGCCTTCCGCCATGTGGATCTCGCCGCTGCGTTCCTGGCACCGCTGCCACCATGTAGGGTTCTTTTAATTATAAAACACCAACTCCGGGTTCAACAATTTATTGTCACTCCGTTACATCGAGGCTTGACGTCGAGTTGTATACTGCCCCCGTCATGCCGGGCCACGGCCTTTCATGCGAACGGCAGGTGATGACGCACAGGCTCTGCGTTAGTCAGCCGCCTCCGTTAGTCAGCCGCCTCCGTTAGTCAGCCGCCTCAGTTGACTCTCTCGGCCGGCACCTGGATCCCAACACATCTGAGTTGGAAAAAGTTACGTGATGGGGACACTGAGGCTAGGCAGGAAAGGTATCTGGTATGGTATTCGGAGGAGGCGACCGACAGCTGAGGTCATTCGTGCCATGAGGGAAGGGTTGGTACGGAAAGGTGGAGAGAAACCTGATGTTGGCATTAGCCTGCTCTTTACAAAAGGCACCAAGGGGTCTACGGCTTAACATCCTGAAATGTCCTCCACACATCATTTTAAGCAGAAATCTGGCATTCTCTGAAAACTGAATTTTGTGCACAAGTGATTGATGCTATTAAGAGATGAGTTCGTATGTAAAAAAAGCTGCAGGCAGTGGTTGAATACTACAAATGCATGAGTGCCATCGATAATTTGGATCAAATGATATCTTATTATTTCATTAAGAGGAAATCCATCAAATGGTGTATAAAGTTTTCCTCCACCTACTGAACAGCTACTTTTTATTTATGAAAAACATAGGAAAATTCCTCTCATCGATTTTCAGCTTCATAATATTGGCAATTTAAAAAACTTCTCATTTAAAGAGACAATCGTCATCCCAGCTCGCCTCATCCACAAAATTGCAAGGCTTGATTTGGTTTTATACACAATACTGCCCAAGAGAAAAAAAAAGTGTAATGCCGGAAAGTATCAAATGAATGACAGGATACTTGCAACATTTTGATTTCAAGTTTATAAAAAATCAGGGTTTACTTTTTTAAGAATGAAAATATGGTCCCAGCTCCAAATCTCATGAATAGCTTGATTAATATAACATTTGATAATATTAAATTCTTGCCAAAATTCCAGTCAGCTTGGCTTTAAAATGTGGTGAATGAGAAATGTGTTGAGTGGAGTAGTTAAATGCTGTTGTTTCAAGGCTTTTTTGGGGTTGCAGTCCTAAGTAGTTGATAGCTTGTTTGCTGAGGTAGCTGAATGAAACCCTTGTTTTTTTTTATTTGTTTAGTAAATGTGTTTTTATTCCATTCACAACTGTATTTCATGCATATGTTTGAATTTCTTTTGCTTCAGATAACCATATTGATTTTCAAGGCCACATTTATCTTTAGTGATAGGGAGTCTTATCTCTCAGTCTTTTCAGTTGTATGAGTGAAGAAGGCAAATATGAAGTTTTACTGGACCATATTTTGTGCCTTATGCGTTCCGGCGGTATTTTTCTTTTCTAGTTTGCTTCTTAAATGAAATCTTTTTGTTCAGAATTTCTGAAGCATTACATATACATTTTGTATTTTTAAGATGTTTTGTTTAATTTCTTTAAAGGTTGGTTTTGGAGATAATCTTCCTACTTTGTATGAGCATTATACAGATGGTGGTATTAGTAGTGGGCTGGAAACAGTTGGTGTTGAGTTCAAATTAAATGGAAAGGATATCACCCTGTATGGAGGAGCCATTCATTATTTTAGGGTTCATCCAAAATATTGGCGAGATCGTCTGAGGAAAGCAAGGGCTGCTGGATTAAATTTTGTTGAAACGTATGTCAAATTAAAAGTTAAGACAATAATTGATTCTTGTTTATGGAGTACTAATTGATTCTTGAGACAGAGAAAATATAATTTGTGTGATGAAAAAATTAAAAGTGTTTTTTAACAAATTTAATTCAATTTTTGTTGTACGACATTAACTACAGCACTACCCGATTATCCGGTCTAATGATGGGTAGAGACGGCACGAATAATGGGAAATACAGATAACCCAAACCTTCACTTAAATGTCTAGTAATGTTCATATTTTAGGTAAATCAAACAATCTATCATTATTTCCGTGCATATTCTGTTATTTTAGATTCTTTCCGTGTTCTATAAGCTGGGCTCGTTCCGCCAGGCTCCGGGTTTTCTTCGAAAAACCTTGAGTTTTTTAGTGGTGATAACATGATTGTAATAGTATTCTTACTCTCCATATAAGACCTGGTTTTGATAACCATGCATCCGTGGCTGCGTGATCACGGACACAGAAAATTGGTTTACACGAACGCTTCAAAACCACTGTGCGGCATCAGAAATTACACTGTCAGGCATCACGCCACATAGTCGTGTCTCGTACTAGTTGCATGGGTTGCTATCATAACAATAGAATGGCGTATCCTAACAATAAAATGCAGTAATAGGGTGGTTTCCTATTATTTTTTTATTGCCTTAATCGAAAGATTATTACTCCTGGAGTACGTATTTCACGCTTTTAGATTTTTAAATGACAATATCTATTTTTCGCGATTAAATGAAAAGTGAAAATTTTCAAGCGCGCGAAAACGCGACGCTCAAGTATGAATGCCGGGAAATATCTCCGTACGTCGTATTTCTGGTTCCCCCTCCCGCCCGGTGAGGTGACCTTGAGGCGAGGCTTAGCGCTGATACGACGCAGGCTGCTAGCGGCTAGCCTAGTACCCTGCTGGCTGGTAGCGCTTGGCTTAAATAAGGATTATTAATAACTTATCAAACGAGGAAAACTTTCCGACCTTAGCCAGTTTTAATAAGTGATTGTTAAGACATGTTTCCCTGAGCTCTGCGCCTCATGCATGCAATGGTAACCTCAGACGACGTATAACTCCTATCTTCTCGTATAGAAACTAGGTCCCTGTGACGTCACGTGGAGTGGCATCGCATGGGCGCCAATCTGGCCCTTTTCAAATGAGGATAAAAATGGACCATTGCCATTCGTCTAACCCGGTATTTCTAAAATAAAATAATTGGTATATTATGAATACACTAATGGTGGGTAACGAATCGCAATCAATGCCTTTCGTTTTCTTTGATGAAGGAAACCACCCTATTCGGGTGATTTGCGTCCAATTTTATTTCTCTATATAGATCACGGAAAGCCTTGAACAATTGTGAAAATCATGAACGGATAATCAACGACACGGATATGCCGCACCCGGATAATCGAGAGTCTGCTGTATATCATACATATGTTGTTCAGCTGATTTAGAAATAGGTATCTTTACCAATGTAATTTGATCCAAAATGCAGTTCATATATCAAGCAAAGTTGTACACCTGCAGTCCCTTCACTCAAACCTTCCATGATGTAGGCTCCAAGGCGGGGTAGGACCAGAGAAATCTGGTTAATCATGGGTTTCATCATTATCCTAATTGAATGGTGATTATTCTGGTTTCTTAATTGAAGTTCCTTTATTAAAACATTCACTGTTGCTTTAGTCAATATGACTTATAGGCGTACTTTATCTGCACGCTGCTTCAGTCATAATGAGTCACTTTTTTGGCCTCTCTCACCACGCTATTGGTCACAAATATTTCGGTGCCGTGCATATGACGTGACCAACATGGCGCAAATTGCCAAATGTGCACAAAAACTCAAATGGAAAGGCTCCAAGTATTAAAGCGAAAGGAAAACGAAAAAAACTTGGGTGCAATGGGTGAATTTGTTTAAAAATTTGTGGCAGCGACCATGTAGATGTTAGCGATTTCACTTTGAAAGCTGTATGAAACCACAGCAACTGAAATAGAAAATGGGGATGAGAAGGCTTATTATTTTTCCATGCTTGGAGCTAGTCCATCCTTGGCCTCTCCCTATTCAAGAAGGATCATTTATTGCCTTAGCAGAATGCACTGCAAGTGGAGTGCATGGAGAGCCACTTTCTCTGAGGCATACTGTTTGGGATAAGTTCCTCCTTTATCCACACAAAGGTGGTTTTTTTTTGTCCAAGACTACTTGACTCATGTAAATTTTTTAGATGCCAGTTTTGAAAAATAATGATTAGTTTGAGAAAATTCAGAGCTATATCAGATAATTTAGTGTTTGATAAATTTAAGAAAATAATACCCTCTTAAAAGTGCTTTTTTCACCATCACTAGGTTTCTCAAAAATTGTTATTTTTCTTCTGGTTTATCATCAATTTCTGATATTTTGATGGATTTAAATTTGCTATTGAAATAACTTCTTCATTGTTACAGGTACATTCCTTGGAACCTCCATGAACCAGAGGAGGGTATGTTTGATTTTGGTGATGGAAATCGTGATATGTCAATTTTTTTGAATGTTCGTCAATTCATTCAACTGGCTCAAGAGGAAGACTTACTTGTAATAATTCGCCCTGGGCCATACATTTGTTCAGAGTGGGAATTTGGTGGTCTTCCAAGGTATTAAGTTCTTTGCATAATATTCTTTGCTCTTAGTACTGAAATGTTTGTAGCTTCTAGTGTGTGTGTTTTTTTCATTTACTGGATGCAGATATTTTCCCTTTAACCAAAATCTCCAGACTTTCATCACAATGCTAAATGTCTGACTTTACTCTTAGGAATTTTAATGCATTCTATTGGAACGTTATCTCTTTCACTGAAGGGGAAATTGTCTCCATGTTTATGCCCAACTACTCTCATAGTTTCTTATGAGTACAATTAAAATTCAGCTAGGTTCTATGATTGAGTTTATATTTTTGGAATCTGCATTTCAAAACTGGAATTTTAATTAGAGCTAGGCTTTTTTTATTTATAAAATTGATTTTATTCAATAGGGTGGTTTCCTATTATTTTTTTATTGCCTATATCGGAAGGTTATTACTCCTGGAGTACGTATTTCATGCTTTTAGATTTTTAAATGACGATATCTATTTTTCACGATTAAATGAAAAATGTAAATTTTCAAGCGTGCGAAAACGCGACGGGTAAGGAAATCTCTCCGTGTTACGTATTTCTGGTTCCCCTTCCCGCCTTGTGAGGTGACCTTGATCGAGGCTCTGAGCGCTGATAGGACGCAGGATGCTAGCGGGTAGCTGAGTACCTTGCTGGATGGTAGCGCTTGGCTTAAAAAAAGGTTAATTAATACCTTATCAAACGAAGAAAACTTTCCGACCTTAGCCAGTTTTAATGTGTGATTATTATGAGATGTTTCCCTGAGCTCTGTGCCTCATGCATGCATTGGTAACCTCAGACGATGTATAACTCCTATCCTCTCGTGTAGAAACTAGGTCCCTGTGACGTCACGTGGAGTGGCATCGCATGGGCGCCAATCTGGCCCTTTTCAAATGAGGATAAAAATGGACCATTGCCATTCGTCTAAACCGGTATTTCTAAAATGAAATAATTTGTATATTATGAATACAGTAATGGTGGGTAACAAATCGCAATCAATGCCTTTCGTTTTCTTTGATGAAGGAAACTACCCTATTGGCATGTGTTTTATTACCATTACTATGTACTATTTTCATTGGTTCAGAATCTTGGGAATGGATCCCGTCATATGCACTACTCCTTAGCTAAACAGTGTGTGAAGCTAATATTTTTTCTTTTTTTAAAGCTGGCTTTTGGCTTCTCCTGACATCAAAGTAAGAACTTCTGACCCTAAATTTACCAGTAGAGTCAAAAGTTACTTTGATCAACTAATTCCCCTGTTGAGTGATCTGCAGTTCATATTGGGAGGATCAATCATAGCTATTCAGGTAATCCAGAAAAAAATATTTTAAGAAATGACTAGCTGGTTACATATTTTTCTGATTAAATAATATGTATTAATTTTTTCATTTCTGGTGGACCTGGTCCCATAAGTCCCTCTTTGTGTAGGTACTCATGTGACTATGTATCATTTTAATATAGTTGAATGAGAAAAATAACTATACATTTTGAATTAGGCAAAAAAAGTATTGGTTCAATGGATGTAGCTATCTTTAATTCAAGAAAGTACATAGATAACTTTCCCAAAATGTAATCAATATATATTTAGAGGGTGATGAAATTTGTCATTTGGGGCTCAATAGAATGTAGTCTTTCGTAGGCCAGTCTGTATACTTTTTAAAAAAAGTTCTCAAGTTTAAAAATTTACTCTTCCATTCTTGCTTAAAATAATATAAAGCTTCATTTCCTGTTTAATTGGTTTCAAGTCTAGTTTTAAAATTCGGTTCTACCCTTGTTTGTTTTTTTATTGTTTTTTCTTGCATTGATGCATGTGAATCATTCTATCCAACCAGGTAGAAAATGAGTATGGAAATTTTGGGGAGCAGAATACTCCCAAGGATAAAAAATATCTTGAATTCGTTAAACAATCCTACATTGAAAATGGCTTGATTGGCCTTTTTGTTACTTGTGACACTCCTGCATTCGTTGGAGATACAGGCTCATTGCCAGAAGGTACAAAATAGCTTCAAGTTTTGTAAATTTTTATACAATTAAATGACACTCTTAAGCCATTGGAATGTTTATCCCCAGTGCTGCAGACAGCAACCTTCAATAAGAATCCAGAAAAGCAGTTAGAAGCTTTAAAAAAACTTCAGCCTGATCGACCATTAATGGTGATGGAGTATTGGAGTGGTTGGTATGACCATTGGCTGGATGACAGCCATCAGACTGGCCTAACCCTTAAGGGTATGTAGGTTGTACATTTTTTATTCCTTTCTCTACATCTTACCTGCAATTTCTTTCTTTCATCAGAAAAGTCTAAATAGTGGTAGAATTATGAAGTTTCATAGAATTTCAGTGGTCTTAATGGTTAGAGGGGTGGGTCAATTGAGGCCAGCACTGCAATGCACAAAATTATAATCCCTGCAATGCCTGAAGGTTCTCTGATTTTTCAATTTTAAGTGCTACCATCACTATTTAATTGATCACAATTTAAGGAAATTATGCCACCTTTTACAGAATCCCTTAAAAATGCACATTTCTAAAATAACTTTGTATTTTTAATTCCATTAACTGTGGGATATTTTGAAAGTTTTGGCAGAAGGAGAACCTCAAGAAAATAGCTTATGTTAATAAGCAATTGTTGTAATGTCATTTCATGCATTTTAGTTACCGGTACTAACCAACTTTAGCCATAGTGACAATGTATGTTGACATAGTGACAAGTTTGAAATGATTATGAAATTTCTGCACAAACAGATGTAAAGTACCAGGCAAATTTATATTTTTAAAATTTAAATTTTCAGTTACAAGTTAATGGTGCAATCTCACATCAATGTAGATTGAAACAGGTCACATGGTACCTTTAGTGAGAATCCTAAGAGAGAGGATGGCAACCTTGGAAACATCATGTATCAGAAACCCCCTGATGCTGTCCATATCTGAATAGACTCAGACATCGTTATCCTTCTCAGAGGAGATTAATCTTATCCACTCTGTTCCATCAGGGTTAGGCCATTGCCAACATGGAGGCCTCCCCAAGTAGACAGAACATTTAATAAGACCTGCGGGGGCGGATCCAGGATTTCTTTCTGGGAGGGGCACAAGCAAGGCCGTATCCATGATTTTGTTCGGGGGGGCATAAGGATACCTCGTTATACAAAACGAACGAAATGAGAATGGAACCGTATTAAAAATCTAGCATATTTTTAAGGGTTTGGGGGGGGCACGTGCCCCCCCCTTGGATCCGCCTATGAAGACCTGTAGACCAAATTGCTTCAAAAAGATTGAGATTATTTTGGCCTTTGAAAATGGGACACAAAACTAATGAAAATATATCACTGATGATGAAATCGAAGAGTTATTGCTGTTACCATTTTGCATTATAACTTATTAATCCATACACCTCATCAACAATACAGCTTTATTTTATCCTATATTTATTGGTTTGAAGAAGAATTCAATACTAGAATTCACTAGAATACCAATTGCAATTACTTTAGCTTTTCCTTTGCGTGCTACAGCTCCTTCACCCTTTGTTGCCGGCACCTATGAGAGGAAAACGTTTTCTGTGCTATGAGTAGCATAAGAATATTTTAAACCTCTCCATACAGAGCTCTTTTTTGGAGAGGAGATGCGGTGGTATTCTCATTCCCAATGTTTGGGACTCAACTCAATGAAGTGGCCGGCCATTACCCCGGCCACTGGACTAGACCATCTATCCCTATCATGGCATGAGTCCACAGTCAACTTTTTGAGTTACCAGTGGTTTTTTAAACAAATTTTGCATTTTATTTTTCATAATTTACTCTTTTGTAAGAATGACTGACATTTTTTTAAGCATTGCAAAATTTTAAATGGATTTTTATCCTTGATAATAAAAAAGTTAGTGAACATACGGTACTAACACCCTAAATCCAGAAGCCTGTTATTAGTAATGCTAAAACTTCATTTAAAAATTGCATACGCACAGAACAAAATGAAGAATTTATTTCAAAGTATATAAAAATTGGTGTGTGCAACAAAATTTTTCTTTGCAAAACCAATGATTAACCATTTTGGAATGGATTCCTGCTTTGAGGAGGATCATAAATGAGAGCGGGAGTTGGGCTTAATGGCTGAGGAGTGGTCTTAAGGCCTCCCTAAGCTGCGTCTCAGGCAGGGCTTGAATGAATCCAACCATTGCTACCTAAGCGGTCACTACCCTTCCCTTGCATCGGCTGCAGCTGACGTCCAGTCATTTGTGTGGAAAAATCCATGCTGGCTATACCTGACGTTAGGTCTTCTGCATATGAGAATGCTCGTCGGCTCCACCTGACATTTGGTGCGCAAGGGTAATTAATTAATTAAAGTTGGCAAAATTAAAATCGTGTGCATTGGCAAAAGTAACAACAAGGAAAAAAAGGCCTATAATTCCTTCAAATAATAATTTTTGTTAATCCTAACTTTGTACTGAGTTATCTGGTACCATTTGCTGTCTCTGCATATTCTGATTGTTTCAAAGAAGCCTATAGTGCTATGAAAAAGTCTGAAGATGAAGGAATCAAAGAAGGGAAATGTTTGGCAAAAATTTAGCAAACTTTTTTAGGCATAGAGGTGGTAATTGTGGCACACATAGCAGAGATTTGAATTCTTCCAAAAGTCTCTTCTACTGTCACAATTCAATTAAAGGTCTTTGAAATTGTTTGTGTTGAATATCTTCATTTTTTCTTTGGATTTTGAATGTTCCATCTTCTCTCGAGAGTATTTCTTGTTTCATCGACCAAGTACATACATAGCTAGGGTATTGAGTGTATTGGGAACTAAACTTGAGGTTCTCGTGACCCAAACTTCTCTATACATGCGTACATACATCAAAATGTCTAAATCAATTCATTCCCCCCCATTGTATCTAAATCACCTCAAATTATATTCTACCCTTACAATTAAATTCACCCTTAACTATGGCCCCAAATTTTGCCATGCACCCATAAGAGGCAGCTTGCAGCTTCTCAAGAAACATTTATTTTAACTGCAAGATTCTGCATGTTTAATCTTGGTCACCTTTTATTTCATGCTGTTGGTTAATCATGTTTTTATAATTGCAGAATTTGAAGATAATTTGGAAGTGATTCTGAATTACAATTCATCCGTGAACATTTATATGCTTCATGGTGGAACAAGCTTTGGTTTCATGAATGGGGCTGATCCTCTGTCATCAAGTCCATTTTACCAATTTGATGCCACCAGTTATGGTAAGAATGGTTAAAATGTACTGTTGAGAACCTAATATTTTCACTTGCTATGTAAATAATGTTGACCACATACATATTTGATTCCATGTATGAAAATGTGGGGAATCTTATTGTGTAGCTTGATGATATTTTTCTTGTCCAATATTGGTACAATTAAATCATGTACTACCCATCAAAATAGTATTTCCACAAATTAGGTGGTGCCACCTCCTCTTCTAGATAAAATTTGACTTTCTCGATAGTTTTTTGTTATATCAAGGCCTGAAACATGGAGATTGAAATAAAATACAAGGACCATAATATCATATGTTTGCTGAGGTTTGACTCTGTGTGACACGTTTTTGAATAGTGCAACCTTGTACATGGTAATATATTTTCATGGATATTATCATTTTGTTCTCTTTTTTATTCTGGTAATACATACATATGTATTAATTTTTTGATTTGAGTGATAATTATATGATATGAGTTAAATGATTTTTATCGGACTTAATCCCACAAAGGCTTCTTTTGAAAGTGGTCTGTGTTATTACAGTCTTTAAAAAAATGCAGGATTTATTATTATGCACTGTCTTATCAGCATTTATTGAATGTTTTGCTACATGTATCCAAAATTCGGTCTAAAGTATTGGTTTATAATTTATGTTCCATTACTTTTTATTTTTAGACTATGATGCACCTATCAGTGAAGCAGGTGACTACAATGAGAAATATGCTATCCTTGAGAAAACAGTGGCTAAGTACAATCCAGTCAAAACTAGGCTTCCAGACAAACCTGAAGAGAGTAAAAAGTTTGCTTATCCCTCTGTCAATATGACTGAATTTTTAAATTTTGAAGATATTCTTGCAAAAATTGTGAGTTTAGATTGTTTTGAATTCGTTTCTGAAACATTAGCGTGGAAAATTTATTGAATGGTTCTGTTTATTTCAGGATGCAAATAACAAAGTCAAGAGCTCAGATGTTATGTCAATGGAATTGCTCAACATAAATCAAGGTAGTGGACAAAGTTATGGCTATATAAATTATCAAACAAAGATCAATCTTACGAAAAACTCTAGTTTGACCATTAAAGGTCATGTTCGTGATACTGTAATGCTTTTGCTTGATGGAGTTCAAAGGACAAAAATTATTACTGGACCATCTGACTTAACGGGATTTGGTTATTGGGTTAGCAGGTGAGTATTGATACGAATGGAATCAATGGAATTTTTAAAAATATGGTAACATAAGCATTCAAATGGTTTCTAAATCCCTCAATTTCAGTGACACCGAATTCCATTTTGATGAGGCTGATGCTGGTAGCCATACTCTCGATCTTTTGGTGGAAAACTGGGGACGGTGCAACTATGGTTATCCTGAAAATTTCCTGCAACAGAAAGGTCTGTGGGAAGGGCCAGTGAGCATTGATAGTGTTGATGTGAAAGATTGGGATATAACAGCAATTGAATTGAAATCAGATTGGATCAAAAGGTGAGTTTTGTCTCTGGTGTGTGGTGGATGACATAAAGTATACAATTCTTAAACAATAAATCAAGACGTGACTACGTAGGTTTCCGCAGTGTTGAGGTTCCAAAATCTCCATTCTTTTGGTGCTACCGCATCGGTGTTTTTTGATGACAACAGTTTTCCTGGCACTGTCAAGATGTAGATGCTGGCAGAGTGCCAGCAAAACTGTTGTCATCAACAAACACCTATGGGGTAGCACCAAAAGAATGGAGATTTTGAAATAAATCAAGACAGCTTTGAGTGGGTAAATAATTCTGTCGCCTTAATCCATTAGCTTTTTTGCATGATAATTTGGATATTTGTGAAGAACAAACTGACTTACAGTTTGTTGGCAATCACTTTGTGGAAGGAATGAGTGACAGGCTAGGGATGTGACTACTGGTAGCTCTGTGATGCCCAGTTAGGAAGTTAAGGCAAGGAGATGGGAGGTAGATGACTTGATCATGGGCTCCTGACCAGCCCTATGCTGCAGTATTACCATAATCACCCTGTAATGACCCAGCTGGGGAATTAGGAATAGTCACATGGGTAGCATGGTCAATGATTCTCAACTTACCTGAAAGCACTATGCTCGCCATCGGTCACTCTGCTGTGACCCAGGGGAAGTTAGGGAGAGGAGATGGGTCATGTGGTTCAGGGTTAATAATCGCCCCTAATGAACTATTGTTCCTTGTCTGCCGCCTTGTGAATACCCAGTTGAGAAGCCAGCAAAATGGAGGTGTGGTCATGAGATAATAACTACTCATAGAATGGCCCCCATAAGATGACTTAGCTGCATTGCTTCAGGGGAGAAAATCCTTGCCCTTTCATCCATACTTGAGACTAAAGGTTTGATAAGAGAAGTCTTTGCCCTGGCTTAGAAGATTCATTGCATTCAGCTCCCACACTCATTGGTGATAGGTGACTGTGATTTGGGGAAGCTTCGGCCTCAGTATCACAGTACAGTATGTGCCCCGATAGCATGGTGCCTAGATGCTAAGTGCATATTGAAATTATTAAAAGAAGAACCAGGCGAAAGGCTGTAAGAGGAAGGGAATAGGGATGACTGTGGACTTCTGGCTTGTCGCTAGTATTTTATAGAATTTAACTGCTAATACTGAGGGATACTTGAGTTTGGTAACCAGTCACCTCTCTGTTCATGATGGTTTGTTCAGCTAGCCCTAAATATTTTTAATGTGGTTATTTTTTTTTCATCAATTGAGAGATGGAAAAATTTTCTCTCCTACGGCAGAGTTAACACACTCATTATTTCACTTTCGATTACAGCTGCAAATAAAAAACATCTAGTTCCACCCATCAGTGGCATAGCCTTGAATTTCGTTTGGAGGGGAGGGGTTCCGTAACCAAGGGGGGAAATTTTTGAAAAACAGGGTACTAAGTATAGGGTTTTAAACTAGTTTTAACACTTTTCATAATCGAAAAAACTTCATTTTTTAAAGAAATATTTTCTAAACTCGTAATTTTTTCAATATTTTGTTTTCTTTTATTAAGGAAAATGATTGTTTTTTTTTATTTGGGGGGGGGGGTCCGGACCATCTGCACCCCCTCCCTGGCTACGCAACTGCCACCCAGAAATTTGAGTCTCACTGTAAATTTTTTTCTCCTTTCAATTTTTTACTACTTCATTTTCAGATTAAATGGCTGGAGGAGTGTTGAGAATAGTTCACTTGAAACTGGACCATTCTTGTTGAAAGGAGAGCTTGAAATAAGTGATGAACCTGGTGACACATGGATTAACATGAGCCAATGGGGAAAGGGTGTGGTGTTTATAAATGGCTTTAATATTGGGCGGTATCTATATCTCGGCCCTCCAGTATCTCTTTTCATTCCTGCACCTATTCTTCAAAAAGGGACAAATAAGGTAAGTAATAATATCAAATGATAACATGGTAGTGTAACCACTGTAGATTAAAGCATTAAATATCCCTTCACTATATGATTTTTTTCAATTCATAAAGAATTACCATAATTTTTAAAGGACTTTTGTTTTATTATCCCCTTTAAGGTCCATAAGCTATTAGATTATATAACAAAATGCGTTTTTAGCCTGATGTTGATGCGTAGATTCCAAAAATATGTATATGAGAGTGATACCTCTAATAGTTTCTGAGGTACAGTCTGGTACGTGAAATAATACCAATTCTTGCTCCCTTATGATCCATAGGGAAGCCTGTGTCCTAAGGCATAAAAACACTAATTTTGTGTTAATTAAAGGAAAAATGCAAATTTTTTGTCCTAACTCCACAGGCTAAGTACAAGTAAAGAATAAACGGGAAGTCCTGTTATAATTGACCTTCAAATTGATTTGTTAAGAAATATCAAATTTACACTTTGTAAACAGCATTTCAAGTGAAAGATCTTGACAATGTGGAAACTACAACATCTAAAGGATATCACGAAAAGAAATTAAAACTTGAGGCCAATAGCCTATTCTTCAATGGAACCAATTCTTACAATCATACACCTCCTCATTAATTAATTAATTTTGAGACAATTTAAAAAAATTGGAACATATGTGTCCCTTGAACATTAAAGGGTTAAGTAGTAATTATTATGTTGATTAGGAGTGTTGAAACCTAGGAGGTGAATTACTGTATGGGAGAGGCCACATGGTCAAGGTTGTAGCAAGTAGAGAAAGTGTTCAGAAAGGGTTCAGCCTAACCTCCTTGAAAAAATGTTTGTGAAATTGGTCTTCAAATAACCCCATTTACAAATGAACCCTCCCCCCAAATTTAATGGATGCAACCTTTCGTCTGAGCCATGAGCTTTGATCTGTGTGTATCTTTTTGCTTATATTCAGTGGTGGATTAAGAGGAGGGGGGGCAGCTGCCCTCTGTTACTTCTGGAAAAATTGAGGATATGGGAATATTTAAGGTGGCTCTCCGATTAAATTTTTTATTTGGCCACCTTAAAAACGATATTAATAAATAGTTGATTAATATCTAAAAACCCTTTAGTCTATGCATACGAGGCCTTAATCTGCCCTGCTTATATTCCAGGGGTAAATTTGCCTTCTGTCATTAATATTAAAATATTGGCAAGCATATTTTATACTTCAGTTTTTGGAATAAATACTCTCTTCAGACTTAGTAGAAAGTTGATGCTACTCTGGTGATAGTTTTTCTACCTAGCAATCCTTTCTCATTCTATCAAGGCAGTAATCAATGAAGTGACAGTCTTTTAAAGTAATTTTGATAATTTGAGGTTGTTTAGGCATCCCGAAAAACAACCCTGTTTATCTTGGTAATTACAGTCAGTTATTTAAATATTTTGCCTGAAAAAACTATCGAAAAACCTAAATATTTTTAAACATTTCAAAACTGTGTGTTATTGCAGAGAGGCATGCAGTGTCAATATTTTTTAATATAGGAAATCGCCAGTATTTAGTTAATACAATTATCCGCTTCAATGCATGATGTATCATCCTTTCACCTTTTCTATTGGTAATCATATTCAGAAATTATATGTATGGATAAAATTTATTTGCTTTTGAATTTTTTCTTCCTTACAGATCATTGTCTTCGAACAGTATCATCCTGCCTCTGCAGTATCTTTCTCTGACAAACCAATTTTTGTAAAGCAGTAGAGCATATAAATGTGATATTTATGCTGATGTTACCCCCATAATTATAGAAATTTATCGGTGAAAATTTGTCACTGGGTTGGAATAATTCAGCTCATTCCTCAGCTCCTTCTGAATCTTGAGATCAACGTTTCACTTGCCTGCGTAATACAAAAAAGTCATCGAAGAGGAGGCAACTATTGTGAAAATATGAACAACTGGTAAACATTGCTTGGTGGTTTGTTAACCTACTTAATAATTTCCTTTCATCAAGAGTTCATAAATTATGAACTATCAACCATTTTTGTGGGTCAGTAAAGCTTTTATTATCCATCTCATTCGAGGTGAAGACATGCTGGAGAATTTAAATAGACATATAATCCATTCATGACCATTGAAAGTGTTACTATGTTTTCTGTGTCATGCTTTCTCTGAATCTTTTGTACCCATCAAAAAAAATAGTTGTTTGGAGGTGCAAGGGTGTACCCAGGATCATAACTGGGGAGGGGGGCAAGCCATGGTATAGGGGGAGATAAGCCATGGTACAAGGGGAGGGAAAGCCATGGTCTAGGGGTGGGGTCAAGCCAAGTTGTGTCATTTTAGCATGGAAAAGGTGAATGAAACCAAGATTTTAAGAAAATTATAACAGCGCTTTATTAGTTTATGAGATTATTTCCTTGAAAAAATAGTTTTATTTTAGTTACATATCTTTTACTAATACATGTCATTTTTTGTGGGTTCAAAGAAATTTTTTTTAATACTTTCGTTTCAATTCAGTACTGATTTTGCTTAAAGACTTTAGCAATTTTGCTTCTAAGACTTCTGCTTTTGGCAACTGCCCCCCCCCCTCTGCCCCTCGCTGGGTACGCCCATGTGGAGGTGGATGAGGGTAGGAGGAGGAGAATATAGAAGGGTTGGAAATGGTGAGTAGGGGAGTGTTTGGGATGACTGACTTTGGAGGTGACAGGCATGTGATAATCCAACTTAGAGTAAATAGATTGACAGATAATCCCGGCCCCTCTTAATTGTATTAAGAGGGGCCGGCAGGGCCGATCCCCTGTAATTATATTAAGTACCTACTTGTATTTCTAATATTGTTATCTAATCATAAGGTGCTAAATAATTATATTTTTTGATTAAGCTAATGTTGCAATTTTATTACTTTCTGATAGTGGTGCAAAGTGGTCCTATGCTTTTAATATCCATCCCAATAGTTGTGTTCCCTCCCGTGCAAACTGACCCAAGATTTGCGCAGTGGTGGATCTGGGATTTTCTTGAGAAGCTTGAAATTTTTAAGTGAAGAGAAAATGGGAGTGGAAGATTTTCAGATTGTTCAACTCTTTTAGAATGATCAGGAGAGCTGCCTGTGACGGAGGAAGGGCTATATCCACCCCTAGGCTGTATCAACCTGAAGACCTTCATGAGAAAATGAAAGATTTGTTATGATCACTCATCATACATCGTGTACTTTAATTAGTTGGTAGCTTGGTACCTTATAGCACTTGGGCATTGGATGATCCTTGTTTATGTTCTTGTCATATGAATGGTTTTCCTCCATGGAATTGTCAACCTTCACTGCATTTTCAGTCAAATGTGAAAAAGCAGGGGGTTTAGGTATTGTTATCCCCTACTGATAAAAAAAGTGAAATTAACAAAAACTTTAATTAAAAACATGTTGATTACCAGGTGACTTTCAAAGGCCTAGAACACCTTCTAAATGTCATTGAATTGTATAATTTTCAAAATTATTAGACCCCACTGCTTTAAATTGAGGATATTCTATATCCCATTACCTTTTGGTTGTGAACCTCCCCTTTTCAGATACTTCTAGATATCCCCATGTTTGTGAGTGGTGCTATTGAGGTTCACCCTAAGCGAGTATGTGATTTATTAATAATTGATAGGAAAATTGATTTGCATCTTCAAATGTATTAATTTCTTTGTCATAGGTGAAATGAAAGTTTGTTTAAATAAAGAAAAACATTGCTATTTATTGTTCCTTGAGAGACTTTGATCCTCACTTAGCAGGGGCACAGCTAGTAATTAAGTCTAGGGGGGGGGGTTTAGGTGCAACTAATACAGGAGAGTTTTGGGGTATGGAACACCTGCCAGGGTATGAAAACTTCGCAATGGCCCGCGCACTTACCAGAAGGGTGAGTTTGGGAGCCCTCCTCCAGAAAATTTTTAAGGTAAAAATGATTGAAATGGTGAGTTTTACGGCTTTCTGAGGGATATTGTATTAATACTTAAAACTATTCTATAAGCATTATTAGTCCAATTTGGTAAAATGGATTAAACTTTAAAAAATTTCTGAGCTCTGGGGGGAGTTAATCCCCCAAACCCACTCGCTGCGCCACTGGCACACAGGGGCTTCACTGGACTCTTAAATGGCATTGCGAAGTTTTCATATGAATCCATTATATGTAGTGATTAATCAGTTGATTGTGCTTGGTGCTAATTATCATAGAAGTCAATGCACCCTTGATGCCTGAACATAACACCGCTAGTCAATAATGTAAGCAGCCTTAATAGTTTTTTGGCGTACCCCTATTAGAAAGAAAGAGAGAGTCAAATGGCTAATAGTCATCTTTAGCCTGTAATCTAAAATATATTCTGTGTATCTTGATCCATTCACTTTTAAGGATAATGGCTCGTTTTACTTATAATAAGTCTTCGGCTTATCAATCATTAGTGTTCATAGAAGCTAATCCCTTTACTATTTGCAAGGGAGTCCATGATATACTCGTGATTCTCGCGAATCGGTTCGCGCGAGTTTACTTTCCCATTTGACAGTTTGCAACATTTCTCAGAGATGGCACTAGCGTTCAAGTGGACGCCCTTGTTTTTACCTGTTGCGTGGAATTACTGATTGGAAAGTGGTTTGACTTGCATGAATTTTCTCCCCCTTGTTACAATTAGCCGCTAAATGTCAGCATTGCATTGGTGAGGTTTAATATTTGGAACTTATCTCCGTACATCGAAGGACACGTCACTGAAGAAGTTGGCCTTTTCGTGACCCCCCATGCATGCCGCCACCGGGAGAGGTGGGTGAGTACCTGCTCTGACGGGTCTGCGGGAGTTTTGTTATTGTTGCCTTACGGCTGCAGCATGCCGACACAAAGTCAACGCGTGAGCATGTGGGGCCGGTTTAGAGTTCAAGTCTGGCGTAATATTTGTCACGCTCGCTGTTCAGCAGACAATAGACGCTACGGATCTTGAGTAGAGCAACCGCGGCAGAAACTGCGCCCTCAATGCGTTCGTTCACGTGTTCACGATCCCTATGTATGCGTTCAAGTAGAGAAGGGCCATGGATGCATTTTATCATTTTCGTTCTCTATTGCATTGTTGTCCTCGCACTGGTTACGTGTCGGAAATTTTGATACAATCAATTCTTGAAGATAATTGTTAACTGATATTTTGGTCTCCAAATCTGCACACGCACGCTTTAAATCGTGACACATCAGGGAATGCCTCGTCATTGTGTATGACAAGGGGCGATTATGCGTTTTTGGTAATTATTGTCGGTAATGTCGAGTTGTTTCCGCGAACCCATCTTGGAGGAAATAAATTTTACGCTTCTTCTCGTTCAAGGACGACGAGGGCAACGCTCAAATTGCTTTGACGGGGAAAACTATGAAACGCTTTAAAAAAAAATTGGTCGGTCACATTTACTCTTGCAGAATGAACCTTAGTTGATGTAGTCAATGGAAGTGGCCTAAAATGGCCATCGATGGTTATCTAGTCCATCATATCCTCCATTCGTATTTTTGCTTATTAATTTGGAGATTTCATAAGGCTTTCTGTCGGGAGATAAACGCGTTGCTTTATCATGATTTATTACCATCCGTTTGTATTAAGCAAAGTTGTCGATTAATGATGAATGTTGGTTTTGGCGTGGAGTAACAGATCTAAAATTAATGGAAGGGAATATTATTGCACTCACGTTGGGCGCATTCGCCCGCCAATTCTTCGGGTAGACGAAGGACATTATAAAAATTCACGGCTTGTTGATGGCAACGGGAATCAAGTACTACGATGGAGGACACTGTATTAGTAATCTTGGTTGGTATCGAAAGCCATCTTATTTCATAAGGATAATAAATGTGACGCCGATCGTCATATTCTCGTTTATAAGTTCGGTGGCCAATCCATTCAACCCCGCTTTTTCTGAGTATTCGCCTGGGGCTATTCATTGCATTCTCTCGCAACTACTCCGCTATATTGCATTGTTGGTTACCGTTTTATTTTCCTCTTTGTCCCTAATTAGAACATAAAGCTAATTAGTGTGCCAGGACGAAGTAGATATAGATACTCTAACCATAAATTTCATCTCGTCAAGTTTGCATAGTTTTCCCCGTCGTGCCCACGTTTAAACTGGGTTTTTGTGTTGGTCGAGATGATTTCCTGTGGTGATTCAGATGATTTGGATGAGATTTATTTTTCTCTGATAAAAATGAAATTGTAACAGCCAATGTCTGTTAGCCAAAGCCAGAAAAAAATTATGTGGGGGTGCAGTTCAGGAAAAGGGGGCGTTCACTTGGACGGGGTACATTGAGAAGGGGTTGATGGGTCCGTGGGCCCGGGTTCAAATGCGGGCGGCTAATGATTTCTCAGAGCCTAGCCGATCCCTGCCGAATGCTTTGCGGAGGGCACTTAAAAGTACTGAACTCCGTCCGTCGAATGGGGCGCTAAGCCGCGGTCCCCTTGGCTCCTTTCCTTTAAAGCAGGCTAATGCCGACGCCGGGTTTCTCTCGACCCTTCCTTCCCTAATCTTCCCCTTGGCGCAATTGACCTTAGCTCTCCGTCGCACAGTGGGCTGAAATCGAAAAAAGCTGGACAAAACCTCGAAAATGGTTTTTTTGAGTATGGAAGTTGAAACTTTTCACAGTTGTTGCCAACACATTAGTGCATTTTTTGACGCAAAATGTTTTTCATAGGTTGATTTTTTGTATAAAATACATAGCCTCAAAGTTGAACAAATTTGGCGCAAATTGCCCGCTTCGAATTTTTTTCGAAATTCAGCATGTTTAAACTAATGTCACACCTTTAGTAGTAATTCAATAGCAACAAAAATTTATAAAATTGTTAAACGGTTTGTTAGCATTGATTACCATTAACTTTCACGACTTAGTTGTTGTATTTGTGACCAATACGATACAAAATGGCGGACCCTGTTTTTCGTCGAATTTTTGGGTTTATGTAGGATTTTAAAAAAAGGATCACCGAGTTACCTCGAGATATATACACCACATATACAACAAAGTATATAGATTACGATAATCGGAAGTGCAGCTGCGACCACTTGCGACGCCGAAATTAAGATCGATTTTTCGAACGTGCGGCACCGCCCGGAGATTTGCTGCTGGCCACGGGAATTGCCGTACTGGACGGATGTTGGATAGTGAATCATTTTAAGCAAATTTATTGTATAAAAGCTATGATATATTAATACTACATTTATTTTCCTTTTGTTATAACCTGATTTCTTTACTCTCTTGTAATATCTATAGTCGATGCAGTACAAAATGGCGGACGCTAATTTCAGTAACATTTTTGCCCGTGTGTGGCTATATAAAAAGAAGGACACCGAGTTTCTCTCAGATATTTACATCGTAATTGCATCAAGTCTTTTAGAGTCTCCATCCACAGAAATAATCTGCGACCGTTTGCAACAAACAAAATAAAAATCGATGTTTCTACCGTGCCGCGCAGTCCGCGGCTGCTCCCTGGGCGGATGGAATGTCGTGACGCAGCGTACATTATAAAACGCTATGAATGCATAGTCTTTGTTGAGGATGTATTTAATGTTATTATTAACAGTATAGGCTTGTGGGCTTTTTTCTCAGTCCTTTCATTTTGATAAAAGGTTCTCAATGAATATCTAAATAACTGTTGAACTTTCCCCATGTACGTGCAATAGTATCACTCCGAGTCGGTTGAAGAACTATCGGTTTCACTTCCAGGCTGCAGGATTTCTGGCTCATCGTCATTTAGTAACAGTAAATTTCTCACTTTTATCGGCATTCTTCGGGATATCTTCGTAATTAGGGATGCGGCGTTGGACATAACTGTATCCGAGGTCAGGAGGAGCCGGCGAAATAAGTCATTGTTGGTAGATATTCTTGAGTGCTTCCTGTTGAAGCTTTCTCGATATTTTCTGGTATCTTTATTGCGTGCTTCAATTTCTTCTTCAGATAATTGCCCTAAAGGAAGAATCATCTCTGATGCTATATATGCTCTGTGTATTAGGACCTTATGAACGGTCGGAGTCATGTGAAACCATGTGTACAGAGTGACGAAGAGCACAGCGGTTTCCAAGGAATAATCTTTGAATTGATATTCTTTTATGGGTGTATCGCTGGAAATAGCCTTAAAAATAGTTGAAAATCTTTTGATAAGCTCTTCATCAATTTCTGCAAATTAAGCATGAGAGATTTAGCTAAAATTATAAGGAAGCTGTTGACAGAAATGCCAATCGGGATTGTAAAGTCAGACCTGCTTTTTCATCATAATATGAATTAAAATGTTTTTACCTAATATTTCAGATGACAGAGTGGGATTTTCAAAGAAACGGCGAGCCGTCGTTTGTTGTTCAGCACCCTGTATCGTCACATCAACAATAAAACCTATTTCTTCTTTAAACGTATTTTGTATTAATCCTCTTCGGTGTAATAGCAGTTGCTTTGGTCTCCGCGGGCCTGGTTGAGACGGTTATATTGAATGATATGATAAGTAATTTTCATATGGTAAAAGAAAAAGTTGTCTTTCAGTGAAATTACAACCTACCTGCCACTGCCTAAAATCCAATATGTATGAAATATGTAGAAGACATTAAAAAAATCTTATGTAGCAGTGCAATGTGGAAATGCCAAATTTCAGATTTTTCATTTTTACAGGTCGGCTTTTCAATTCTTGAATTCGATGCATTTCCGAAATTTTCGCACCCCAAACAAAGAATGTCATGCTTCCCGTCTCAGTCAATGCATTGCAGACCTAAAGTAATTAATTCATGCTATCAAGAATGAAATAGTAGTGCGTTTCAGTTATATGCCATCCTTTCCATTAACTATTGTGAGAAGCATGGAGAACCCGATGGTGTAATCTCCCACATGAATCGGCCTCAATTTTTTTATTTGCTTCTTAAGGTGCATCTCTTCTGCCTTGGCTATTTCCTTTGTTTCTTTTTGCTCTGGTTGGAGTGGTCGTTGTAATGTATTATGGAATATACTTACCCGAAGAATTAGAAGCTCTTGGCAATTCTAGAACGTTTTCTGGTACATATATAGGTGCTTTCAGCCACTTAATATTTCTCCTCAAAAATCTTTCATTATTTCTACTGCAGGATTCCCATTTCTTTGGTAGCGAATCAAAAAATATCGTTTAAGACAGTCACTAAGGCCCTTCGTAGCTTCAATATTACCTTGCACGTGAAATTTTTTCGTCAGATATTTCATTAAAAATTCATATCTCTCAACAAAGGATTTACGTCCAGATTTGACAATACAACACTGGTTCTATTTCAGCTCTACGAGTTACCAATAACAAGTAACATACATGAAAAAAAAAGAAAGGGTCAATTCTAGAGGAGTTCGTGGTAAATAAAAAAAGGGAAATTGCTTATAGCACGAGGCAAAATATAAAGAACTACAAATGAAAATCTCTTACCAGTTTGATGATAGATGCCTGGCGAATGAGTGATTGACACCGCCAATGGAGTTAAAGCAGAAAACCGATGAGGTTCCCCGGAGTTCTCAATATCCAAAGCGCGTATATCCGAGTGCATCCAAAATCACCACAGCACAACAAACCTCTTTCACTGTATGTTCAAAACTAAATTCATATATGCATTTCTTTCTGGAAACGGAATTTCCGAAAAAGGTATAAGGGACCGCAAACGAGCAACGTGGGGTCATAAAAAGACCATTTTCGCGACTACCGTAGGAGGTGGACGGGCAAATACCAACCAGCTGTGGGCTGGTCGGATGGTTGTAAAATCTATTTCGTCTTTGAGGTTAGAAGCAGGCTAATAGAGCCGTTTTACTCATCCAAGGGGTACAATTCACGTGCGGAATTGTCATAGTTTCAAGTCAGCTAGTTTGCATTCGGGAATTTGGTAAATAGTCACTAGTCACTAAAAATTGATAGAGGAGCGAATTCATTTACCTAAAGTCATCACAAGCCAACTTGAAATGAAATAGTAATAATTATGTTGGAATCAAACATAACCACAGCAAAGACTTCATAGCCCTTTTTCATGTACGCTGCGTCACGACATTCCATCCGCCCAGGGAGCAGCCGCGGACTGCGCGGCACGGTAGAAACATCGATTTTTATTTTGTTTGTTGCAAACGGTCGCAGATTATTTCTGTGGATGGAGACTCTAAAAGACTTGATGCAATTACGATGTAAATATCTGAGAGAAACTCGGTGTCCTTCTTTTTATATAGCCACACACGGGCAAAAATGTTACTGAAATTAGCGTCCGCCATTTTGTACTGCATCGACTATAGATATTACAAGAGAGTAAAGAAATCAGGTTATAACAAAAGGAAAATAAATGTAGTATTAATATATCATAGCTTTTATACAATAAATTTGCTTAAAATGATTCACTATCCAACATCCGTCCAGTACGGCAATTCCCGTGGCCAGCAGCAAATCTCCGGGCGGTGCCGCACGTTCGAAAAATCGATCTTAATTTCGGCGTCGCAAGTGGTCGCAGCTGCACTTCCGATTATCGTAATCTATATACTTTGTTGTATATGTGGTGTATATATCTCGAGGTAACTCGGTGATCCTTTTTTTAAAATCCTACATAAACCCAAAAATTCGACGAAAAACAGGGTCCGCCATTTTGTATCGTATTGGTCACAAATACAACAACTAAGTCGTGAAAGTTAATGGTAATCAATGCTAACAAACCGTTTAACAATTTTATAAATTTTTGTTGCTATTGAATTACTACTAAAGGTGTGACATTAGTTTAAACATGCTGAATTTCGAAAAAAATTCGAAGCGGGCAATTTGCGCCAAATTTGTTCAACTTTGAGGCTATGTATTTTATACAAAAAATCAACCTATGAAAAACATTTTGCGTCAAAAAATGCACTAATGTGTTGGCAACAACTGTGAAAAGTTTCAACTTCCATACTCAAAAAAACCATTTTCGAGGTTTTGTCCAGCTTTTTTCGATTTCAGCCCACTGTGCGTCGCCTCCAAATATGTACCATACACATTTAAAACTATATTTATAAAAATTCGGTGCTTCTCAACCTCCCCACTTGCACCTTGATAACCTTACCTGATCTAGAGAGTCCTACTAATCGGTTATAATAATAATATGCCTTTATTCGGGCTAGGTTGAGACTATAAAGTCCCCTCTTCCTCCTAACCCCTCGATAGCGTCAATGCAAACATATTAAAAAATGGCATATAAACCTTTACCATACAAAATATATACCATGTACACTATTTGTGAAATGTCAAAAAAGATAAACAAGTAGATATGTGTGAAATTTTTGTGTAAAAAAGATTTGTTTGTGGGAAAAAACATGAGGACAGGGGCGTAATATCCTTATCCTCATATTTATGTGTATTATTCATTTATAAATATGTGGATAGTTATATCGGTCCATTAAGTAGAATATTTTTAAAATGTCATCAACAACCATCCACCCTGTGTGACTTTTCCATTACCCGTGCCCTAACCTCTTATCCATCCTCTTATACCCCTGACCTTGTTCTATCTCACCTCCAAGTAATGCCCGATATGTAGGTTTACTTGAAAATGATATCACCTGTCGACACCGGTGTCGTCTCTGTAAAGATTTTCGCAGAGGTTAATGAATGAATTAATATAAATATATATTGTATACAAGGCCGTCGTATTTAGTGGACTGAAATTAGGAAACAGAGGTTTAGAAGTATTGTTACAACAAAAAAAAGGGGATGGAACACGCAGAAACTGAAGCACCTCGCAGGTTTTCTCCATAGAATAATCTTCTGCGCAGGTCTCACACTCACAATCAGGTTTACTGCGAAGCATACATTCAGGTTTGTGGCCAAACAGCAAGACCTCGCCGCCAAATGCATTTCTCAAGGCCTTTCTATTGCCTTTGTTGTGCTACCGAGCTTATTGCTACACCGTAGCCTGTCTTAAGATCTGAGTTTAATCCAGCCTGAGACATCTGTTGTGGTCCATACATTTTTCGTGGTAAAATTGAAGATTTGAACCTGAATGTTTTCTATTTTGCCTCTAATTTCGTTATTATCATTCAAACCGACCTCTTTCACAGTTAATCGTGGTAATGTTCCACTGGTATTTAATAATTCGTGAACAGATTTTTTTACTCTGGGAACCGTCATTGTATTTTAAAAACCTGGTCGGTTAATCGTTCACAGACACAAATTTTACTTGGGTGATTGGTTACACTCAGTGGCGGATACAGATGGGGGGCGCAGGGGGCGCGCGCCCCCCCCTTGCGGGTCCGCCTGTATTGCCGAACATTGCAAAACCACAATTGTAACTTTTTATATCATAAGATGGCATTGTGTTTTACATGTTTATAATCACTTTAAATAAAATTTTCATATACTTTGCCTGTGACTTGATCATCTTTTATTACGATAAAAGTAAAGACAACTCAAGATATGTTGCGCCCCCCCCTTGAGTTTTTTCTGTATCCGCCCCTGGTTACACTGTCATGGAATTTCACAAATTTACGCCTACCACCATCATTTACATTTTAGTGTATATCATACAGCCGCATTCGTGAACAATGGAGGCCGGATTTCTGTCTTCATCATCAACAATCAGAAGATTGATTTGACCGTATCTCGGTTGGCTACGGTTTGACGCAGTTCTCCACTTCGTTCTATGTGCTAGCTGCTAAAATTTTCATATTTAATTATTTATTTTCTTTTAAATCCTTAATAACTTGTCCTGTTGTACTCATTCAATCCGTCCTTTACCTTTCTTCCCATCCTTGACTTCTATCGACGATTATTTTCATCTGGATATCATGCCACTTTACGTGGCCTATAAGGTTGTTATGTATTAGGGTAGGGTATTTTATAAAGTGAAGTCACTTCTGAAAAGGTTATTTGCATTATCAACAAGAATTTTTAAAGGCCGTAGGTAGATAATTTCGCGATTCCCCTTTTTATTATTAGTACCCTCCGTTGAATGTCTGTGGTCAGGATTTACTCAGTACCTATTCATTAGGAAGAGGGATCAATGACTTCGGTTGAACTCCTCCTCTGTGTAGAGTCGCACTAGAAATCACCTTTGCCCTGAGCGGTTACTATTGGCTCGCAGGTGTGTAACGGTTTATAGTATTTAACCCACCTCCCTCGAGATAACCTCCGCTGGTGTTGACGTCTCATACGGATAGCCACAGGTGTTCCACTTGAACAAAAAGTTCGTCTTGTTCAAACTTTTATTGAGGTCGGCGTTAATTAAGAGATCACTTTGTTTTGGGGTTGGTAATGAAGTCATTATTAAGTACCTCTGCCCCTCGTGGATGGAAATGGTAGAGGATTAGTGGTTTTCTTTGCATCTCATTATTTTTACGGGCATTTTTCCCTATTGAAAACAATGTATGAAAATTAGTTGTTCAAATCTGATTATGAATATAATATATATATTAATTCTTGGTTGATTGATGGTTAGTAGAGCGAAAAAATAATCACTTTTATACATTTACAGCTTAGTACACAAGGTACGAAAGAATATCTTGGAGTTAGTCAATTTTCTACTATCAAAATGGCTGTTGGGAAAAGATTTTTCGTTCGCATAATATATGGGCATTTTTAAAACAATGATATCCAGTCCTTAACAGATTAAAATCATGATTATCCGTGTCGACCACTTTTCAATCCATCTATTTTAAAAATGGTCACTGCGTCATTACAGAAACTTACAAAGGACTCAATACTAATTATTGATTTATACGATGACTAAACACTAGGAATAATGCAACGCTGATACATGTTTGATAAATCCAAGATTTTATATTGATTCAAGCAAGTCTCCTGAGAATATTTGTGCATGCATGAATGCATAAAATAAGGCATTAGAAATAGCAGGAGATATCATAATCACATATTGAGTAAATGTACTAACTCAGCACCTCATAAACTATTCGATTATGCAAGAGTTTTCGAAGAAATTAAGTGTAAAATATTCCATCATTAGTTTTAATTTGTTTTATAAACCAAAGTTCAGAATAATGAATTTATTATTTACCCCTGAAAGTTAATATAGGTTTCTCAAGCTGTGTAACACTCTCGCTGGACTCGGTGGTGGATACATAAAGAAATTTTTTTTATTTTGCCGGGAATCACGCAATACATCAACCTAGAGGAGGGGGGCGTGCGCCCCCCTTGCGGGGCCGCCCGCATTGCCGAACATTGCAGAACCACAATTGTAACTAACTTTTCATATGAGTAGGTGAGAAACCATGGGGTACAAGTGATTTTTTTCTCAACAGAGTTAGGTAAAGTTAATTGTTAGGAGGAATGCACAAAAACTTGGTTGCCCAGGGATACGAGTGAGTCTCTGCTCTGTGCTGACGTCGAGTGGAAAATCGAATGCATTACCAAATATTTAATTCATCTCGTTTGTTTTCTAGACCTAATTTCTGCACCTAACTCTGTATAGAAAAAAGAAATCACTTGTGGCCATTTGCTTCTCACCCATTCATATCATAAGATGGCATTGTCTTGTATATATAAAATCAGTTAAAATAAAACTTTCTTAAACTGTGCAAGTGACCACATTATATTTTTATTACGATTAAATTAAAGGTAGCTCAAGATATCTTTTGCGCCCCCCTTGAGTTTTTTCTGTATTCCGAATACGATACCACCAATAAAATTTCCAAAACTCAAAGTGCGTTATTTCTTTATTTTATTATTTTTAATTTTTACTTTATAGTTGTAAACTATTATTTTTTAATTTTACCGGAAATCACGCAATACATCAAACTAACCAAATTGGGAATTACGTAGGTGAGGGATCCTGGTAGTTGGGGAATTGAAATTCAAATTTCCGCTGCTATAATTAATTAATTTTTTGCTTATGATGTGGAACGATATTAGAAATAAAATCTCGGATTAGTGACGGAGAGCTTGCGGTCAGGTGAGAAGCTACAAGAAGGTGAGGTGAAGTGTCGTGACAAATATTGTTTCAGCAGATTAGGATTAGCAGGCTCAATTCGTTACAGGACGTGAGAACCGGATTTCACGTTGAATTTCTGGAAATTTCTCACCGGGATTTAATGTATTTTGTCCTGGCTTCCCACGGTTGAGTGAGTAATCGGGCAGTAAAATATCTACGCTCCAAAGTTCTGAATATAGCTTTTAGTGTACATTGATTCGTTATGCTGAAGTGTGTTCGGTGTTATAGAGCCTCTTTCGGGTGCCATGCGCCAGTTAGATAAACTATTACTGCGGGCTTCAATTTAACTTGGCTACTTCACAGAATTCATACAGTGACGGATTAAGATGATCAAACCAACTACCTGGAACCCACGAGAGTAAGAAAATAAATTGACCGCCAATTATCCATTGGATATTTCGACTGTGGAATGCGTTGTACCGATGAACTTCTCCTTGAAGGATTTTATGTTTTCCTGGCGGATAGAATAAATGAATCTTATTGGAATTACAGCCGGTTTAGTGTATTATACTGCAAATTTTCCGCCACCTGCCCTGTACTCAAGTAAATGCTGATCATCATCATTTCCTCGATAAGCATTGGTGACTAGGACATCAAATTTTGGTGATATATATAACAACACTGATTTCATTGAGTCACTACTTATAAATATCATCAACATAAATTAATATCTCGAAATCAAGCTACTCTAATCGTCGGAAGAGCCACCGTTATGATTACCTTCCGAAAAAAAATCAGGAATATCCGTCCCCGAGAATTCCGCAGTGAGCGCATGGAATAAAAAAATCGTATCTGAGGAATTTCAACATGTGCAGTTTCAGCGGGATTCCATGAATGACCTTTTCCTCCTCCCTATGCGTGGAGAGCGGACGGGAAGGAAAAAAAAGTTGAAGCGCCAAACTTTCAACTGCAGCGATTCCTGTAGCCGTCATCCCAGCCCAAATGAGGGGAAAATATTCCGCTCGGGAGAGAAAGCCCTTTCTCGACTTTCTTCTTATATATTCTGGGGGCATCGCTGGGGCGGGCAACGTGGGTCGGCCGTCCTCTGGAGACTTTTTCTCTCTCTCTCCGGGTAGGTGCATCAAAGGGGACAATTCGCTCGTCTCGCCGATCTGAAGAGAAATCATTTGCGTCTCTCTCTGACACAAAGATTTATGACCGAGGCGGTTGAGTGACGGTCCTTCTCCACGAGCGAAGACGTCGCGACGGTTTGGCCGGGGTTCCGAAATACATAGACTTTCAGAGAGTGGGTAGGGCTCCTCTGAATTTATTTAAAATGGATGGGGAGATTTTCGACTTCTGCGCAAGTACTGATAGACAGTGGCGCAGCGAGGGGGGGGGGGTTTGGGGGATAAGAATTTTTAAAAATCTTTATCCATTGTACTTAAATGGATAAATATTACTTACAGAATTGTGTAAATATTAATAAAATATCCCTCCGAAAGCCGTAAAACTCACCATTTTGAACCATTTATCTTGAACATTTTCTAAAGGAGTGTCCCCGCACCTCCCGCTTACCCTGGCGGGTATTCCACACCCCAGTATTAGTTGTGCCTAAACCGCCCCCAGCCTTAATTCCTAGCTGCGCCCCTGCTGATAGAAAAATGACGGTCATAATAGATTTTTATCGAAATTAATTTCTCGACTTTACAACGAAAATTGAACCTAAAAATCGATTAATCGAAAAAATCGACGGTTCTCTTCTTCTAATACAGTTTGTTCAAAAGATATTTACTGTATATTCGAATAAATCTCAAAATACACATTTGCAGATGCAGAAATAAATCCCAAATAATCTAATCAGAATACATGCATGAATTATTAGCGGCATAATACAAATCACGCAAAATGAGGTCAAAAAATAATTACTCTTACGCTTTTTTAACCTGACGATGTTTATTTATTTCATCATATATACCTGTTATAAGGAAACGTATACAGAGTCAGAAAAAAGTGAGGTTACTATTATTGTATATTAGTTGTCTCGAGCTGTGAAAATTTATTTTATTTTCCTTGGAATTTTGGCGTTCCTATTGATATAGAGAATCGGGAAATAAATCACACTGGAAATCAAGGAAAATTCAAAGAAATTGAAAATGGAAACTTGTTTTGATCCCTAAATTTCACTGCCTCGTAAGTGATGGAACCTAGTTAAATGACAAAAAATCTGGAAAAATCATATTTGTTTAAAATACAAATGGTCATATGTCCTAATCCTTTTACTTTTAGATGTATCTGCATTATAATGATACCCTCATTCATATCATTTCCTTCAGGTTGTTTCTCCATAACGACTAAAATCATTCCTATGTTGTAATTTTACTTAATATGCGTTTTATCACAATTTTATCTCCTGTCGAAATAAATTTTCCTTAAGTTTTTGAATTCGAAAATAGTTTAATTATTGTAGAAAGTCAGGAAAATGTTGTAATTTCAGCTTGATATATTAATGACTACTCTGCCAAGTCTCCCAGATGAGTATAAGAAAAGTTGGCTTGAATCTCATCTCCATCAAAATAAAAAATTACTATTCAGTAAGTTTTTTGGGCATGTTTTCTGAAAATGAAAATTTATCTTTCTTTCATTTGAGTGTTGGCTGACGATTTCTTCTTACTTGGAGAACTACCATTTCCAAGTTTCGTTGGCATCTTCGACGATAAAACACATCTCGTTGCAATGGCCTCATTTTATCATGTCCGATGAAACGCGTTGTTCTTTTGGTCTAATGATGCCAAATGGTGATGATGCTAAACGTTTGCTCCAGGATAAAATAATTTTTGTAGCAAATTTCTGGGAAAAATTAACCATTTTCTCCTATTATTTTTAGTAAATAATGGTCTTATTAATGACTTATAGAAAATAGTTTTGTATAGATTGTTTGTCAATTTCTCATTTTCTTTTAGCAATTATTATATAATAATTGTTGTCGTACACATTCAGTTATGTACCTGAATGCTTTAGTGTGATGTTCTTAATGGCAATGAAGCTTATTGCGTGAAATAGTTAGTTCTATCAGGTGGAAATGCACCCCTTACACATATTTAGGGTTTTTTTCTGGGTATTATGGAGATTCCCATGCTTCATTGGAGCGAGAATTCTTTTGAAGCAAGTAAAACGAAAGGAACACAGCGTCATGGTTAGTCGTTTCGAAACAATCGTATTAGAGGACAAGATCGGAGTGATACTTAAGAGCCGATTGCAGCGGCATGTCAGGGACAGCATCGCCCTTTTCCCTCATTTGGAATTCAAGCGTCGAAGTCACTGGCTTTAAACACAGGCCGCACGACTCCGCCCGGGCAACAAACTAAGGCATGCTCCGACCTCCTTGAGGCGGTATTCCTCAAAGGGGTTTACCTTTCCAAGTGGATCAAAACAAAGTGAAACTTCCTATTCAGTGCTGATTTGAGGGAAAACGAGTTGACAAACCCACATTGCGATTACTGACCAAAGTCTTTCTGTTCTACCTACGCAACCATTCACTGCTCCAATATGACCATTATTTAAAAAAAGTTGGTGAGAAGTTTAGCGTCATACCTCATCGAACTCCATTTTTATATATTTCATTTAAATTTATTTATTTAATTTCGTTCGTTATTTTGATTTTTATATCAACAATTTATATTTTATTGTATGTTTTGCTAGGTTGTTGCTTTATATTGTTTAAAAGTACGCTACTATTTGTTGTTGATAAAAGAAATGGAATTGTTAGTAAAGAATATGTTAAAAGGAAAGTTTAAGAGAGAAGATGTGTAATCAAAAGGGGCAATGCCAAATTGAAAATTTCAAGGAAGTGTATGTTTTTAGAGGGATCCCAGCGTCACAGAAGTTAAGCACTGTTCAGAAACCAGAAGTTCATATACTAAGCTGAAAATTTGATGATAATGTAGGTAATATAAAAATATATGTAACGATGCTCCTTCGCATTCATTTTCAAATCGGATTTCACTTATCATAGCGACGGTTGTCGAAATGAAGTTTATTGGTACCTTGTCGATCAAAATATAATCGTTTTTTTGCCCGTATTATAATTTTAATATTAACGTCGTTAGCAGTCAAACCTTACAGTAGGATTTTCCCTCGAGACTATGAATATATATACGAACACGGATCTAATAATTCGGCAGTAGAAATAATTTAACAGCTCAGACATCAATTTACATTTTACGGCGTACATATTAGGCAGCGTTTTTCTCAAATATGTTCACAAATTCGGACAAAGTGAAGTCGCGTAAATTTAACGCATCCGGACTACATTTTCCTCCGGATTTCTTTCCCCGGATCACTTCGCGTCGCATGAATATTCCTTAGAAATGTGAAAATATTTCGCGTGTATTTGAATCCGAGGCTCTTCGTTCAGTAGACGCATACTTCTTTCACTTGCATACTGAACTCCATCTCATCTGATTTGATATAACTATTCTGTTTGATTTCATTCGTTACTCTACTGCCAATTATAGCATAACTCTCTTGTTAGTGGTGCTACCCGTGGGTTGGTTTGGATTGGTCGGGGTAGAGCTCTTCCCAGACTAAGCCACTGGCGTGTGAAGTCCACAATTGCTGGGTCAGAGAGAAAGTTATTTTCCTTGTATCTTATAAATGGAGCATTTTTTTTTGCGTTTCGGGAGACTTTACCCAGGATTTGAACCCTGAACCCCTTGTTAATCATCCCAATGCCATAGCCGCTGGGCCACAACGTTCCATTTAAATTATCATACTTATACAAATTATTGAGTAGATAGATCTACGTTTCAGTATTAGTTGGGGTTGTCGCCCTTTCGTGAGAGAGAGAGAGTTTTACAACTTTTCGTGGCGCCTGTAGGTATGCAATTCATTTTGCCAAATTAGAATTTCGCAGAATTGTCTTAGAAAAATAATGTACACGTGAAATGCACAAACATTGTTTTTGGGCAGTGGCGCCAACTCCATGGGGCCTGAGGGGGCCCGTTCCCCCTCAAAAATTCGTTATGGGGATGAGGAAGAAATTAGTCAGGCTTGTCGATTTTCCCCAGAGTGACAAGTTATCGAGAGTCGAATTTTCAGGGTTCTAATTTTGATCATATGACTCTTCTAAAATGCTTTTAAAAACGTTAAAACTCACTATTTATAAAAGTTTCCGGGGCAATGCCCCCGTTATGGTCCCCGCAATAATTTTATAAGTCGGCACCCCTGTTTGTGGGACTGCTGAAGCACTGATTTCGGATGAAAAACCACGGTTATGATTGCCGTTCTTATACTTCCGCAGGAATTTCTTTCGAGTAGGGAATACGCCTATCATAATTAACTTTGCGCATGAAGAGGACGCCTACCTCCCGCTGAGCTGACGCCCAATTGATCGTTTTGGTGGTGAATTACTCGCTTTTAACTCTTGCTACTGTCATGATATTTTCAGGGCATATAGTGTAGACCCTGTTCAACATTTGTGTAGGTATCAATTTGAAACTCTGCATATTATCAGAGGTAAATATTTTATTTAATTTTTTTCGAAGAAATTTTTTTTTCGCTGTGGAATTTTCACACAATTTGTGCATTGCGGGTGACTCCTTAAAATTTTCACCGTGGCTAGTCGCGGTATGCTCAAATATTTTATGTTTGAGAGACGGGCAAATTTGCCAAAAGTTTTCTCTATATGCTCTAAAGATTTCAGGATGGCAGTGGAAGTTTTTGTTAAGCACATTAATTATGAGTTTATGGACTACTTACATACGTGACCGATAAAGACTAATTACAACAGATAGAGATGGAGGTTCGTATACTCTTAACATGGGCGTACCTAGAGGGGGGCAGGAGGGGGCAATCCCCCCCTAGAAGTAAAAATCGCAAAAGTCTTTAAGGGAAATCAGAACTGGATTGAAAAGAAAGTTTTCAACAAATTTCCTTTTAACTCATGAAAGATTATATGAAAATAAGACATGTAACTAATATATTTTTTCAAGCAAATAATTTTATAAACTAAGCGCAGTTATAATTTCCTTAAAATGTTGGTTTAATTCTCCTTTTTCGTGCAATAATGTTACGACTTCAAACGACTATGGCTTGCTCCCCCTAGTTTTGATTTTGGGTACACCATTGACTCTTAACGCGAGTGATTCCCTCCAGTACTCTTATGAACAGTTAATTGTGTTTTGGGAAAATGATTCTCGGTGGGCGCTTACCTCGGCTGAGTGGGGATTTAGTTGGTATCGTCATAACACCATCTGATCCCCGCAGTTGTTTGTTTCAAGTCTATCACTATAGACAAAGCCTTCCAAGTACTTTCATCCCGCTCTCCTTGTAGATATGAGCCGTGCGTAATTTGAGAGCGTCTTTCGACCGAGTTCGCGCAACTTTTATGGCCTCATTGTCGAAGGCATAGCGAGCAAGAGGCTTTAGCGACGCCCTGAGGAGAGATAACTGAAGTAATCTCCGTCATAATTCCATCGCGTTTCAGCCAGGGGTCATGCGGGATCTCAGCGTTTGCCAACATTCTGAAGCTGGTAATGATGTAACGGTGATGGGTTTTTCTGGAATGCTATCAGGGAATAAATTTCTCCCGTTCGAGTGTCAAACTTCCTTTCATTGCGGTTTGGCGGGTTCTTATTCCTGCCAAACCTGCTTCGCCTATACCTAAGTACATAAATAAAGTCTGTGCGATGACGTTTGTGGTTGCCATTAGGTTTTCGTGCTTGGCGGGGTCAACTCTTGACCCAAAGATTGAGCATAATTTCTCACGAATCCAATCGTGTTCAGATATTCCTTGAGAGCGTAGGTATTCAGATTTAGAATGGGCATTCCTCTTTGAAAACTGGAAGTAAACGTGTGAATTGGTCTCATTTAATGTCGATGATGCTTTGATAAAAGCTAGTTTAAAAGTTTTCAGCAGATTTATTTCAATAAATGAGTGTTTTTACTTGAAGTTATGCTGATTAATGAATAAGAGAGATGGCAATTTTCCTCAGAGTTATTTAACAAAGCACGACGCGTTTCGACCGCCAGGTCATTCTCAAATACAACAAGTACAATAGATAGTGCTTTGTTAAATAACGTTGAGGAAAATTACCATCTCTCTAATTCATTAATAATGTCATAATTAATGTCATTCCGTTATATTTCGCCTGCCTCAGTGACTCTTATGAAGGCATGATGTTTAAAAATAGTGATGTATAATTTTCCGTGTATTCTTTGGCCCATAAAAACTGTGGATAAATAAAAAATTTTCATTGGCTGTCTCATAATTTCTAACTAACGAAAGATTTTTTCATGTATCCTTTTTAGTATTTCCTTTTATGGAATTTTAGGTGTCCTGGTTGTTCGATTATGGGAGGAAAATTAATTAATGAGTGTGGCTCAACTAGACATGGGATGGGTTGTGTGCTGCACCTGAATGAGTGGCGTAGCCAGGAATTTCGTTCGGGGGGGGTTCAAAACCAGGGGGAAATTTTTGAAGAACAGGGTACTAAGTAACGGGTTTTAAACTAATTTCAACACTTTTCATAATAGAAAAAACTTAATTTGTTAAAAAAATATTTTTTAAATTCATGATTTTTCAATATTTTGCTTTCTTTTATGAAGGAAAATGATTGTGTTTTTATATTTCGGGGGTGGGGGGGGGTCCGGACCCCCCTTCCTGGCTACGCCGCTGACCTGAATGCGAGTTTGTTCCTTACCGTTCATCTTCAAGTGTTATTAGAAAAAATGAATAAAAACAAGGCTACTATCGATAAATATTAGGAGAAAACGAATAGCGTAGAATTTATAAACTAAATGTCTTGAAGAATTTACTTTCTTAATGCCACTTATTATTTAAATTATACGAAAAACACAATAACATATTCCTTTTTACCAGTTCTTACTCGTGCCAATGTCTTACTACATATTTAGAAATCTAAATTTGCTATATCGAATATTAGGGCCTTAGAATTATTCCATTTGAGGGATCTCTTTTAGAATTTCCGTGACACGTATACCACGCGCGGTGGATGATCTAAGGGTCCTCATTGCGAATCTTAGACGTGTGCTGTAGCTTGTCACGTAAACGTAGAGTTTGAAGTTAATTTAAGTACGTAATCACTTTTCATGAAACTCGGCAGTGGCGCAGAGACGGGGGGTTTTGGGGGATAAACCCCCCCCCCCCCAGTGCTCAGAGAAATTTTTAAGTTTAATCCATTTTACTTATTTGGATCATAATTACTCATATAATAGTGCTAGAATTTATCAAACATCCCTCAGTAAGCCGTAAAACTCGCCATTTTGAACCAGTATTCTTCAATTTTTTTCTGGAGGATGGCCCCCGCAACTCCTGCTTACCCTGGTGGGTATGCAATACCCCCACACCCATTAGTATTAGTTGCGCCTAAAACCCCCTTAGCCTTAATTCTTAGCTACGCCCCTGAAACTCGGTGTGTGTGCCATAAAGAATAACTTCCTTCCACATGGTGTCCTGGCAAGTACCTACTTAGCAGACGTGGCATGCCGTGGCGAGAATGGAACACACGAATGGCCGGGCAGGACTTCAAACTATTGTGACATCTCTTCCGGAGCCCCTGCCAGATCACCCTCGGGTGTAAATCGCATCACGATGTGTATTTGGATGGGAAATGTGTTGGATGAATTCATGCGCATCTTTGCGCCTCCCGCTCTGCACAGGGGACGCCTTCCTGGAGAGAAGTTCCCGCACGTACAGGAGGGGCGCGCGGAAAGATCTCGGATGCAGCGCCAAAGGCGTTTCTCCGAGGTTTTTGCACTCTTGAATGAGAGAAGAGAGGGGAGGAAGGATGGGAGAAAATCGACTGAGGCGCCGTATGGGAACCCGTGGGAAGTGGGTAGGTGATTGCCTGCCTGTGATATACGACAATGCACCGGCATTATGATCGAGGACTTAGCTATTGGGTGATTGTTATGAATACATACTTTATCGGGTGGTTTCGTATTTATGTTTGTTCCATGTAAAGTTAATCGAAACTTACTCCTTGTATTATAAATATCAGACACTTAGTTACTTCCACAATATATTTTAAAAATTTCTATTTTTTGACCGGTTTCGGCTGTTACACCATTATCAAGTACAAAAAAGTACAGTACAGTACACTATAATATGGAGCCCATCCACCATGTACAAGCTTCATATTTCGATTTAATTTACTCTACTTGAATATCTACTTTTTACGCTTTAAAACAACGCGCCTCGTGTGTTTATGTTTTAGATGCTTTTGTGATTCGCGATGTTGATGATAGGCAACAATTACTTTATTTTCGTTCGTAGTTAGTCAACCAATTGTCGCTTACCATAACCATTCAACTAATGACTAACCATTATATTGAGGGATTAACCATTCCAAGATTGTTAACCGATGATCGATATTGTAGGCAATAGCCAGTTGACGCGTGTGGTCAGGCAAACGTCATGAATACGGTCGCCTTTAAATCAGTTTCAAAAGATGTAACTCATCCTGCAGTTTTTATGCCAAAGGTGTATTTATAGGAAACATACAACAGTGTATCTTTTATAATGTTTCCTGTCACGAAGTTCCACCAAGTCTCGCCTTCCAACCTTAAGTTGATCGGTGCATTTATAATTAACTTGCATTTTTTTCTCCTTATTTCCTCCTTAAATGTTGTTAGCCAATATTTTACAAATTTTTATTCTGAAGCCAATTAAAATAAACATCTTCGAATTGTCCATAAAAAGTCTACGACCATCCAAGATCGGCATCCGTCATAGTCACGGGTTCACAATGCCATTCGCGATGATCGGAGGCTCGATATAATTGACGGAACTCATTATGGCCGTGTCCATACAATTGATGGCATAGATCTCATGTGATGACGGTAAGACAGTGTTTTGGGTGGGGGACCACTCCCACTGGCATGGCAGTACACCAGGGGTCGTCACCCTTTTCGCTTTGGCTCCGTGGGGTGTTAAGTTTCCAGCACGCTCCGGAGTGTTCGCAGGCGGGCGAGCTCAGGTGTCCCGTTACACACCCGAGAGATAGAGAGAGTCACTCACCTTAAAGAGGAGGGGAGAGATGTCATTTGGAGAAGGGGATGAGAAGGAGGGCGTGGAGTGTGCCCTTCGCACACGCGACCCGAATATGCCACCGGACAGGGAGTGTGGCAATGCACCAATCGGCTCGTATACCATTTAAAAAAAATAATCGTTCTTGAAAAATAAAGAGACGCATATTTTTCTGGTTTTCGATCCTTCAAGTTATCAAGCTTTTAGCGGCGAAAAATCGACGCCCGTAACCCGTTTGCAGATTAGTTGATGACGTCACGCAGTACTTTCGGGGGTCTCCGCATCTCGGCTACCGCTAGGCCTTGTGTATAAATCTCACGTGTTTCTTTGTGGTTGATTCAATTGTGAGCGATTCCTTCCCACACTAGTGCCTTTGAACTAGTAAATGAGCCGAAGCACTAATGACGTCACCAACTCATGAAAAGTGGGTGGCAACTTTTGCGTTTATTTATTTTAAAAATACGCGAGAATGGCCGAATGAGGAAGATTTAGTTTTGATTTATAATAATATTTTCCTTCCATCTACCGAATTATTGAAATGAATTCGGGTCTAAGTGAACGACTCCATTAATGCTAGCGCCTGGAGTAGAAACAACGACTGAAAGTTCGCCACTGGTCTGGCCACGGGCATCTAGCTTGTGGCGATTTTAATTTGAATCTGGACCAATCGTTGCATAAATCGTCCACGTGGAGAGATGTAATTTTTCCTGGTGAATCTTTCCCTTAGATTAAATGAGTTATTTGCATATTTCTCGCTTTCGCTCACACTAATTGATTTAACTTAAAGGTTGGTTTGCATAGCTGAAGGTATAGCCGCAGGCCTGTGATGCTACACATACATGAGGGACAGTTCGAACCTTTTTATTTGGAATATTCGTAGGCTTCCCTCGCTCTTTGAACCCGCGTCCTTCCGACCATCATCCCAACCTCTCACCCACTGGGCCACCACACAACTATATAATAGTTGCGAGCTCCCTCAAGGGTGCTTGACAGCGTTTTTTCAGCGATGCATTTATCGGGAATGTAATGCAAGTGAAAATTACCTGGTCGGTGAGACTGTTTTTAGCTTTGCCTCCAGCGAGATAAGAAGCCATCCTCATAATGAGGACGCGGGCAAAACCTTAAGAGCCAATCAGTGGTCCGCTACTTTTTTTTGAGTTGTGGATATTTTTTTTTATCTGTGGGCCAGTGTCGTTCGAAAACCTAGAGCTTAAATACATGCTTGCACCTTCAATCCAATACTAGTGTCTCCTGGATGCCTGAAATGAAATCCTTCCTTTGCGCCCCTTTATAGCAACTTGCAGTTTTACTCCTGCCGTTGTAGTAGTGATTTCTATGCATAACCGTAATCATAGCGCCATTTCATCACTACAACTTAAGTGTTTATTTTTGGTGTGTTACAATAAAATGTACCGTGGGAGGACCTCAAACCAAATACCTCTCCCTTTTCCTCGCCTTTGAATTTCCTTTGCTTCGTGTTGGAGGTCGTTGAACCAAACAGAAAGTTGGTCGCGAACCGTAAAAGTGACACCCACTGAGGTCATGGTAGGGCCTGCACCAACAATTTGCTGCAGGTAGTATGTCATTATTTGGATTTATTTCTTAGGAATTTTGATTAAATTACATACATTTACGACTCCACAAAAAAATATTACGGTTGACCGATTACGACTGTAGAGTAATTCCATGAAATAAGTAACCTCATCGTCAATTTTTGTTTTCACATAACCCTGAAAAAATTGTATACCAATACATAAAGGTAGTACCTCGTATTTCACGAGGTACTTCCACTAAATTTCAATAGATTGTATATACTTTGTCATTGGATTCTAAACCTTTACGCTGTTGTTCTGTTTTTCGCAATTTCTCACAGTTGCCTTCTTTATCTTCTGCTTTTAGGTTTTTCTTCTGTATATGCTTAATGTAATAATCATCTAAATTAATATGATAATTGTACTAATACATGACTCAAGTTTAGTCGGTGAAATAAATTATATTATGAATAATGTGTGAAATAGCTTATGCAATTAAAAATATATAAATAGTTCGTTATCATAGTTTCCGCGAAGTTTGTTTGAAATGCAGCTTCGTTCCCCATAGAAAATAAAATAAAATAAATATATCTAAATTGCATTAAGATGGCTTTTGTTCTTTTGAAAGATAGGCATATCTTTGAAAATGATATTTCTTTTGTAATATGGCATACCTACTTCATTGATGTCCCCAGAGGGAGAATTTGGTGTCGTCAAAGAAGGATAGAGTGGCACTACATTGCAAGAGATTTTTATTTCTTCATTTTATACATAAATTTGAACTTATATATTAGATTTATGATTTATTAAGTGTCCTAGCATTTCCATTTTAAAGCACATCGGTGCCGTGAAACAATCTGCTGTTGGTTATCTTTTTTAGGAACAAATAGTATGAATTTAAACGAAAGATTTATTACCATTTAATGCAGTGTTTTATTTACTAATTTAATTCGACACTATTTTGTGATTATGCTTTTTTGAAAATCTGGGTATTTGAATTCGTTTGTATAGCTATAAAACAGCTCTTCTGCTGGAAAGTGAGGAAGCAGTACACGTGCCCGTGTATATGCCATGTATCATATGCGTGAGCTGTAGTGGATTCATTTCGCTTAACCTCGACCTGTTTCTTTTCCCGATGCTTCGGATGAATTTCTCGCATACAGAATGAAGAAATCGATTTTTTCATCCTTCTATGTCATCATCAAAACCTGTGAAATTTAAGTTGACCATTCTTGTTATTTTCACATTAGATCACGCATGGGCATACCCAGCGAGGGGCCGGAGGGGGTAGCCCCCCCCCCCCCCCACCCCTAGAAGCAAAAATTGAAAATGTCTTTAAGGAAAATAACATCTTTAAAAACTAACAAAGAGCTGTTACAGTTTCCTTAAAATGTTGGTTTCATTCACCTTTTCCATGTTCAAATCTTACCTATAATTTGAACAACCATGGCTTGCTTCCCCCCTCCCTACCTTCGGCGTCAAAATGATGTGCCGCTGTACTTTGCAAATTTATATCTGGACTTCAGTGCATGCCATAATTATATATAATACGTCATTTTACAGGAAATTTTATTTTCACTTTTTATTTATTTTTCGTTTTGTAAAAAAATTCAAACATGTAGACACGCCAGTGCAATAAATGACTCCGCGCACCATAAAATCAGCCGTTTTGTCAACTTCATGAACTTTGTAACTCAACCTAGGGAAAACTACTTCGTCTACAACATTCATCTTCCACAAAAAGTTGCAACCATTAATGTACATTAATAAAATGGCCTATGCCATTAGTAGTAGTTTTGATCCTGGGTATGCCCTTGAGATCACATACTTTTCATGTGTACTCGTATGTCTCTCTGCTTCACATTTGTGGATATGTGGTGAAGTTACACCACTCTCCCCTACTACGTGAACCAGGGGCGCAGCCAAAAATTAAAGCTAGGGGGGTTTTAGGTGCAACTAATACTTTGGGGTGTGGGGTATTGCATACCCGCCTGGGTGAGTAGGAGTTGCGGGGGCTCTCCTCCAGAATTTTTTTAAAGATTTATGGTTCAAAATGGCGAGTTTTACGGCTTTCTGGGGGATATTTGATTAATCCTAACACTATTATATAAGTAATACTAATCCATTAAGTAAAATGAATTAAATTTAATTATTTCTCTGAGCTCTGGGTGGGGGGGGGGTTTATCCCCCAAACCCCCCCCCTCGCTGCGCCACTGACGAGAACCACATCCCAAGCTTTTTAGTCGAAAGCATTTGATGAGCGCATTTATTTGAAACTTCCGAAGGTCTCCGCCTCTTGGCACGGGGCGCTGCACTTCGGCGGGGGCAGTAGGGCGTTAGCCTCCGGGGGGGTTTGAAATTTTTAAACGTGTAAATATTTCTCCGGAAAGGAGACACTGGCCTCTTGCCCCGCGGTGATCTTTCTCTGCCTCTCCCCGCTCGTGAGAAGGAGAAAGTCTCCTTTCGTGGTTTTACGGCGACGAGAGCGGCTTTTCCCTGCTCAATGGACGACGGCTCTATGAGCCACTTAGGCGAAGGAGGCATGGTATTCACGTCTTCATTTTCCACCCCTGTTTCGCTGCGTCTCCACTAAATCCAGGGGATTCTGCCAATTTTTTCCACTGGCTAGTTTGGGATATCCCTTCTGGGGTTCAAGATTGGACTGAAGGCGAGGCGAAGAGTTTTAATAAATTCCTCATATACAGGTTGGAGAAAAATTGTGTCACGGAATTTTTACCCTGGATAGTTGATGCCAGCATATGAGGACCCAAGGGGGGTTCTTTAAAGGTTACAACGCACTGGGACCCAATATTTCAACCGATACGCCCGATAGCTGGTGCTAAAGTAAACAAAATTACCAGTGATATATAGGTCGAAATTGCCCCATTTTTTAACTACACAAACTTTAAATCAAGTGTTCCGATTGGCCGCGAGTTTTCCCTGTTGCCGGATGTTCTGGACAACTCATGACTTCGAATGTCTTACCTGCCGGAGATGCAAAGGTATCCAAGGCATCCGGCAACACGGCAAATTCGGCGTAAAATGGATTTATTTTATTAATTAATATGGAAATATGGTGCAGATGAAAGATATAATGAAAAAATGACCATGGAGCGATGTGAAATTTCGTTCGGTTTGTATTGCATCATCAGAAATAATATTACTTAACCCTTTAGCGTCACTGCTGAAAATAAGACAGAACTTCCTTTGAATAATTATTAATTAATTGAATCTATAAACCTCTTTTTCACGTCTTAATCTATTCTCCATGCATATCTTGTGTAAGTGTATATTTTGATGTGCATTCTGCGAGTTTTCTGTGGCTCAAAAATTTGGAAACATGAGGGCTCTGATGAAGAAAATGATGTATTGTTCGCAATTCGATTTTTCCTAAGTATCGACCACAAGGATCATGGAATATGACTCTTAGATGATGATACTCATTTATTTGGTTGAAACAAAGTGGCTATCACGTTAGCCAGAAATTGTTTTAAAGGAATGCCTATTTGATGTACAGGGGTGAATTTTTTAAGCGTGTTATTATTTAATAAAGTTCTTAAGTTTATTTTTTGTAGATTTCCGCTATTGTTTCACTTATACATCTACTATAATACGAATTCTGTTTCATAGGTATCAGGCATAGTCTAGATGATTTAGTAGTTTGACTGAGAATGTTCATCGTGCCTTTTATTTTTCATCCCCTTGATGTGTCCCACCTCTCTAATCTTTTATCGTCGGTGATTGTTTCTTTGAAATATCTTCCTCATTTCGCTGATGTCTTTCTAACCATCAGATTCTTCGGCACAATATATTTCCTATCGCTCGGGAGAATAGCGCCTGAATGGGGTAGACCTCGTGTCTCTTCCGCTGACCTGTTTATTAGCATCCTTTTGATCACGAATCACGCCGTTCCCACTCCTTATGCTCTCTTCTAATGGAGAAGTTGCTTTTGTTGTTTGAGAAGGGCTGAAAGTGTGGCGAAATTTGCCCAAAGCATTCCCACGACCGGCCGCCAAGGAAAGCGGTGCTTGCCGACAAATGGAAAGGGGTGTAGGGGAAGGGGAAGAGAGGCGATGGTTTGCTGCGAACCGTGAATGTAGTTTCCTTCATATTTCCTTTTGCAGTTTCCAAGGATATTTTTGTTGAATAGGTGCGTTCAAACTGTAGGAAATCACGGTCAAGCTATATTTGACTGACCTGGCGCAAGAGTTTTTCGGGGTCTGTAAGAAAATTAACGCCAATGAAATCATGCGGTGAAAATATAGATATGCCCTACAGGCCCATTGTTTGGTTCTCAATGGAACTACCACTTAAAAACTGCCCTTTAGGTACTTGTTGTAGTTAAGGAGAAAAATGTAAGCGAGTACGATTTTCGGCTTCTGCGTTTGCGACCAAGAATGAAATGGTAAAATACCGGAACACGTGATCCGTGATTAATCTCCTTGGCTTGCTCTGAAGATAGCATATGTTTACGTAATTTTTATATCGCTTGAAATTTTATTTACATCAAATGTAACTCTCACGAAGAAGAGGAATTATTTATATTTTGCTAAATTCTATTTTAGATACATATTTCAATCGCTAACTTTTTCCATTCCCCATGGTAATACCGAAGTATCTGAACTGAAATGATAGTAATAATTCTAAAGGATTTCTTTTTTGTTCCTGTTATGTTTGGATTCTGAAATGAATATGATATAAAAAATGCTGTTTTTTATGCTTAAACTTCGTAACAATCTTCAACCTCTTGATGCCAGGCTCTCAGACGAATTGGTCTGTTATGCGGAGAGGGTAATTCTATTATATTCGTGATTTCAACCGATCTCTTTTTAATCATAGACTTCTTTCGGCTAACTCCTATTGATTATTCAATACCGACCTATATTGTGCTGAAGATTTATTCAATCGTAATTGTCACATAATTTAATTTATTGATGCTGAACGGCTGACGAAACCTACTGTCTCGTTTGCTTATTCAAAGCGTGGGCGATTTTTTTTCGCTTAATGTAAATCTTACGTGCTCGGAAAATGTGAAGAGAAATTGTCGCGATCAATCCAGTTGGATCGTTTCCCAGTAGGTGCAGTGGCACCTGCGCACTCTTCCAGCTTTCTTCCCCATTTAAGGAGCAAGGACTCGAGAGAAAGAAAGCCGGCTGAAACCTTCTACAATGTGACTTCTTTTTTTCAGCAGAAGAGGAAAAAAAAGCTTCGCTTGCTCTCAATTGACTCAACTTTGCTCTTGCTCCGTGGTGATTTCGGACTGGACCCTCTCGCGCTACCTCGAAATGTTCTATCAAAGAACGCAGCGTGCTGCTCCGATTTCTTCTTCTGGCCATTTGCGAGGGAAGAGAGACGACACCTTGGAAAGGTCTGCTGAGTGCGACCATAGGCAGATTTGGACCTTTTAAGGCCCGATGAAAATCCGACTTTGGCCTCCTTCTATGGGTAAATAGGTCAGACCTCGGTCGGATGACTCAAATGAGATCAAAAAGAATGTTCGAAATGTCATTAATGTGGAAATTTGATGCAGATGAATGAAATGGATTTATTGGAAAATATGGTACTCAGGAAAGTGGAGGTTGAACTAATATGGTAATGGCGAACGTGCGTGTATGGAAGATTTTCAGTGTGAAATAGAATTTTACTATGTCCTTTTTAAAGCGTTTTAATGTTTTGTTGGTATCGGCGGTATTATGAGTCGTCGTTTCATATGGAGCTATCTGGAGTCATTCACATTCTAATATCTCATGTAATAATGATACTTGGTGCCGTATGTTCGCGGTGTCACGATGCATTGTCGAATTAGAATGTTCTCAAAAGTGATAACTAAATAAAGTTTGAAAAAAACATGAATAATTATCCTTTTGATGTATTTTCCCGTGGTCTAGAAATCCTTAAGTCCGTGTATCGATTTCCGGCCCAAGAAACATTTTTCGACGGAAATAAATGTGGAATTATTATACTTAGTTCCATAATTTTCCGTCACCCTTAATTCTCACAAGGTTCTAGAAACTCATAGTATGCTTGAATCATCTATCGGTTTGGAAGTAATGGAATTTAATTGGCGGTAAATTCAAATTTGTACCTTTTTTCTACATGGCAGTTTTCTCTTTAGAGGGAAAACTTCTGTAAGTTAACGTATTCAGAACTCTAAATTTTAAAATGAGGTGGTAGACCCCTACTATTACCCAAGGGAGTTGACATTGTTTCATGACCATCGTTTTATAAATGTTAAGCACTTAATTGAGTGATTTATGGATAGTTGCAAGCGTTATAACCATCAACTGAGGTCATATTTCTTTCAGTTTAATATTAAATCCCGTAAATACAAATGAGTCCGTGTATTTGTATTTTCCCATTTTAAGTCTTTTTTTCCCATTTATGATCTGCATCGGTTGTAATACGGGATAAATTATGCTTAATGTCAAGAGATGGACAATTAAGTCTCTTGGTGTGTGGTGAAGATATTAAAATTTTTAACTCATGGAACAATGGTGTAAAATGGAGTTCGTTTAAGTATTTAAATTAAAGGACCTAACGTACGCTCCTTGAGTATTTCTGTCAGTATAAAAGTCACCTCCTGATTTCATTTCCTCATATCCATCTGCTATTTCTATGCTAATTTCGTAATCACAATTCTACATTATTTGAAGTAGTAATATTATTGACGAACAAGCCATAGACAATAGAACTCATGAGAAATCAGATAGACTTAGAATGTTATCGATCAATTGATAGCCGTTGACTCTCATCCTTTGTTCAATATTATTGGCGCGTGTCAGTTGAAGTGGCAGGGAAAGGCCTCGTTTCAGTTCACTTATCTTCACAGAAGCGGGTTCTTCGGCTCTATCTCACTATCGTGCTGGAATAAATTCAATAACGCTTAGCTTGAATAAACGCCTGGTTTCAATTAAACAGCTATTCTGATTTGTTTTTCGAATTATTTTAGTGATCATTAGTGCATATCTGTTATATTGTTGACATTTTTCGCAATTGAAGCTCTACTATTTAAGGAATCTTGATTAATGTCGTCTACATTCCAAGATGTTAAAATTTTCGCAATAATTCAATCGATTATTTCATCATGGGAATGAGTCTTTTTGAACTTGAAGTAAGGAATGAACAAATTTTTTTATCAAAGGCCAATTAATATTAAGAAACACATTATTTTTTCAGTCCAAATTTTTTCTTTTTAAACAAAATGCAAAGAATCGATTTTAAGTAAGCTTTTTGTTAGATGAATTTGAGTTTGAAATCTCATACCCTAACATAATATAGTGGATAGTTATTGGTGTGCCGTTTTTTAAAGCTGGTGAATGGCTAAAACTTTTTAGAACTTTCAGTGTTTTTGTTGTTGTAAAAACTTCCGTACGCCGAGTTGAATTTGAAACCTCTCTGCCATTCTTGTCATTTTGACTTGTCGGAACTTCTTTTGTTTCTTCCTAAAATGAAAATTTCGATAAATGAGAGCTATCCTCGTACCTAACCACGTTTTAATCTTAAGGCCGTCTTACACGGGGCCCGTAATAGCACAATCTGACGTGTGTATGAAGACGCAGTCAAAATTGCGTCGTGTAAGGCGGGAAATTGCTATAATACATGCAAAAATGCGTGAACGTGAGATGGCAAAATAGCCCGTTACGATGTCATTCGCGTATTCGCGCAATACCACGCTATGAAGAGAAATTAATGCAGTTCTAACCAGCGCAATTCTATGCCCCACGAGCATGAGTGTAGAATGGAAAGGACACGTCAGATTATTTAAGGAGGTTTTCAACTTGTCTTGGGCATCTTACGATCCTCCTCGTTCAGATATTACGTCGCCAGTTGGAGAGGACTAAATATCTTTATGCTCGTTAGGGTATGTGGTGCCGGAGGCCTCATGTCATGCACGCTTATATTCGCGAGGAGTTTGACATACTTGATTTTTAGAGACCCTTTGCTTCATATTTAAACTCTACTCGCACGCTTCGTTGAGTCGAACCCCCACCCACCGCGGAAACCTGTTGAGCGGCTGTATACGTTACTGTTGCTTCTCTCGAGCCCCTCTTGCTTTCAGAGACTTTTTTTGCGGGCGTACGCTCAAGCGTGTTGATGTGCATGGATGTGTGTGCATCAAGGTATAGGGTGTATGTGCACCGTGCTTCCACCTGGCGGGTGTCTGTCGAAGACTGCCGGGTGAGGTTCCTCCGTGGCCTGCGGCCATTAGAATTCCGAACTTCCCCTCCCTCCCCTACCGGCTTTTCCCCATCCTCCTCCTTCCAATTACCTCCTCCCCCTCTGCTTCCACCGTCTCATCTTCCAACCTCCCGCCCTTCCCTCTCTTTTCCTCCATTTTTTAAACCGTATCCTTTCTCCCGTTAAAATCTCCACTCTCTTCTCCATTCCATCTTTCCTCTCCCCTCCGCCCGTTGAAATTTCCGAGCTCTTCCATTTTATGCGCTTCCACCGAACGAAGTCCGGATTCCATCGGCCTCTCCTCAGTCTTTGCCGCAGCTTCCCCCCTGGGGTGCCTGGTGCATCGTCTTCTGCCTGCCAGTAGTCCTCCTCTAGCGTTCCTCGTCCATCCATACCCACTGATTATCGCTCCTCAAGGAGTCCTAGAGGCATAATTGGTGTCAATCCTGCCTGGGCATGTAACTTGTGCGAATAGATTCCACGCTCCGCGTATTTCTTGGCGCTCGTATTTGAAGTTGAGGGAATAGTCGAGGTATAGGTTCATCCTCATGATCAATTCTTAATGAAAAGATGCTCTTGAAATTCATTCATTTCATACTCTAAACCTTGTTATCAAATTATTTTTTTTTCGTCGTATCTTGTGTGTCTTATCATTGTAAATTAGATATTTGATTAATTGTTATCCAACATTTAGTTAGAAAGAGGACAATAAACCTGAATCATATCATTATTTAATTCTTTTAATTCAACATGTTTTCTTAACAACGTCATTTTGGGGGACCTTGCCTTGTGCATTAGCTGTAAAAGTCATTCGAATATTGTGGCATGGAAAACTGATAAAGATAAATGATACGAAGAGAAGTGATACGTATTACAATGAGGAATTTCAAGAGGTTGGTATTACATCATTTGAAATTGGTATTTGAATCAAGGCGCAGGTGCCATTATCGTATGAAGTTAGCATGCCGAATGTAGCTTGGCAGGAATGCTTTATGTATTTATTTATTTCAGTTTTTAAAAGATTTTTTTCTTCCTATTTTGGTATTCAGCTATTCGTAGAAAACACTGCACTAGTCTGTGTGTCCTTCTATTTATATTACTTTGGCCTCATGATCACAGCGTCGGGCCATTTATGCCATACCTTTGGATTTTATATTACGCTTATTAAAAAACCGGTTTATTCTGCATTTCCTTTGGAAATTTGTTCTGTTATCTGGTATTCATCGTCGAGTTTATACTCTTATCTGAAACCTTGCCATAAAGTGTTCGCTCTCGTTTATTTCTATGCAATACATTCACGTCATGTCTATGCAACATTATTCTATTTTATAGAGGTGTTAAAATTGGCTAAGACGTATCGAAGGGTGTTTATATATCTTCTTTATGTATGCCAGCAGTCGAGTTATGTGTGCAGGCCCATCGGAGAGCATAGATTCATGTTGAAAGCCTTGCCTTATTTATTCATCGCTGAGCGGCGCTTGGAAATAGAAGTGTAGCGTTGACTCCTGGACCATGAAAAAGTTGGTTCAGTTGTCCTCAACGATGCGACATTACCTACTCACGTTACTAGACATATAAGGAGTCCTAGCTCGATTAAATCGTAGAGTAAGGGCTTCATATATATTACTTTTGTCCTTGGGTGCAACCAAGGACTTACCTTTTCTCTCAATGTAAGAGTATAAGTGTTAAAATTAATAGTTTTGCAAGCTCCTTTTTGAGTGTACGGAGATAGCAGAGAGGAACGCTGTTTTTGGTCGCTGCATGGCCAGTGCACGAGCATTATTTCTGCTTTCTAAATTTTTCTGTTGATTAAAAAATTGTTTCTAATTTTACAGAAAAACAGTATGAAATCACTCCTTGGTAGCTCTTTGTGACTAAAAAGACTCATAACTTTGGATCCCTTCGGGACGTGAGACCTTTCTTGTGTTGCTTCTCCCAGTATAGGATTTGGTCACTCAGTGCTTTAATCCCGATTTCTTTGGATATGGTATCACACATTTTCAAAAAATTGTCTTTAGAGCTACATCAATGTAGCTGCTTTGATGAAGCAAAAAAAATCTAGCTTGGAGGCCAAGGTAGATGACAGCGCTAGACGTATTAAAATCTAAGGTCTTGTTCGTTTTTTTCGCTTCCAATTCTCAAAACTTGAAGCTCTTGAGAAGTCCAACTTTGGGATTTAAATAAAGCATAATTGTTAATTTTATCGAGAGTTATTGCACAGAAATATACATTAAATATTAAATAAGAGGGATATCGATAAAAAAGATTTATTGTGAATCACAAAATTAAATTATTTTAAATGTGATACAATATATCCGCATATGAAATATGATGACCGGCGTAAGATCTTAGATGATAGCCAATGCCTATAACTAAACGATAATTAGGTAGATATATGATAACCTTTTCCTAAATGGCCTCTTAAACAACCTTATTAACTAGCTACGTGCTTGGCATGAATTGTAATGCGAATATTTCGATTGTGTGTGCTCCATCATATGCATAATGTTAGTGTCATATATGATAATCTTAGCAATGGAGTTCCCCTCAGATAATGGCGAGAGATTTAGGTAGGTAAAAATGTAAACCAGGAGTCAGGAGTTGTAAAGAATTAATTCTATTATTAGCTGGAGGAAAGTGAGATATGCATTGTTGCAATGAAGGCATACATTTCTGTTTTAGTATTTTTTCGAGTCATATAATTTTTAAAAGAACTTATTATTTTTATTAGGCATTTATGGCTTTTATGAGAAATGTGTGGGACTGAGAATTTCGTGATGGTCTTGGAAATTACGTCCAAATGTGAAAAGAGCTGAATGAATAGACGTAGTAATAGCCAGTAAAACGTGTTGGCGGTCCTTGTCAATTCTACAGTCATGATAAAATAGGAAAAATAAGCATGGATAGTATTGAAGGTACCCATTATAAATTCCCTCTTTTTTCAGCAAAACATTAGGATTTTTCGCGGCAGATCTATCATCAAAGCTTGGCTGAATCTGGCAAATAAAGCAAATAAAGAACGACTCGTAGCAGTATATCTCGATTTGATGGTTCTTAAACAGCCGATAACAAAGAATTTTCGCGTTAAGTTATTTTTCTTTGCACAAGTTTCAAGGACACACGGCGTTATTAAAGTTTCCCGTTCTTGGCATTGGTAGGTATGCTACGCTGTCCCTTGCTCGCTTAAAGCATTTTGTAATTCCAATTATGTATATAGCTGAGGACTTGGCCGTGAAAAACTGGTCTTATGGCTTAGAGAATAAATTCCCTGTTGTATACAGATCTATCATTTTTTCTTTGTTGATGTATCATCAAAGCCAAGGTTGATTCAGCTTACAATTAGTTGCATTATCGCCGAATGATTCGCAATTTTTTTGTTTTACAACAGGTTTTACTGTAATTTAGGGTATGATTTAGTTTATATTTTTTCTTGGATTCTTGATTCCAAGGTATTTTAATGTTTCGTTGGGAGTAGAATTAATATACTAAAAAACAGGTAGATTTTTGTTACATTCAGAGGTCATTCAAGATCTATGCTATAAAAATGCTATAAAAATTAATTTTATGAAATGAGCCAAGCTACATCATTACTAAAGGCCAAAATAAAAAGTTACAACCCTCTCAGGCTAAAATATATTAGTATTTCTCTATTCCGAAGAAATGTTTTCGAGAAAAGAAATATTCAATTCACTCTCTTTTTTCTTTGGATGTCTTCTTTGACTCCCACGATTTCGTACATATGTTGCTGCCGGCATGTTATATTTGAATTTATGAAAAAGGCTGGTGCCAAGGGTGACCGTTGATAGTTTCATATGGATGATTTTAGGAATAATTTTAATATCTTATTGTAACTATGGTGTAAGATTGGAAAAGTAGGTCACGAGAAGTTCTTTTTAAAAACGTTTTTTGGATTTGAATGAAGTGTTGAGGAATGGCAATTTTTTAAAAATTACAAATGATAAATATGTTATTCAAATATCTGTTCTAGCAACAGGATTTCTTAGCCAATATTTGTTGACAAGTATAAGTTAGGGAGTGTATTTTTCACTTTCACGGGCAATACATATTGAATATTTTTAGTTTAATAATTTTAGGAAATCTAAATTCGTACAAATTCATCAAAAGTATTTAAAATTGTTCCTGTAAAACTGTTCCTGTCTAAAAATCTAATAGTCGAGGTATAAAATACCCGGGTTGGTGTAAACTCCATCTCGGCAGGTCTAGAACCAGCGACCTTTGAATTACTACGCAGGGATTATACCCCCACCGACGGACAGCCTGGCAAAAAATTCGCCCGAACAGGGACTTGAACCCTGGACCCTCAGATTAAAAGTCTGATGCTCTACCGACTGAGCTATCCGGGCTATGTCTCGCAAGCAGATCCCAACGTTACATAACATAATCTGAGATGCACGATATTAGTCTTCTTGGGTTGATGGGAAATCTCTTGATGTCTGCATCGCATCGAATTGCATAAGGAACCATGGAAGGTAATCTGAAGAAGAGCATCCCTCTCCTCCCGTAGAAAATTAATTCTATTTATCTGTGGATTTTTTTTTACTCTTTTGTTTTCCGTCTCTAAGTTGGTCGATGTTTGACGTTTGGTAGACGTCGAACGTTCACATTCAACCGAATTTTGCCAATAAATATAAGAAACAAACTTCTGATATTTCCAAAACTGTATTATAAACTGATCTTACTAGACTGCTTGTCCGGAATGTAACCTACAGTATGGATCCAATAAGCAGTAGGGTAGACCTGGGAACGTTTACGCGGTTTTTTCCAACGAATTTTGTAATTTTTATGTTTTAACCTAGAAATTTTAAGGCAATCTGGTTTGATAAGGCAGTTAATAAATTCGAAATTTTTGGCCTATTTGTGTTTTTAAACCGTTCAAAAAATGTTTTTTAATCCAAGTTTGTGGCGTAAACTTGCTCCGGGAGCGGGTTAAGTTTTGGCATCAAGTGGGGCACGCTTACGCATATTGTAATTGAGTGGGTGAGAAGCCAAGGGGTAAAAGTGATTTCTTTTTTCTATGCACTGTTTAGTACAGAAATTAGGTATAGCTAACAAACGAGATCAATTAGATATTTAGTAGTGAATTTGATTTTCCACTCATTGTCATGACAGAACAGAGACTCACTCGTATCCCATGGCAACCAAGTTTTTGTGTATTTCTTCTAATAATTAACTTTGCCTAACTCTCTTAAGATAAATATCACTTGTACCCCTTGGCTTCTAATCCCTTCAATGGATACCATAAGTGAAAGAAATATTAAACATGTGGAAATTTTTATTTATAGCTCAAAAAATTGTTCAAAATAAAAAGTAAAGACAATTAATGAAAGAACATTTATAGGATAAACTGAAAACATATGGCTAATTGCTACTTAAAAACATAGACTATTTCGCCATCTTAATATCGGCCGCTTCCATCGAACGAGATAGGCGCAAAAGAACGTAGGTATTTCTTTAGCGCCTCATTCCGTTTGCAGAAGTATTTCTTCCACTCTAGACCATTTCGCACTCTCGCCCGTGCACATCTGCAAGCGTTCCCTTCCATGCTCGCCAAGAATCGATTGAGTAATCGAAAGCGCCCCTCGGCTACGAGTAAATTTTTATCGCCTAGCGAGCGCGTGAGCTACACATCGCTGTTAGCCTCCTTCAACCAACTCTTTTCCTCGGGTCTCATTTGCCGCGCCCGTGCATTGTTCGTCGGAGAACGGTGACCACTTATCGCCTTAGGGCACATCTACGCGGAGCCGAGAGCCGATATAGGTTTCTTTGGGCAAATGCTCGGTAATTTCGCCGTTTTGGAGCCAAGAACCCGTCATAAAATCGTGGTTCTGCCTAGGTCGAGTTGTTACCTTCCTCGGAGAGTAGTATATGGATAGTACTTACGAATGGCATGAGGATATTGTCAGATGGTGTCGGTATCGATGCCGGAATGGATTGTTGCGAAAATATATTGGCGTACTTGCCTGTCGGTATGACTATGTCGCTTGTAATCTCATGCTATGCTGTATTTTTAACGTTGAAAGTGCATAACTTATTGTTCTAGACTACTCTATATGCTCGAGTAGAGTAGTATATAGATAGTACTTATGAATGTGGTAAGGCTATTGTCAGATGGTGTCGGGTTCGAAGCCGGAATGGATTGTTGCGAAAATATATTGGAGTACTTGCTAAACTGTCGGTATGACTTGTGTCGCTTGTAATCTCATACCGTATTTTTAACGTTGAAAGTGCATAACTTATTGTTCTAGACTACTCGAGTATGCTAACATCTCGGGGTCGAAACCGATTTAAGTTTTTTCTTCTAGATATACATATATTCATACTTGTGGATGAAAATTTGGTCACCCGGTAATTAATAAAATAAATTTTATCCTTTTTAGAGAGATCAGTGAAGAGTGGGACCCTTGGGGTCAAAGGTGGAATGTGTGAAATATTTTTCCAAGATAACGATCTTTAAGTCTCCGCGAATCGCTGTATCTTGAAAAATCACAGCCGGAAGAGGACCATGAACTCTCTCCCTTCTTCAATTGAATGTATCCCGAATCCAACTTACCACAGTGCTGAGCAGAGATGACTTTTAATGTGAAAACTGACATATGGTCAAAGTTATCAGTGGTTATTTGAATGAAGACCATCGCGTACATTATATTTTGCTTTTATGTGGAGGCCCATTGGGTAATGCACTAGACTGCTAAACGGAGGGTACCTGGATCAAATACCGGGTTAAGCATTTGGAAACCCCCAAGTAAAAATCTTCGGAAGTTCTAAGGTGGCCAAGGTGAAAAAACTGGCCTCCCTACCAAGAATATGTAAAACTGACTAGCCAGTGGCTAATTCTGGGATGATCTCTACCCTCACCTACCCAAACCAACCTTCTGGTTGAATCATAGAGTTAGATTATCCTCCCTCTAACCCATTTCCCCGGGACTCTTATCCCCGCCCGCGCATTTTCTGTGGGAGAACGGCGACTATTTAGCGCCTCGGGGCACATCTGCGATGTCCAGCCAGCCGAGATTGGTTTCTTAGGGCACGGGCTCGGTAATTCTACCGTTTTGAAATGTGGAACCCACCGTAAAATTGTAGTTTTGCCTCAACCGAGTACCTACCTCAGCATGTACTTAAGAGTAGCTTAAGGAATTTACTAATACTTAGCTGTTGCATATTTGCTAACACTTAGCTGCACCGGCGGAAAATACCTCTTCAGTCGTCGCCATTGCTACTCCAACAATCAGTATGATAGCTCCTAACCCAGCTTTCACAGACTGAGAGAGACATTTTGTGGGAAAATTGGACTTGTGTAACAGTGCGATTCGACTGTCAATGAAAATCTTTCATATCCCCTAATGTTGTTAATCAACAAATTTTAGGTTATATTGTTTTTTATTGATCCCTAATTGAAGTGATTTTTAGATAATATTTAATTCATTAGCTTCACGGATTTATAGAATTTTTATTATATGTATTTATGCTCATTTCTATGTAAGGATTTCTTTTATGTTATCGGATTATATTTTGCCCCTCTTGGTATCAAGTGAAAAATCAATTATTTCATTGAGTTTAAAATAAAATAATTATATTCCTGTAAAATGGTGAATCCGTGAATGAAATATGTGATATAAGTAATGCCTGAGGAACAAGTAGAGACTGCATTTTATAGCTGTCTAGGAGAACCAGAGGATTGACCTATTTCAATCCATTTTCCGTCGAGGTTCATTGCCTATAGATTCGTAACGACTTCGATGTTCCTCGTTATTTATTTCGTGCGTCCAATGCGAGGGTTTCCAAATCAGTCGCCAGGTCATTCCGCTTTGAGTCCATCCGCCGCCGTGCCTCAGCTCGCGCAAGGGCGTCACCACCGAATGCTCCAGGAATCAGTGCATTAGTTCCACCTCATCCCCAGTGAACAACTGTCCGTAACCAGTATTTTAATATTCATGGGAAAATATATATATTCAGATTGCACCTGCCACTAAGATGTTGAGAGAATGCAGCAACGAGATTTATTTCATGAAATAACGGAGTATCTCTAAGCGTTGGTGTTCGGGATCGAGAGTTTAAATTCTATTGGGGTGCCTCCACGCCTAGTTGGAAGGGAAGTGAATATATTAAGCCCTGGCCCTAATGGCGACGAGCTTGCTGCCCATCATAAGAAATTATGACTTCTTGCGAGCTACCTTAACACTTATATTTTATGCGTTTTTCAATACATTTTATAGTCCTTCATATAGATTTCGCAGTTATACCGATCTAGTACCATTATTTTTCTTTTTTTGGAAATGAGGTCACGAAAAAAATATTCTCCGGATATGAAGTGTTAATGATAAAATAGTGATGGTGATACTGGGTTTAGATCTAGGTGAAAATGTTAATGGGTACCGACAATTCGAGAAGCGCAGGATAAACCTAAGATATTTTACATGGAGAGCGGCATATGTAGTTAATTACCCATTGTGAAGAATAATAAAAGACAACATTTTTATACGGTTATCATTACGTTCTTTGTGTTTAGTGTATTACGGAGGCTCAGTCATTTAATGTCATATTAATAACTGTCATATTAAAATAAAGAGAATATTTCGTACAGTAATTGATTTATCTTGTTTGTAATATCAAGTATGAGAAGATCGTTCGCCTGTCAGACCCTTGTGCCCCCCCCCAGAAAAAATCATGGATCCGCCCTTGGTTGGGACTATATTTCGCCCTTTTAACGCGTGTATTGTTTAAATGATGGAAGGTTGGCATAAATAAAACAAGAACGAAGCGAAATGGAAAGAAACGCTGGCGGTGGGAGGTTTTTAAATCACCTTACGTACCCTTTTCACTGATCCACTTCAATACTGATGAAAAGATGGCACACATGCGCAATTTGTCGCTAAGTTTCAAGCCATGTCTTCAATTTCATTGAGGATATCGTATTTTTAGGCGGCTTTCCTCCGTTAAATTCTTCTTTCTTGCCACTGCGATCACCATTTCACTTTATGACTAAACTGCACGGGGATGATCGTGGCTTCGGCGGAATTCCTAGCTCTGCATTCCATTCTCCAATCAGCTAATCCTTTTAAACCTACGTACATATTTCTTCTCTTTCACGTCCTTTTTTTACCTGATCATTTATTTCTTTCGAGGCCTTCCTTTTCCGTTCTTACCAACTAATGGTCCCTCGACGATTGTCTTTATCAGGCCAAAATACAGGCCAGATATGATGGCCTGATGGAAACAATCGTCCAGGGATGTCTTACTATTACCAAAACCAAAAAACGCATCAAAATACATTATTTTTCGTCCCTTTTATTCTGAAAAAACAATAATAAATAGCGGCACAAAAGAAATACTTTTTATTTGTAGAAATATTCTGTAGGGAAACAATACATGGACGTCGTAACAGGGCAATATACCTCTTGTGCAATGATCCAAACCGAAGCCACAACACAGAAGTTCAATGCTCACTCGTTCCATTTTCCAACGGCCTTGAAAGTCGCATCGAGAGAAAGGGTGGGGGGGATGGCGGTAGGAGTCAAGAACGTGGGAGTGGAACGGAGGTACGAATGGATTAGAGCGACTTGTAATTAATCAGTTTCGGTTGATGTTCCAGCAAGCGTGGTAGCCCTTTGACAAAAGGGTCACCTGACCTCATTGCGCACTGGAGGTGACGCAAGCGAGGGTGGAGGGGTACAGAAAGGGAACGGGGGAGGGTAGCGGTTGGGATGTTACCATTTACGTAATAAGATGCGTTTTGTATACTTCAACAGGGAGGCAGTCGGTCCCAAAACTGACATCATACTGTTTATATTTATATCTGAGGAGCGCATGAATGAAATATGAAATTTCCAGAAGGTTTGCGATTTCGCAGCACTCCGAAGTCGAAGCTAACTGGGCAGACATGAGACGGGTTTTCTAACGGGTTAGAGAAATTACAAATGTGAATTGTTTTTCTTCAACTTCATTGTTTTTCATTGCATGAAAGGTGTTTCTTAATGTGTATAACATAGAGTATGCACTATACCACCACACTCAATAGCTAAATGAGGGCACATTAGCAGCATTGTGATTGTATATCGTCGGCTGCCTTAATTTTTTCTGACCCACCCGCGAGCCCGAGAGAAGTTCATTCATTATTATCTCTATCGTCTCAGGCTCAACTTTGTGGAAGCTTATTTTATTATTAAAAAATAATGGAATAAAACAAAGTTTTTTTCATTGTATTATTCATTCATTACATTCGCCGGAAAAGTATTTAATCATACAGACATGAGACTTGTAACGCTAGTGGTCGAGGAAAACCTCCTGATGGCTTCTGATGAAAACTTTTTGATGCTGAGACCATTGACAGATTTAGGGGAGGGCACCTTCCCCCCCCCCTTAAATAGGAGATTTAGGATTTACATAGTTACTTATAATTATAATAAAATCTTAATGTCTCTGGCTAAACTTTCCCTTGAAGTAAAAAACGCTAAACTTTAGGAAGAAACAACGATCCCGAATTTAGTAAACCACAATCTACCTATTAATGGCGGTGCCATGTAGGAATGGGATGGTATTTATGCTTGCATCAGTTTTCTGATAACTTGCACATGCATATCTTGGTTCGACAAATATGCTTAAGATATCCTTGCCATTTATTCGAACATTTATAAAACCTAACCTTTTTCGATTAAAGGTTAATTTTTGTAATACGATAGCTGGGAAAAGTATACTTTTTTATTGCTCTAAAAGTCGAGGAAACAACTCATGTAAAATTCTTTCCTTGCACATACCAGGAATTTCTTCAAATTGCCACGGCCATCCACACGTAGTTTAGTCATAAAGTGAAATGGCGATCGCAGTAGCAAGAATCAACGGTGGATTGCTGCAAAGATAAGTAGAGAATGCGCGGGCTATAAGGGCTAAGGATGCCATCTTTCCAGCCGTGACCTTGTGAATGGCTTCTATAAAACCAAGGAGTTCGCATGTTCTCCCGCTGCTCTCGACAAGCAGTCCATCTATCAACGCGTCGAGCGTAGGAGATGACGTTCAGAAGGTGAAGGGGCTCAGTGACGCTCCTCAGTCGGTGACTCGAAGGGGCAAGAGAGGAATGGGTGGCAGAAATGACGGAGGAGAAAGAGAAATAAGGTAGCGAGACTATGGAAAGATAACCCCACTAACCCTATGCGATGCAGCCAAAAAATGAAATGGTCGTTCAAGCCAATAATAATAATAAAATGTCGTTATTCGGGCGAGGTTGAGACTAGGAAGTCCCCTCTTCCACCTAACCCCTCCATAGCGTCAATGCAAACATATTAAAAAATAATAGACAAACGTTTACAATGCAAATGTTATACAATTCTCAATATTTGTGAAATGCCAAAAATATGAACAACTGTATGTGAAAATTTTGTGGAAAAAAGATTTCTGTTTGTTGGAAAAATATGAGGATAAGGGTGTAGTATCCTTCAGCGAAAAAACCCACTGCAGGAAAACGCCCACACAAAGCCAATCGTAATGGGACAGAATCAACTGTGGCTCACTGCAAAGATAGGCATAGAATGTCCGGGCTAAGCTAGCTTTTCGTGCCCTGTCTCAAAGTCATGTAATGCTTCACCCCTTACGGTATCTTGGATAGGTGAGGGTGTAGCTCACCCTAGACTAAGCCTCAGGCGTGTGACATCACGTATGCGGTATGAAGGCCAGTTCATTTACTACATCTTTCTTCGAGGATTTTTGCTTCGGGGTATCCAAAGGCATCGGCCGAGTTGTGAACCTGGAACACTTTTTCGGTCAGCAGGCAAGTACTGACCTCACGAAGCTACTATCCCCCGCTGAAATAGCTGTGTCACTTGATTGGTGAAAGCAGTACTATCAGCATTATAGCCCACTTATCCAACCTGTTTCAACTATGGATTTAAAAATGTAATGTTTGAAGAGGAGCTGTAAGGGACGGAAGCATTAATTTTTTATTTGATAACAGCCTTGATCTCATTCAGTGAAGTACTTAATTATGGTCGTCACTGCAGAAGATTAAGTTCCAGTTATATGTGGATATCTATCATGTCAGCGTCTTAAACCAGGAATGGCAATCGAAACTAAACGAAAGGCAAAACCAGAAAAATTTCAATAATTTCGTTCCCGGGAGCGAAGTGTAGAAACGAAAAAAAGAATTAAATCCGGAGATCTAGACTCAGGGTCGAAATGAAAATGGAGTCAAAACTACTTCGGGTCGAAACTAAACTAAACTTCTGGGATGAAACGAAACAGATTATATTTCGCACCGGAAGGACCACGTGATTCACCTTCTAACAGTTTAGTTTCGACCCGGACACCGAGTACGAAGCATGGTTGAATGAAGTAGAGGTTCGGCCTACCGCCATTAGATGTATGGTGCTCTCATATTTTGACCACAAACAGGAGAACGGTGAACCCAAACTGGCCATTCGATTTCTAAGCTCAATTTTTAACCTATTTATATTCTGACTTGAAATGGGTCAAAACTATTCCCTCTTATCACTCTCCACTCAACTTCTGGGATCGAAACTTAACTATGAGCAGCGGAGTTTCGTTTAATTTAGTTTCGTCCCTGGGAGGAAATTTTCGTCCCGGGTCGAATATCCTTGGTGATTATAATTTCGTGCGGGAACTAAACTAATCCTAGGCCTCGTATTTTCGTTTCGCTCCGGGTCGAAACGGAACATTTACGTTTCGTTTCACTTGCCATCCCTGTCTTAAGCATCACTGAAACTATTGAAATGTCGACTCTCTGAACAGTTCTAAGAATATTACGAAGAAATTACGTATATTATAACATGACTGATTACTTTTTGTCAAAAGCCCAAATCATGTTTAATTAAACAGTCGATGGATTTAAAATGAAATATTTTGAGTTTTAGGACGTTTTAGAAGTATTCTAATGCTTCTCCTTCCAGCATCATCCTGTTTTATGGATGCTGATATACCATACACACTGAGCTATATAGCTGAGAGCGATAGCACAAGGAATATTTGCTTGGTGGCGAATGCTTTTAAATGAACGAAGTTAGTGGAAGTCTCGTGCCGTAAAATGGAAAATAAATAGGGATGGAATTTGATAGCACTCGGCAAGACCTTAGCGACTGGTGGGAGGGTGGTATGAACTTAACTGAACGCAGTAGGGGTGCTTGAGAGGAATACGCATGCTATGACTTCATGGGATGGCTATGGGGCTATGGATTAAATTGGATGGGTAAGGAAGGCGTAGGAGAGAGATAAAGACGAAAGAAATCTGATGTTACCCAGACTTAATGTTTGAATTTTACTATACCTTAAGGGGCGACATAGCGAGAAGTCCACTGCACTCCCTGTAAATCTTGCCGTTAATGCATTAACACTGCACTTATTCACTTTTATGCATCTTTACCCTGACTTTCTTGTGAGGTTGGATATTTTCTTTCGCTATTTAAAAATTTGTTGCTCGTCCAAGTGCATTTATCGCCCGTTTATTTATGAATGAATCTCGCTATTTTTCTGGACCATGATTTAACAATCTCAGCATTCACTATGGGAATAATAACTACTTCCTACTCACAGTAAACCCTCTAAACAACGTATCCGTCCCTTTTTCGTTTTCGCCGTATATATCACCATAGAGTAAGTATATTCATATAAATTATTACGGAGGCTTCCGCGGTTATTTATTTGGTGATGGTTTTCCGGGTTTATCAACGCGGTGTAAACCCGGAAAACCATCACTATATTCATATATACTTACGCTATATATATACTTACTCTATGATATCACCTTATGCAAACAGTAACAAACACCCTTAATATGGCGAAGTATTCAATTTTTTTATGAAAATGAGCGTGGGAAGTTGATGTAACGGGCAGTGTGTGACATAGCAAGTGTGACGGTTATAAAATGTTCCTTTTAACTCGAATTATCATTATTTATTTTTCTTTGCGTTAAATTAGCATTTAAAATCGGTAGGATTGTCATTCTGACTCCCTACGGAGTTTTGGAGCTCATTTTGGGAATGGATGTCACACAGGTTTGCTGCTAGCAGCGCATGTTTATAGAGATCTTCACAGTGCATTCCCATCGCTTCTCGCTGCTTCAATTAAGGGGGTTCACAGCAACTAAATTCTATGATCCAAACTAAAATTTTACCTATACTACCAAGGGACATAATAGGAGATTATTTATTAAATAAACCTCTAATTTGCTAATATTTTACGTATTAATGCTCCAGTTCGACATCAGTCACCTCTCATCTCATTTTATTGGCATGATTGTTAATCTCTAATAGAGCGATCTGTGTTATTCTTAGTAAACTGTTATCTTATGTTATGCGTAACTCATTATGGTTCCTTTGGGTCGCTCTCACAGGGATTTTTCAATCGTTATTCAGTGTAGTTCTTTAATTACATATTTATTACAAATTAGACACATATTTTTGTACTGTTTAATACTCAGTAACTATTAAAAAGCAATTATTGTTGTTTTCGATGACTTTATATTCATATTTTAGTGGTAAGTTTGCAGTGATACCCAAGTATAAATATTTCTCGTACCGCTACCGTCCGTTAATACGGCTTTTAATGCTGAATGGTACTATCCTGTTAGAAAATAATAATTCTGGATTCTTCCGAGTACAGTTTTCTCGGCCGTTCCTATTGTGAGGAAGTCGCGTGGGGCAAAGTGAAGGTTGGACGTGAAATCTGGTGGAAAAGGGTTAGATCAGAGGAGCGCCATCGTGACCTTTGAGGTTGCCTTCTTTGATCTCCAGCCGCTGCATCAGTTCTAGTAAGGAACTCTAAAGCGGAGAATCGACGCGTCGAGGAAATTCCTAGCCACGGGGAAATAGTTCGCCTCTGACTACGAAAGGCGCCGTTCTCGGTTGCAGCGAGAAGGGACGTGCCCTGGAAACATAGCTCTGTGCTTCGGAGAGAGAGGGGGATTCGTGAGAGAGGAAAACGATAGAGGTTGGAATGTGAGCGTATTGCGGTGATTAATGGTTTTATTGCGAGGGATAGTAAGGAGGCTGGTCCAGGAGGAAGAGCTGGAGCTAAGCTAAGCCGCGATCCCGATGTTTTGAACCGCGAGCCTGCAGCAACGCGGAGCGGCAGATAATCTTGTAATCTTGACATCCCGCTAGTTCCCAGAAAAGGCAATTACGTGAAAATGATTTTATGGCACATATGTTATGTTTGTTCTCAATTTAACGACCTCTTTGTTTTATTTTGCCGATACGAGTTAATGGAGACATCTAGAAATCCGTTTCAACTATAGTGTTTAAAAATATATTAGTTTTTCTTCTATCTAAAACGTGTAAAAAGGAGTTAATGTATAAACTGACACTTTTTATGGTACTTTAGCGGGAGTTTTCCGGTGGAAAAAGGTGGCAATGACCCTCATGGGTGTGTTTCTGTGTGATCTTAGCCTCATGAAGTCGTTTGCTATGGAAACTTTCTCGTCTCATGAATTAGTCCTCTTACTTACGGGAGGTAAAGGACACTGAAATAGAAAAAAATTTCTTCAGACTTCAGATTCAGGGCAATTTCTTTGCCGTATAATGGATTTGGTCTTTTTTTCCTTACCCGACGTTAAAAAAGAATTTCAGTGGTAACCAATGAATAAATTAATTGAAATTTTGTCACCTTGGATGAATCGACGCGACGTGCAATAAAGAACTGGCATGGAATGAAAAAATTAATTTTATGCCATGTAAATATTTTGATCGATTTAAAAATTGTAGTTGTCAGCCATTGAATAACTGACAAGTTTCAGTTAACTCGTATGCTAAGGTCTCTCATTATTGTTGAAGGTATTGTTAGTGTAATACCAGTAATGACTAAGGAAGGTAAGCTCTTGCACGCTTGAAATTGGGTAGCTGGCGAGTTAGGAGGGAAGATGAAGTGGAATCTATCGTGGGTCAAATCCCAATTAGTGCGCGGATTTTCTTTATTTAATAAATTGCTTTCGTAATCTATAGACCTAATGGCAATATATAACTGCTGGGGCTCTAATCAATATGAAAAATAGAATCTAATCGAAGGATAAATCTTAAATGTCTCAAATATAAAATGAAACGTAAATGCAGAAAGATTTTTTTACCAAGAAGTTAATTTATTTTTTTTGCTAAGGATTGGTGGATATTCCTGTGGAACACGTACCACTTACTATGACTCTAAAAAAGTCTTGGCAAAAATTCATAAGAATTAGTGCTGTTGTTGTTAATGAATGTACGAACAAAGTTTATATATCCTTAATTACATTAGTTTGAGATAAGAAAAATGATGAATTTATAATATTATTGCTCTGAGCGAACAAGCTGTACTTGTGATGACCTGCCACAGGAATTGGCAACGTATAAGAATGTATAAAAATTTGAAACAGGTTTATACAATTTTTTCATAGGGGTTGTCTCAGCCGACCGAGTAGAAACTTGACGAAGCCTTGAAATTTTCATGAATATGAAGTCCACGAATGTCGATTCTCTGGTGCCTATTTTTATTCGTGGACCGTATCAAAGAGGGTGCTAGATTGGATGTGACGTCTCACAGTATCCCTCTGGAATGTTAACTTTGTCGTCTAAATGCGAAATACCTTCTTTTTATATAGGACCTTTCCCCGTAAGTATGCCAATTTTCAAGAATATTGCTCGAGGGGAAGTTACTAAAATTAGAGGTCAAAAATGACACACGACCCTTGGTACAGTCTGTACATCTTGTATTGTCATGCCGCAGTTCGAATTACCACAGGGAATGACTGTTATTTTCTTCAAAGTGGAGTTGTAGAAGGCACTGGTTTGGTGTAAGTGAAAAATATAACTTCAACTCAAGACACTTCATTTAATTAACACACGATCAGAAGAGTATTGTGGCACAGAGTAAACATAAATACATTTGGTCGCTAACCAACGAAAATCTGAAAATTACAATAACAATAATGACCCAGTGGATAGGTCATATCATTTGACAGGGTGATTTCGTTAGGAATATGGTAGAGGGAAAAATTAATGAAAGAGTCCGCCGAGGAAGACCAAGAGAGAAGCACTTGCGCCAAGTGAAGAAAAACAGAAGGAAGAAGAACGACAGGGAATCGAAGAAACAAGCTCGGTAAAGTGAGAAATGGAGAGTTGTAGTAAACCATTCATATGATTCAAAAAGTAGATAGCGATTCATAGGATTCAAAAAGAATCTATCAACTCCTGGAAATATAAGCGTTGGAAGTAAGGAAGCAATTCATCGGGACCTATATTTGTAGCATGCTTCTTAATGGATTAAAGAACGATGACAGCGGTAGAGAAGCCATATCCGCGGTCGACACATGTTGTCACAGAAGAGTAATGAAGAATAAACATATTGATTGCGTAAGTAATGTGGAAGTTTTAGGAAGAGGTGGAGAGAATTATTTTGAAATCTTTAGAAAGAAGACGGGACGATTTAATCGGCCGTATCAATAGACGTTTGATAAAAAATCGTTGAAGGACAGGTGTGTATTGGAAGAATAACAGAGGAAGGCCTTCAGATGATATTCATGGAGCTAATGATAGTGAATGTAGAAATGAAGAATAATCCACGTTATTAAAGACCAGATGATGGGAGAACGAGTAGTGCGCTGCGTTTAACCAATCTTGGAATTAGTATATGTCGTAAAAATCCTTCACACTTTTCTACGTTAATATTTACTATAAAAGGAGTCAACATGTTGCACTGCAATGCAGCATCATCAAGTGCTGTTGCATCCTTTTCAAGAAACATGTTCACTCGTTTTTAACCCCTAGAGTATCCGATCTCTCGCGAAAAATGCCAGAAGCGCAATAACGCTGCTCCTGAAACTATTTTTTTATTATAATAATTAAGTCATACTACCAAAAATTCGTCAAATACTACATTAAAAAGGTGAAACCACATGTAATATGTATTTCCTAAAGTTTTTGAATACATACCTTCAGTTTTTTTTGAGACTTATTTTTTTCTTAATCTACTGCAAAATCAGCAAAAATGCCTCGGCACTTTTAGCGTAGTACTTATAAAATAGGTTGGCACACCAAGGGTTGAATAAATGTTGATGATGAAAAGTACAAAGTATCTTTACTTCATATCCTACAATGGATTTCCACTAAGTATCAGCCTCCACCATTCATTTCAATCTTGGAATTGCTGGCTGCTAATAACTTGGATTGTAATACTATGAATGAATGAATCTCGTAGCCACAGTGAAAAATTCACGCTGAAATTCCTGATGTAAAACAGCGCGCAGTATGTACGCACCCCAGTATTTTTCATCACCATGGGATGTTAGGTTTGTTGACACCCTCCACCCCCTTACTTACTCAGTCGCTTGCAAATGTGCCGCTTCGGAATGAATACCAATGTGCGAGAGATTGTGCATGAGGAGAGGAAGAGGAAGGAAATAAATACTTAGATCATCGACGACCTTGGCGCCGTGGAATGCCTGACTTTTTTTTGTTTTTCTGAGAGTCCGCTTTCTTTTCTTTTCATTTTCTTTCCCTTCGCTCATAGTGCTGGCGGGGATCGGAGCGGGCAAGCGGCTGTTTTTTATTACCTTTGCAGTCAGGAGAGGAGTGTCTCAGGACTCGTGAAACTCGGTTATCCTGATGAACGTATCGGTGGAGTGTTAAGCTGTGAATGTGGCTGCGAATACTCGTTTGACCATGAAAACCAGCTCGCGTGTGTGGGTTCATGTGTTTACCCGTGGCAAAGTGAATGTTAGGTAGTGGACTGTCTGAACAAATTAGATGGAGGCCAGAGATGGGGAATATTAATGGGATATGAGGGCGTAACGGAGAAATGATTGTGCCATAAATATTTTTGAATCTATTTTTAATGGAAAGAAGTGCTCTTGAATACCCATAACTCGATCGCGAATCACACCATCATTTTTTCACCCTCAAGTCCTGGGATCACCCTAGTTATACTTTTCAATGAATGTTACGGTAATTAGTTGCGGTTAATCTGTCATTTGATGTAACACTCGATTGTTGGCACGTGTCTGGTTCATTATTTTTAGACCTGCTATTAAAATGGTCTATTCTTGTTAACAGGGAGCAAATTCCATTAATATTTTCTGCTTTAATTAATTTTCTGCATTAATAGTTTCTGGTCCAGGCCGTTCAGGGTTGGAAGACGCGGTAGTCGCAATGCATAGGTAGGTGGAGGTCTAAGAGATAGTAATCATTGGCTCTTGATCACTTTTACGTAGGGCCTCATCGGAAGATCAATGAAAGAGACCAGCTCACTTCAATTCGTAAAAATGCTTACATTGTTCAGTCATTTTAATGCTTTGCTGTTAGCTTCGAATTTCCACTCTGGGCTTAATTATGTTGACTCTGAAGATAAATTAATGCAGCGAGTCACTCATTCATGCATGCATTAAACTTTACTGTGGTCTAAAAACGCAAAAAAAACGTGGGAAAGAGAGAAATTGAATTTGACGGTTTTCGTAGAAATTTGAACTAGCTTTGATGTAGGACGTAGTGTTTATCTCTGGAATTTTCCAGCATCTTATTCCAGTGTACAACTTTAAAAAATGCTATCAGTTCGAAAAGCCATTAGAAATTATCGGTTCCTAAAGTGTTTCGATCTCTTTCTCCATTAGGATCACATCTAAAACTTTTTTCTTTAGAGTTTGACTTTTTTTGGGATGTAAGATAAGTGTCACACACCGTTGGAGACCTGAAAGTAATGGCAGTACCTCCAATCTCGTACTGTTTGGAGAAAATGAGACCCTAAAAAAAGCACTTGGTGCTCTATAATTACAGATGGTCGTTCGTCACACCAGGTGGAGGTCAAAAATTCATTTATAGAATATTCAATTGGCTTCGGTACGATTACATTTTCCAGGCTAAAGTGGTGGCGCAACTTTGGTTGAGAATTGCTGAAATAATTACGGGTTGTTAATGAATAAAGAGCGAATTCCATTAGATACGTTTTACTTCCCTTTATTAATTACATTTGGCGTGAATTTATGGGAACCTTCCACGCCGTAATTTATATTTGCGTTTGGATGCCCACGAAGTCATACCATATTTCACGGCTGTAACTCAACAAAATGAAGAATGCACAGGTAATATACTTTTTCCTAATTAAGGTAAATTATTCTCATTTTCATCTCTAAAAACCTTGAAATGAGTATATATATTCAATGAAAGATTCTGTACACAATATAACCAGCTGATCACATTTTTTACCTTCGTAACAGATTAATAGGACTGTCTTTAAGTTGAGCGTACGTTAATTCTCTGGGGTCTGCGATATTAAACATGTGCCCACCAGTTTTTATAGCTTACAGTCACACACTGCTTCATACTAATGTGTGCTTTCTAAATGTTGAAGGCTTTTATTTATCGATAGTAAGAAGTTATCTTACTCCGTCTCGGCGGATTTGTCGAATTAGACTTAAATGTGTCGCCCAATGTTCTCATACTTGTGAAATTTAATGAGGCCTCTGTTTATCCCGCCTTTGCAACTAACCAGATGATTTTCTGGCCTTGGAAGCACTGGCGAAGTATCTGTAACATCGATTTATCTTATTGCCTCTTTGATATTCAAATTCAATCGCAGTGAAAATTTTGTTATCACTCATCTCTGTGTTATCACTTTTCCAAGTTCATGCGCGTGTGTCTTTTGAAATGTTCGCAATATAATTGAAATGCATCCACTTCAAATTAAAATTGATCGGCAAGGTCATGATATTGGTGATATTATCAACCAAGGTACGAGAAAACTGTTTGCGGTCAATTGTATTCGAGAATATATCTTATCTTCAGGAAAGAATGAGCATTTGGCCGTTCTGTTTTTGTTTTCGTTCATAATTTCACCGCTGAAGAAAGAAATCAATAACTCCATCACATCAAATTCACTAAAAAATTAAAGCAAATAATTGTCTATGATATACACATCATTCGTCTTGGGGTACAAAGAACTTGAAGATAGAATTAGGAAGAAATTAAATTGAAAAATGTGAATACAAATAGTGGTATGCAGATCTCCAGTCTCTTATTGTATTGTGTTATAATTTTGTAGAAACGGCTGTATAAAGTTTATTGTACTTTCGTTTTACAATTACTTAAACACCCTTTGTTTGTGGACAATAATTAATGGCGGAAGCAGAAATAATAGAAAAAATTAGGTTATCAAAAAGGAATTTGAATAGTGAAGTAGTCCTTCGATAGTCAAATCTTATCATGTTGACAGATGTAGAGTTAATTTGATACAAAATTTTTCTTTCATTTTTGTCCTATAAAATCTCACATATCTTATATATAAAAATGAATCGCAAAATGTGTTGGTAAGCGCATAACTCAACAACGCCTGGACCAATTTGGCCAATTCTTTTTTTAAAATGTTCGTTGAAGTCCAAGGATGGTTCTTACGGCGAGAAAAAATCGAATAATTGCCGGGAAAACCCTAAAAACAGCCCTTTTCTTTTTCACATACAAACGTTTTCTAACTAAAACGTAGAATCAATTTGAGCTTTATTGCTATTATATAAAGTTCATATTAAATTACAAGCACTCACTGTTATCTAAGAAATGTAGGTGTGTTCCTAACGTCAAAAAGTAAATTTGCACTACAAGAACAAATTACAGGCGAATCGAGGATATATAAATCAGTTGATTCGGCAACTAACCAAGACGATGTAGTTAACTATCCACCGGAATTTTTAAACACGCTGGATTTGCCAGGATTGCCACCTCACAATCTTCAATTAAAGGTTGGATCGGTAATTATAATGTTGCGAAATATCAACCAACCGCGCCTTTGCAACGGCTTACGGTTAGCGATAAAAAAACTACTAAACAACGTGATAGAAGCAACTATATTGAAAGGAAAGTATAAAGGAGAAGATGTTCTCATACCGCGCATCCCAATGATTCCGACTGATGTGCCATTTGAGTTTAAACGACTACAGTTTCCAGTGCGGCTTGCTTATGCTATGACCATAACAAGTCCCAGGGGCAATCATTAAGTGTTTGTGGTATTAATTTGGAAAACCCATGTTTCTCACATGGTCAATTGTATGTTGCCTGTTCCCGTATTGGAAAACCATCAGATTTGTTTGTCTATGCGCCAGGTAATCAAACAAAAAACATCGTTTATCACAAAACACTACAATGAAAATAGAACTGATTTTTTTTGTTAATAATTATGATTTACATGATTAAAATTACTTACTTTTAAATGCTTATAGTGTTTTATTTAATTATTTTTAATTCACACCGAATTATTACCAGGGTGACGGTTCTGTTCAGGATAATTTTTTGCAAAGAATATAAAAAAGGTGGGAACAAAACACTGCCACATTACAAATTTTTTTGACAGGACGAAGTCTGTCGGGTCAGCTAGTTAATGATAAACTTGGAATCCCTAGCAATTAGTAAATAATAAATAAAAATCCAAGTAATAAAAATATATATCATATCTTCAATACCCATTTCGTATTGTGTAGATAATGGCTGAATTACTTATCTGGATTGATTCGTGTGAGGCCGCAATGGACTTATCCGTAAGTTTCCTCAGGAGTTTTTCCCCCTTGCTCGTCGAGGGAGCACGGACGGTCTGTTATGCGTGTGAGAGTGGAGGAGTGCGTGTGATAATAGTATCGGATTTCGCGTGACTCTCTTCCGCTTCTCCCTTTCGATATGCTTGTGCCCAGTGTATACGCGCCTGCCTCCTCACCAGCCACCTCGCTTCCTCTCTCGCCGCTGTTCCAACTTCTTCTCCCGCCTTTTTCCTTCGCCGTTTCACCTTTCTTTCAAGGTCGTGGGCGCGACACACCTCACCAATTTACAAGGTCCCTCCACCTCCCCATCCTCTCAATCTCTCTCCCTTGCCAGCAGCTCAGACCTCCTCCCTCCCACGTTTAACTCTCCTCACTCGGGAGTCTTGAGTTTTCTTCTCGTTTTGATGATTCGGTTCTTCAGATCGTTCGCATGATCGAATGAAAGAATGGAATACGCAAGGGGACTGCATAAAGAAGGCCCATTTCCATCCCAAAGAAGGTTGATTTCCGTTTCCACTTCGGTCGCATTTTAATCGGTTTTCAAAAATGTCCACGGCGCGGTGATGCATTCAATACGATCCACTATTTTCCAATATTTTGCCGTATAACTTTTGTAATTGCGGGGAATAGCGCTGAAAAGTTGTAAGTTTTATTGATCACAGCATCATGCACATAAATTTCAAGGAATAGCAATAGCAAAGCAATAGCAAAGTTCTTGATCCTTGTATTCGTGCCACATAAATTTCGGCTAAATCCCCTAATTATGCCTAATTTCCCCGTTAAACTCCGGTCACGTTGCCCGTCAGCGACGCGAGTGGCGACTTTTATAAACACATTTAAATGCTCGGTTGGTAACAACACATTTTGAGGCCTACTTGAGGATCCTCCTTCGTAATATTCGTGGGAATACGTTTAGCAAATGAATCGCTAACTTCAAAAAGGCATCATGTCCAAGTTGAACGATTTTTCTTTTTCTTTCTTTCAGTTGTTGCAAGGTGCAAGAGTTATTAGTACGTACAAGTCCTAAATGCCCATTTAAATAAAACAAAAATATTTTTTTTAACTATATGTGTAGTGTACAGGTATATGGGCTTTCTAAGTTTTTTTTCCTCTCCTGTAAAGTTAGCCGAAACTCGTTGCCAAACCAAAAAGTTGACTAACCTCGCTTCTCTGTTTCTCTCACTTTCGTTCGCTATCGCAGTCCACCTCAGCAGCAGGCGACATCCATTCTTTCCTCTTCTTGTAGGGTTCACTTCCAACGTGTCCAGCCTCGGCTTAGTGGCTTAAGCTCTTTTAGTCAAAACAATCCACGCAACTTGGATTTTATCGGTCTTTACGAGTATCGAATAAGATTTTCTTTATAATAAAAGATATATTATTCTTCCTGGTGAACTAGGGAAAACCTAGAAACCTATGCCGGGAAATAACAAGATCATATTTTAGGAAAACTCTGTTATCAGTGCGTAAAACGGATATAATTCGAGATTTATTTTAAATTCCCCTTGAAGCCCTCAAAATTTCACATCTGGGTATGGAGCATATCTGCATTATGGCTTCGAGAGAGAAAAAACACCTGCCTAGTTAGGTGAGAAGAATATCTACAAGTTAAAAAATGAAAACAAGATTTAATGAATGGTATTATCGAAACCGCCACTTTGATACTTTAATATGGTGTCCTCCCACCACGTACAATCTTCAAGTTTCGATTAAATGAAAGGTATGAAGCAAACATCAGAGATAATTATCAGCCTTTACCTGTTCCATGACAAAGTACGTTGCATGTTTGTATCAGTAAGATATAATCGATGCAGACTGCGACTTATCCAAAGATGTTTACGATCATTATTGATTAATCTAACTGAATTCAGCCTACTGCTGACTATGAGACGGATTAAATGGATTAAGAATTCAAGGCTGTAAGGGGATAGGTCAGTGAAAAACATTCTCATTGAATTTGATGGAGGTCGCGATTGTCTTGATCACTCTTGGATGTATGCTATGAATTAATACCACGCCTGGATTGATATTAGATGACAGATTTTAAGCGCTTCAAAATTTGGAGAGGTTTATCAGTCTTAAATGCATCTCCTCGATAACCACTGCATATAAAAAAGCCAAGATCCCGCTCAGTGTCCGCTTATGACAGGTTTCACTGTAGAAGTCTCTACGATTTTCTTTTAGTTATAACATAAACGAGTATTTAAAAAAGAAATGAAGAAATGAGTAGGCAATGAAGGAATGAGGAGTTTTAAAGGAATTAATAGGTAAAAATAAAATGGACAATAAATTAATTTTTACCTAAAACTAGAATTATCATTTGTCTAATGATTTAACATTTTAATTTAAGGCCTATATTCCTACCATCAAAATAATTTATTTATTTCAGAGATTTTGAAATTTTCATCGACGTTATAATCATAGTTGGCTTCTATTAAGGAAAAAAAACTAAAATTTCCAGTGGAAGAAAAAATTACGCAGTATTCATTATTGCGTGGAAATCTGTGTGTCGAGGGTATCTTATAAGGGGACGTAATGAAAATCAAAATGCAAGGAAAGTTATTGAGAAAGCTGACACTTCTGTGACCATGTGGGCGGCATCAAGAAATGAAAGATCTGCTTGCAGAGAAAACCGCTACAGTATTAAATATTTGCGCGTTTTTTTTTTCGTCGAAGGAGCTATAAAATGAGGATGATTGCATTCAAGGACGACTTTCACTATTATAAAATTTGAGAAACGCCCTTGATATTTATAACTGTATCTGATTGACCTATCACCGCTGTAGCGATCGAAGATATTCATGACATTTTTGTATGATCTAAGGAAATCGAATACCCATTTTCCCCATGTTTGGCGACTGGCGAATTCAAAGTTGCTGTCGTGACTATGCCTACTAATGAGCCTCCGCGACTGCGTAATTCAAAGAAATGTTAATTGTACCTATTGTTGTGCCTCATTTTAAAATACACCCACATATAGATGAAATATTCTTTTTCGTAGAAAATGGTGTGCGTGGCATGCAGTTCATTTCTTGAATGATTTTTGAGGGATAATTTAAGCGAAGAAAAAGGCTATGGCTGTACTTATTATTTACCTTATGGTACCTAATACTGCAGTGCACCCAATTTAAGGTCTTAAACAGCGTTTATTTTTTAATCGTAATGCACACTTCTTCTATTCATTGAAAAAAATGATCCTTTTAAACCGGTGAATGCATTAAGTTTTCGGATGAAGAAAATATGGTGAGGCAGTAAACCAAAGGTTTGATTTAAGGGGGGCCTCCTGCGTTTCCCAGTAGGACCCCTGATCAGAGACCCTCCTTGGGCACACCCCAAAGGAATATGAAGTTCCTGCGTACGATCTCGTACCACCCCTCTGGAATGAGCTCCATCAAATTTCTTTCAGCTAAATTTTAGAAGATATATGGAAAGTAGTTCGTCATAGGGTGCCGAAATTTTTCCAAAGTACCCATGGTAGGGTACAGTAGGAAGGTAATACGTGTGAATTCTCAAGGAGATTAGAATTAGATACCTTTTTCCCCGCCTCCACTGAATATTACGGCTTCTTTAATTTCATTTTAGCCGATTTATCAAATGATCATCGTAAATATGTGACTTATAGAGCCTAACTTTTTTCAAACTACGCACGCACTGTAGGTAGGAAATATTCTGTAATCCTCAAGGGGGGTAGGAATTACATGTACCTGCTTTGTTATCTGGGTAACGTCCTAAGGCCAGACTTCCAATTTTAATTCACCATCTAAGGGAGAAATTTTGTGCGGTGTATACATATATTTTATCGCGCTTACGTGTTTGTAGTTTCTATGATTTCTCCGACGGTTGGAGAATGCTCGCGTTTTGACTTAATTTAGCTAACTTGGCAGGATCTAGTTGGTTTATCCGGATATTCATGCAGCAGGCTTTCTTCTTAAAATTTATTGAACTTATTCCGTGAAGTAGCCGGGGAAAATCTTAGAAATGACAGATATATAGGTTGTCATAAAGGTAGACACCATGGAATAACGCTTTTCACATTTTTGCTCCATCAGAGACGGGACGCATCCAACAATGTGAAACAAACGCCTTCGCGACACGCCCAACTGTTTTCTCCTCTTTCATTGCGTGCAAAAATAGAATGCGACTCTCGCGAACTGTCCCCGATTTTTCTGGTGAAAGCAAGAAAAAATATTTCAACCGGGGGATCGAACTCCTATCTTTTGGTCTGGAAAAAACAGGTTTATCTGAAGCACAGTTACTTACGCTTATCTTTTTTGAGGTATAGATCTCGTGTGTACACTGAGCTGTTAACAGTCGAATGGCGGAGGCGTAAAAATTGCGAATTCTGCCATGTTACCAACGACCTAAAAGCAAGCCTTTACATTTCAATGCGTGGTGATATCATATAATATATTTATTTATTCTTCACATCACTTGTTTCAGATTGTATTGGAAATCACTGGGTACATTTACGACTGTTTCACCATTTCAAAAATCAATTTGCTCACATTTGAATTACCATTTATTCACGTTCAAGAAATATTACATGTGGTCCTCCTGTGAGTGAAGCTGTGATTGAGGGCTATGTGATCACAGCCCTGAGGACGATGGCCGTGTCGGACATCGAAACGTCGGCAGTTATGCAGTGTCTGACCCGGTGGCGATCACGAGAACATTTAACGAAGGATACATTGCTTCACCTGATCCCATGCACATTAAATGCTATCAGCCAGTGGCGCCGACTCCATGGGGCCTGAGGGGGCCCAAGCCCCCTCAAAGATTCGTTTGGGGGGGCGGAGCCCCCTCAATATTTCAAGAAAATAATTAAGTTATACTATGCTTTGTGAAATCACAAAAATATATTGGTAATTTTTATTTCCCATGTTTGGCAATAGTTACCTTTTAAAATAAATTCAACAATGTGTTAAAACAAATTATTATAAGGTTAAGCAGGTTAACTAAATCAGGTGGTGTGAATCATGATAGTGTTTCGGTGCTGCAACACACTTTGAATTTAACTTCTTCCCGGGGCAAGACCTTGGATATGAGCCCCCCCAATATTTTTTATAAGTCGGCGCCCCTGCTATCAGCATTCCATAGATTGGATATTTTTTTAGAACATGGTCATGAGGCTGTTTAAACCATGGTTACTATCAGTATTTAAATAGTGATACTAGACCTCAAGTGATCTCAGAATTTTTCTTTTTTCCAAAAATGCCATTCTGTTTCATATCTTCCGTGTACTCACTAGCACTCTCAGGATAAGGTTCAACGACAGTGCAAGAGGGGATATGCTATGTGCCCCCTCGTATAGATGTGGCATTACTCTTCCCTTATCTTCAACGACCTTGGTGGCGGCAGGGTAGTGTGTTTGCTTCTGAACCTGAGGTCGCGGATTTGAATTCAGCCTGAGTGAACCTGTCAGTGCTTGTATGCATGAGACTATAAAAGGTGAATTTAAGAATTTAATGCTATTTAGTCTAAATCCCGCTCTAAATAAAGATGATATTATTATTATCATTTAGAATAATTAGTCTTCTGGAATGCACACTCGATTAAGAATTTTTTGTGCGTCGGATAGCAATGTAGGTCATGAGCAGTTAAATCCACCCCTGTCTACCTCTCTTACCCTCGTATAGTATCACCGTAACAAAGTAAATTGTCGACATGTTTACCCGGTGGTCCTTTGGTGTAATCTAAAACAATATACCATTCGCTACATTCCAAATTTATTTGACTTATACAAACTTTTCCCGTCATTATCAAGATAATTGTGTTATTAAAATTTCTAAAAAGTGCATTTTATAAAATTTTGTGATAGAGATATGTTGCTACACATGAAGAAAAAAAATGGGAGGACGAGTTAAAATAAAAGGTCTGGCTGGAAAGGAAGGAGGAGGGAGTTTTAGGTGAATGACATGGAATTGCAAACAAAAGCTGTGGATGTGGGATTCAATGCTATATATCAGGTGTGAAGAACGCATCACTCCTGCTAGATCGGTCGTATTTTGCCTTGATTCCCTAACCTATTACTTGCCTGCGGAAAACTTGATCTATCACCTTGAAAAAGCCAGAGTGTATACTATAAACTTTTATGCACGAATCTTCCGCAGCTAATGTGTGAAAATGAAAGGTACTATGTATGTGGAAGAATTTACATCCTTGAGTACAGATGATCATCATCAAAAAGGTCTTCTCTTTATACCCAGATAATTTCTACACGACTGCGCAATTTTGAACTAGAAATACCCCGGGAAATCGGGTTGAAATATAGCTGGTCGAACGGAAGAGACGTATTCTTTTAACCTCATTGTAGGGAGTTCATGGAATGGGGTAAGAGGAATTCAAGGAATACATTTTCTGGTCCGACAGGACTGCGAAACGTTAAGGATGGGTTATATATAGGAATTCGTTTTTTCCCTCAAAGAAATACAGTACTTCAATAAATTCTAGCTCAAAATCAAGCAGCCGAATATTTCAATACGAGTAGCCCCAAATTTTTAAGTATTCTTTTAAATTCTTATGGCCGGTGTCCTATCAACTTACGCCACACTCCTATCGGATCGGCTTGCAGTGTAGTGTGTTCTTGAAGATGAATAGGGGTAGAGATTAGGAGGAACTTAAACATATCAAAACCCTCAAAGTATCTATTGTTTTGGATTCATTTAATTTTGATTTTCAGTGTACCTTTTGGAAGCGACTTTTCCCTTTTCCTTCGAAGGCTTAGATGAGTAGATATGAGGTACAGGGAGGGATGATGGTGCTATGACCCGTATGGCACCACCTCTACCGTCTCTCCTTTCCTTTCTCTCGGACCTTTTGGTCCCCTCCTCCCCCCGGGACGCCATCACTCCTCTGCCATCGCATTCTTGGTTCCGCGCCAAAATTCGCGCCAGCTTTCCTTTTACTTCCCGGATTCCAGGAAGAATCACTGGGAAATTTGTCGCCGTTGGTCCTTCAGCTTTTGTCAAGTTCGTTCGATTTCACCCAGTAGGAACGATTTGCGCTCCCCAGCCTCAGGCATGCGGGTCACTGCGCATACTTAGGCGCGAGTCTGGCCTAGGGGTTAGTCTGAACCAAATATTTATATTTCATCGATGACTAAGTGTGCCAATCGATGAATAAGTGTGCTATTTTCGTTCCGAGTCAACTGTACCGTGATCTATTTCTTGAGTACCGCAAGGTTCAGTGCTAATTGCAATAACATGAGTACTCACTCATGGGCGTACCCGGAATCAAAACTATGGGGGGGGGGGGAGGGGGGGGCGGCAAAATAGCTGTGGTCGTTCAAGTTGAAACTTTTTCGCACAGAAAAGGTTTGTGAAACCAAAATTTTAAGGAAATTATGACAGCAATGTATTAGTTTTTTATGTAATTATTTGCTTGAAAAAATATTGATTTTTATTTTAGTCCCATGTCTTATACCTACTGATATCATTTTTCTTCAAACGGAAGATTTTTTCATCATTTTTTTAACTAAATTTATTTTCTCTTCTAGGGGAGGGCAGTTTACTGCCCCCCTCCACTGCCTCCCTCTGGGTACGAACATGTACTCACTGCATTTTCCCCATGTTTTCCTTGAAATTCGACATTAAAGCTAATTTTTAGCTTTTTGGGTTTGAAAACCTTCTAGCCTTGGTTCACATATCGATGAAGAAATCCAAGAACAGCAGTTTTGAAGCGGTCATCTTTGTTTTTATGCAAGGTTTGATGTCCAGAGTCAGTTGTATTTTAGCATTTGGAAGTATAATAATACCAATAGAGTTCGTCAATGTTAAACTATAAGAGTTGAGTACCATTTGATTTATATTAGGGTTAACTCCTGAGGCTAAGTCTCTAGTTAAATATATCCATTTGTTCCGTGTGACTGGTGCGTAATTCGTTTAGCAATTATTTTTCCGGTATTGCGGTGTCACTTGGATCTGAATCTGGGCTCTCCGGACCGAAACCTGACGTGGTGCTCTTTAATTCCCATCATTTAAACCTGAAAAAAATGGAAAGATGGTGTACTGCTATGATCTAGGTCGCATTCTGAAAATTTTCTTGAGGAGAGGGTTTTTTTTGTTATGTTACCTAAGACTGCATGTATGTATATTGTTTGCCCCTCGTAGCGCTGTATAATTTTGGTGGATGAGTGTTTGAACCACTTGAACCTTCCCCCCAATGGCTTTGATTGCAGTGGGTGTTGACTTGAATCTCTGGCTCTGAAAATTTGCAAGAGTTATCTTTAATTGAGACTGAAATGTATTTAGTAGATACGAGCTTACTTATCAAGATTCGGAAAACCTGGCAAAATAATAAGTTGTTTTGCATTTTTTATAGCTGTATCGTATGCTACTCACTCTGAAGATGGTGAATTGGAACCAGTATAGATTCCAAAATCTGTGCCTTTCATGATCAGGTATAAAATGTATCTCGGAAATACTATTTCAATTTGATTTTCGATCTTCATTATGATACTCTAATCGTAATTAACTTTATCAGACGGGTGATACGAATGATTGATAAGTTTTTTTTTTGGCCATCACCGCATACCTTTGTTCGAATTACCGCGTGATCAGTCTCTTTCAAAATGGAGAGAAGTGCGGTTACTTCGTCCTTATTTCTCCTGCTGCAGGAATAAAACTCTTGAAAAATCGTCTCCAAGTAGGAGTGTTCCTCGCTCCAAGTCTTCATGTCTAAATCGTTGGAAATGGAAACTCCTGGTGCTTCAGATCCAAGTACTGGAACAGGTGTGCAAAATACCAGCGGGGAAGCTAAGAGCAGACCTCACACTGCGTTTCCATGGCCGTCCATAGACAGATTGCTGTCCAAAAAGCGGGAGGATGCTAGATTCTTCATGGATCCCGACAGCAAGAAGCTGTACTACGGCCTGCCACTTGTGGGACAGGCTCCTCCGAAGGGTGTGTCGCAGAAGTTGATGGCAGACAGTGCCCCCGAATCTTCGCTCTCGATTAACCCGCCCTCCCTAGTGAGGTCCCCTCCCCAGCCTCCATCGCGGGGGGCGTCGCAGAAGTTGATGGCAAACATGGCCCCCGACAGGGACCCATCATCTTCTTCGCTCCCGACTCACCCGGTCCCCGTGGTTGGGCCCCCACCCATGGCTTCGCAGAAGGGGCTGAATGTGGTGACGGGCAGGCCCCCAGGCTGGAGGCCTACTTCGCTCCCGGCGGAGCCATCCCCCTTGTTGGAGCAGTCGGAGCTTCGGTCCCCGCTGAGTCCCGCGTTGAAGACACCACCGCCTCCGCCTCCCAAGGTCGTCAGTGTTCAGTTGCGGGGGGGAGACATGGCCCTCGACAGGGGCCCATCATCTTCTTCGCTCCCAACGCACCCGGTCCCCGAGGCTGGGCCCCCACCCAAGGATCCGCCGAAGGGGCTGAATGTGGTGAAGGGCAGGTCCCCCGGCTGGAGGCCAACTTCGCTCCCGACGGAGCCATCCCCCTTGTTGGAGCAGTCGGAACTTCAGTCCCCGCTGAGTCCCCCGCTGAAGACGCCACCGCCTCCGCCTCCCAAGTCCGTCAGTGTTCAGTTGTGGGCTCGAGCGAGGATAGCTCTGCTGCAAGAGAAGGTGGTCGTCACGGATGCCCAAGGAAACAAAGTCGTGATGGAAACGACTACGGAAAATGGTTCGTAGATGATATTTATTCATCTCCTTGTTCTTTACAAAGCGTGGGGAAAAATTGTGTCAAGAAATATATACCCTATGTTGCTGATGCCAGTAGGAACCAAAATTACCAGTGATATTCAGGTCGAAAAGCACCATTTTTAAACTACAGTAACTTAGAGCCAAGCACTGCGGTTGGCCGCGAGTTTGGCCTGCAGCCGGATGCTCTGGACAACTCATGGCTTCGAATGCTTTGTCTGCTGGAGATCGCGATGCATGCAAAACAGGGCTAACTCGCGGACAATGGGAGCGCTTGGCTCAAAGTTTCTGAAGATTAAAAATGGCTCTTTTTCGACATAAACATCATTCGTCGTGAATAATTTTTCTCGACCCTGCATAACGACCTCCATGTGTTATTGACGTTTTCTCTATGGTATATCTAAAATAAAAAACACAGATACCCTTTTCCAACGTTTCAGAATGTTCTCTATCCCATAATCAGGATTTGGAGCATATTTATAACTTCACATTACGTAACAAATTCTTACGTATTATTATTGCTACTTAACCATGTACAATGAAGGATATCGGCTGTAACTGTGTGGAACTTCCCCTTTATGATGTAGCAAAGTGAAAAGTTGTGGAACAATTCGGATCCACAAAAAATGCATATTTTATCTTGGATAGACCCTGGATTCTACAAAAGTAAGCATTGGTTCCGCTAAACGCCGACATATATTCATCTAGTCGTTGGCGCATTAGGATATACTTAGCCATCTAAATAATTGAATTTCTTGCCGATGAAATATGAGATACTAGTTTATAGTTATAAAATCTCCGAGCATGAGTAAAATAGGCGACTTTATAGCACGAATTGAATTACAGCTCTGTTTCCAATTCATTTTCATTGAGATATTAATTTGCCCCGCCTCGGAATCAATGGCTGTGTTTGAAGGCCGCTTGGACTTAAATCTAATCAATCTCAGCTCATACGAAAATTGCCTTGATCGAGAGATGGATTTTCAAATCGTGATTTGATAATGAAATTCCTTATCTTCCTCGCAATTTTATCTTCCTCTTGTTTTCTCACTTGTAATTAATTAAATGTTGCATGTGAAAACAAAATCTAGCCAATAAAAAATTCGCTTGCCACCTCATGATCATTCAAAATTTATATGCCAAGTGTGCGTGCGTATCGTATCTTCTTACTCAGCAACTGTTGTCCTTCATTGTTATGTCTTCATTATTATACCTTGTGAACGTAGTTCTTGGACAAATTTACTGCCGTTGGCAGTCCTTTATTGCATTGCAGTCATAAAGTCCACATTTCATCAGCATATTTGTTCAATAATTTATTATGCTTCAGATTGTCTATATTGTTCTCATTGTTTTTGTAAAGTTGTCTTTTTATGTAAATAGTTAATATATTCAACAGTGAAAAATAATTAATTTTTTTTCAGCGGTATTCAGTTATTTGTTGTTAAATCTGCTGGCCATTTACAGCTTTCTTTGTTTCATTAATTTTATTAGCTCCTTTTTCTAGTAAAAATTATTGTATAAATCATAAAGTAGAAGTATTGACTTAATCTTTGGAAAACCCTAAGAAAATATGTCTACGAAAGGTTTGCTGTAATTTCAAATGATATGTGGTTGCTTTTGTGTTCTATTATCTACTGTATCCATTTTTCTATCTGCTAGTATGTTTTCAGTGATTTCAGCAGCTACATAAAATATTCCTCTCGTCATCACATCATCGAATTAGTTATTCTGCACTAAAAATGCCTTTTCTGCCATAATTATAGATTAAAATTTTAGATAAAATATTTTTCTCTCATTTCATGGAAAATGAGTCAATAGTGATACGTAGCAGTGGCACAGCGAGGGGTTTTGGGGGATAAACACCCCCCCCCCAAAACTCGGAGACTTATTTATTGCTATTAAGTATGTTATATCTCACTTTCTCATTGAGCCTTTGGACCTGTTCAAAACAGTGTTTGAATTTAGAAATTAAGTTGAGGGTCCATAGACCGCGGTGCAATTTACCTGACAACGGTGGATGCCACTAAATAATTCAAGCTGAGAAAATGGAGATAACTTTTACCTTGTCGAGTTGGCGCTCGTTACATTCTGTCGACTTTTGCTATCTCTGGATACTTCTTCGATGTATGTGTTACTCCTGGAATTCTAGCCGGTGATGTCACTCAATCTTAGTCGCAACTCAAAGACTTTTCCAAAGCTTCACATCCTTATCCTCATACCGAGCATTCAGCGAATACTTCTCGGAAAATATCCTCGCAATGCTTCTAACATGCTGACGTTTAATTTGAGATCATGGCGTTTGCTCTATCACGCCGTAAATATGCCCCATGATGATGACGAACTTCACGACTTCGAACTAAGTAAGGAAGTTGGAAATTCTATCTCCGGTGGTTTATTTTTATGGGTATTGCGTTAATGAGGCTGAAATGCCTTTTGTACATTGTAGTACGCTCAAAATCTGTTGAAGGGACACAAGGAATTTAATTTTGCATTATTAGGAAAGTGATTTAAGCATTCAAAGCTATCCTTATTCGCTCGAAATCTATTTTTAATCCTAATAGTTTTATTACTGAATCTTTCACAGAAAACATCACATACTTTGTGATACAGATCTCTTCTTTAGATCACATGAACAACAACTAAGACTCCCTCTCTTGGGAGGTTCATACATCAACAAAACAAAAGAACTATAATACAAAACAAGATAACACACTATACAACACTAATAGACGTGTAAAAGTGGCGGCTAAGTGTGATGTTCAAGTTTATGTTCGTCATCGAATGTTTCGCGGGTGGCGGATTTTCAGGGACCCTTTTTTCGTGAAATTTAACCTCCGTGGATAAAACAGCTCTTAAAAATATATTATTGTAATCGGAATTATGTATTTTAAATTGGGTTCATTGGAAATGGAATTGATTTCGGGGAGGGTTCATTAAGAGGGGATATACTTATGACTTTACGTCCTCAATATTTAAGGGGTTTCATCCCATTGGAATCCTTCTTGGCTTTGGCCTTTAATATTTCGTAATCTGCTCTTAAGACTGGTACTTACATGAGTTATATCGTCTTCGTGCTTTACTTTCGACTTCTTTAATCCATAGTTAAAAATTAATATTAATTTGATATTATTAATTAATATTTATATGCTACAATTATTTATATAATATCATTTAATAATGAAGAAGGCTTAACATTTTCCCTTGATCTATTGGCCGCGCCGTGTGTTTGAAGATCGGTAGGTAATAAAGGTAGCTAGCGTAATTTATTTACGATCAGTAATTATGTGAATATAATGCGAAATAAATCACTTTTTAACGTTCCAAAAAACTTTTATTGTTCCAACCCTGGGTTTCAACTACTATATAATCATTACTAAGGTTGATATTGACTATAAAGTATTTGAAACCTAGGGTCGGAAAAATAAAATAAAAGTTTGTGTGGAACATTACTGTAAGTGTTTTATTTCGCACTATGATACATGTATGTGGTCCCACCAAGTGAAGCCTGAACACTAGATGTACGAATCAATGTGAACGCATTTAAAGATAAAGTAACGAATGTATTAAACATTTAGCTACATTTTAGAATTGATATTTATTTTTTTAATAGTTCATCCCGTGCATGTAATTTTTAAAATCATCACTAATTGCTCTCCCCTTCTCTAAAAAATTTTCCACAGTCTTGCTCCATGATTTTGAATATTAAGGTGTACATTTTCCGTGAAATTGTACCCGATTAAAAATATTATATTCCCGTCTTCACGCCCTCTTACTATCCCGTATAACTAAAAAAAGAATGTAAGATAGAGATACGCTTTCAACGCCGTTTTTAGATTTACGAATCATTTTCTGTTGCTATAACATGCATGGAGAAAATGGCGTCTAATTCGTATGACCAGTGGCGTAAGTAGGAATATGCTTTGAGGGGGGATGAGAAGACCTGGAGTAACTACAGGGGGGGTGGTTAACGGTCGACGGCAAATTTTTGAAAAATGGCATGCCTGGATATACATTTTACATCAATTTGGCATTAAAGATTTAACTTTAAGCAGATGCAGTCATTACATGTCAAAACTGGACAATAGCTTTAAATAATTTTTTTTATTTCTCTGAGGCTTTGGGTGGGGGATCTATCCCATGATCCCCCCAATAGTTACGCCACTGCGTACGGCAGTGATATCACCGTTTAAAAAACTGAAAGGAGTGATATCTTCTTGCTATCGACTCCTATCTCATTCATGTAGGTCTTGCTTTGTTTACCTTCCCCCTTTCCTTCGCCATCACATCTCCTATAGGACTTGCGTGATCAGCTTTAATTAGACCAGCGTCTCGCTACGACGCAATTCATGGTGCCTACTGGGACGTGATGTTTATGTTTACCTACGGTAGCTTAGAGATAAGAGGGAAACGGGTGCAGCCGCTTATATTTCTTACCCATCCCCCATCTGCATGTGTTCGCTTATGCGATCGAAGCATTAGTGTAACCGAGTGGCGTGATTATAGGGGGGAATGAGGGGATAGATCCCCCCCAAATTCTCAGAGAACTAAAACAATATATTTTAAACTATTTTCTTATTTTGTAACACGCTGTCAAGCTTAACCTCCTCAGTCCCGGGACATATCTTCATATTTATGGTTACCTAAAGGCACTCTAAAATTCATATTTTCGCCGCTGGTGAATGCATGTAGATATTAACAAACACCATTAGCGGTTTATATGAATCATACCTCTCTATGATGCTGTCATATTTCACCGGGACGCACTGAACTAGTTGCAATAACGACATTTCACCTCGCCAAGCGGTGAAAAAATTCAATCGTTGATGTATTGGACACCTACAATAAGCTAGGACCTAGGAGGATAAGTGCGAATAAAAATTTTCTCACTTTACTTGAGGGTGACTCCGTAAAAGGTCACTGTTGTCTATTCCGTCGTTATTTCCTTGAATAACATGATTACGTGTTTGGAATTGTAAAATTGAATTGTACTATGGTGCTAAAAATATTTTCCATGTACATTTTGTGACATCAGAATCAGTTAGGAGAACCTGAAAGAATTTGATGGCTTCCCAAGATAGATCTTCTTTGATATATGTTGCGTAACACTAACGTACGAATGAGTTAAAATTTTTGTATGAAGGCCAGGAGCTGAGTAAGGTATTGAAATTGATTTATTGATCCATTGACTTTCTGGAACGCCTTGAAGTGTCACTGCTACTTTATCATTTCTTTGTTTAGTGTACAGATAGCCTCATTTATGCTTGATCAAATCAACGAACATTGTTGAAGTGGTATGAAGTGGCGATCATGACAGTTAACAGTAGTCATATTTGCAGTTGCACACCAATAGTGGCCTTGATCAAAAGGATGCGGTCCTGAGGGTTGGTTCTCTTTTCTCCTCGATCTTATGGAAGTTTCCAGACAGTCATAACATTGTCCACTTTTTGTGTCCGTTTATCATCGTCTCAGCTCGCTGTAGCTCACTAAGTTAAGTGCTCGCAAAGTGTCACTGCGTGGGTTCGTTGGCTCCCACGCAACACCAAGGTTGCCCTGGTTCGCTTTTTTTGCAATAGCCATCCACATGTTTTTCCATGTGTGATGCAGTCAACAGCGGCGAAAATATGACTTTTAGAGTGCCTTATTTCGTGGTTCGAGTATCTCTTTATTGTGCCTACTGTCTGTAAAAAAAAGCAAGATACTCGAGTTTGAGGAGCTCTAGCGTCTAAATGAAGCAATCGATTTCAATGAAAAAAAAGCATACGAAAGAGAATTTAGTTCTACGTTATATCATGTACTTTAAAAATTCTTCGGCTCAATAGTATTTCCTGTACTTAATTTTTTCTCGAAAAAGTACCCGTTTTTTGCGCGTAAAATCAAGGTGCCCAACTTTGAGCGCTTGGCATTCCCGTAGTTTTTGTTCTTATAACTTGCAATTTTGATATAAAGAAGCCACATCTATTACTAGCAGTTTGCCGAAAACAAATTGTTTATACTACAAAAATTAACGGAGTTGTTGTAAACAACGCAAACCTCTGCTAACTTCGAAACCAGTGAGTCAATTGAAAATTGATTGGTACTGTTGTCTTCCGTAGAATGTTAGTTATGCAAGCACATATGAAATGTATATTAAATATCAATAATAACGTCAATATCACTTATTATTTATCTAGGCAGTAAGAGGGAGTGTGCGCAGACTGCACAGCTATGCCTTGTTGATCGAGGCCATTCATTTTTCAGAAGTCTTTCAGTTTAGTTCAGTACCTACGCAATGAAAATGTATCAAAGCGCTGTTTTTCTTTACCCTTTTGGAACTGAAGAATACTATAAATGATGCCTGTTTATATTATATTTGGGAAGAAAAATGTAGCTACGATTGAAGCAAGTAACTAAAAGGACCGTCTTTACGTTTCTTACTTGTGTGTGTCTATGAGTTAATTAGTCAAACCGCGGAAGATAATCGTTTAAATCAGATGGAAGTAGAAACAAGGAAATGTAGCAATCAATTCCAATTTGTGTCAGTACCTCGTGCGGCAGTAGTAAAAGAATCAATGGTAGAAATGCATCCATAGGAACCAATACTTGTTGATAAGATTAACTATGAACTTAAAATGGGTACGAAGGAGACGAAAGGTATAGATGGAGGGAGTACTTAGCGGGCAGGGGGTGTTGAAAACAGTGTTAGAGGGTAGAATGTTGATAAACGAGGGAGAGAAAGGAAGATAATTGGAATTTGGGACATATTGAACTTGTTAAATTGTAGGTCTTATTATGAATTGAAGAGGGAGGTCCATGAAGGGAGGGGAGATAGCCAGAAAACTTCTTAAATACTCCATGGAAATCTAACTAATTCGGCAGAATAATTAATAATAAACGTTATTATGCTTGATAGCCTCTGTAGCATCAGACAATTTTTCCTTCCAAATCCTTTTTATTTCTTTAAAAATACAATTTATTTCCTCGTCTCCTTCCTTCATGATCTTTTCTTCGTGGCTTTTCTTTCACAATCCCCCTCTCATCCCACAACAACCCCTTGGCAACCTTCCATCCCCCTTCATTACACATAAACATCAAATTCAACATAAAACTCAAATCGATAGCAGTATTATTTGAACATAAACATCAACCGTTACACCTCCCACAACATGAGGTCCATTTAGGAACTTGGATCGTTCAACGTTTTCTCGTTATTTTTTTTTTCAGTGTAAGCGGATTGAATTGTGCACGGATTCTCAGCCATTTCATATTTCTCAGCAGTAAGAGGGATCCCGCGCTTTCCTTTCTATTTTTTTATTCTCGCAATATTTTTTTTCTTCCTCCCAACTGTCCCCGTGATTTCTTCAGCTCCCCAAAGCCTACTTAGTTTTCTCGCACGTGCAACGCGGGGAATGAAATTCTTTTCGATGCAGCGTTCATCTTCACCCCTGCGCACGTAGGAATGCAATTGTTCGATGGCTTCCGCATTGCTCCGCTCGAGGTTTCTCTGATGTTGTCTTCCGAACTGAAGGGGCAAAAGGAACTTTCCACCTTCACCCTTGTCTCTTGGCCTGTGCTACTTTTGTCGGTGCGAATTTTCGTTGCTGGGTATCTCTGTGTATATCACCTTTACCGATTGCGACTAGTTTTATCACCTATTTTGTACGATATGTGGCAATATTTGGTGGAATTTATAAACACTAGTTAACTAAGACATTGCCAATTCAGTGGAAATATTGATGTGTCTTTTTTAACTAAAATTTATCTCTTATGTTTAGGAGCTTTCTGTGCGCGATTCGATTGTCATTATATGTCAGCAATGTGATGATTTTGCCGATTGAATTGTACCATCTTTTTCTAAGGTTATTTTTTAAGATGTCTTTTCATTTCTTCCCCTCTTCTTAGCACTTCCTAATTACTTACGATTCATACCTGAATAACATTCGTATGCTATGCTTTGTATACTTTAGCCATTCATTTCTCACTGTACTATCCATTTATTTTACTTTCCTATGAATTTTCTTTCACAAGTCCTTCTTTGCCTACTTCAAGTACGAATCTATTGGTTTTCCTTGCCAGGCTCTTCCTTTTATTTTTCCCTCCATTACGTTTCCTTCGTAATTTCATTAATTCAAGACATGGCCACTCCACGTCGCGCTTCTCAAAAGAATATTTTACCAGTGAAAATTGTACTTTCCTTTATTTTTTTAGTGTTAGGAAATACACTGAAATTTTGTCGTGAAGAAATATTGGCCTAATTATGTACAATCATGCTTAGAAGGTACTTTTCTTGATTAATTATCTTGATTCTTGTTTTCTGTATATCCTTATATTTGATATTTCTTCATTTATCCGTAGTTGGGATTTTGTTTGGAATCATTTAATTGAAGCTACTATGTTGTTATCACTGGCAGAGTGTTCTGAGAATAGTTTATAAAAAACCTTATCAGTTAGAAAATGAGTAATCGAATCTATTTATTGAACAGAGATAACTCACTTCGAAATACTTTCCTGTTCGATATAATTTACTGTATTTACTGTTTTGGGTAAACATTCGCGTTATCTTCTTCGGAGTCCACCAAGGTACTTTCCTTCTGCTCTTGTTTGTACTTGATTAACCCAACATATCTGTGGGAGTGGCAACATATTTTACCAATGGATACAGTGTTAATTCTAATGTTTTAGACAAGCACAAGTTCGGTGTATTAATCAAATGCAGATAACACTATTCTAACAAGAGATTTTTATCTTGTTTTTCCCTATGACAGCTGTATCTTATGGAAAATGTCGCGGGTCTGGAAATAACTTTTCTCCGTGGGAAGAAATTACAAGGCTGCTCAACTAAGTGCGATCAGTTCGCAGTAATTTTGGAAAGCCCTTTGAATTATTTATTATTAATTAAGCGAGGTATTTTAAGCGATTTTTGTACCCTCCCTCCCCCTAAGTGAGATATCGTGAGACTTGTCTCGACCCCCTCCATCTTATATCACGTGAGATATTCAAAATGCGTATTTTCGGTGTATATACGTTAATCAATGCCTCATTTTGTCGGATTTATCAAGAAAAAAACAATTTTTTTCATTGTTTTTTTTTACAAATAGTTAAGACTAGTATTTAAGATTCTTAAGATCGTAGTCTAGAACACATTTTAAACTGTTTCTTGTGGAGAAAAAATATGTGATACTTGCCTAGACCCCCCTTTCCTCAACGTGAGATAAGATGAGAATTGGCTTGACCCCCTCCCCCTAAACGCCTCACGTAATTAATGAATGCCCCCTTTCCTTGCATCATTATGTTCCGACGTCACGGAGGATGGAATTGAAAGGGCAAATTACTAGCTTCAGTGAGATTTATTTCGAGAAGATATTTTTTTTTTTTATGTCATACATAGACTTTGATCCGTATTTGTCTCTACATTCGTTATCTTTTGTGTATAATGAGGCTAACGACATCGCTAAGTATGTTTCTGACTTGTCATCTTGAATTTAATCTTGTCACGTTGAATTTGATCTCTCCTAAAATAAAAGCTGTCATTTTTGGAGTATGAGATCAATTTCTTTATACTTGATGTGACAATTTTATACGGACACTACATCTACATTTTCATAATACCCTGCGAGCCACCTCTTAGGGTGTTTGGCTGGGGGTGATCAATCACCAGCATGCAGCATGCAATTGGATTCCCACATGCACACCGTACGGTCCAGAAAACTTTACGCATACTAACAAATAGTAAATAGTACTACCATATGCTGTTAGAAATAATAATTTAAAAAATCACTAGTAGGCCACCCGGCGTTGCTCGGGAAAGATAGTACACAGAGGAGTGGGAAACTAGGAACTTGGAATTCATGGTCACATGGCAGGACTTTCAGGTAAAGGATAAGATGATGGTATAAATATGCTACCGCAAACAATGGAAAAAACGATTTCCGTAAACCGTGCATGTAAATCAGCTTATACCTTCTCCACAATATTGACCCCTTGTGTGTCCTTACGATTTAAACCAAAATCGTCTTATGAAGTAACATCCCAGCAAAAAGGTTTACACCGAGGGGATTAATGGGTAAGTATAGTATTATTTGAGTTAGTATACATATTTTTCCTTTGCTCAAGTGAAGAGGTGTGCCTAGTAGGACTGCCTACCTGGCAGAATGTCCCGACAGAATTTGTATAATGTGGCGTAGCAATTGTTAATGAGGAAACGACGAGAAGGAGGCAACCGAAAGTAGCACTTCGGGGTTCGGGAGCATGAGATGCACTTATCCACTAACTTTGTTGGCAATCCCTGCAGCCGTATGGAATCGCATAGCGGAAAAACAAACGAACATCCTCTTTTATAGGTGGGGTTTAGTCTCATTAGAGATATACCCTAATTTGTGAAGCTCGACCAGCTGCCGTGTGTGCAAGTACTGGGCGAGATTTCAAATCCCTCTTCATCATGATTGGCCATTCAGCCGTTAAGAGTTTACTAATATGCAGCCCACCGTGTATCCCTGATCTTTCTGCTTGCTAATTCCTTGATACTCTTGACATCTATTTGACGTATATCCCGTGTTATCTGTATACTATATCCTTCTCAAAGGTGTGTTCGAACATTAGCATGTCTCAAGCCCTCTTCTGACCCAAATGCTTCTAAAAATATCATAGGTTTTGTCCATCTATCATTGGTCCTTCAATTGGCCTACCTTTGTTCTTGTGTTAAAGTTCAGGCAAGGAAATCCTGTGCCTATCTGCGTCATTATTAGAATAAAACGCTTTGTTATTAATACATTTTTATCATTTATGGTTTTATGTACCCGATACTCTTGCTGGTATACAGCTGTAGTACTTTCCATTGGGATGACGGAAAATTGCAACATTTCGGTTCCTTTGCTACGTTCTTAATATCATCTCCAGAAGGAACTGTATGAATGTTATCACAAGTCTTTCATTTTTCATAATTATCTGGGCGTCTTTGTGTGTATTTTTTCTTACATAATTTCATATAATGAGAAATACCTAATTAAAAATTGCTCCTTTTCAGAAGCGACAATCATTCTTGTTTTAAACGAGTGGCGTTATTAATTACATGCACGAACGAAAGATGATAATTAGTAATTTAAAGAGCGTATTTTGGGAAAACGATCCCTGTGAATAGCAACTTTACTATAAATCGTTATTTTTGTTCATATATGGCTCCAGTAATGCTTGTAATTGTTTGACACATTCAATACCAAAATATTACGCTATAGTTTGTTTTCGGTTTCACTTGCGAAATTTACATTGTCCTAATATAAAAAAATTATAATATGTTAAATCATGTTCTTAGTATGGATTTATTATTATTATAAAGAGCATCAACCGTTCATTTGATAATGTCAAAAATTTGAAGAATGAGAATGTATTACTCGGAAATATACTTGGTGTTGTTACTTGGAAAGTTCTGCGCTGAAAATCACTAGGTATGTCTATGCATCATGACACCTTTGTGTTCCTAGTACCTATCTGAATAGTATTATCTGAATTTTACATCCTAGAAATATATCTCAATTTTGAATTAACGATAATTAGTGTGAATATACTTTATCATCAACCGGTTATGATCTTATTTTTCCTGTAAAAAACGGGAAAATACCTAAAATAAAAACGTTGGATTAAAAAAAACCGTTTATGGCACTTAATATCTTTTCCTTTTGGTGGCGGAAATAGATAACCGAAGCTGTTACTCAATCGCTGATTGGAATCTGATTTTAACCGTGATTTATTTTTCGAGAACTATTCAGGATTGCAAAAAATATCTAGAGCATAGATACTGCTATCATATTTGTTTGCCTGCCGAATTTATTTATCTCTTCGTAGTTATGCCATTGTAGTTTTGTTATCTATTAATGATTATGCTTAAATACTTTTTTTCGAGAAAACCGTGATAATAGATGATATATTAATGAATCAACATTGATCACAATCGCACTCTAGTCATTATTTGGGGGTCAAAAAAATTGAAGCTTGTATGCGCTCAGAATGTACTGAATTGAGCAATTTAACTATTTTGTCAACACTTTAAAGGGAAAGAAACAAAAGTCAAGTTTCGGGTAGAGAACTGCTCCACAAGATTCGATTATTGGTGGAATTTTATTTGACTATAGAGGCTGCCAATGAGCCTGATGTGGAGTGTGGCGTTTTAGCCTGTAAAAAAGTGGACCATGTGGAAGGAGAACCGAAGAGGCTTGAGAGAAACATCGGAGATATGGGTGTGGGGTAGGATGGGAAAGGTAAAGTGAATGTTGGTCATAACAATGGGAGGAGTGCTCAAGAAAATGGACGAGAAAGTAAAGCAATCAGATTGAATAAAGTACTTAGAAGGATTGGATGGAACGTAAACTTATGGCTGGATGAATGCAGTAGACCCTTTTAGGGGAAGTTTTGTGAGTGAATCAGAAAATCGCGCTGGGGAAACAGGGTTCAAAGGGAAGTAGTTAGCCTATATACTGAATGAAGGCAGTATTATTGGATGAGGAATGCTTTCATCTCACTGGTCCTCCTACTGGTTGGTCTTACGATTCCAAGCCAAATGCGAACATATATTTGAATCCTAATTATTAGTATTCGCAATGTATCTGGGCACGTTGAGAGAATGCTTAGGTATAGAAAGCAGAACTTGAAATACATTTTAAATTTGGTGAAAAGAATAGCTCGCGTGTCTCAATCCCTTTGGATTTTCCTTCGCGATTTCTTTTCATTATACGATTTGTATTTGAAGCTAACAACCGGCTTAAATGAGAATATATCATGAATTTGTGAAATACGGGAAAATGAGGTTAAAGATGCTTTAACTGATTTCCAGGAATTGGTTCGAGCGATATTGAGCAATCGATCGATTAATGCTACGACCTAAATTAGTGGGAAAGTAAATGGGACAGCATCATTGACTTGAATATGCTCAATCAGTTGTCAATGGGCATTGCGTAACTATTTTCTTTAACAGTGTTCTCTGGAAATCGATGATTTACGTTGGAAATACAATGCTATTTAATGAAGTTAACCCGTGGATTTTTTATTCACACCACGAAAGGGATAGGCATTTTTTTTACTGAATTTTGCATGATAAAATAAGTTGTACTTCAATGATTTACATTTATACAAGCCTCAAGTCTGTTTCATTCTGCCTTATGTCATCCAATTATTATTATGCAAATATGCAAATATTATGCAAAGTGTTATGCAATTTTTTTTGTAGAAGTTTGTTTGAATGAAAATTTGCTGACTTACTTCGAGTTCATTTATTCATACTGTAAAGGTATTCACTGCCTCTTGTGTCTATGAACTCAAGTCTCCCTTCCTTTGGCGTAACATACCCTGTTCACAAATTCCATTAGGTATCCCTAAGTTACGAGTAAGAATCAGTTCTTTGTCTCTCTTAGGATATAGCTTTAAATAGACAATTATATAAAGCATTTAATTAAAGGATTCTCATTAACGGATTAGCCATTGGTCTTCGGCTCAGGAAAGGTGAAGTTCTATGATTTGAGAAAGATGTCGTGCTTTCCCGCCGAATAGATTGAGTGAAGAGTTCTCGGGTGGCGATCCTTTAATTCGTTTGTATATGTATTTGCCAGAATCAGCGATCGCACTGAAAATCTACTCTAAAATCTAGAATATGCATATGTTGACAAATGTGCCATATCAATTTCTCCTATCCACTGTATCCAACTTCACTGATAAAAATTTTAGCCGTGATGGTTTTTCCAGATATACCTGTACGTGATACTACGGGGATATTTTTTTTGCTCTGGTCATCTACCCTATGCTGTAGCAGCAAAATTCATTTGTCGGTATGTTGACAATGAAACCTATTGTAGCCTGAGCATATACCATTTGCTTCCTTGGCTCTGCTAAGCGAGCAAATGCCATTTGCTTGCAGCGAAACTATATTTTCTCCGGTTATAAATGCAATTTGCTCCCCTTAAGGTGCTTAGCTTGCTGAGGTAACTAAGTCTTGTTATTTTGGTAATAAGTGGCTGTTTGCTGTCCATTACTGGTTCACAACCAAAGCATAGGTAAATGCGGCTATTCTATTTCTTATTTTTGCAAATTATCAGTGCCGATGGAAAAATATCTTCCGGGGGAGTTATTTGATTTATACTATAAATTATATTGCCGTTTTGTCTGGGTATTTAGAATTAAATAGTATCAGACAAAGAGCTAAGCATAAAAAATATAGAAAAAACTTCAAATCAATATAATTGACATATTAAACGTAACAGATAAATCAGATCGATTGTACGAATAAAAGAATTCACTCAGAGGAAATTCTTCCATAGAAATTATACTACAAACAGCTGTAGTAATTTTAGTTATGATACAAACTGCAGTGATTTTCCACATTATTCGGGTGGAAACTTACTACAGCTGTTTGCTAGTTACAGATAAAGCTTTGCAATGCAGAATGCACTCTATGGACACAAACATCTTTAAAATGTTCGAAATCTTACCAATACTGGTACCTCAGCACTCGGCACGCAATTTAATCTTTTCTCGAAATCTGCGCGTGGAACGGCGAACGAGAAACATGAAATTCCGCTCGGCGAGGGAGATTTTGCATTCGCGATAGGGAAATTAATTACTGCGGAATCCAACGCATACGGAAGAGAGAGCCCACTTCACTGCCGACGTGTGAGTATCCTTCCTTCTCGTCTTCTGTGGGTCCTCCCACGAACACCCCTTAGCGGTTTGGCGGAGCCATTAACGGCCACTATCGCATCGTGAGGATCTCTCTCTGCTTCATTTGGACAGCATCGTCCACCCCATCGCCGCATGGTTGGTATTTTACTCGGGAAAGAGACGCCTGCCGGATCTCCACGACTCGCTGAGGCACTCTAATCGTCCTCTGACCCCATCCGCGAAGTCTCTCCCTGCTCTATTCTTCCTTGACAGCTTTGGTGGAGCTGCGCTATGCTCATTTGAGCCCCACCTATTTTCATCTACTATTACCCCTCTCAGTATCTTGCCGAAGATTGCCAGCTTCGCGGTATTTGTCTAACGTTTATATGGTGTTCAAAAATCTTTTAAAGGACTCATGTTCTAAGATACTCCTTGCATTCGTTAATTGGAGTACGTACATGCATCAACCGACTTGTCTCTGTGAGACCGTAGCTTTACATTCAATGGAATATATTATGGATAGGTATATATTATATATATGATATATATTCATTGAGTTATTGACATCACCGTTGTAGCAAATTCCATGATACAAAAGGAAGAACTTGAGTCAGTAAAAATTGCAATCCATTGAAACGAAAAAAGAAAAAAGAAGGAAACTATATTGAAAATTGTCGCTATTTATAATTTCCAGTAAATATCGTTTAAGTACCGTAAATTAAATTTTTCTTAGCATTGAGTAATAATAAAAAAATTGTGCACTTTCGTTGCTTGAGATCTCTCATTTTCCTCAACTCTTTCTTTCCCAACGTCTTGTCTAAGTTAGCCAAGCCCACGGTATTAGTCGAAAGATTATCTGATATTTTAAAAATAGCTTTCAAAAGACTGTTGCGGCAGCAATTTTCGTCTATTCGTTTTTCGCATTCCTTCCAAAAAAATCACCCAACTGGTAGCTTTTGGCGTGTCCACCATATGCGTGCCTCGTTCGTCAACAATGCAACAATATGCATGAAATCACTTATGGTTTTGCGTGTAGTTTTGGTCTTTTTTCACCATATGCATTTTATCACATCAATTAAACTGTACGCAGTCAAATCATTGCTAATTTTTTTGTGTTCAAAAGTCGATGTTTCGATTTAGTTTTAGACCGTATTTTAAGCACCGCAGTTAAACGTTTCAGGAATTACATATTTGAAATTACGCGTAAAATTAAAAATATTATATTGATAAAACAAAAAATCGACGCCAATGACCGTAACGTAGGGATCATTAAAGTCGATTTTCTGTTTCACAATTGAGGCCGTAGAGCTCACCTTACCCGTTCAATTATTTTGATAGGTGATTTCCCATATGGAAATTATGGTTTATTTATGTGGATATTATCGCAAGTAGGTAATTATCTGGAGTTGGAACAATTTATGAAGAACCCCTTTGCAATAACCGGTTTGCAATTCCCCTATCATCTGGTCCATTACTGTCGCTGAAGGAAGTTTTTTTGCGGTTCTCGTTTGAAAAAATATGATACGCGGCAAGGCATGATGTGTTGTAGCATAGAGTAAGTATACTTACTCTATGTTTGTAGTATACAGCTTTGTCTATTCGGATATTTCAATAATATATCATAAGCCCAAATTGGTGTCAAAATTTCTTTCTTCTTTTAGTAATTTTTGACGAAATGTGTATCAGGAAAGAGCTTTCCGAAAAAAAATGGAGTTAGATGGCAACCTTTAGGTTAGCAGGTAAGCTCCTTTCGAGTTTGTCCCGGTCAGCACCGTGCCCTCTATTTCTCATGTGAGAATGTTAATTGTCGGGAAACCTGCGTGGAACCGTGGGAATTCGCCCAAATTGGACTCCGCTGGTTCATCTACATCCGGTCGCGAACGGTTCTTTTTTAGTAGGGCAACAAGTCGGTCTAATTCTTGCGACGGCTGCGTCTCTCAAAAGCTTGTTTACATAGTTTTATTGGGAAAATATTTGGATTTTAGAGCGAGCAGGAATGCAGATGCCAATTATGTCATTTTTAGCTTTCTCTTCGTTCGTCTGCTAATAATTTTGTCATCTAAATCATTCCACGTATTCATTCATGGCTGCATTAGGCAATATTTTGAGTATAACATTGTCTCATAGTCAAATTGGTGACACGGTCCTTTTATTTACCATTTTCTGGTATTTATTTATCCATTATTATTTATTAGTTTTAAATATTTAAATCCTACGTTTGGTATTCCGTAGCCCTCAATTAATCCCTTTTACAAGCCAGTTCATTGGTTCTGAAGGCTCTTCTTCTTGGCTCCTTCTGGATCTACCCCAAGGATACCTGGCCTTCCTCGGTGGACTTTTCGGTAAATTTTCCCTCCATTATATTACTCACGTGATTACTGTGTCTTATAACGTAACATCTACACCAGTACCTTTTGCTTATGGTACTATATAGTTCCCTTTCCTCTCCTATTTGTATTTTCCTTCTAAGCAAAGTGATCTTCATTGAACAAGTTGCACAAACGTTTCATAGCCATGTCAGTGTTATAGAAACTAACCACGTGGAATAATACTAAGCGCTGAAGTTTATTTTCTGGATACCAGGGTTTAACATACTGTTCAATGCGGCTGGAGATTTTTCTTGGTAACTTGCCGATTTGCGCGAAATATCATATGGGTGTTTATTTTGTGATTTTACAAGATGAAAGCGAAAGCTAAATTACTTCAACGAGTGAGGTTTCTAGTTATTCTATCCTGTTCTAACAGGCAGTCTAGTGAAGGATTATTTGAACTTCCCTTTAAAACAATTATCAACGTTCAAATCTTATTCGAAGAATATATGATACGTGAAGTAAGGTTACAAAGGATTCAAGAAAAATCAAAGAATTTTATCAATTGAATGTATTGATAACAACTTGTTTTCGTCATTTTTGCTGCCGTCATTGGCTCGCAGTCAGTCAAATCATGTTTTCACGAAGACAAAGGCATAAGATAAAATCTCTCGTGGCTTCCTCTGCCTAGAGGTCAATGAGTCCCAAAATTTACACACCTAACATTATTATGTAACATGGACATCTATGGACGTAGTTATTAATATGCACTCTTAAGGTCTTCTTAAATTTATCATTTACACACACGAGTTAATAACTAAATGAATGAAGAGCAGAATGAAAGCGCAAATTCAACCTGTTCGGATTCATCACCATCATCATAGGTCAACTATCCTGAGATTGGTACGCAGATATAAATTGAGGGTTGAGAAGCCAAGTAATACAAATGATGTTTTTTCTAAACAAAGTTAGGTACAGAAATTAGGCAAATAAAACAAACGAGATGCTTAGTTGTGCATTTAATTTTCCACTCTATGTCAGCAGAGAACGAAGATTCACTCGTATATACTGGATGAAATAACACAAATGGTAATTTTCACACTTTTAATTCAAAACTCAACAACCGACCATGGTTTCAACACATTGTGTCTTTTTCAAGGTCAAAATCTTGTAAAGGTCATGAAAATGACAAAATGTGTTGAAATCATGGTCGGTTGTTGAGTTTTGAATTAAAAGTGCATAAATTACCATTCGGTTTCTTTTATCGTGGATACATCGAGCTTCCACAAAATCAAGCCTTAAACGATTTTATAGAATCACTCGTATTCCTTGGGCACCAAGTTTTTGTACATTTTTCCACTATCAATTTTTGTACCTAATCATCTGTTTGGAAAAAAAGATCATTAGTACCCCTTGCCTTCCCACCACCTCAATTTCGCTCTCCTATCTGCTAACCTTATCGTAGGGAGGTACTTCCTAACATCATTAATATCCTATGTAAGTCATTCGGGGCCGTCCCTTGCCCTTCTTCCTTTCCTCCTGTCCTTCGATCATGGCCTTCATCACCCCATCATGTCTCATGAAGTGGACGACTAATTTGTCCTGTCATCTCCTCAGGTTTTTGGAAAACTCGTACGAATTCATGAATAGAACATGGAATCTGTTCTAGTTTTGTTCATGCGTTCGTACACATTCCGTGTCGGTCTACCATAATGGTTCATTCATTCAAGCATTTACTCGATCGTGTAAATGTATCGTGTAGTCAGAAATTTATAGACCAGCAATTACCGCTTCGACCACCTTTGTAAATAAAGAAATACAAGCCTTCCAGTAAACATTCTTTTCGGATAAAATTGACTTCTTCTGATCTAACTAGGTGGAAATGTTGGATACAGGGTCGTAGCCAGACTTATTGGCGTGGGTGGGACAGGTAGGTTGTCAGGTCGGAGGATTACTGGGGGGGAGGTGCAAGGGCGTCCCCAGGTTTATAACTATGGCGTGGGGGAGAAAACCATGGTCGAGGGAGGGGGAGCAAACCAAGTTGTGTGTGACATTAGTTTATGAGATTATTTCCTTGAAAAAATAGTTTTAATTTAGTAACATATATTATACTAATACATATCATTTTTCGTGGGTTTAAGGAAAATTTGTTGAATGCTTTCGTTTCCATTAAGAACTGATTTTTCTGAAAGACTTGCAATTTTTGCTTCTAGGGGGGGCAGCTGCCCCCCTCCTGCCCCTCGCTGGGTACGCCCATGGGGAGGTATAATGAATACAATTATAAAATGCTTCCAGTTCAAGCTGTCCAGGTCGGGCCACCCGACCCCCATGGCTACGGGCATGATTGGATATTCGTGATTGAAAGATTAAAATTTGTGAGTTCCTCAGAATTTCTGTCAGACATTGAATAATTAGACTTTGTAATTTCCACGGAAATTTTGTGGAAAATTTACAAAATTCAATTCTTCAATCACGAATTCTTTTCAGAGTTGGCAACCGTACCCGAGACCTCAACACCATTTTCCTTGCTCCATCCTCCTTTATCTATCAAACCTACTCCATCCCCCTCTCATAAGAAAAAGGGGGTGGCGGTATCTTCCTCCTTCCTGTATCCCACCCCTCCCCTCCGCATTCCCACGCTGACACTTGAACCCTAGCGCCCTCACCCAACCGCCCTCTCACAGAAGGAAGCAAGCGGTTTATGTCCGAGAGAGAGAGAGGAAGGCGGTGGGGTAATGCTACGCCGTTTGCTTGCCTCTCGCGTGAGATGTGTTGCGGGTGGGAAGCGTGTATACATATGTGTGTGTGTGTGTATATGGCCTGGGGGCCGTGGATGTTGGTGGGAGCGAGATGACGGCGAGAGCGGAGGAAAGAGTGCTCTTTCAGCGCAACCCTGCACCGCGATACTGACGCCCTCTTCTCTCACGCTCCTAGCGGACTGAAGACGACGCCCCCCTTATAATATCCTCACCCCCGCCTCAGAATGTAAGATTCCTTCTGCCATCCATGCCGAGGCTCGGAACTACAATTTGCACCTTATAGGGTGGAGCAGAGGGGGCACGTGCTCCGGGCGACAGATTTCATTTGAAAGTTAAAATATATATATTTAATATTTATAATTCAATTATTTATCTATAGTTACTAATTTATAAGTTATTAAACAATATTATAAATAAAAATTATTAACCCTAGATAACAAAACCTTCGTAATTTTTACGACGGGGCATATTAAAATTCAAAACTTTTGTTTAAGGTATTTTGTAATAAAAACAACGTGACTTATGGTTTTTAAAAATATTTTTGCCCAGCATCTTACACTGTAATTTTGTTATAAATCATATTGAAAGGAATTATAAAAAATATTTTTAATGAAAGATGCATGACTCAAACTTTAAAATATACATTAGCAATTATAAAACTTTAAGTTAATTTGTTTAAAATAAAAAATAACAACACTGAAGGGTTAAAAATAGCGTCGTAAAAATAACGAATGTTTAGTGACCACGTGGCTCTGAGCCAGGCTTAGTAATCTAGGGATAATAGTAAACATACGATGTGTAATTTCAACTACTGCATGTCAAAAAAATAGCTTACGGATGTAATATATATTAGAGGTGGGGGATGGGGAGGGAGGATTATGGGAGGAGATGGCAGACTTATCTTTGCCCCCACTGGCAAAACTCTTAGTCAAACCCTATCCAGACTTCACTCCCTTCAAGTAACCTAGATCCTGATTTAGGAATATAGCAGTCGCGTAGCCAAATTTGTACCAGATTTCGTTCGGGGGGGTCCAAAACAACGGGGGAAAATTTTTGAAAAACAGAGTACTAAGTACAGGGTTTTAAACTAATTTTAACACTTTTCATAATCGAAATTCATGATTTTTCAATATTTTGTTTTCTTTTATGAAGAAAAATAATTGTGTTCTTATAATTCGGGGAGAATCCGGACCCCCCGGAAACCCCCCCCCCCTAGCTACGCCACTAGAATATAGCACGAGCAACTGGCGAACTAAGTCTTGAGTACTATTCAGTACGAGGGACAGCAAATAGAAGGTGAAAGGAAAATAAAAGATACAGTGTCCGGCGTGATGCGGTGGAAATCTTTGATATTCAGCTTATTAAAACAACTTGTCTGTTTCCACACTTTTATTTTCATCGACCATGGTTTCGGCAACTTGACAATGGCACAAGTTGCCGAAACCATGGTCGGTGAAAATAAAATAGTGTGGAAACAGACAAGTTGTTTTAATAAGCTGAAAGGAAAACGTTTTTCGACTGTGGAAGAAGTGGAACAAAAATCGCTTGACGGCCTTAAGAAAATTGAAATGTGAGAATTTTAATTCTGTTTTGAAAACTGGAGGAAACGTTTAGATAAATTTATTACAGTCAATTGGGGATTGCTTTGAAGGTTATAAAAATTTGGGGTGAAAATATTGATTAATAAAAAAGTGTTTGCGAAATTCCCGTTATTTTTATATCCCCTCTCGTTGACCCTCGCTTTACAATATTGACCCGTTCTCGAGGATTGACTCCTCACGCTGAATGTGTGTTATTTGCCACACTCCTGTGGCTCAGTCTGCGTTGATCTCTACCCTCACCGATTCAAATTAAACCACGAGTTGGCAGTGAATCACATCTTACGTTGAAATACGGACGAGGAATCAGTTTGAAGAGCATTAGCGCATGTGAATCTAGCTATGGTAACTGTTTCATCAATAAAAAAGTCGTAGAATTACATTGATGATCACATGTTGTGCGAGTGGGAAAAAAATCGGCAAAATTTTAAATCTAAAGAAACGACTCCACAAAAAAAATCCTCGAAACGCAACATGGCCTGGGGAAAGGAACTGTCCCGCCCCCTATCCTGGACGTGTAGTATTCACCACACTCTTATAGCTAAGTCTGGGGTGAGTTCCCATTCATATTTAATCACGGCTTGAATCAGTGAGCGAGAAAATGTGTACCAAACCGTTTGAAGCTCTAAAATTCATCAACTTTATGCTACCTGAGATAATTTTTGTTTTTTTTTTCTTTCTGCGACGGTTAATGGGACTAGATACCACGCCAGAAAATTCCTTTGCAGGACGATACGGTTAAGATCGCTAGGGGTCCATTTTTGCATGTTATGGGGAACTGTTTCCACTAAAAAGCATGGCATATATATAGCCTTGGTTTGTATGTTTTTACAGTTACGCATGTCAAACCAGTTGGGAGGAAAAAAAATTGCTTACTTCCCTAAAATATAGTCTTTTTCTCGTGAGAACCACTCCGCTCCAAATATAGACACAGAACTGATCAAACATTTAAGTCAAAGCTGTTTCTTTAATACTTTCAAATATATGTACCTATAGTGCAGCGAGTGATGGCGTTTTAAAAATAACATTACGTTACCTTGGCGTAATGTACAAATTTTACGTTCGTGACTACGTTACCTGTCTACAGTCCCCATTTCCGATCTGCATAAATGTCGCTCGTTATTCATCTCGTGGGCGTTGCTGAACATATGGTACTGAATGGCTTGTCAAGCCATACATCGGACCATCTTAAGAAGGAACTCCGAGCAGAATACTTAGCGATAGCGATTTATTTGGAAACATCAGAAATGCGTTCATGTTTGCATGTTTTTGACTTGAATGGCTAGTTCCGATCCACCTTGTCGGTAGCAACATATCGCTATAGACTGCACTCTCATATAACCTTGGTTTACCCAGAAATATTCGCTTCCTTTCACTCCCTTTATCGCTGAATTTCAGTAAAAATCTGCAACTAATTTGGACCCTGTAAATATTCTTTGCAGAGCGGGAAAGGAAAAACATGCATTCATTTGTAGTAGTAGTTGAATTTAGGGTGCGTCGACGGCTAGGTCATTTCGCACCATGCATTTATTCCTGACACAATTTTAATTTATATCGAGGTTTATCAAATTTACAGTTATATGTGCACGAACAACCATGCCCTGGATAGAGGAAACTTACCGTGGCGGGACTCTAGCCCGCGACCTCATGTTTGGCAGGCGAGGACTTTACCCCGCCGCCACAGTGTTAAATTATGCCTTGCAGTGGCATAACTAGGAATATGCTTTTGGGGTGTGAAGGGGCACGGGAGGGGGATCTCCCACCCAGCCAACGGAATTCTGGGAAAAAAAATGAATTTCCTGGAAATAAATTTTACATCATTTTTGCGCTAAAACTTGAACCTTTAGCAGAGGCAGTCATTATGTGTCAAAAATAGACAATAGTCCTAAATATTATTTTATTTGTATGAGGTTTTGGGGGTCTATGACCAATGGGGCCCATAACATCTATGACCCAGGGGGCCCATGACATCTATCCCCTCATCCCCTCCATAGTTACGCCACTGATGTCTTGTATGAAATGTCTACACCTTGGCCATTGATGAAATTGTATGACATAATTTTGAGTGTTCACGTTTATCGTATACCCCAACTCATCTTGATTGAAGCAGGCAGCCGCCCTTACCCGCCTTCCTTAAAGCCGGCCCTCCGACCTTATTCCTTCACGAATCGTGAGGTCGTCTCGGGTTAAGCCACAAAAAATCGGAACGTTCGGGTCCGGAACGAAAAGAAGAATCAAATTGATGCTCTCGGTCTGAATGGAACCCCATTTACGGAATCAGGATAGCACGGAAATGTCAAGGCGGAACAGAGCGTAATCGAGCCGGAAAGTATCTGATCAATCGAAGGAAATTATTGGGCTTCTCTTATACTATACCTCTTGATTTGATCCTTGTGAATGAAAAGGGATGATGCTTATGTGAACCAACTCTAAATGGGGTTGTCTTGAAGGAGGTTGCGAGAGACGAAGTTTATATCTTTCACATGAAATTCTCAATAAGTAATCTTCTCATTCCTCTGCTTACCATCGACTGACGGCTAAATAAAATAGGCTGTCCGTCCTATAACTTTTAGAAATTGAAGTCGAAGATCCACATTTTTATAGAGGCTATTGTGGCAGCACTTCTCCAAGTATATGAAAAATTCTGATTATTGCTAGATTATGTATGACATTTGGACAAAAATACTGAAATTATTTTTTTATACCGAGAATTAAAGGGTTAGCACGCCAGCTCATTACCACGTTTAAAGCTATCAGCAAATGACAGCAATAATTGGTGTCAAATCACGTTATACATATAGCCAACTTATATCATATGAAAATTCTGCTAGGTAATCATACAACGTATTATCTAAACGACATAAAGATTGAATTTTCCATATTTTGTGTGCTCCAAGTTTGCTTTTTAGTTCCAATGTATGTCGTCTTCTATGGTAAATTAAAAAAAAATATTATTGGCCAAAAGTATTTTTTTGGATCGCGCATTCGTAAGCATGCACACATTACATTGAGTAACGTAATTTTTGCTTTCTTCCACGATATTGTTTGCTTGAAAATGAAAAATGATTGAAACTAAGTTGCTCGTATCGTGACTCTTACCTTTCTTTTATGATTTGGATTTTAAATTAGTTCTCACCGTCAGAATGCACCATAGATCGGCCGTGGATTTCTTCAAAGATCCTTTTGATTTTACGTTTCCGCATGCTTGCTATAAGGATATTTTTCCGCTACCACTGTACCCCAAGATTTTCCTCATTTATTTCACGTTAACATTGATTTACGAGTGTTTGCTGCAAACGAAAGAGTCGGTTTGCTTTTCATTTAGCTGTTTACCTGTCAATTGCCGTCAATATTTTAAATGCATATTGTAGGTTTAAATATAGCAAAGAATAGGAATGATACGTCAGTCTTATACCAACAAAGTCAAGCTTAATATGTTGGTAGGCATTAAGTGTAATCTTTTTCACAGTTTATTAAAATAATATCGTTATTTATTAACTCTGATATTTAATTGCATCATTGTTTAGTGGGAAGACAATCTGAGTGGTGGTTAGCAGACGTGAGCTGTAACTCCTTTGATTCTTGTTGGTTTGATTTTTTTGTAGCAAATGAGTTAATTTTGTAATGATAAAATGAATTATGACCCAATTTTATCAATAATTTTAAGGTGTCTAAAAATAGTAGAAACTCTTTAAGTTGTTTAAACCATTTTTTAAATTCCGCATTCTTGTTATCTTTTTAAACTTTCCCGAGTCCTCATGGTATGGTTTTTCTATTGTTACGAGCTATTGCGTCTTATCCAATTAGTTTATCGATTGATTTTTATATCACGTTTGCCATCTAAAAGATACGTATGTTTAGCAACCCATTAGAGCTTTTCTTCTTGATACGCTCCCTCAATTACCTACTATAACCAAGCACCATGTTTTTTACGATTATTTCCTCCTCATCACGTCATAGATTATATTATTAAAAGTTATCTTCTGTGCTTAAGTACATGTGTCATTATTATCTCTCTCATTCTTCTGTACCATTTTTCCTGCATTCCATAGCTCAATCCTGGTAGTATCACATTATGACTGAATCCTCGTTATATTTCTTTATCAGCCTTCCTCTAAATTCTCCTTGTAGCATTCTTTTACCCAGTCGTGTAGAGTACTTTTCCTTTCAAGTTACGTACATACTTATCGTATCGTAGGTTTTGGGATTGAATTACTTGTAGAAACTACGTTTATATTTTTTTCGTACATTTAATCACTTCGATGAATTTTCTCTTCCATTGAAGGAGATTCGCGGCGAATCGTTGTATAACGAATTCCACCATAAGAATTAAATTTGAGCTCGGATTCTAGAAGGTTCCCATGAATTGGTATAAAGCTTTTGTCTCTCTGCGTACTCCTCATCGATGAAGATGTTTGCTTTTTCCTTCAGGGGACGGCGACTCTAGATTTTGATGCTTCTCTCTGTAGTTATACGTTGATATTCACTAGTCCGTTCATGTCGGTCAACCTCAAGGTAAAATTTATTTGTCATTTAGCGTAATTTATTATTTTTTTAATTATTTATTAACTTTGAACCCAGTGCGATGTGCAATGCTGCGATGAGTTAGTTTTTAGTTCTTACTCCTAATATTTATAACTTGATTACCTTCCAACTATTTCTAAAACTTGCTTCTATTTTACAATAATAAGTCACCAATCATGATCTTATTGCTACAGCATGATACGTTTGATGAAAAAGAGTGTTAAAATTTGTGTGTATGTAAAATAGTTTATTCTCTAATGATGACGAAAATTCCTCGTCTGCTACCATGTAACCGTAGTGAATTGGCGTGGCTATTACGTTTTAGGTATTGGTAAAGATGTTATGAATGTTCAATGGAAGTGAATGCCAACTTTTCATCCCATTTTCATCGTATTTGTCCAGCCTATTTTCATGAAGTTCTTTTTATATTACCTTCGTCGCCAGGATAGAAGCTGCTTCCAATGCTGCAATGGTTACCTCTGCCTTCGTCATCAACCCTGAACGGCCTGATTAAGAGAGGTCTAAGTTCTAAACGCAGTGGTAGAAGTAGACTTTGAAATATTGGCGAATACTGCTATCCCTTACGGATCGGAAACATTTTCGAAAGGAGTGTTTTGTGGTCCTCATTCGTCGAGAAAGAACGATATCCTTCGACCCATGTCACATTTTATGGTGCGCTGTTTCATTCGCTAAAGAATGCTAAACATTTTCCCGTAGTGTCCTGATTATGTCCTCTTTACAGATTATCTAGACAACAGGATATGCAATATAACTTCTTCAAAAACCCTTCTTCCTAGTTGTTACCTCAGCTAACGACTGTTGGAGAGGTATGATTTTCTATTTCACCCATTTAAAAATGAACTTATATTTGGAGGTGATCCTTTCACAAGGACTGCTTTCTCTGGAGTTAACCAATTCCGTTACATTTAATATATTATTTTACCATATTTCACAGTATTTGTGGAAATAATATTTTTGAAAACTATTTGGGATGATTAATTAGGTCTTAAACTCATATCTCTGTTATTCTTTGGATGATCTCTGCACCCTAATATTTGTGGGTAATCCTTCCATAATTTATTTATTTATTTAATGCAGTCCAAAAAGAGCGCGAAGCCAATTACAGAACTCACAATAAAAAAGAAACAATTAAGAAATAGTAAACACAACGTAAATTACAATGAAATAAATAATATTCGACAGAATTATCAAATGATAAACAAAGAATGGTAGTATCCATAGGGTGGTTCGAGGCGTAGAGGGATATTACGATGGAGATGCAACGAGATAGATGAGGGATGAAAAAAAGGATAAAAAAGTGGACCACATTTTGAGTAGTAGTTAATTGAAGAAGGAAGTCTGATTAGAAAACAACGATTTGAGACGGAAACACGGGGTGTGGAACAATGAAATAAGTCGCTCGACCTCGTCGTGCTCAAAGGAACATTGGGCGGGAAAAGACAAAGAAGGTCAGATGATCTGTATTTGCCATTAATAATATTTAAGAAAAGTCTCCGGTCATTGAGGACACGGCAATCAGCTAGAGTTGCAATACCAATAGAGGATCTAATCATGTTGAGGGAAAAGTCAGGACTATTTTGTCTAGATTCTGCCAATGCCGCTACTATTAATCTACTATTTTACTGAAATATGTGAGTATATTTAACCTTGTGGAAATACAATGTTTTGGAAAAATATTTGGAATGATTGATTAGGTTTTCAACACATATTTCTGGTTTTCTATGGGTGGTCGCTGCAATCTGCTGTCTGGCTTGGAGTGGTATTATAGGACCCTTGAAGGAGGGGTGGGGTCGAAGCTCGTGAGGCAATCGACAATTTTATCTCGAGACGGCCGCTACGTGCCTCCCTAAGACATTGAAAATGTTTCGACGCGCTACGCCCATGGACTTGACCGTGAGACATCGGTAGGGAATGAGAAGAAAAAGCCCGGATCCGTCGAACGCGATCGATGGATTATTTTCTTGGGTTCCTATCCGAAACTTTCGCAGAGTCAATGATGCTCGAATGATTTCCCATTCGCTGAAGATTGCCAAAAAATATCCATTAGTATCCTGATTATGGCCTCTCTACGGATTATGTACAGGTTATTCTATAAAACTTTTCCGAAGGGCCTCCTTCCTAGTTGTTATCTCCGTTAACGATCATTAGAGAGGGATGATTTTCCTTTTAACCAATTTATACACGAGCATATATTTCTGTGTCATCCTTCCGCAAGGACTGTGTATTCTGGAATCAGCCAAAGCAATTACTCAACTGTTTTACTACATTTTACTGAGTCTTTCCGGGAATGTAACGTTTTGGAAAACTGTTTAGGATGGTTCATTAGGTAAAGGCATTTGCGAAGAATAGCAACGAAAAATTATGGTTAATTTCGGTACATTAAATCATCTGGAATAAGTACATAAACATCGGTTAACAGCTCTAATTGTAGCTTAGTATGCTCAGCAATGAACTTTCAATATAACTTCTTTGCATTGTACGAAGAAGCCGGCTTCAGTGGCTCCTTGGTTTTATGCGTTTCTTCCTTATTATGAATGCAGGTAATTGGGGGAATCTGTGAGTGCTAGAGAAATTATTATTATTTTGAAGTTGAAAACGTGCAGCTCCTCGTTACGTGAGGTCAGCTGCCTCACTCTTGCCCTTGCTTATGCCTAGCTTCCTTAAAAATTCTGCAAAAGAGAATATAATTTATTTTCCCGTACCTTATGGTTCCCCAGAAAGGTAGGAAGTTTAAATAATTGAAATAATATCTGAAGGAGCCTCTTATAATTCGCTTTGGATACCCCAATGAATCAGCATTTTTAAACAGCTTCGTAGATTATGCTGGAATAGCGTTGCGAGTTTAGATCTTTTTAGGAAAGCTACCGTAGCTTTGTCTAACTGTAATTATTCTTCTTGGCTTGATACTGCAACAGCTGAATGCGCGATAGCGTGATATAACTCCGCCTACGTTTGACCACGTGACACATTCGTTCCCTGAAAGTAGTAGCGGGAATTCTGCAAACGATAATTCGAGTAAAATTAATAACAATTTTTGCTCGGAGAAAAAGGCTAATAGAGGGAGATAAATAATTAAAACGTGACGATAGAAAAAAATTTAGCTCAAGCACAGTTTACTATAGGCGCTTGTTTATTGTAGTTGTAAGAATCCATTGTTGCTACCAATTTTCATTTACGTTTTACCTATAATAACTCTATTCGTTTGAATACTTCCCATAGTTATGCGCATAGACAATTGGATTTTTTTCTTGCTTTAATCCAGTATAACTACCTATTTTCATTTACACTTTACCTATAATAACTCTATTATTTTGAATAACGCCCATAATTACGCGGATGGACGTTTGGAATGTTTTGGTTGAGTAAGAAGTGTTGGGAGAGCTAAGAAATACCTAATATCGTAATCTCATAGCTCTTTTCGATTTTCTCGTTTCTCCGCTCCCTGGATAATTGGATCACACTCAAGATGCATTGATTTATTCCGTTACCCGTTTTACCGTAATTCGTCCTTGGCTTCCTGACGTAATTTTTCACTTTCATTACGCTCCCCATTGAAGCCCTAAAAGGTAATTACGGATCCTTGGTCGATTATGGATACGAATTTGAAAGACTACTACCAGCTCTACTACTTGATGCGAGTTACAGGATTTTAAAATCTTCCTATAACATAGTTTCTTGATCAAAAAGAAATTATTTTGTCTTCCTGCAGATCAGAAAGTCAGAAAACCATCAAGGCGACAGAGAGAATGCCATGCAAAGATGAAAATAATCCGTCTGATTTATCTGCAATTTATCACGAGTTAATAATAAACAAATATAAGCTGTTTAAAGGATATAAAAAACTATATTATTTTTATTATGTATCTAACTTATGATTATTTTCATATTAATAACTTTTATATTGAAATGAAAAGTATATTTCGCACAGTAATTGCTTGCCTGTCAGAACTTTGTGCCCACTCCCCAGAAATAAATCGTGAATTACCCGTGATCGTACTACTTACGCCTATTATGTAAAAATTTAACTTATCGTTTTGAAAGTAAGGATTGATGTTTATCTATGTTGAGTAATGAAAGATAATTTTTGACGGGAAAATATTCTCCTCAGTGTTAGAAGAGTATTAAATGTTGCTCTTCAGATTTGTTTGATTCAAGGTTTGACTTTTAATTAGTGATGGGTCGGTTCGATTCCTCGATTCTTCGATTCCTCGATTCTCGGCCAAGAACCGGAATCGAAAACGAGTACTTGCCAAGGTGAAAAATCGATTCCGATTCCAGTAGTACTTCAAACTCAAAATATACGACCGCGTTCCCAAAAGTAATTTGAATTTTCGCGCCTCGTAATCGTGATAACAAAACACATATCCTCCTGGGATGTGCGAGTACTCGAAAATTCAAGTCGAGTCGAGTAGTTGGTACTCGACTCGAGCGTTTCGAGTAGCATTACGAATGTCGAGTCGAGTAGTTAAGGTTATAGAGCTTTCGAGTATAGTAGGTCCAGCGATCTGCCGACAGGAAGCGCTATCATGAAACTCGTTTTATAATGCAGTTTTTAAAGCCGATAAGTCATCCTAATGCCTTGGCCTGGTAGTTTCAGCTTGCCGAATACACTAGGGTATAGTTGTCGACATGGGCGCCGAATACCTTTACGGCAGCCGCGGCGGCCGATCGTCTTCCTACCCGGCGCGCACTGGTCCGAAATCGGAAAAAGCTGGAATGAAGTCCAAAATGACCTTTTTGGGGATAGAGACTTGAAACTTAGTGTAAATACTCATAAATTATTACCAGATATAGATTACTATGCCTTTTTACATAAATACGACCCTTTTGTGAGATACAGTGGCCCAAACATGACCAATTTTTCAATGCCACGCGAGATATCGTTTTTCCTCAAAAAATCTTTGAATTTATCCAGGTGGTTTTGCGTTGGTATGAGTTTAATGGAATAAAGAAACGCAATATTCCTTTGACCTGGTGCTTTCCCTATATTTTCAATGACTTTTGAAGATTTTGGCTCTCATCTGTCTGGTTTTACAACGCAAAATGGCCGACCCGTTTTTCACGTGAAATTTGACATAAAGTAGATATTATCTTTCGTTTACGAAAACTATAACTCAGAAAATTTGAACCACAATATAAAGTAGAGATTTCTAAAGATTAATAAGTAGAAATCTTGGAAAGAAGTTTGCGACGAAGGAAATTATAGCGATTTTTTAATCGCGCGTCAAGGCTGACCTACACGCCGCGGACCTCTGAGGCTCGGTAACTGAGGCCGATTTTTCAAGTTTTTTAAAACATTAGTCTTGAAAATCGTCATATAAAGCATGGATAATCGTCTTAATTGACTGAAAACACTAAACTGAGGATGTTAAAAAGGATTATGTATAGATCGAATAGGCCATTTAGCGCATTACTCGAAAGAAAATACGAAGGATTGGATATTTTTCGGAACCATCCCACGCATAAGAAATATGGCTCGGGTATTGAAGTAAAATGAAGAAATTAAGTCTGCATGCTTAAGAGAGAGAAGAATGAACTGTTTCCACGAAAGGCAACAACTGATACCCTTTTTCCCTTTCCACCTTCGCCGAGGTGAGTTGCGCGGAAGGGGGAGTTTTCATATCACAAGGCATCTTTTAGCCTTTTTTATTACTGCATCCGTCCGATGTGATACTCATTTGTAGCGTTTAGTTTCTTTCTTGAACTTTAAAAAGCAAGAGACTTTAACCCTGATTAAATGACGTGCGAAGTATAGAATTTTTTTGGCTCTACAAAACTCAAGTTTAGTTCTATATAGTTCGTTCGCTTCATCCATTTGAATTCCATGAAGATTCAAGGTCCAAATAAATCGTTGATATTATTTTTAATAAATTTCCAGAGTCTCCAAAATCTTGCAATTTTGGTAGGAAAGTATCTTGCCCAGTCACACAAGTGTGTAGCAAAAGCCAATTTTCTGCAGGCAGTAATACTGTTACATGAAGATGTCAAAACCTGCTGGCTGAGCATGTAGAATAATTGGATTTTCTGCTTGAGAATTTGAAAGGGCCAAATATTACATGATTCATATACTTAGTATGTAATCTTTATTATAACTGTGAAAATTACTATACTCAGGGCTCATTATAGGGCACGATCCTCATTACATTTTCCTTCTTACATTAGGCTAGACATTCATCATAGAAAATTGGAGTAGAATATATTGTAGTATGCATTGCTGTATTGCCTGGTTCAGAAATTATCATACTTGACTCCATACTTGCGAGTAATTTTCAACTCGACTCGAGATCAAAAAGTGCTACTTGGAAATCCCTTTTATATTCCAAAGGAGCAAATGCAGACTAGGGAGCCTGTGACAGGTATATAGTCAAGATACAGTGATGCATTTGGAAAAGTACCCAAAGTCACCAAAGCAAACACTGTTGAAGCTGAAGTGGAGCTTATTTATCATAGATGAATGCACCACCCAATTCCTTCCCTGGGAAATACTGAAGACATTTAGTTCTGCAGGAAAAATATGTGATGTAAAATGCAACAGGCTTTATCCTAGAATATCCTAGAAAGCAAAGCATCTTCACTCTGTCAGCTGACAGAGTGAAGATGCTTTTATATCTGAGCAAAAATTTAAAGTCTGTAAAAGGAGACTAAATTTGTGAGACATTATTGATAATGATGAGATATTATCAATAAAAGATAGATATTAAAGGAGATACTTTTATTTTAAATTTAAACATGAGTGTTAGTATTCTAAAGTAATACCTATCATGTAACATCACTTTTCAGGAATGTTCTGTTTTGAAATTTAGCTATTATATTTTAATTACATAGTGATGATATGAAAGATGCTTTTGTTTGACTGACTCTTTCACAGAGTAATATTTTTTAAAGTGGTTTTCTTGTTGCCTGGAATTAAGTGATATTTTTCTTGGAGCCTATGGCATCAGAATCGATGGAATCGGTATCGGTAGAATCGGAATCGAAATATCAGAATCGGAATCGGGATCGGAATCGATAAAATTTTGGAATCGACCCATCACTACTTTTAATATAAGGATCACTGAGTTCGCACAGCCAATGGAGGAGAGCGTTTTGGATGAAAGTATGGAATTATTAAGTGGAGATAAGGTGTCTTAGTTTTTTTAGCTGATTTAAGATTTAAGGTTTTAGAAGTCGCAGTTTCCGAAGAGACGTTTGTAATAATTAATTTGCCATCATTTTCTGGTAGAACTTGACGATGAGAGAATCGAAACGTAATCGAAACGTTGTACCCATCAGCGTCAGCCGCTTGGAAAACGTGAATACGTTACCATCTGTTTTTTGGGAAAATGTATGATATTACGATTGAGATAATTTTTGTTTTGCAATCAGAACAACGTATTTATTGAAAATTTTCAAATTCCTTAGTGCTGCAACTGGTAGAGCTGCAACTCTCCTGACTCAGAGAGGCAAGAAAAGGGGGCGGAGCCAGCAGAGCAAACAATAGTATTCGTTTATTCATTTATGAGATAGTAACATACTTCGGATAACCCTGCTTATTTTTGCGTCGTAAATTTCAAGTTACAACTATGGTATTCAGCGGGGATGAAATATACCACCCAATAATCATTAATTTGTGTTCTTTGTGCAACGGCGTCGACAGCTTTCACAACTGTATGTATTAGTTTTGGCTAGCATTCACCATCATCATCTTTTACGTATTCTGTGAAGGCCGTTGTGAATGGAGGGACGAGGTCAGGTGGTTTAAGCTCCCCCCCCCCCCCCAATCCAGTAACGGATGCAGAAAGAACTGAATTGGGGGGGGGGGCGCAAAAGATATTCTGAGCTACCTATATTTTTGTCATAATGAAAAATGATCATGTTACATGCAAAATTTAAGAGAGTATTATTTAAACTGATTATACGCATGTACAAGACAATGCTATCTTATGATATAAAAAGTTACAATTGTGGTCCTGCAATGTTCGGCAATGCGGGCTGCCCCGCAAGAGGGGTACGCGCGCCCCCCATATGTATCCGCCACTGCCCTAATCTCCAATATGTTTAGGGAATACGGTCGTATCTTAGTGAGTCCCTTCTACTAATAAAACCCCAGAAACTACAGACATGCCAAACCTTTTTCCGTGTCGACAATTTATGTGTTACATTTAACCCTTTCTAACCCCGAGCTGCTTATTGGAGAAATTAAATTTCAAAACTTCTCATTAAAAAAATTAAAATTTTTACTCATTCATGATTATTGTGGCAGCTACATATTTCACCATTTAACTTTGCAGCACAAAACACTTAGTTTAGTATTTCCCGAATGAAGCTGAAAATGTATACATTTTTGATGTTACATAAGAAGCAATTTGGGTTATAATGGGTCTAACCAAATAACGTCACTGACTATGGGAAAATGATCTAACCCGCATCGAATTCTGATGTTAGTTGTTTTCATTCGTAGGAAAATTTTTCGAATTATTACGTATGTGAACCTATTTTTCTACAGCTGAAAATGTAGAGAAATGTAGATGGTGGAACATTATATGGAACCATGTGTTCCCTTTATATGGATTGCTCAGTTTCTTTCCCTCCAAAAGTAATCCCCATCCTCCGTCCATTCCACACATGCGCCCTCTCCCCCGTCATCTCTTTGAGCATTCTTGCTTTCCCTTTCGCGCACTGTTTACCGAGGCTTGTCCTTGGCTTCGCATTCGAAATACAGCCTCAATTCATGACTGCCTTCGCAGAACCGTTAAAATGCCACGGATTTGAGTGTGAGGCGAATATCTCACGATCCGTAAGTCGTGCCTCCTTGAGCCAACCTCCTTATTGTTCGCTGCATTCCATTTACGATGCTCTCTTGTCTTTTGCCCTCGCGCTCTCCTTTTTACGCCCACTCCTGTCTCTACGTATATTTTCCCAAACCGTTTTCACTTTCCTTCGCGCCCGTCTGGTTTTTCTGCTTCGGCAACAGCTGGTTGCGCGTTGCAAGGATTTAGGCACGTATATTTTTTCCACAAAAGAGGATCCTTAAGTCTGCCTCTAAATGTGTTGTCAACCACCGCGCATTTAAGTGAGTTTACAGAAGTCGCCACTCGTGTCGCTGACGGAAAAATTGATCCGATTTCCATGGGGAAATAAGGTATGATCAGCGGTTTTAACCAAAATTTATGTACACAGTGATATGAACTATCAAATTCAGAACTTTTTAAGGCTATTACTCGTAACTACAAACATTACACTTCAAAATATTGGATAAAATTGGATCGCATTGCACTCATCACCGCGCTGTGGACATTTTTGAAAACAGATTGAAGTCTCAATCATTTCATTTTATATTAATAACTTTCATATCAAAACAAAGAGAATATTTTCTTCAGTAATTTTTGCATTTTGTTTTTAATCTCAAATATGAGATGACCTGTCAGACCCTCGTGCCTTCCCCCCCCCCCCCCCCCAGAAAAAAATCCTGGATCCGCCCCTGGGTATAATTAGGGGTGCCAACCGAAATTTACGTTCATGATGATGTTATTTATCAAATTCATAATTCAATGCTATTCCTCGCAATTTCAAGTATTATACTTCAAAATTTAATGCTTGGAAGGAAATTTCTTAGCTTTTCTACAAAAACACACACTTTATTGCCGACTAGTTTCGGTTACACTGTACCATTTTCAAGACTATTGATACACATCAGAATTTGCCGGTATTAAGTGGCGGGAATGGTACTTACCTCTCCCCTTCCCTCCAATCACCCGACCACAGAGTATATATACCGGCAAATTCTGATGTGTATCACTAGTCTTGAAAATGGTACAGTGTAACCGAAACTAGTCGGCAATAAAGTGTGTGTTTTTGTAGAAAAGCTAAGAAATTTCCTTCCAAACATTAAATATGGAATTCTATAAAGTAAAGGCCTCAACAATTCAGTGCATACTTCAAAATATTGGAAAAATGTGGATCACATTGCACTCGTCACCGCTCGGCGGGCATTTTCGAGAGCCGATTAAAATGCGACCGAAGTGGCAACTGTAATCAGCCTTCAATGGGATGGAATTGGATCTACTCTATGCAGTCCCCTTGGCTTTAGGATCAAATCCGTGCATGTAGGACCTTTCCAAGGGGACTATTAAACGAGGAGGCCCATTTCCATCCCATTGAAGACTGATTTCTGTGCTTGTGCCGCATTTTAATCGGTTTTCAAAAATGTCCGTGGAGCGGTGGTGAGTGCAGTGCTATCCACTTTTTTCAAATATTTTGAAGTATAATACTTGAAATTGCGAGGAATAGCATTGAAAAGTAATGAATTTGATAGATCACATCATCATGTACACTGGCGTAACTATGGGGGGGGGGGGGAATGAGGGGATAGACCCCCCCCCCCCCCCCAGAAGCATCAAAGAAATAAAAAGTTTTTTAAAATATTGCCTAATTTTGAAATATAATAACTGAATCTGCTAAAACTTAAAATTTTAGTGCCAAAATGATGTAAAATGTGTATTCAGGCATGTCATTTTTCAAAAATTTTCCCGCCACAGGTCATCCCATCCCGCCCCCAGGCCTTGTCATCCCCTCAAAGCATATTCCTAGTTACAGTACTGATCATGTATATTAATTTCGGTAAACACCCCTAATTATACCTTACTCCCCCGTGATAGTCGGATCAATTTGTCCCTCAGCGACGCGTGTGGCGAGCATTGAAAACCCATTTTAAATCGCGGTGGGTCAAAACGCATTCAGAGGCCGACTTGAGGATCCTGTTTTGTAATATTCGTGCTCTAAGTATGTATATTTTCCCAAATCGTTTCCCTCTCCGTCGCGCCCGTCTGCCAACAGCCGGTGAGTCGTTGCAAGGATTTAATCCGTATGTGTAGGACCTTTCCTTGGAATTCAGATTACGAATCCCAAGTGAAATCGAATCGAGTCCAAGGCATTCTTTCTTGTGCAAACTCCTCCTCCGTCACGCCTGGGTGGATCTGATCGTAAACATAAGGTTTTAATGACTGAGGGAAAGGTTTAAAATGTTCCCATGGAATAATTGTGGCTGTCATCAAGATTGCTTCGGTGATTTGTTTGGTATTTCGAGTTTCTATTCAAAAAGCTGACTCTTATGTACGATTCTAAATTGTAGTATTTCCTTTTTTTAACTTTGAAATAACTCACTCACTCATGAATACATACGACTCGAAGGGTCATTTGAATAGCTGACGATAGAGTAAATATCAATGAAAAAAGCCAACAGCGTAGAGTGTGGATTAATGGTTGAGCTTATATTGAAGAGCACCTCAGGCCCTCAGCCATATTAGCATGCAGCTGTTCTTGTTAGCCCTAACGATAAAAGCTCACTACTCTCAAACCCTGGCGATTGTCCCACGCTTAGCAGATTATGGTTTTAAGCTTTTAAAAGCGCCCACGCATATTTCGAATTCACTTTCATTGCCACCCAGAATTCGTCTTTGGAATGGAATGAAACTTATGGCGATGTCCTTCAAACCTTAAAACAGTCGGTTCTGTCTCTCGTCTCGAATGTTTCCCTGCCGAATCCTTTCATGGAATCCTCCCGTTGAGAGTTGGCAGTGTGCATATGAATGAATCTCCTTGCGGATTTTGATGGCGCTATAATTGGCACCGCTTGTTATCCCAGCGGGATGAGTGAATTGGTTGGCGTTCGCGAAGAGATTCGACTCAAGTGTTCACGTCTGGCTCGGAGACGCGGGCGATTAATTTCTCGTGCCATAGGTGTCTGGCGGACGAGAGGGCGGGTTGCCATGGGTGATGTGTTTATCGGGGGTGGAAGGGTGAAGGTTACAAGTGGCGAGAAATACCGAAGGGGTGAGGGAAAATGGCAGACTGAGTAAGAGACATCCAATGGTGTGGTTGGGAGGTAAGAGTCGTTGCTTGCTGAAGGGATGGATTTGGTAAGAGATGATTCTGTCGCATATGTGGTGCGACAGGTCCGAACGATTACTTGGAAGAATGTAGAAGTGATTATATATACCCAAGGCTGAGAAAAATACAGGTCGAGGAGAATTTGAATTAAAAAATACGGCTACAAATTTATTTGAAATGCTAAATACAAAATACCTTTGACTTGGGCGTTTGAAAACCTAACTACAAAATAGTATTTTAGGTACCTTTTTAAATACAAAATACATTTTTATGGAAAGTGTGAGATCTTAAAAAAATATAGGCTGCCTTGACACGATATGGATTGTTGCGAACGAAGAAAACGATTCTAACGAAAACGAAGTCATCTCTGAAGCATAATGTTAGGGAAGGGTTATCCGAGGTACTTCTAAAGTATTTCACAAATGTATTTTTTATTTTAGAATTGAAAAATACCAAAAATCTGTATTTGAAATACAAAATACAAGATAAATTCAGGTCGTGTATTTGAAATACCAAGTACTAATTTCAATTGCGTATTTGAAATGTTGCCCATTCCTTTATACAGCCTAGTAGATAAGTAATGGGAATATAGTGAAATGGAGGATATTTTTAAAATGTTATTATCTACCAAGGATTTAATAATATTTGCATGATAGAGAAGATAAAATTTTCAACCGTATCATGTTCAATCTTTTTTGTATTTATAAGGAAAGAAACGAGTAAAATTTCTTTGTGTAGGTTGTGCGACAGGTCCGCGCAACTACTTGGAAGAATGTAGAAGTGTTTATATACTCCTGCGTAGATAACTAATTGGCTAAGTGAGATAAGGGAAATTAAAAATGCCTTATCCCTTAAGGGTTTAATTATTATTGTTGAACTAGGAGAAGAAAAATGTCCACTGTAGCATGCTTTATCATTGTATCAAGGAAAGAAACAAGTGAAATATCTTTAGTGCCCAACAAAGCGAAATCATGACTGAGATTTTTCAGTGGTCCCATCCGACGGGCGGAGTGCAGCACCTGAAGTGCCCTCCGCAAGGCACTCAAGCAAGGATCGGGCAGCCTCTGAAAATCGAGCACTCATTCCAATAGGAGGTTAAGCCGTGGTCCCCTTGGCGCCTTTCGTTAGTAGGCTAATGTCGACGCCTGGTTTCTCTCCTGTTGAGCGACTATGGGCGCACATATTGAAACACCGATTTGACCGATTTTCGAGGAATAACGAGATCGCGCGCGTTTCTGAAAAATTGATCATTTTTGAGCTACTTTATCTCAGCAAAGGATAAAATTTATCTGAAATGGCATATAAATCCATAATCGGCTATCATTTATGAGTATTTACACTAAGTTTTTAGTATCTATCTCAATAAAAGCCATTTCGAACTTTTATCCGGCTTTTTCCGATTTCGGACCACTTGCACTGTGCGACGTTTCGAATAACGACTTGCTCTTCATCCTCGGGGGATCTTCCGAATAACTTATGAATCTCGAGAGCAAGTCGTTCATCGAAACGTCGTGAGACATGCAACCATTTACCCGGTGAAAAGCCCGAGAATCTTTTCTGCACTTGTTACGCCGGGAAAATCTAAGAACTTAGCATAAGTAATTCTCTTTTCAATTAAACAATGTTCAAAACCGCACCATTCTTTTATTAAAGCCCTGTATTGTGGTGAATTCAATTGGGGGCATTTTTTGTCGCTATTTAATTTTCTTCCTCACCCTTCCACTCGCGTCAGCAGTCGCGACTTGGTGCCATGAACCCGGCCGGCCTTCCCTCTATCTGTCCTCTCGCCATATAGTTCTCGCATCGCCCACGCGGCGCTTGCGTCATCGGACGTAAAAAAAAGAATTCTTTCCCTCTCCGTCGCGTGCTCACACGTCTCCCTCCCTCCTCCATCCACCCTTCGCTCCATGTCGCATTTTTTCTTCTCCGCCCACGAGTCCATGCAAACCGTGAAACAGGCCACTTTTTTTTAATCCTCCTATAATTTCTTCAGAGCCGCGGATCTTATTCCTTTCACGCACTGAAAGAAAGCAGTTTGGCCTCCCGCGACGACAGCCCATTCCTTGACCAAAACGAAAAAGGAGATTACTGATAGGCTTGATGAGAGAAATGTGATACCACTGGCCACTCCAGAGAGTTCTCAGTTTTAAGATTTTGACCAATCATCACACTTTAATTCGTCCAATGTTTTCGGTAAACTTGCTGCATGAAACGCGGTGAAAGTTAACGGCCTTGCTCAGCAGACTGTCCTGTAATAGTCGTTTATTTTTTGAACTGGTTGGCGCAAGTGGATGGGTAGTACCAGCGGTGTAATTTTTCACAAATTCGTCTTCTGTTATGAAATTTTTCATAAGCCTAATAAAAATTTGAATGCTCCCACTATCCGCCGCTGTGGGTGATGGAGGCACAGTGTCATAGGCGCCGACTCCATGGGGCTTGAGGGGGCCCGAGGCCCCTCAAAAATCCGATATGGGTGTGAGGAAAAGATGTGCCAGGCTTGTCAATTTTCCCCGGATAGTCCAGATATCGAGATTCGAGTTATAAGGGTTCTAATGTTGATCATATGACTCTTCTAAAATGCTTAAAAAACTTAAAACTCACTGCTTAGAAAACTTCCCGGGGCAATTCCCCGGTTTGAGCCCCCCCAATATTTTTTGCAAGTCGGCGTCCCTGCACAGTGTAAGGACCTAAGTATGTTCTCTCTTCCCAGCGGCGAATTAAAGTTTCCATGGCTACTAAGGATTCCATTTATTAAGTTGGCATTTCTTCTTTCCATACACTCGCTTTCCCCTCCGTCCCTTTCTCGTACTTCTTCCTTTCATTTTACCTCCCCTTTTCTGCGCATTTAAATGACGTAAGACTTCACAAGGAATGTGCAATCTTTTTCTGACATCTTGCCTGCGGGCTGGAAGGCCTAAGTATTTTCGTGGTGACGGAGGAGCATCGGTATTCTGTTCCACACAGAAGTCTTCGGGATTATATCATTGTTGATACCGGAAGTAAAATTCATACCATCTTCCACGATCGTAACTGCCGTAATGATATGAATCATCATCGATGTGTTTTAATTTTTACCACCTTTCATCTTTATCTTCACGCTATTTTCAGGATAATGAGGATTTAATATTGAGAATTACTTACGCTCAATATATTTTGCATGGGATTTCATGAAATTTCTCATTGTTTGCATCTCCTCGTTTGGGATAGGTTATATCAGATTTGTAGGATAGCGTATATCAGGTTTGTAGAGAAAGGGAAGCATATCGGAATTCTTCAGAGAAGAAACCATTTGTTTCAAGCTGGACTCAAACAAGATTCCCCCGTATTCTCGTCCTGTGATTCAACGAGTTGTATGTACCACGCGGTTGTTTAGGCTATGGAAAACTTGGCGCAACAGATATGGGTCACCTGATTTCTTAATCGGTCAAGGCAAATGATATTCCATTTATGTCATTTGTATACTCAATTTACACTAGCGGGTCACATGAGAAATTTACTGCTCATCTTTTCTTGACCTTTACCGTCCCATATCTGGAGTCTATATACTCTAAAACCAACTGCCGACCATTGACTGACTGATTTATACATAAGTTTGTGGTGAACGAAAAGAGATTCGACAAAAAGTCATAGAATTTGAGTTCAAGTCCCTGTTCAGGCGAATTTTTCGAACTGTCATTTTTCGAATCTAGACTAAATGATGCGTCGAGAAACTAATTTCCAGACCGAGCGGTTTACTTTTTATTTTGGCCAAATCGAGAATTTCCAGCATTACTTAAATTACTATCCCAACAACGGATGGTGTTGCGTCATAGTTTTCAAGAACTCTTAGGAAGAACTGGCTGTGACCAGAGAAGTACTCAGGTTTTTTTTCCGGAGGGGTCCGCAGGGGACAAGGCATTCGAAAGAGAAAGCGAATAATGAGAATAGTGGGCGTTGCTGAGACCCACAAAAAAATTCGCCCGAACAGGGACTTGAACCCTGGACCCTCAGATTAAAAGTCTGATGCTCTACCGACTGAGCTATCCGGGCTCTGGAGGGAGTGCAGTTCCCAATGTTTAATACGTTAATCTGGGATGCCGGAAATTAGTCATGTTTTTGCCTGCTTGGGTTGAGGGAAATCCCCGGATGTCTGCATCGCATCGAATAGCATTAGAAAGGGTAGAGTCCCCCAGCGAGCGAAAGCGATTATATTTGGAATATTTAGGATGAAGTTTATAAAATTTTAGAGAAAAGTAAGCACTTTGGAATTCTCCTGGGAAGAAATAATTTTCCTCAAGCGAGACAAATAAGGTTGCCCCATGGAGGCTTCCGCGGAGTGGTGCGGTAAGAGCAGCTTGGCTTCCGGGTGGTACTCCGCGTCGGCTCATCTGCGTACGACAATTTCGCCGGCGTTCACTTCGAACTTGAAGACGCCTGCTGTAGCCCCGGCGAAAATGTCAAACGCAGATGAATTGATGCGGAGGACAACCCTGAAGCAAAGCTGCGACTAAGATTCCCCCGTAATAACGTGCCCCTTATGAGTCTCAAGGCCGTTTTACACGGCGCACGTACTTGTACAATCTGACGTGTATACGAAGGCGCAGTCAAAATTGCGTCGTGTAAAGCGGAGAATTGCTAAAACACATGCGAGAATGCGTGGGGACGTGAGATGGCAAAATAGCCCGTTCTAATTTCGTTCATGCATTCGCGTAATTTCACGCCATTTTGGAGAGTAATGCAGTTCTGACCTGCGAAATTCCGAAATCTCCTCTTCTTCGCGTTATCATTATTCCTTTTAGGAAACCAAATGTTGTTCATAAAGTAACCATTTAGTCACGAATATTACATAAGAGGATCCTCAGGTTGGTCTCTAAATGTGTTCTCACCCACCGTGCATTTAAATGAGTTTACAAAAGTCGTCCCTCGCGTCGCTGATGGACATATTGATCCGAGTTTCACGGGGAAATAAGGTATAATTTGGGGTATCAGCCGAAATTTACAGTAATGATAATGTGATTTTATCAAATTCACTACTTTTCAATGCTATTCCTCGCAATTCTACATGCATTTTACCGCAAAGTATTGGGAAAAAGTGGATCACATTTCCATACCCATCACCGTGGATATTTTTGAAAACCGATCAAAATGCGACCGAAGTGGCAACAGAAATCAACCTTCAAGGGGATGGAATTGGGCCTCCTCTATGCAGTCCCCTTGCGTATAGTCTTCGCTGGATCTAGCACGCCGCTTATTGCATCGATACATTTTACGTCGATAATTACTCTTCGATGACATTTTTTTGACATGGGACCGTAGATAACGTTTTGAGTGCCACGTCTTTCATGCTCTCATGGTAGGCTTGTCAGCTTCGGAAAGCGTCCTGTAGGAATGAGATACCGGATTAGGTCAACAGCGTGGAGCACTTTGAGTGTCCGTTCCAGGAATGCATTTATCTCGAAAGGGAAATAAATTGCTCCTGCTGGTAGGCCTCACGTTGGGTGTGCGATAAAATAGCAGTTCCTGAAGATGGCAAAAAAAAATTGAGATGAAAGGTACCCCGTTTTGTTCCTCATATGGTTATGCTAGGCGATTATTCTTCAAATAAAATATTTTATGTTAACGATTTTCTTGTTCATACTTTGTTTTCATTTCTGACGAAATTTTATTCACTTTTTTTATTTATTCCCATCAAACCGAATACAGCCACGCAGCACGTATTGGCAATTTTGCATTGGGGTGTTCAACAAATTTAACTAGCACACGTGCACGAACAACCATACTCAGGATAGGGACAACCTAGCCAGGCTGGATCCGAACCCGCGACCCCTTGTTTTGCAAACGAGAGCTTTAATTTTTTACTGAAGATTTACGCAGCTTCTTTTTTTCTATCTGGTGAGTTCCTTTCGGGAAATGCTGCGCTGGTAACATTTTCTGCTCGACGTTTCACTTCTCTTACCGGGAGCGTTTTCACGAGAGAGAGAATTTTTCCCTAAACGCGAAGCCGTACGTACGTGCACAATCTGACGTGTGTACGAAGGCGCAGTCTAATTGTGTCGTGTAAAGCGTTGAATTGCTATAACGCATGCGAGAATGCGTGGACGTGAGATGGAAAAATAGCCCTTGCTCTAATTTCGTTCATGCATTCGCGCAATTCCACGCCATTTTAGAAATTATTGCATCTCTAACCTGCGCAATTCCGTGCCCCGTGTAAAACGGCCATTAGAGAATTGTTGACTTTTAGCGGCTCAGAGATTTCTGACTATCATTGGCTGGTCCTACGATTTAGCTAAAGCATTTTAACCGGAGAAATATCTATTTCGGTATATTGACATGTTTTTTGGCTAATTCCCCAGTATTTATTCCTCTTTCATCAAGTGATAGCACACGGGAGAAGAGGCGTGATTTATGGCGGGCAATTAATGATTCTTATGTCTGCTGCTGCCCGAGTTTGATCCAGCTACTTGCTTTAGATTTTTTATTATTCCCTATGTTGATCTGAGGCCTTTATCTTTTATTTTTTAACCAAGCGCACTAGGAATTGACGGCTTGAGATTACTTCCACGGCGCCACTTAGTTAATCGATAAGATTTACGGTATGGCAATATATTTCATCCTTGTCGATTGATCTTCACTGCTTGGCGTTTTTCCGGAGACTCGTGTCGATAGTAGTTATAATCCTTCTTAACTCCCATAAAAGTTTTCGATGTGTCGTTTTTTATGGCTCAGTTATCGTATGCGCCTAGAAGGAACCTGATTGGTCTACTGCAGATACTCCCCGATCATTTTAAGAGATCTTGAAAATTCGCCATGTGCCCTGATTTAATTGTTTCATAGGAACTTATTTCATTATTTTGTCTCCGCAAGAGCAGTGAATAATTTACATTTTAGTTAAATCCATGGATAGTGGTTGCCAACCAGATAAATCCTTGGGCCACGGACCGGTAAACTCTCTGGTACTCAAGCCGACACCGCCGTATAAAGCCTCTAATTGTAAGTGGGAGATGGCCCAGAAAAAGGAACTGGCCGCCTTACCCTGATTGTGAGAGCTTCACATGACTGAGGCTTAGTCTGGGATGAGCTCTACCCTCACTTCTCATGACCAATCTTAGGATTGAATCACAGAGTGAGTGAAAGTGAAATCCAGTGAAGAAGAAACAAAATAAAATAAGCTCTTATAAAAAAATGTTTTTTAAAAACCAGCCTTTATATTTAGATTACAGGGGATGAGCAACGTTTATATATGACACAAAGCAAAAAAACTCAGTGACCCCGAAAAACCAAAAGTGACGTATTAAAAAAGTCACTATATTTATTACTACGAATCTGCAGGCGCTCGAAGGGAAGAAAATTTTTTTGACGATTTTCGAAAAAAATCTAAGTGCCGAAAAATTTCAGTCCAGAGTCCGGACCTGGGACGACGGAATTCGGACGAAATTTTTCCAAGTCCGAAGCCGGACCCGAGACGACGGAGGGACTTTGAAAAATTTTCGAAAGCGGGGGTCTCGCCGAGTAAAGCAAGACGAATCCCCCAAGCTAGGGCTGAGTCGATGGGAAATTTTATGGTGGATAACTTTTACTGTGGTCGCAAAACACGAAAATCGACCATTTGGAACTTCTTTGATCAAAAACATGTTTTGGGGGGCTATAGGTTGACTGGGGGGTGGTTAAAGGGGGGTTGGAGAGAAAAAGTTATATTTTCATGTATTGTCATCGGAAATGAAGAAGTGTGCAAAATTTCAGCGTTTTTGCTTCACAGGAAGTGAGTCAAATTTCAGTTACAAGATTTGTACCAGACAAACAGACAGGTTGGTGAGTTGATATAAAGACTGTAACAATTAATTTTCTTACTGCTTGCTTAATCGATTTTGGAATAGTGTTGTTATTTATTTATTTTTTATCCAATTTTTAGTGTATATTAGGTATATAATTTAGCTTCGCGGCGGAAATGGAAATTCAATGATTGGCGCAGTAGATCGTGGGAAAAAAGAATGTTTGAACTTGGCTATTATTGCGCATATAATTGACAGGAAAATCGATTTGCAATAATGCCGCGCGAATAATAAGGGAAAAGAAAAACGGAACGGAGGCTCTTTGGAAAAGAAGAGTGTAAGGCATTCGGGATATTCTCAGGCATCAAAGTCTCCTGTAAGCCATTATAGCTGGTGCTCTTGAAACATTGAGATGAAAATGGTGACGGTTTTGCACGCAGCAGTTACTTATGTCGTTAGATATGGATTCGTGCTTAAGGTTATTTTTAGACTTTTGCGATTTTCCTACTGCAGTTTAAATGGATCGTCCGAGTATGCATTGAGTACGTGCTAAGAAGAGTGGGAGAAAAGAGGAGTCTTATAAACACCCTAAGTAAAATGTTACAACATGTTTGCTCTCTACCGTCCCCCGCGCCTATCAGATTTAGGTTTCATTTCCTATCCATCTGCTAGTGACATCGCAGTTCCTCAGTTTTTTTTCTTTTCTATTTACTTTAAGCGCGATTAACTTATTTGGGGGATCGGGTTGGTGTGGTGGCTAGAGTGTTGGCCTCCCACCCGGTGGGCTCCGGTTCAAATCCCGGCGGAGGCAGAGAATTTTCAGAGACTGCCCGATTCCTACTTGAATGTTGTGTGGAGAACATTTCAAGCGCAACACTCCGTCCGTCGGATGGGACGTTAAGCCGTGGTCCCCTTGGCGCCTTTCGTTAAAAGCAGGCTAATGCAGACACCGGGTTTCCCTCGACCCTTCCTTACCTACCCTATCCCTCATGGCGCAAATGACCTCAGCTGTCGATCGCCTCCTCCAAATACCATACCATTAACTTATTTAACTACATCATGTGAAATGATGGCCTGATGACAATCGTCGAAGTGGACAATAAGGAAGGAATGGCATATTCCAAAATGAGTTTCAAAGGGCAAGTTTCTTAGCATGTAAAAGAGAAAAAACACTTATTTAATATTCAAAACAAGACTAATTTCCGGCATCCAGGATTAGATAAATCAGCCCTTGGGAATAGCGGTTGCTCCAGAGCCCGGATAGCTCAGTCGGTAGAGCATCAGACTTTTAATCTGAGGGTCCAGGGTTCAAGTCCCTGTTCGGGCGATTTTTTTTGTGGGTCGCAGTCATTGAGTTGGCATCCCAGTACTCGCTTTCGTTTGGGGGGTCTCTTTGCCCCCCCAGACCCTTTGGGAAAAAAGGTCTTTGGCATGTTATGGTCACTCTGCCTGTTCTGACAGTTATTTTTTAACCCTAAGACGCATAATCGTATCTCCCTACGTTGTTGAGATAATAACTCACGAAATAGTGATGTTACACGATTTGGCCAAAATTAAAAGTGCTCCAATCGGTCTGAAAATTGGTTCCTTGACTTTTCACGAGATATAAATTCGAAAAAGGGCATTCTTAAAAGATATTTTTAAACCCCTTAATGCCACAGAAAGTAGAGGCAGTTGGCAACACTTTAATTGATAGAAAATGTGTATTTCCCCAATTTTTCCTGGGGTTTCTATACGATTTTTAGAGGGGATTGATTCTATGAATTTTAGACTTAGCTCATCTCGTTCACCATGAAGATTTCTATGAATCTGTCGGTTAGTGGTCGGAAGTTGGTTTCATAGCAAGTAGACTCCAGAATTCTTGGGGGAAAGTTTTTTTAGCATGTAGAAGAGATAAAAATATGTAAATAAGAAATGATTGGCTGAAATGAAATCAGAGTGCAGAGCTGCATTTAGCCAATCTTCCGATTTTTAACTTATGATTATTTATTGAGGGGAATTCGTGATTACTTGCAAAAATTAATTTATCATCCTAAGAACGCCACTTGAACTCACTATCATTCAATAGTAAATTCTTTATCATAAGTTAGTTTAAAATTAAAATTACTTAGTATTTTGGTAAAGAATTCATTATATCAAGGGCAATAATCGCTAGTTATGTCGCTCAAAGGTGAATATTCCGACAATCGCGGCCAAAATCGCAAAAGTGAAATTTTTTTCAAGGTTTTAATAGGGGGAAGCCCTCAGCTAGGTGACCTGGTCCGATGATTCTACGGTCCCAAATTCCGTTATGGTTTCATTTCTTGTAGACAACAGTCTCTTTCGGAGAATTTTGACGGTAAAACAAGTTCACGGAATATAGAACGAAAAGTTCTAGTGCTTCGTTCAAATGGAAACCGCGCGCCCAAGGGAAACAATCACTACGGTTTCAATACCTGCAGGTTAGCAGATTAATGTATTTTTGCTAAAGTCTATATTAAAAGGTAAATAATTTTGTTATAAATATCCATGTGTAAATGAATGCTTAAAAACTATTTTTCAAAATGTGTGTAGGCATAAAATTATGAACTGAGTCGCATTAAGCGGGCAGATCGGCATCATACTGTTGTTGCATTAACATTTTTACGCTATATGATATAGCTTTGGGGCCGAAGTGGTCCCGTGGTTGACTAAATCAGTTCAATACTAATGCAAATATTTTCACTGTGCACAGTCTGGCGTACAGCTTCGTATTTTTAAAAACTAAATGAAAGCGATTATACGACTCGGAACTCGAGAACTTGATCGTTGTTTGAGGCTCAAGCCTTGTTTTCTCGTAGATGCGCCTTTAGACCGTCCTTTTGAGCTTTCCGCTCTTTCAAGACCTCGTTTCTTTCTTGGCATTGGTTGTCACTCCCATATCCATCCCATTATTTCAAAGAGGCCGCGTAATGTACCGCTCTAGTCCAAGCGAGCCTTATCTTCGAGTGCATGACATGCCAAGGGATCCTCGACCTTAAAATGGACACTAATACTGGCGCTCTTGGAGGGACGTCTTTTTACTTGCGCAGCAACACCGTAAGAGACCCAATTGCCGTTGAACTAGGATCTGTTCTATGGCCCCATCGTGTCGTAATTTCTATATGGGTGAATTTTTCTCTGATCACCAAATATTCTATAAATTAACGATAAAGACACATGAATGGAAGAAAGGAGAATATGCTGACAATATTAATTATAAAATTCTTGTTAAAATCAAGTATTGAACGAGATCTCAATTGCAAACGATGGAACAAGGGAATTAGAAGGAAAGTTGATAATTATCGTAGGCCTACTTGATATTGATCTTCTTAATGCTCTAATTCCGTGTCCATGTAATGGCTGGCTAAAGAAGTCAGCTTACTGCAAACATATCAGTAAAATAAAACCACAAAGCTGTAAATATGACTTAGATTGATGGGCAGGAGAATTGATCCATGATAACGATCTTATAGGAGAATTGATATTTCTTAAAAATTTTAGTTATTATATTATTAGTTATTTTGTAAAAATTATTATTATTATAACTAATAAGCCAAAAAATATTATTTTAATCATTTTTATGGCATTAATGACTGTGCAACAAAGTTATGATTTAATTAATAGCATCCATGGTCTTCGAATGTTGATATTGTCTCCCTTAAGGGTTCAGCAATTGAGGAAAGGAAAAGCAAGGCATAATAATGACTTATAAAACGCTAGCTTATTTTAAAATCAAGTGTATAGCAAGGACTTTATCACATACAGTAAAACAAGGAACGAAGACGGAAAATTGACAGTTGCCGTGGGCTTGACCAGATAATGTGAGGAGTAAATTGGTTAATTCGTATCCATTAAATTATCTATTCAATTTCGACGTACTCGTTCATCACAGAAAAGTTTATCTGACGGAACGACATAATTGCGAATTTGAATTTGCGCAAGTACAGAAACTTCTTTGTGATTAGCTTCGATGTTCATGATCGGGAAAGTATAATGATCATGCAATATGATTAGATATGGTCATTAAGGTGGCGTAAGTATTGTTATACGCAAATATCATCTCTGCGTATTGTAACTAAGTTGACGAAAATGTAGTTTACTCCCAAAGAGGCTACTAATTACAATATTTCAATTTCTATCGTTTAATTATTCAGTCAGATATTGATCTTAAGTTATGGATTTAATTCAAATCCATGAACTCCTTAGACAATTTCGACAAAATTTTTAACCGTAGATTTATATCGATCGGCACAAAAAATTGTATTTGCGCAGGTATGAAAACTTCCTTGCAATTACGACCTCCGATGATAGCGTTTATTGACGCAGATAAGTAAAAGGAAAATGGCGAGGTTTGGTTCATTATCGAATGACTAAGTACTCCCAGCTTCGCCTTCTCCATTTATCAAAAAGAGACCGACCACCTAAGAAGATTCTGGGTGGTCAACCAGTAGATAGCCCGAAAGAGCAATATACCAGGACATCTTTTTTTTAGCAAAGTGAGGCATGGATAGTGTCCGTCAATCTCTTCGATGTTTACCGTACCTATCACAGCGCGTGATATCTAACGACGCGGCGCGGCGGTGCCGTCAGCGTTTAATATCGCTCCATTCCCGATTTGTTTTCGCAGGGCGTTTATTTTTTTTTTTAGAAGAAAGGGCTCATTGTCTTGCGAATCGCTTTAATTTGGTTTCTTCCCTGCAGATGGCCACCACCCTGGTGAAGTCACCGCCGACGCTACGTCTGCTAATTTCGTTATTCTTCTTTTTTTCTATTCAAGAAAAGCAGGCTTCAGAGGGATGATGTGCCGACGCGAAAAATTTCCTTATCGCGCTATTTGCTCTGTTGCGAACGCGACGGAAAAGAAGGCGTAGGTACGTGATTATTCTCTCTCTCGGGTTTGCTATGCTTAGTCGGTAAAAGGAGTTGGAATGCTTTCTTTTTGTGAGATGAGATGACTACGCCTGCTGCACGTCCGTCTGATATGCCTCCTTTAACTCGTTTGTTTGAATGGAAAACGCCCCTTGCCATTGGGGATTATGAGCGCGAAATCATCTCTTTCTCTCCGCCCATCTCACATGATTGCCAAAGACTACTCTCTCCACTTCCGCTGCGTAGATAGGGAAGGCGCGATACGGGATTCACCATCCTCCGAAATTTCTGCTGGGTTGCCGAAAATATTGCTCTCTGAGCGCCAAGTCTCCTAACCAAATAATATTTAAATTTTAATTTGTTTTGTTTTAAATTCATGTGTTTGCCATTTTGATAAAATATAATGTTAAAGTGATCCATACGCCATTGAGATTTGTTCATTTTCGGCTTTCTACTTGAAAGGCTTAATTGTTGCGTCTTACAGTGGAGCCATCCTTGCAAAATTGTGGCTACGTGCCTGATCCTGTTATTTCTCTCCACTTCAGGCACATAAGAAGGGGCTGTACAGGAATCGGCACCACCGGAAAATTTTCATGGGTTCCTTAAGATAGTTTATTACACTGACTGAGCATTATGTCCTATGCAAAAAGAATTTTTCAAACTTAACTTCTTCTATTTATAATTTAAAAATTTTACTACTATAAAAATAAATAATGATGAAGTTATTCATGCGCAAATGGTCTTTGTTCATTTTCGATTCTTTTCGGGTGGACTTAGTTGTTAACAGTCCCAGTAGACCAAGGCGGCCCGAAACAAAATAATGGCTATTCGCCTTAAAGTTCTAGTTGTTATACAGCTTTAATTTCTATGCCATCTATTTTATTTCTCATTGTGATGTAGACATGTTTTCCAGACGCTGATGACTTTGAATGGAGGACCCTAGAAGCCAAGGAGTAAAAATGCAATTTTTTTAATTTTGGAGATAAGTGCAGATAATGATTGGTGGGGTACAAAATATTGTCAAGGCAAAGGAATAGAAGTTAATCACTGATAAGCAGCACATATAGACTCATTGTATCATTTGTATTCCTTTGCCAAAACAATATTATGTACTCCACTAACCACTCTCTGCAATTATCTTCAAAGCAATAAAATTTGCTCGTACCTACCCCTTGGCTTCTAGAATCTTCAACTGATAGTTTTAGCGATTTAATGACGGCTATGTAGAGCAAACGGCGGTTTGAGAATATCTTTTCCGATAGCGAGTCTTTACATTTTTACTTTGAAGATTAACCCTAATTTTATTTACTATTATTTTTCATATATTTAGGAGTTATACACTCATGTGACTATTATTATGTCCATTTTTACTTAGATACTTCACAGAATGTGATCTCATCGCGCGCGAAGTAATGAGGCAGAGCTCGTTATTTTACTTAATTAATGTTTTTCCCAAAATAGAGCACTTACAACAATATTATATATTTGCGGATCCTCGTATATTAAGTGTTGAAGATCGGGGATATGATGATCGCAATAAAATGAAGCATCGAATAAGTTCCAAGGAATTATCCAATCGATGCAGTTTTATCTATTTTTATCTGCAAAAGGTAAAGGATACATTTTTGATATACTAATAGGTACTCACATCTTTTCGACCGTGATTGTGTGCAAACAAAGCTTATCTCAATAGTTTCGCAAATGGCAAGTTTCATATTGTATGAAATTATGGCCTGACGTGAGAGACTGTTTGCGTGATGGTGAAATCGTTTATCTTAACTAATATAAATATAGCTATCCTTGTACAGCGTTGACAATTATCAAACATAGCCGATTCAGCGAGTAAAAATCTGATTTTTTCTGCAATCTATTTATTTTGTGACTTCATGCTTATCGAAAGTCTGCTGTGTTCTCCCGCTATCTTTGCGTCAGGTTTATTAATAATTTCAAAGTAAGGCTTCCAAATCTAATCTTATTTCAAACATAAATTTCCTTTTCAACTTCCTTTCCTATACTCTCATAATAAATATAATTTTCCCAACAATTAATGAAGGCGAATGTATGCAACATGATTTTTCTTTAAAAATGTCATAGGTTTTTGCTTCATTTTCCTGATTTTTACGTTGATATGTATTAGTCCAATGACTCTTAAAATGTCATCGATGCTATCCCAACTAGCCTACCAAGTTTATTTTGAGGTAGTTTATATACTAATTCTCCCATTAGTGTTAATGCAGGAGAGTCGAGAGGTGGACTGCGACTAACCAATCCCAGGGGTTGTTGACTTCTGATGATACGATGATTGTGGACGCATTACCATCCATCTGTGACAGCTTTCGCTGCATGGACGACAATGGATGAGTCAAAGGCCAAGCGAAGGAAAGGTTGGGGGATTTCCGCATGTAATATTTGCGTGGAAATTAGTGGGCGTTGCCTGATTGGATGTCGGAGGAAGGGGCGGGTCTACCCTGAGGGCCGGTCCCAGCTTGCAGTGCGCTCGCGATGGAATGAATACAATAAAAACAGGAGAACCAAGCGTGATGGAGTAGAATGTTTCCATACTGAAACATACACTGGCAATTTTCTCCACGATTATAAACTTTATTCCGACCTCGGTCTCGCTGTTACTATAATATATCATCTTCAAGGCATAAAATCTCCAAAATGGTTGGATTAAAGTTTGCAATCATGGAAAATTGAAAGTTTTTATTTCAATATAAAATGAATAAATTAGGTACGCGCACAGCAACGCCCTCATTTTCGTCTCGACCCATCTTCCATCTTATTTATGTTCCAAAAGTGTTAGGACTCTTACCCAAACGGACCAATCAGAACGCACCTAGCCCAAACAAAGGCCTATATAAGACGGACAAAAACCTGCATCAAACTATTCGAACCTGAAGACCCCAGCTATAACGCCGACGAAACCGTCGTCATGAAGATGAATCGACGCGGAGGTCAACCCGAAAACCTGCTACGCCTTCTCCTCCACCCCATGTTTAAAGAGTTACCCGAAAAATCGCCGATCATGCATCCGTTGATTCATTTGGCTTTTCTCTGCCTGCCAACCTTCTCAATCTCTCCGGCGTCTGGGTGGGCTTCTGGTTTAGGCGTGGAAGATTTCCAACGGCGGGAGGATTACCATCCATCCATTCCATCATCAGAACGGACAACACGATTGGTCGAGGGACGCTAATGGCCGCGGGCACTCAATAAAAGCCTCCTCGGTGGATCTGTTTACTGTGAGCAGAAGGAGATAACTGGTCCGGGGAAGAACCCCTTCGAAGGAGCGCTCTTATTTCACCCATATGGAGGAGTGAGAGTGGCATGAGCGGGACGAGAGCGAAAGTCCACTCTAAGAAAAGACGCTTCGCGAGAGTCTGCATCGGAGAAAGCGCAGCACTTGAGTGCGGAGGCGGCGCGGCATGGGGAAAGTCATGCATGTGCGGCAACGATTCGAATTTCTTGAGCTGCTCCGAGGACTATTTTTGTCATCCCCCCATTCCAAGAATGTGAACTTGAACTGTCAGTGATGACTGATATATCGCTGTTACTTCGGCAGAAAAGGATTCCAGGCAGTGGCGGATCTATGGAAGGGGTCGAAACACACACTAGGTAAAATCGAAGTATTTGGGGGTTGCCACTTAACACAAAAGTGTTTAGTTATATTTTCCTACATATTTCCCTCATTTAACGAATTGAAATACAAATTAGCCCCTAACTAAGGGCCTATTTTACATACTTTTAGTATATTACAATCCAGAGGTAGATCCAGAGAGGGGCTAGGAAGGGCTATACTCCCCCTCCCTTGGGTATTCAATTTACACTAGATAGAATAGTAATCTTAGCCCCCCCTTATCTCTATCCTGGATCCGCCACTGACTCCAGAGGTGCATTTTGGCAGTGTCGTTCTTTACAAAGATAGCTAATTTATATAAATTTTATTAAACTAAAAGAAATGATGATGGCGTTTCTAACCATAATTATCATCCCTATACGCAGGAAGCTATTTATTATTATTATTATGCTATTAATATAGATAGATATACGTCTTTATTCGGGCGATACCAAGGATTGCAATCGAAACTAAACGAAAGGCAAAACCAGTAAAATTTCAATAGTTTCGCTCCCGGGAGCGAAACGTGGAAACGAAACTAAAAAGAAATTAGCCCGAGGATATAAACTAAGGGTCGAAACGAACTAGTCAAAACTACTTCGGGTCGAAAATAAACTAAACTCCTGGTGTTAAACGAAACACAGATTATGCTTCGTACCGGAGGGACCACGTGCTTCACCTTCTAACAGTCAAGTTTGGACCCACACACCGAGTTACGAAGTATGGGTGAATGAAGTAGAGGTTCGGCCTACTCCCATTACATTCACGGGGCATTCATATTTTTACCACTAACAGGAGAACGGTGAACGCAAACTGGCCATTCGATTCTTAAGCTCAATGCTTTAACCTCTCTAGGTCGAAACTAAACTCCTTGGAGATTTTAATTTTGTGCGGGAACGGAACTTAACCTAGGCCTCATATTTTCGTTACCCTCTGGGTCGAAACGAAACATTTTCGTTTGACTCGTCCCTGGTTATGACTAAAAAGTCTCCCCTACCATCTAACCCCTCGTTAGCGTCATTGTATACATATGCATAAAGGAAAATAAACATTTACAATAGAAAAATATTCGGTTACAATATTCTCTATTCCTTAAAAGTCAAACCAGATGATAATACGTTAAGGAGGAAAGGTTAAAATTTCAATTGCACATGTGGAAATTATGCGAAAAAATATTTATGGTCGTGGGGAAAAAATACATTTTTAGAAATGGTATTAGCATTCTTTGTACTTTTTACCACAGGGAAAAAGTACTACCCTAGTATTAACTAGTAAATACTGATATATAGCAGTATCTTTGCCAGAAAACGACACTGGGAGTTTATTTTGACAGTGTTATTCTATAATTTGAAAATAATTAATAAAACTAAAAGAAATGCTGATGACGTTTCTATCCATCATTATCAATCCTCTCCTTAAGAAGCTATCATTTATTAGTATTAATAAAGTGGTAAAACTTGTTTTTTCATATTAGCAGTGTTTATCTCAATGAAAAAGTAATATAATAACTTTGATATTCCTCTGATGTTAAATGAGCAACTATTCTTCGATATAGGTTTCTAAGAAGATCTTCATCATCGGGCACACTAGACGTAGGAGAAATTGAATTCTTACTAGGACTTGTTTTTCTCTCTAGTCTGGATGATTTTTACCGCTTTTTTGGGTCATTTTCTTGTCTTTTTGCCCTTTTAGAAAAATCTTGCAACTCTTCAACCTTTTTCCAGAATAGCTATCGACTTAAAATTTTCGGTTCATACCAGAACTAGATGATAATGAATTTTCACGCTATATCAAATTATTCAGAGGCAGTATGACCCGTCAGTTTTGACAATTAGCATTTGTATTGGTACACTCAGCTTTAGCATTCATTTAACGATTTGCAATGATTCAAAAACTGTTTAAAGTGTTTTGGCCAGAGCAAATGTAAACAAAGGAGTTTTTTTATATTAAAATATTATGCATTAAAAAATTAATCTAAGAAACGACCTTTTTATTGGAACTAAAAAGAAGAAAATAAACCTTGGCCCAAGGTCGCACGTTTCAATTTTACAGATGAATACTCTACGTTCAGAACGAAAAAAGTGGTGCACATCAATTTCGATTACTTAAATCAACCTCTTCCTCCGTAAATATTTATCATTGCGCTAAATCTAAAATCTCGTATATATGATGATGAATTATATATCACTAGACTGTGAGACTCATTGGTGAAATCAGCTTGATAATGGAATGGTGAAATAATTATTGAATTTGGCTATCTTGTCCATAAAAAGTGTCAAGTGTGACTTATTGCTAGGCAGATAACTTCGCTATGAATTAATTGGTTTTCCTTGAAGATGTTAATTATATCACGTATTCAGTTCAAGAAGAACTGTCTGTATTGAATAGCATGAGCAGCCTACCATTTAAGTATTATCTTCTGTAGAATGTAAAGTATCTGTTGGTATTTAATTGTTGCACTGTTTTTCTTCTAATAATTCTACTGAAAAGAGTCCTAGTGAAAGAGATACTTCTATAAAATCTCCTCACTGGCCTACATCTACTTACTACATCGCAAGCCGCCTCAATGGGAATGTTTTTAGGTCATAGTTTATTTGAAAATAATAAGGAAAGGGTGTAACGAAGTTCGGCCGAGTTAAAGTACTTCATTAAAGTCCTTTATTGCTGGGGTAAAAACGAATTTTACCATTCCTATCCGTTCGGCTAAATATCTCTTCTAATTCAGTGTTTCTGTTGGACATATTATTTGCATGTACTTAAATACTTCCCATCAGTGGCGGATCTATGAAAGTGGCGGAGCTAAGGGGGCTATAGACCCCCTTGAATATCCATTTTACACTAGATAGAATGGTAAGTTTGTTCGGACCCGCAATTCAGCTGGGAGGTTACCCCCTTCTTAGTCCCCCCCTTGTCCCTATCCTGGATCCACCACTGCTTCCCATTAATACCCCACTATATTTCCTGGCTCAACTTGGACCTGGAAATATAGTGGGTAGGTCCAAGTTGAGCCAGGAAATATTTTGGGGTTCTAATGTGATGTTCTTTGTGTCGCTCTGAAAGATATCTATTCTCAATTGCCCAAATAATCCAGGCCTCCGAGCGCCTAAGCCAAGAGCGCAGCCTCCGAGACTCTAAGGAAAATTCGGTAAAATAACTATCAATAATTTAAGGAATTTATACGGATTAGATGTGAGATTTTCTAGGGAGCTGTATGCATTTCTAGGATGTCTTAACCCATATTAACCGTTGGAACTAAAGTTCCCGATCTTTGGATTAACAGAGGTCCGTCCCCGTTGGCTCTGAGGCCATGTCAATGTGGCCGAGAGCAGGGAAAGACATGTCGGCGGTGAACAGCGAGGAAAGCGCCGCGCGGCATGGGGGCAAATACGCTGCGGCGCTGCTGGAAGCCAAACAGCCTTAATTCCGTAAGCTCATTGATCCGCTGCCCCCTTCCCAGTAACCCGCGCTCAGGGCATGAACCCGGCTCTTCTGTTTTTTCTTCCCTCGGGAGGATCTGATTAAGGGCAGAAATGTGCGCCAACCGCTTATCGTTACTTGGAAGGCTGCTCTCTGGTCGTGCTCGACGGAATGCGGAGGGAAGAAACTTAGACGTCGTTACTCCGACTTTTACCGCACGCGACGGCGCCTGAAGATTGAAGAAAAAAATAACTAGGCATATCTCCAAGAATCTAGCTGCAACTATCCGAGGAAGCAGCCGCAAATATTAGAATAGAGGATTCTAAAGCTGGCCGCAAAATGTGCTGTCACTGAACGCGCATTTAAATGAGTTTGCGAAAGTCACCGCAAGCGTACGCTGACGGTAGAGCAATCCGAATTTCTATGGGGAAATGAACTATAATTAGAAAATGTTAGACTATTGAATTAATGGACTAAATTCACCGACTGATTCTTCACTATGTGGTATTCCATTATAAGGTTTCTTCGATAGTTCACTTTTACTTTAAATTTGAAAAAGTATTGATTGTCAGGACAGCAATCTGATAAACAAATTTCTTTACCCATCCTTTTCCTCTAATCTGTCGTCCGTTTCAAAATTCATCTCTTTCTCCGATAGGTAATCAGGTAACAGAATGTACGCCCAAGGTAATAAGATAAGTACAACATAATTTACGGCTGAAGATGATTAATCGTCGAAACCCGGGTCGCGATATGTAAAAAACTAGTGGTAGGTGTAAGTAAAAGTGAAATATCCAAGAAACCTTGTGATGAATGGACTGTTAGCTTAGGATGAACCATAATTTGTACTGCTTCTCGAAAGTTTATATCGCACCTTTACAGAAAGTTATTTCTTTATTAAAACTCTCAAATTTTGTTCACAATTTAAGAGTTTGGGGCCTGTAAAGGTTATATTTTAGAGAGTTGGATACAAGATCAATGTGAGATGAGATTGAATCATTGTAAATAAGGGAAACCCCATTTTAAATTAGGATCACTATATCATCGTCATCATCATTACCTAGTCAACAATCCTAAGATTGGCTTGACGCAGCTCTCCACTCAATTCTCCCATCTGCTAATCTTTTCACACCTACGCATCTATTCTCGTTCACATCCTTCTTTAAATGTTCCATATATTTTGTTTGAGGTCTTCCTTTTCCGTTCTTGCTATCTTCGAATTCCTCGACGATTGTCTTCATCAGGCCATCATGCCTGAAAATGTGGCTTATAAGGTTGTTCCATCTTCTTATGAAGGTTTGCATGAGGCTTCTCGTCTCTCCTACTCCTCTTAAGACTTCCTCATTACTTACCCGGTCGATCCATTTGATCCTCATCATTCTTCTGCACACACTATTTATCACGTTTAAATATGTACTAGTAATAATAATGTATTTGACGAGGTGTCAATCTATGCTCTAACCTTTCCCTCGTTAATGAATCTTTAATTTAAACCACAATATCTAATCTCTAATCTAATTTAGACCGCAGTACTTAATGTTTTCCTTATATTCCTCATTTTGGTGGGGTCCGGGTTTCTTTTGCTCTCCTCATATATACCCCTATCGTGAAGAATCCAGTTGAAATCTTATTTTTGGACTAGTAATGTCATCATATATACACTGGAATGCTGGAAGTTTTGTGTTAATATATTGTGGAAACAGACCTGGCGAATTCTGCCATAACTCATGTTGGAAGTGGCGACGCTTAGCTTGTAGGGTCAGCGTTAACTGGTGTTCCGTTAGGAATGTGGTACTCGTGCTGCATAGCCTTGCGTCACTGCTCGGCGTGTCCGTCGTCGTCGCGAGCGAACGCACGCCGCGGCGCGCCGTCTCCGCGCCCCTTCCGGGTGACCCACACAACCAGCTCCCCCGAGCATGCAAAATGGGAGTGGAAGATCATACTGCGCAAAGTATTTTCGGTCATAATTTACTGCACTCGGGGTCGGATTTAGATGAAAAGAGATTATTCCACTTATGACGCCTTTTCCCCTCCCATTATTTAAGTTTGTAAATTGAATGAGAGATTGTGCGAAATATCCACAGAGGAAAAATCGTTCGCCTTGACCGGGGAGAAATTTCCACAGGGGAGAATGACGCCTCGGTAGCTTAACTGGCTAAAGCACTCGGCCGGAAATCGAGGGATACGGGTTCGTATCCCGGTCAAGGCGAATGATTTTTCTTCTGTGGATTTTTCGCACAATTTGTGCATTGCGGGTGACTCCGTTAAAGTTATCACCGTGGCTAGTCCCGGTATACTTAAATAAATATGAACGAGAGATAATAAAATACATTATTACTGTAATATACAGGGTGGGAACAAATTGTATCATTAAAGTTTAACCCTAGTTAGCTGATACAAGCAAATCCAGGTGGGTCCTGAACCCGCGACCTCTTGTTTGGCGGGCGAGGACTTTACCCCGCCGCCATCCTGTTGCCGGATCCTCTGGACAACTCATTACTTCGAATTCTTTGACTGTTGGAGATCGCGATGTATACAAGACATCCGGAAACAGAGCAAACTCGTTCAAACGTTCCATTACATATTTCAATACGCAATGTGGAAATAAATTTATAACTCTATTAGGTACTATCAAACATCAGCTGGCTGCATAAAAAGAATATGCTGGGAAAAATAGTTATTTTTTCAAAAAGCAAGCAGCAATGTATCCATGATGCCTCGTCTAATGGAATTAGGTTCTTAGTGAAATAAAATTAGAAAGAGTTGCGTATCATAATCAAACAGTTATTAAAAATTGGATTACTGTCAGCAGATTCGAGCGTGTCAAAAACGTCATAATGGGCAATAGTGGATTAACTAACTTGACTATTGAGGCAAAATGATTCTGGAGGTATGTGCCGAATTCGGCACACCTGGCGTTAAAGGGTTAACTGATCAGGAACTCATTTATCTTGAGTAGTTATTATTAGCATATATATTAAATATCATAATAAGTGCACAAGGTAGTACCTATACGTACTAACGATCATTTAAAATATTTTCTTGTGAAGCCGTTAAATTGCATGGATATATGCGAAAATTAATCCGCATCTAATTCTGAAATTATTGCGTTCCAGACGGAGAATAAGATTAAAGATGTGCGACATTGTGCCCCGTATTAAGAATACACGATTGGTGTACTGCGAGCCCCCCATTTTCACGGTCATTTTTATTATTTTAAAGTATTAATGTTATGATTTACTATATATTAATCATTAAACATATGTAAATATTGCATTTCGCTTTGTGTTCGACTTCAAACTGTTTTGTATCTTAGCTTATATTTGTATGTGATACTGCTACTTTAAATATTCCTATGGCCTCTATGACCCATTAAAACTGTCCAAGATCAACTGAAACCATTGTGCCATTTTGAGTAAATATTCTATCATAACCGCTTATCTAAAATTGTGGCTTGGTGTGCCCATTCAGTTTAATCATTATTTATAATCAATGTAGAAACTATTAACTCGTTACATTTACTCTCTTGCATGAAAATATCCCTAGTAAAGTTGTACCGGTTGAACCGCTAACATTGTGATCTCTTTCCCGTCTGACTTAATAATTGACCATGGAAAATGAAAACGGCTTTAACTCCATTCTGATTATCATAAAATTTTGGGATACATTTTGGCGGACAAATAAGGTAAAGGCGCTATATTTCGTCCCCCAGTCTCTTTTTGGCATCCGGATATCATATTGTTTATTCGATCATTCCAAAAAATACATATAACACCGGTTAATAAGCCTACATATGATATTTAGCTCAAAATATATCTGAAAGGATTTGATATCTTTAAAGAAAAAAGTTAAAAAAACAATCTACTTTTACCAAAATTGAAAAAGTGGTCCTATTTTCGTCCCCTTGTCAATGAATCATGTAGAAGAGGTGTTAACGGTGTAAAAACGAGGTAATTATAAATAAGAAAAGTTGCAATATTTATTTACATGTTTAACGTTCATTTTGGGTACAAAAAATGCTTTTCGGTTATTGTGAGTTAATTTTAATACTTTCATCGAGTATAATAGCCTTAGACCCCTTTCCTCCACAAAATTATTTTCGTTTGATGCTTGACGTTAATTGTAGCTTCGTTTCCACCAGATCAAAGTGAAAACATCGCTCTCCGATATTCGTTGGCTGGGACTCGTGGCTCTTCATCTATCGCGACGGCCGCCGCCATCTTCCCCTTCCCGCTTTCGAACTCCTCTCTCTAGCGGTCAAGGTTACACCAAATGACGCAATCCCAAAAGGTCGGCTCTCTCGATCATGCCTACCTTGCGAACAACCTACTGCATATGGCATTGGACGTGTGTGACTTGCTGATTTCGATGAACAAGAGCGGATTTTTGAGGCTTCTGCGAATTCGTTCAAGCAAGGACTGCATGGAAGAGGCCCGATTCCATCCCATAGAAGACTCATATCCGTTGCCATTTCGGGCGCATTTTAATCAGTTTTCAAAATTGCCCGCGGTGCGGTGAGGTGGGAAGTGCAGTGCGATCCACTTTTTTTCCATTATTTTGCAGTATGATGTTTGTTATTGCGAAGAATAGCATTGCGCTTTTAAGAATTTGAAAGTTCATGTCATTTTGTATATAAATCTCGATTAAACTCCTTAATTATACCTTATTCCCCGAGAAACCCTGATAACTTTGTCCGTCAGCGGGGCGAGTGGCAACTTTTGTAAATCCATTTAAATGCGCGGCGGGTGACAACACATTTAGAGGCAGACTTGAGGTTCCTCTTTAGTTATAATCGTGCGTTCAAGATCGAAATGGAAAAATCACAGATCACGTCTTTCCCTATGTGACTGAGTAGCTGATTTCGACTTCTAGGGTTTCCATGTTGTTAACTTATATAATGGGAATTTCATTTCCATAAGGAAGGGCATTTTATTTCATAGTTTTTTACAATATATAAATGATGGGGTGTTCTTATTTACAATTATTTAGCCTAAACTTACAATGATGGGGATCTTGTTTGTGCAGTGGCTGGTGTCTCCTACTGTCAGAGCTTCCCACCCCGTGGACTAGGGTTCTTATCCCGGCGGGGGCAAATAATTTTCAAATACATCTGAATCCTGAGTAGGTGTAAAGTTATATACCTAAGAAATAGACTTAAGAATGCACCACAAATGTAAAGCCAATTTGAAGAAATATCTGAAATGCAATACATGCTTATTATGAAGAAATAGCATAAGAAAAGCGCCGCATATGCCACCACATGAACTTGCACCTAGTAGGAGTATCTCGCACACAGCCCCCACACGCGGTGAGAACAATTACCTGCTGGTCATTGGGCGAATATGGAAATACGGACCTTTATTCGACCCTAACTCACGGTCATAAGATGTGCGGGAAACGGTTGCGACCTCTATCATCTGGAGGAAGATGAAGCATCACTGATCCGAATTCCACTCGTTTCTCTTCGGCTCCGCCCCATTGGCCCCGCGCTGCACGGGGGATTTTTCACGCATCTCGCCTCGGAGATGTCAATGACTGACTGGCCGACTACGTGGCGAACCAAAGCCGGCGGCGACTTCAGAAAAATGCATCCTTTCTGCCTTTTAAAAAAGTGACTCTCATTGCCCCCTCTCTCCCGGAAAACAGTCGTGGAGTGCACCGCAAAATTACCGCTGTGCGCAGACCAATGACGAAATCGCTTTAGGAGAGGAATGAAAAAAGTCGTCTCGTTTCACATCTTTTTCCGCATCGTTGTGTTCGTGTTTTAGCGGATACGAAGTTAAGCATGCAGAGAGATAAGATGAAATATTAGTGGATATGAGGGGACATAAAAAATACAGGAATTTGACCATCCGGTAAGTTTTCCGAAACGGTAACATGATCGGAAAAAATACCAGAATTGTCGAAAGACATTGATTGGCAGAAATTTAAGGTATCCCAGCCGTTATTTCATGAACCTCATGGAAGCAAGTTATTGTATCAGTAAACATATATGTACGGCATTTGATTCAATTGTTATTTAACGTGCAAATTACTAGGGAAACTTTTAAGTTCTGTTATTCAATAAATATAATTTATATTACACTTTCTTTTTTCATTTGTCTCAAACTGTCGATTGTGAATTACGCGTACAAAGATCAATGTCATTCTTTGAATACCGTTGATGGGTAAAATCACTTTTCCACTCCTACAAACATCACATGCAAGAAACTGAAAGTAGAAAAATGTAATAAAAACACTGTCAAACACGTGAGTTTGCATGCAGTCACGTTAGGGAATGCAAAGATATCTACTAAAGTATCTACTTCAGAGAAGTACATACCTACTAAAGGACACGTATCGGTGAGAATTAAATCATTTGATCCGAAGGACAGGTGGAAGGCAAGAATGGAAAAGGAAGACCTCGAACAAAATATATGGAACAAGTAAAGAGAGATGTGAAAGAGAAGAAATACGTAGGAGTGAAAAGATTAGCTGATAGGAGAACTGAGTGGAGAGCTGCGTCAAACCAATCCTAGGATTGTTGACCAGTGATGATGATGATCGAAAATCATCAGGAATAATATTCACCACAAATTCTTGTCTGTTTGTATATTTTTTCTTAAAAATGCCCGGAGTTTATATGTGTACAAAACTTCAAAAAGTACAGAAATAATATGGTCATTTTTATGAAAGCATTGAGAGAGAGTCAATTTTTTTAGTGAGTTTCTTCTTATATTTACTGCAAGGAGAAAGTTCGAATTGTTCAAGCAACTTAGCACATGAATTAGCGTAAATATACGTAACTGTCCGTGAAATATAGAAAATTGTTGTATACCATTATTTATAAATAGGGTGGTTTCCTATTATTTTTTTATTGCCTAAATCGAAAGATTATTACTCCTGGAGTACGTATTTCACGCTTTTAGATTTTTAAATGACGATATCTATTTTTCGCGATTAAATTAAAAGTGAAAATTTTCAAGCGCGCGAAAACGCGACGCGAAACTATGAATGTCGGGAAATCTCTCCGTGCGACGTATTTCTGGTTCCCGCTGCCGCCTTGTGAGGTGACCTTGAGGCGAGTTGAGCGCTGATACGACGCAGGCTGCTAGCGGGTAGCTGAGTACCCTGCTGACTGGTAGCGCTTGGCTTAAATAAGGATTATTAATACCTTATCAAATGAAGAAAACTTTCCGACCTTAGCCAGTTTTAATAAGTGATTATTGAGACATGTTTCCCTGAGCTCTGCGCCTCATGCATGCATTGGTAACCCGAGACGACGTATAACTCCTATCTTCTCGTATAGAAACTAGGTCCCTGTGACGTCACGTGGAGTGGCATCGCATGGGCGCCAATCTGGCCCTTTTCAAATGAGGATAAAAATGGACCATTGCCATTCGTCTAAACCGGTATTTCTAAAACGAAATAATTTGCATATTATGAATACAGTAATGGTGGGTAACGAATCGCAATCAATGACTTTCGTTTTCTTTGATGAAGGAAACTACCCTATTGTAAAAGGGTTTGGCTTCGACTGCTGATAGATGTGAATTATGCAAATAATCTTGATGAATTATTTTAACAGTTTGGAAATCATCTTGCAGGTATTATTTTTCGTTTTTTCTTTAAGAAATGATATGAACCCCTCATGAGCCATTGTTGAAACTTTGATAATGTTGGTCGTAAGTCTTGGCTCCTACTGGCGCTGTTGCTCATAGTGTTGTAATGTTGAAGTTGCCGATGTAGTCTTTTTGAGAGATTTATTTTATATTTAACTGAATTATTAATGTTGGCACTGAAGCGGTGGCGTAACCAGGAAGATTCTTTGGGGGGATGAGATGCCTCGGGTGGCGACCTCCCCCTCCCCGGCAATTTATTCCGGGAAACTTTTGAAAAATGACATGACTGGAAATACATTATACATCATTTTGGCGCTAAAATTTAACTTTAAGCAGATGCAGTTATTGAATTTCAAAACTAGACAATAGTTTTAAATATTTTTTATTTTTCTGAGGCTTTTTGGGGGGATCTATGCCATCACCCCCCCCAATAGTTACGTCACTGTACTGAATTCTTCAATTTGTGTGTTACAGTTTCAACAAGGTACTCACTAATTTTAATTTCCTCGTGTTATTTCAATGTATAACAAAGCAATTCTTATGAATTTTACCACGTATCTCCTCGTAAAATGTGCTTGAACACGTTGTTGCACCTATTACTTCTCGTCACTTTTTGTTCTCTTTCTTGGAAATACTTGAAATATTTTTGGCCTATTTATCCATCACTGAATTTATATTTGACTCGATGTTTTTTTCACTCCATATAAGGATTCAACTTGAGATAAACCTCTCTTAATACTGATAGTAAAGGCACTGTGCTATTACAAAGATGATTATACTGCTATATTCGTCGAGGATTGCATTTGCAATTAATAATTTCAGTGGTACTAGATTAATATTTAATAGAAATATAGAGAATGTTCTAATTTTTTCCATGGAAGCGATCTATTTCTTACATGAACTCGCATTTGGGTTAATGAATAACATTTATTTTTTTGTTGAATAATATGCTTAGCCTCCCCGAAACCTAAAAAAAAACTGACATATTTGTGGACGCAAAAGAAAAAAGGAGACATAGCTCACGTACTTGTGTAATGCACATTTTCGAGATCTTGCGACCCTTTTCCCTGGTCCGTTAGAGCTCCGATTATTATTTATGCTAACTTTATTTTTTGTCTTATTCATTGTTTTCTTCGCCTCCAAACCTGTCAATTTTTGTAAATAAGTTATTACTTGGCGTTTGCTAAATAAATATCTCTCAGGTTTCAGGTAGATTATCTAAGTCATAAACTCTCCCCAGTCATATATTTTGCCGGCTTCAGTGGCAGCGGGGTTTTTATAGCTAGGTTTTCCTGGGGTAGCGGGTTCGAATATCGAATATATGGGTTTTTGGAGGGTTATTCCGGAAGTAGGATTACTAGCAATGGGAGAAGAGAAATTATCTGCAGAATGGCTCAGGTGAAGAGAGCGTTACACAGAAGGAAATTCTACTTACAGCGGGAAATTTAAACCTAGATGTAAGGAGACAACTTATCAGAACTTACATTTGGAGTATGATTCTCGACGGAAGTGAGGCATAGACAATAACAGCCGCGGAGAAATCAAGGGTAGAGACCTTCGACATGTGGTACTAGAGAACAATAATGAAGATCAAATGAATCGACCGAGTAAGTAATGAGAAAGTCCTAAGAAGATTAGGAGGGGAGAGAAGTCTCATGAAAATCTTGGCAAGAAGATGGGACAGTCGTATTGGCCATATCTTGAGACATGATGGCCGGATAGAGTGGCGTTACTAGAAATAATCTTTTGAATGGGGGGGTTGGGATGGCTTGGGTTGGCAACCCTACCCCCAGGCTATGGGGTCCGGGAATTTTTTTGAAAAATGACATGCCTGGAAATACCTACATAATGAATCATTTTGGCACTAAGTTTTTAAAGTTATAGTTTATATGTCAAAACTTGAAAATAGTTTTAAATATTTTTTTATTTCTCTAAGGTTTAGTCTATCCCCTCATTCCCCCATAGTTACGTCACTGACCCGATGAAGATAATCGTGGAGGGACAAGAGGGTGGCAAGAGTAGAAAAGGAAGACCTCAAATGGAATATATATAGAACACGTAAAGAAGGACGTGAAAGAAAAGAAATACGTAGGTGTGAAAAGGTTAGCTGATTCAAGAATTGAGTGGAGAGCTGCGTCAAATCAATCTTATGATTTTTGACCAGTGAAGATTATGAGTTTTTCCCCACCCAGGACATTGATGAATGTGATTATCTGTCTTGCTCGTGGCTAGAGAAGGCCCGCTTTAAAGTCCGTGAACATGCCCTAAATTCTCTGTATGAAAAAATTCTATTTGAAGTAATATATAATAATATGAGTGTTACTGAAGCATTTGTCAGTCATTTGGAAATCATTTGCGATTCGTCCTACTCCAGTGCTCCTGTTAAACGCCTCCACGCGAAGGACTCTCGCTGCCTGTCCCATGTTTATCGTGAGGCCTCTTCACGATTTTTCGCATTCTCGTGAGGTAAGACTCGAGGACGTGCCCGAGTATTTGATGAGGCCGCAGAATTGGAATGTTGTCTGATATTCAGGGGAATGACGACGCTCTCAACGTGCGTTTGAGTGTGCGTGACCGGAATATTCCGTGCGTGGGACGAAACTCACGACACTCTCGGCTCCCGTGTACTTGCGTTGAGGGAAAGGAGAGGAAAACTAATAAAAAATGTTGCTTATTTTCTTAAATTAAGAAAAGCCCTTTTAATTATAAAAAAATATAGTGAATTAATAACGTGCCTTTCATCAATGAAAAATAATTCGTTACTCCCACATTTTATTTTAAAATTACCACCGGTTTACGCTGTTAAGTCATTATCAAATACAGAATGGATTTATGTACATACAGGATTTATGTACTTGATTATGGCGTGACAGCCGAAACCGGAAGTAATTATTAGATAAATACTGGAAGTAATAAAGTGTTTTTCATTGCTAATATGTAGCCTTTCCACCAAGCACAAGCTTTTAGTTTCGATTTAAAAACGTGCCTTTATTATTAAATATTATTCTTCAGTCTCTCTTCCTTAGAAAAAAGTATTTTGATAATGTGTTGAAACAATTAGGAGTGTGGTAAAGGTAAGTGAAAACTTTTTGCAAGATATATTAATATGATTTGCGTCATCTTTGCCGTGTTTATTTATTGTAGCTATGAAGTCCAAGGAATACTTTGAAACGTATTAACCGAAAGAAATAAAATAATTTAGTCCGTTGGCCTTTTTTACAGATAACGTACTGCCATTCTTGAACCATTTCGGTAAGCTCTTGCCTAAGCCAATAGAAATACAAGTAGCAATTTATAGCAACATTTTGGCTATTAATAATATCAGAGTGGTTCGCCAATTGATATATACGTAAAGGTATGTGGGTCATTCCACTGTAATTCAGCATACGTTTTTTACCTTAGGGTCTCAGATTTCGATGAAAATTTCTATGTGGGTCTATATCCTCCTCAAACTAAGAAACACGAGATTGCTTTGCGAAAATCAATTTTGTTTTTGCATTAGCATTTTAATTTTTTCTCATATTTGCATAAAAAGAACGTGCTTTGAATCATACCTTTACTACCAAGTTGTCGTAGTGACATGATTTATGCCTTAGTTTTAAGCCAAGACTTTGTGTAAAACAGTAAATGTGTATTATGTTCAATAAGTACTTCTTATTATTGTTATATTTAAATTTTTTAAACATTTTAACTAAATTTGCTCAATTATTCCATTTTAAATTAGACCCAATCGACCTTTAAGCCGTATGAATTTTTAAAACTAAATATCTTCCCCATGATGGTATGCATCGTAGAATCAATTTTAAATTGAGATCATAAATACAGGATTAATGGGTAACTATACAATACTGCCTTTGAAATTTATTAATTTAATTTTATCCTTGAGTTTGGGCGTAGAAATTGTATTTCAAGGGCGATTCCAAAATTATATTCCCTGTGGGAGTTGGAGAGTTGAGTAATATCTCAAGTTTCAGAATTTTTGCGAGTATTCTCAAAATCTCTACTAATACTATAATGCGTCGTGAAGCCATGTTAAAGTCTATATCCTTGGGTGACAATAGTGATCAATCCTGCGGAATTTCTATGCATTTTAACTTTAATTAAATCCTTTTGCCCAGGATCTCTTGTACTCATAGCGTAATCATGGTGCAGTATAATCTTTAACTAATGCAGTCTCTCTTTTAACTATTCATATTAGGGTGTTCCAGCTATATGTTTGATAAACACTAGTTTCTTTGAGGTCAAGCGTTTATGTCCTGTGCACGTACGCGCTCCTTGTGATATGCTCGAAGCCAACGCTCTCTAACATGCTTTCTCTAATGGATGGTAATGGTGCAAGAGTATATACCCGTTATTTTGAAGTTTCCGTAAGTCAGTGGTGACTCGAGGAAGAGTTATTTCTTAAATATTTGTTTTGCTGCAAGAGGATGACTAAAATTCCTATGAGGAGCACCGAAGCCTTCCTGAACATGAACCATGCGAAAGTAAATCCCAAACCCAATTCAATAACCCCAAATTCAATGTCTGCGTAGTTAAGGGGAAATTCCCGCACGTGGTACCTTAGATTATGTCCTATAGCTGCTAGAAACCGTAAATCATGGTTTAAAAAAACGACAAGCATGTCGTTTGTACAATCAGGCCCCGAAGACGACGTCATCCTATTATAGGATTATTATTACCGTTTATATGGTGTATTTCAGGATGAATTTACTTGATGAACTACTTCAGGAGGTGGTAGGGGAGACAATTTTAAGCAGTTTTTGTCCTGTAAACATGGGGTCCTAAGTTACCGAGCCATGGCAAGGCAACCATGTTTTTGCATCCACTTTGCACTTGCCATAAAAACGCTGAAAAGCGTAATTTGTGAAGTGATGGAAAGGATCTGTAACATCTGCGGGTTGTTCTTGACATATATTTCGTTCATTTTATGCTACGCACAAAGAGAATAGTAGCTTATTTTGCATTGGGATCCGAATAATCATAGGCATTTCAACTTTCAAAGGCGTATTTTTTACGATAAAGGCTTTATTTTCAGAGATAACATAAACATTTTCACCGCTAACGTTTAGAAAATATATTTTACGGAATATATTTTATTTATTGCAGTAAACATCATATCTCTATGTATTAGCTTTGATATTGTGTACGCGGTAGTCCAGTGGGTGGAGCATTGGGCCGCTGTGCGAAAGGTCCCGGATTCTAATCTCTGTTATCTAGTCATCGGGCACCCCAGATAGAATTCCTTGAAGTTCGAGGTGGCCCAAGGTAAGAGAATGTCCCTCATAACCTGTTAGTATGAAAATATTGTCTACTGTAGTGCGTAGGGTCACTCAAACTATCCTAGACTTCGTCTGCGAAAATGTCACTGAGAAATTTATTTTGAGAAGAATAATTCTACGATGATCATGCAAATAGGGCCAACGATAGATCATACCCTGTTAAAGGAGATGTCACCGTATTCTCTTGCGAATAGAAATCGATACCTCCATTGTAAAAACCTTCACCAAACGCCCATAGAATCAAATCCGCTCATGTAGGAGCCGTACAACATGAATCCGCTCAGCCGGAGCATAACCGCTCACCTCCGAAGCTTAGAGAATTATAGGTGAGCGTTTATGCTACGGCTACTGTAAGGTGAGGGCATTCGTATTGTAGGGCTATTAGATGAGCGGATTTGATTTGGTGGGCGATTGTTGAGCGTTTTTGCAGTGGAGGTATCGAAATAGTGGTGGGAAGTCTAGGGGACAACAGGTGCGTGTGCGGAGATTTCGCTATGGCATGAGTAGTGGGGGAAGGATTCTCAAAATATTCTTGATTTCGCCTGGAAATATTTCACCGTGAAATCTAAGTAAAAAGATTGTTTATAGGATGATTTTATACATTTACATACTACCCCGCAAGGCGCCTCAGTAGGTATGTGGCGGGTGATGTTAGTACACCAGCCGTTTACATGGAGACTCGGAGGCTGCGCGCTAGGATTACATTGTTTGAACAATTGAGAATGGATATCTTTAAGAACGGCACTGAGAAAATAATATTAGATCCCCTCTATATTTCCAGGTCCGATAGAAGCGATAAATTAAGAGAGATATTTTGCCGAACGCATAGATATGCGAATTCCTTTTTCCCACGAACCATAAAGGACTTGAAGGATTTGGTGCTTTCCCGGCGAATCTTGCTGATGAAGTCTTCTCGGGAAATCAGCCGGGTCATGATGGACATTGCTGCCGACATTTCGACGGCCTTGGCCCGGATGACGATGGCAGAGAAGGCTTTCGAAACGTTGGCAGCAATGTCCATCCTGACCCGGCTGATTTCCCGAGAAGACTTCATCAACGTAAATGACTTTAATAAATGCCAGTGGTAATTCCGTTAGAGCGTTTCCTTTTTATGCGCAAATGGCTGGTGTCCTAACTCCCCCCTCCAACCTGCCTTTTAAACGGCCAACGGGGTAGAATGTAGATGTTGATATAGATAAAAAGGGAAATGTTCTGATGAAATTTCGCCTAGCATTTATTGAAGTCTTTCATCGTGTGGGGGATAAACGAATTCCCTTACCTATCCGTTCAGAAAAATGTCTCTCTTAATTTATCGTTTCTGTCGGACCTGGGAATATAGAGAGGCTCTAATATGATGTTCTCCGTGTCGCTCTAAAAGATATCAATACTCAATTGGTCAATATATCTACTATGCCTTGTACGCAGCCTCATAGTCTCTAGCGGCTCCCAGCCGAATTCGTTTATCACCTGTTTAACGCTTTCTTTACGCCCGTAGCCGTTTTTGACGAATCGCGCAGCTTTTAATCGTATTTTATCAAGTTCAAGGATTAAATCTGCACCGCATCCCATATGCCCGCTGCATATTCAAGGTGTGGTCGGACGAGTGAGAAGTAGCATCTTTCTTTTACTTTCTCATCCGAATTTCTTCCCACAATACGCTAATAGGACGAAGGATAAATCATTACATCGAGTATTAAACGTAAAACGTATGTATACATAAATTGCTATTAGAAAAAATTCCCTTGGACCAGGGATAGATCCAAGGACCTTTGACATTTTGAGTCACTGAGATGACCACTACGTTATTCAGGTTCTTGAATTCCCTTGACAATTGTACTGAGCCTCGTGGTACTAGATATACTATGTAAATAGTAAGGGCGCTCCCAGGATCAAAACTAGGGGGGTGGTCAAGCCATTGTTGTTCAAATTGTAACATTTAAGCATGGAAATGGTGAATGAAACCAATTTTTTAAGAACACTATAACAGCGGTTTATTAGTTTTTTAAATAATTTGCTTGAAGTAAAATGAATTTAGTTACAATAATTAATAGTAAAGGGCATAACTTTGTGGAAATCCTTTATCGTAGGAATAGAAGAATTAAAAACTTGGCTATTTCCACATGGAAATTTTATGTGACCGGCCATGGTTTCGATTCAGCGTAACACTATCAAGGAGAGGGGTACAGGTAAATTTCCGAGTGATGTTGGTTAGAGGGAGGTGAGGATTGGTAGGGGGAGGTTTCCCAAACAATCCCTTTTTTTCTTTTTCTTGCAATACATATACTGGTCAATCATCGAATCTATGGTCGGAAATAATAAATTACCATGCGGAAATAGCCAAGATTTTATTTCCTCTATTCCTATTTTAGTTACATGTCTTTTTCGTGGGTTTAAAGAAAATGTGTTGAAAACTTTCGTTTCAATTTTTGCTTCTGGGGGGGTTGAGGGTAGCTGCCCCCTACTGCCCCTAGCTGGGTGCGCCAATGGTAAATAGTACTAGGTTAGGTATTATGCTGGTAGGCGTAGAAGTCTCCGCAGTGGCCCTGAAAGCCAAAGGTCCGTGGTTCGATTCCCGGTCCAGGGGAATTTCTTCTCATGGCAATTCACGAATATTCCACCGCCGTTCACGTGGAAGGCTTCGAAATATTACACGCAAAACGGAAATACTTAAACGGCAGTTTTACTATTTTTTATATTGGATTGGCAAAAGTAGTGGCAAGGCTGGGCGACAACAGGTGTGCGTACGCCGATTTCGTAATGGGAGTGATCGCTTTGGTGGGTTCAATGGGAATATTTCCTTCGACCGGAGCCTTCCTCCTTTGCAGAGAAGTTCGGAATTCATTCCTCCTCTTCTGTTCCCCGCCAAGAAAGAAGGAGAGAGCGTTTTCCCTTGGCTTCAGCCGCCAGTGAGAGAGCGAGGGCGGGGGCGAAGGGGGGGAGGTGGTTGGGGAGGGAGGAGTTCTAAAGGGGGTGAGTGATTGCTAGTTTTGAGGGGAGTAGAGGAGTGGCTGCCTCGCTTGGTTTGTGACCGTGTCCAGAGAAGGAGAAAGGGAGGGAGGAAGGGAGGACACGGAGGGGAAAGGTTCACGCTGCTGAAGACGCAGGGCGATCGCAGCGCCGCCGTAACAATCCAACACCACCGCCGCCTCGTAGTTTCCCTGGCAGCGCTTCTCCTCAGTCACCTCAGAGGAGTTGTGCACTTTCGACGGAGTGAATTGTGGGGTTGCGTTCAACGTTTTTTTTTTGCCTTCCTTAACTTGTTTATCGAATTCACGTCGCCTCTGGAACTGTGTACGTCGGAACTGTTGTATGTAAGCTCTTCCTGGGAAACTCAAAAAAATATAAATAATCGGACTCCATTCGAAAGTCATCTTTTCGTGATATCGCGATTCGAAAAAAACCGACTCTGATGTAGGTGTGTCGGGTTCGCTCGCCGCCGCCTGGACGTGGAAAACGTGCGGTCGCCGTTTTTCTTTCTGAGGCGCAACGTGAACCGCCCGTGACAGTGTTTGTGTCTTCTAGCGTCCATCTCTTATTGCCGTTCGCGCGTCGTCTTCTGGAAGGATTCAGTGGCCTGGCGCTGGTGCTTGCGAAGGCGTTCTTCGGCCTCTTAACATTCGGAAAGAAGGCTCCCAGAGTCTTCCGATTTAGCGAACAAATGTCACCGCAGATGTGCCCAATGTGTATCCCCTGTGGTTGACCGTGACGTTTCTTCCTTCTTCTTCGTGTCAAACATCTTATTTGGAGTGGTTCGAGAAGGTTTGATACCTTACTTCGGGGATTTGTTCCATCCGGCACGGTTCTTTTCTTCTAACGACTGTGCATACTATAGCGACAACGAAACGGGAGTGATTGATTGTTGAAGACCGTGGTGGCCCATGTTGGCCCCATGTGACCCTAAGGCCCCTCTCTCGAGTCCTGTTTGGAAGAAAGAGGGCGAGGAAGTGAGTTTTGTGGATAGGAGAAGATTTTCACCCTGGTCCTAAAGGAAGGAGTGTGTTTTGAGTGTGATCTTTTCGAGTGTGGCTTAATCCGGTTATGAGTCGAAGGACGCGTGATTACAGGGTCCCCTACGAGGCACCTCCCCCGAGGTACACGGACGTCCCTGCCTCTGCAGCGACCATCGCATACGGTGAGTTGATCTCTCTCCTACCACCACGACCAAACGGGTGTTCCCACCGTGGCGCGCAGTCGTCGGCACAGCCTCGTCAGGGCCGTCTGGCTCGCCTGAGCATCTCCGCGGGAGCCGGATTCAGACTCTCAACCAGTCATCCGTCCGCCGCCTACATTCCTAATGCCCCGCGGCTACCTTCGCTTGTTTCATTCCCTCCAGGTTGTACGTGAGAACTTGCCGAGTCTAAGGAGAAAACCGGTGTCTTCTGCACGTTTTGTTCCTTACTGACAGAGAAATGAGTGTTACCACTGTCCTTACCTTCACTTGTTCCTTCGATCGAGATTGTACGTGAGAACTTGCCGCGTCTTAAGATAAAACCGGTGTGTTCTGTACATTTTGTTCCGTACTGATAGAAAAAAAGTCCTACCGCTGTTCCCTTTGCGCATTCTCGGATGAAAAACAAGCATCGTACATCGGTTTTGTTTTCCTCGGTATGTGATCATGAGGACTTGACGTATTTATTGGAGAAATACAATGAGCAATTTCTATGGGCGCAGCCAAGAATTAATGCTAGGGGGGGAGGGGTTTAGGCGAAACTAATATGAGAGGCCTGGGGGAATATTTAAAAGAAAAAAGGAAATTTTTAAGATTAATGGTTCAAAATGGCAAGTTTTACGGCTTTCTGAGGGATATTTGATTAATCTTATCACTCTTCTGTAAGTAATATTTATACAATTAAGGAAAATGGATGACATTTAAATTTCTCTGAGCTCTGGGGGGAGGGGAAGGTTATCCCCTCCCTGCTGTGCCACTCGTAGTTTCTGAATATTTTGCTTTCTGCCGAAAGAAAAATGAGTCTAGCTGGCTTCCCCTTTACATTCTTCTCTGGTGATGATGTGCCCCAGATTTTTTTTTAACTTTAAGACATAATAAATTTGCGGTCACTTTAAAATGTTTTTATTTACATTACGAAATTGTGTATATGTGCATAGGATGGATGGATTATTTAACTTAGACTTCAACCAGTATTCCGCTTGCATTCATCATGCTCCGCGGCCACTTCGATTGGTATTTTCCCGGGGTTGTGTGAGAGAACTTGCCGCGTTGTAGAAGAGAACCGGTGTACTCAGTGTATTTTGCACTCCACGCATGGGCGTACCCAGCGGGGGGCAGGAGGGAGTAGCTGCCCTCCCCCCTTGAAGCAAAAGTAAATTTAGTTCCGAACGAAATTTTCTTTAATTCCAAGAAAAGTGATATTAACACAAATCATGTTATCAAAATAAAAATATTTTTTTTCCGAGGAAGTAACAAAAAAAATGATAAAACGCTATTATAATTTTCTTGAAATTTTGGTTTCATAACCTTTTCTGTATTACAACTTGAACGACCACGGCTTGCCCCCCTCTAGTTTTGGTCCTGGGTACGCCCTCCACGGACAGAGAAATGAGTCTAAAAAGTGACCTCTCAAGATTATTCTCTGACTGTAGACTGGTTCAATTCACCATATTTATTTCCATTAAGGTTGTTCATATCTCTCAGAGCTTCGAGGTATCCGAGGAGAAAGGCGGTGCAGTGAATGCTTTTCACACTCTGCTGAAAGAAAAGTGATACAAGCACTGTTCCCTTTGCATATTTTCCGACGTCGACGGACGCAGCATACCTTAGCTTTACGATGAGTAGAATTTGCGTTTAAAGAAAAAGTTGTTGATTTACATTACTGCCCTTCAAATACACGGATAATTGTGTATCTTTTATCGTGTGACGGAATAATCGTAGTGGATTTTCATCTCTTCATACTCTGATGATTCTCGCTATAGATATTTGTATCTATTTTTTGTTTTATCAGCTGCAGATTGCATGCAAAAATTATTTTCTTTCGGTCCAATGCCAGTCGTCCGCCTACATTCCTTCTGTCCCGCGACTAGCTCCGCTTGTTCTTTCTCTCGGGGCTGTACGTGAGAACCTGCTGCATCTTTACGCCGTAGAAAACCGGTGCAGCTTATTCTTTGTAGAGCCTGCTGAAAGAGAAATGTGTCTAACCGATTTCCCCGCTCAAGAGATTCTTGGACGATAGGCTAGCCTAGTATTCCATTTTTATTTCCTTTGGGATCTGCCTGTGAAATCTTGCTGGTTTCAATTTATAAGTAACGGTTTAGTTAGTGAGGTTTGATTTCTGATTTAAGAGAAATGAGTGTAACCTATTTCACCTTCTTATTACTCTCTGGGAATAGAGTGGCTCTGTTAATTTTTTCTCATCCATATTCCGCACACGTTATTTGAGCTTTGCGACGGGTTCAATTTGCGGTCACCTTAAAATCTGTTTATATGCATATTTGTATTTCGTGTGTGAAGGTCCATTGGTCATATGGTCGAGTTCAAGGTGTGTTTTTTTTTATTTTCGCGTTCAGTTTATTCGCGCTCTATATTTAAACATTTTATTGTTTGTTAATCAGCTGTTATGTATTGCTCCGAAGAATTACTTCAATTCGGGGTCCAGCAAGCATTCGGCTCCTTTCATCTTGCACCGCGGGCTGCCTCGCTCATTCTTTCTGCCTGGTGCTGTACATGCAAGAGAATTTTCTGTTTATTGGAAGAAAACCAGTGTGTTTCGCTATTTGCCGAAAGACAAATGAATCTTACCGGTGTTATCTCGAAATTATTAACCGAAGATAGACCTACACAATAAGCCTTATTAGCTTTACAATAGGTTCAATTTTCAATTTATTTAAAAGCTGTTTTTTTATAACTGCGATACGCCTGAATAAGGTTACTGAAATCTACGTATTATATTCTTGAATTTTTGTAATGAACTATCTTTTCTACATCGTCAAATGTTAGTTGCGATGTTCTTCTATGTTGTTTATTAATCAGTTGCATATTGGGTCGTCAAGAATATTTAATTCAGGCTCCAACCAATCATCCGCCACTTTTTTCCGTCCAGCGGGAAATTTTCCTTGCTCTGCCATTTGATGATGTATGTATGCTGGTGGGAGTATGGTGCGAATTAGAATAAAAGCGTTGGAGTTAGTGCACTCTATATCGAAATAGAAATGAATCTTATGAGTTCCCCGTTACACTCTCTTACATCTTTATAGCTACAGAGTAGATTAAATTCGCGTTAAATATAATTTTTTTTGTTTACATTATTGCGTTATGTTTAAAAATGGATAAATTCTAGTCTACTTGGTGTTTATTTTTGATTTTGCGTTTCCATCGTTTCTTCGTCAGATCATAGGAGCGTTATATTGTCATTTGCTTTGTTTATCTGCTAACGGAAGTGGGGTTGGGATGAAAATCAATGGAAAATAATTTCAAAGGGTCGCTCAGAGTGGTAGTTATCGATCAAAAAAATACGTAAGCATTCCGTTCAACTAGCTAGTTCTACGTAAAAAATGGCGGGATAGTGTTATCAAACATAGCCGCAGTGGAATGAAGTTCGCATTTTGTCTAATTAAAATCTTATAAATATAAGTTTTGCGGATATTTATCTACCCACCTTGGACTTACATGAGTACGGATATTTCTTATTTTTAAGCTACTTAACTGTGTCTTACGGACTTATGCGAACAATAATATTTTCGAGTGTAAATATTGAAAATCTTGGTGAACAATGGTAACTCATAGTCCTGTTTTTATATTTGACGATGTGTTTTAAATGCTTTTAAATTCGAAGGATTTATAGAAGTTGTGTTTCCAATACAGACGCAATAAATTGAGTCCCATATATGGCGTAATTTTGTATCAATTTACGTTTTCACGGACATGCAACTAGTTGATGCGCGGTGATCGCTAGCATTCAAATTTCTCGCATTTCCCTTGGCTTTCGCGCCCGACACTCGTTTAGAAGAGGGGAGTTTTCCGCACGCAATTTCCACTCCGTTGATAACGTTGGCCTTCAAAATCTGCGCTCGCCCCGCGACCCCAGACCTCTGTTTTTATAAGTCGCAGCTGTTCAATAATTAGTGGCTAGATTAAGGTGTGTTTCTTTGCTCCCGCTGGCGGCGATATATGTGGGGAAATTGTTTTGTAATGGTTGTTATTTCGTGTCCTTAAGCAGTGTTGACAGAGTCGTCAAAACTCCTCTCCATTGTCACCATGCTGAGGATTCTCTACTTTACTGGATTTGAATATTCCCAGTGCATTGGGTTGTGGATTTTTCATTAAATGCATATTTCACCCAAGTGAGCCTCTTTCTTCTGTGTCATGATTGTGATTCCGTGGTTTGTGTTACTTTTACCAAGCCGTGGATTTGTCCTACCGTATTTAATGAATGAACCAGAAGACCTTAAAATAAATGCGATCAAAAGTTCCATGGAAATAGTTTTCATTTACCGTTTTTGTTAATATATGTCAGCGCATAGCTTAGGAGCGTGGAGGCTTAAGGTAATTTCAGCAAAATGCAAAATACTGCGAACTGCACATGTAAGGAAGGGAAGTCAAGTACTTTGTTTAAGTAGAAGTATATTTAGGTGTCATAAATCATGAAATCGATGTAACAGAATGATAATTCTGGAAAATATCTGTCTTTTACTTCGTTGTTTTGTTATCCTAGCCGTCATATATCTTTCGTTTTATCATCGTGAACCTAGAACTCTATCTACGATCACTTTTTAGTCTGCGTTTGGAGATAAGCACTGTATTATATTGTTTCATATGGTGGAATATCTCTCACGCCTAAGTTTTTGATATTTGATCGCCAATAAACTTAGTTTTCCGCCTATATAATAGCCACTATGGTCTCTAAACACGCATGGAATACTGATCGGTTTTTATGGGAGGGCCCTGCTGATCGTCCTTCCTTATCCTAGTGGTTACTTACTGTTTGTCAATTGAAAATAAAGGCTGTGGTCAATTGAAGACAAAACTGTGGTCAATTGAAAATAAAGGCCAGCATCAGCTTCATTTTCGGGCTGTGTACTCAAATCAATGGGGAATGTAGCGGCGTAGTTAACAGAACCCTGGGTTACGGACCGGAGGATATCGGAAAGCTTAGAACAGTAATACATGTAATGTATTTGTTCTCATCTCGCTCGAACTTCTCGGTTAGTTCCAGGTGACCCTGGGAAAATAATTAATCCCCTAAGCATGCGCGAGTGAATTTTTCTCTTCAGTGCCTTGGTTTATTGTTACCATTTCCACCAACCTTAAGGTTTAAGCTCTTGGGTGATTAATGACAATTCTGTGTTAAGTTTGAATCCACTATCCTTGACTTAGCGTCACTCTGAGGGTAAGTTAGGCGAATATACGTGAATATGTAAGAATAATAAGATGATGATCTTTCCATTCTATTCGGGTTTCTTCACCGCGTTTGTTGTATTTTAAAGACAACAGTTTCGCCGGCGTTACAGTCGGCGTCTTCAGGTCAAAGGACCTGACCTTAAGGTAAGGCACCTTTGACCTGAAGACGCCGACTGTAACGCCGGCGAAACTGTTGTCTTTAAAATACAACAAACGCGGTGAAGAAACCCGAATAGAATGGAAAGATCATCTAACCAACGCCGCGAAAATCTTCGAACCTACATAATAAGATGATGTTTATACCTAATTGTTTTGGTGAAACTTTGTTTGTGTAACTTAATGGCACACGTGTATGAAAAACTATAACCTTTCTTGAAAATAGTCGGTAAATAAGGTGATAAGAATGCATTCATCAATAAGATAGACGTCATTTTGTAGTGCGAGTGCAGAAGGGAGATATATAGAGCGTTATTTTCTCGAGACTGAAACTTGGTCGGATATCCGGCATAGAGTGCGCGAGAGCACATCCGGTAATGGATGTTGGGCATTCCCTTAACCCATCCCTCTCCCCCTCCACTCGTTAAATAAGACTGGTCGCTTGGTTACGCACTGCATTTTTTATCGCTATCTCTTTGAGCGTAAAGGGGAGAAGAATACTCTTTGGGTGCTGGTTTGCCTCTTTGTTTCGGTCGGGTCGCTTTCGGCGATGGACGAACGCAACTCGCCGTGCGGAACCGTGAAGAATGCTGCATTTCCCGCGAGGAAGTCATCAAGTGAGTGACGATTCTGTTTATTTCGCCGCGGTGATGTCAGACGGTTTTATCTCTGGCTCTCGCATACCGATGGTGCGAGCTGTCCTTGCAAAGCCTCGCTCGGAGTATAGTTGGAATATTGTGGATCATGAGGTTTTCATCCCGCGTATTCTCATCCGTCCCTTATCTTACTCTCCTCTTTGTTTGCTTACGCGTGTGGTTCCTTATCGCCTCCATTAGTCGTGTGTTTGCTCAGTGGCAGGTCTGTGATCGTGGTATCTGCAATGAGTGGATTTCTCGATTTTAGCGAAGCTTGCATGTTACTCTGGGTGTGTGGGCTTCCTGTTCCCATCATACCTTGTGGTATTATTGGGGTTTGTAAGGCCTCCGTGAACTGTAAATTTGGTTTCCTACGAAGGCTTTCGCAGGTCGTGCTAAATGAGTGTTAAATATTTTTGGATATGCGACGGGCACGTCCAACACGATCAACTATTTCTCTGATGTTGCTGCCGGCGACATCGGGTTCGAATCAGACCTTTCCATTCGACATTAATATTTGGTCTTTCCTAATGAAATTATATTCCTGGTCCTGCGCTAAGGGATTGTGTTTCCTCTAACTAAAGCTATATTACTTCATACAGCGCTGACTATTATCTTCATCGTTTTGCCGAAGAAAGATGGGTTGCCAGCTATTTCTTACTTTTTTACCGATGACACTCCCAGTTTTTTCTTATTTTCACAAACATGGTAACGGGGAATAAGAAATCGCTGTTGTAGGATTATATTTTGCATCATAAGTGGTGGGCGTCAATTGGTAGTTACCTATGGTAAACCTTCGTTAACAATCATTTGTGTGCTCATGGAATTCATGGGGTTACTTAACTTTCACTTGCTGACTGTATCAACCCACGTCATGGGTGTATATTTCCGTCGTTACGGCAACTTTCCTCATCAACAGACTCACCTTTATCAATATACTGTTGGTCCCTGCCATTCGGTTTATCGGCCGCGGGTTTGCCTTTCAGGTAGCAAGCGGAAGGTGACATTGAAATACGAGAACAACTTCATTGGGTGTGGCTTTTACTGAGTGAATACATCTCACGGATTCCAGGTCAACACGGCGGAAGTTACTTCACGCTCTCCCCGTGTTACACATGTAGGACATTCTCGAGCGGAAAAAGAAGAGAAAATCTCCGTTACAGTTAGTTTTATGAAGTTTTCATTTCGCTTGTAACCCCAAACTGCATATTTGAAGGAATGACACTGGAAATAAATGAAGCCCGTCTTAGGTTTTCTGATTGATACGCAATTTGTTTAAGTAATTTCTTGAAGTTAGTGAATAACTTCGACGAAGTGAGTTGCATTACAATTTAGAATTAAAACTTAATCAAGCATGATTCGGAAATAACTATCAAGCGTTTCCTTCGTGTCCAATGCAATTGTAACCATAGCTTAACGTATATGTAAAATGCTGGAGGGAATGTTAGTTAATGTATTGATTTTGCTGAGGGAATACCCCGACTCTTTTCGTCCCACCATTCATCTTTTTTTGCTCCCTTTTTTGTCTTTTTATGGCTTCAGTCATAGTACCCATTCTTTGAAAATTACTCGTGGGAAGAATAACCAATGTCTGAGAAAACAACGGGTAAATCGTTAATCCATAGATTTCATCGACTCCTCGAATCCTAGCTCCATCATAATTTTGAAATGTCGAAAAATATGAATATCTATGACAGCAATCTTAGGCATATGGGTTTCCGTTAAAACTTTTAGGGCGTTGTTTTATGCATTTGCCCGAGGAATTATTTCAGGAGCACTAACTTCAATACGTAAATCATTTTTAGTACTCCGTTTTTTCAAGGTGTACGCAACTTTGAAAATAATTGTACACCGTCTTTTCGTTAAATTCCATCTCTGAAAATCTTTTATCTTCAGGATGGCTGGTATGTAAGGAGGTATTGAAAAGGACGAATAAATTCTATATTAACTCCACTAAATTTATTGAAATTAATATCATACAATCGGTATTATGTTAGAATCTTAATGCATACTTTAAAACTAAATGTTTGCGACTGTGGCATCGAGCAATCGTCAAAAGCAACAGGTATATATTTTATAATAAATAGTTACATACCAGCCACCAGTGGCGTTAATAAGGATTGCTTTGGGGGGATGGAGAGGGACCTTTGGGTGGACCCTCTCCCCTCCAGGCAACCAGGGGAGTCCGGGAAAATTTTTGAAAATCGACATGTCTTGAAATAAATTTACATCATTTTGGCACTTAAAATTGAACTTTAAGCAGATGGAGTTATTATATGCCTAAACTAAGCAAAAGTTTTAATTTTTTTTTCTCTGAGGCTTTGGGGGGTGGGGGGTGGGAGGATATATCACCTCATCCCCCCATAGTTACGCCACTGCCAGTCACCCTGTATTACTGTCCGTTTACATCCTTTTCTTAACACTTTTTTGTACAAGTGTACAACATTTCTCAGAGTCGTATATCCTTCGTTTTGTGTGTCTCGCAAAATTATTACTCCTCTTCTCTCTCAATATTATCAAAGGATGGGTCATAGATTCTTTCTTTCTTGTCAGTGGATTGGATTCTTCTCCGAATCTGTGACTCAATACAGTTTTTGCTTTGCGTGCGGTTCTTCTGTTTAAGGGGCGACAAGGACGTGCCGGAATGCGTGGGGGCGACCCAATATGGCGCATTATCCTCTTCGTGGTTTCGCCGTGAGTCACGTCGTGTGTGTGTGTCTGTATGCACTTTCTGAGGCTTCTTCGTTCCCTCTCCACTTACTTTTCCTTTGCTCCGAGGGAGACGGGCAGGGAAGGTATGACCCAACTTATTCAGCACCTATTCCTAATGATTGAAATCCACAATGCGAAATAAATTCAAATTCCATGCTCATCTAGAGTGGTTCTCGCGTATTTTATTAGTTTCTCTCTCCTCATTAGTTTGTCTTAAATGATGAACGCTAAACCGAGGTTCAAGATGTATGGTTTCCTGGAATGAGTAATACATACTTAACGAGGCAGTGAACAATTTTGTTTATAAAACACGGTCTCTGGCGTTACTTTGTGGAACTGCTTCATCATAGAATAAAATAAAATTACTTTGTTCTATTATACACTTTATTTTAAATAGCACGAATAGGCTTCCTGATGATAGCATGAGATGCTGAAATCCGGGTCGTGCTATTTAAAATAAAGTGTGGAATAGAACAAAGCAATTTTATTTTATTCTATGAACAATTTTGTGCCTAAAGCTGGCATCTCCATCTGCCTGGGATTCCATATCAATTATTTAGCTAGTAAGTTTAGCTCACTCTGTTATCTCTTAAGATTCCTGAGACCAATGGTGTCGGGAGAGGTTCTTTTGGCAATGTACTATGGGGAATTTTACTCAAGACTTGTACAGAATATTTTTTTCTGGGGCTCATCCCCGAATGCCATAAAAATATTCAAAATTCAGAAGAAAATAGTTCCTTTAATATCGAATGAAGGGTACCGTGCTCATTGTCGTCCATTGTTTGAAAGGTTGAGAATTCTTCCCCTTCCTTGCTTGTTCGTTTTTTTACTCCGTAATGTATGTGTTTAGATTAGCGATGTGCTGATGAAAAATTATCCACAATTATAGCACAAGTACCCATGATGACTTCCATAGGTGTTTTGTACGGACCAAGGGTGCTGCACTTGGATCAACTGGTCTTAAACTGTTTAATAAATTGCCTTCAAAATTGAAAAGGATTGATTTTTATAGGACTTTTGCAAAACAAATTGTTTTAATCCGTGAATGAATTTATGCTGTGATCCCAATTTATTATAACCTCATGTGTACTGACTTGTCCTATGCATTTTAAATGCTTCTTGGATTAAAGTAAATATTATTATTATTATTATTTATTTCATACGTATCTGCCGCAAAAATTGTCAGTGGCACGAGTTAATAAATCTAGCTTGCATACAGCATATGAGCGGCAGTTTTTTTTTATCTAGTTGAATTCTCAAAGGTTGCCCAGGAGTTACGGATTCGCCTTCCCTCGAAGCTTTTTAAGACTTATATTGAGTTTTATGAGTTTTTTAAATGGAGAGAATGAATTGTAATCGAACAGAAAAACTTCATATCATTATCGAGAGGAACATGAAGTTTGACTGTTGGCCAAAACATTGTGGCCGAAGGCTCCTGTTAGTGGTGGTCGCTGAAAAAGGAAGAGTTCATATTACTTAAAAGGGGAATCTGTTCGGTTCCAGGGAAAAGTGATCGCTCACAGAGGTAGAAGGAAGGTTTCGGCGTACAACTGACCCTCGCTTAGCGATTTTAAATCCGTTTTGGAGCACCGATGGTGAAGTGAATTCCATCGTATGTTGAATCGGCATCGTTCGTAGACGAGGAATCTATGTAAAGTATCAAAGCGTAGAATTTAATTTTTGACGCCGTATTTTACGAGTGGGAACAAAAAGGAAATTTTGAATAGCGCGGGCAAAATTAGCTCGGATGGTATGGCGAATCCAATTCTAAGCTGTGGTTTTCTGTATTTCCAATCGAATCGCTTACTTCAGGATGTGAGTCGAATCCCTTTGAGCGTTGGAATTGACTCGTGACGCCGATGACCTTGGCTTTTCCCCTCATTCGCCTGGATCTCCTCAGGAGGTCTCGGGAGAAAACGCTTCAGAATCTATAATGTTGGTTGTCATCTAATCTCAAGTAAAAAGCCTGTCTTCATTTAATTCCTCTCTGAACCACATCTGGTACGAACTGATGTGCGGTGGTAGTCTAATTTAATCAAATCTCGAGTACTCTATATTCTCGATCGTGGCTTCACAGCAGTAGTAAATAGTGCATTTGCTTTGAGGTCAACGTCCTTTGAAGGTCACCAAGGTATCACTCGGAGGTTGTTGTGGGCATTTTATATAAATTTATAAATCAAACTAGGAGCCCCATGGGATGAATTGTTATTTCCTATGCATACCATTTGTATATTCCAAATTCATTGTATGATGTAATTGCGTTGACGTTATTGGTCACTATTTTTTATTTTCTCTGCTGTTGAAATACATAATCTTTTAATGCTTCCGGCGCCGGGATTCTTTTATGGCTTATGAGATAAAATATACGACGTTCTCTTGGTTGCATTCCGTTCGTATCGTTCATGCGTGGAAAATGTTCTCTTGTGAGTTTTACACTTTAGAATATAAGACAGTGCTCCTCGTGGTAATGGCGTACACCAATTATATTTGATTGAGGTTATCCATTAGTTTCATTGTGAATTTTTCCTAGGACAATGCACATTCTTCGTTTAACGCTGGTATTTTTACCCCATATTGATAATATCTGGTTTTACTCTAAAGCCATCGTTGTTATTATTAGAAAATTATTTTTATGTAGGATTTTCCTGTGGAGACATTATTTTTGGCAATTGCTAACTGCATCAATACTTTCGTCAAGTCTCACCTTCATATTCTGTGATTCTTGGAAAATCCCTTTTCATGCCTCATCTTGTTGTTTTTAGCGGAGTAACTTTTGTTGAAAAATGTCCCCAGACTGATCCACAGCTTTTCGTGCGCGATAAGATTCAAGAGAGTTATGCGCACGTTCTCAAAATATTTTTATTTCTCAAACTTCGTTCCACAGTTCTCAAAATATTTTTATTTAAATGCGAAATTACGTAAGGCTGGTTCTGGAATATATTTTCGTGGTGAGTGAGGGTAATCAAAGGAGCGATCGATAAAGATCGTCACTCTAGGCCTTAAAGAGGGGGGTGATGAACCCCTTCGCCAGCACTGGTAGCTATGGCCTCGAATGTCTATATCTTTGTCTTTATGTTTGTCATTCTTTTTCTATTTGTTTATTCCAATATTTTGTTACTTGCATGGTCCAAGGACTAAAAGGAAAAATTTTTTGCATTGTGATATAACTTTAACTTTTATCTTCGTGTTCGATCAACGATGCCATTAATGCTGGCGTGAAAATACCTTGATGCGTGTTTTTTTTTGCGCTAGCTAATTCAATTATTTTGAAGCCTGTTAATATATCCTTTGAGATAGTTATCTACGAGTCACAAAAATGATTTTTTGGTTTTTGAAAGTACCTTTACGTGTACCTTTTTTGCCGTATCTAATTAAATTATTGTGCCCGACAGCTTATCCTTTTGATATCATAATCTACTTGCTACAAAAATGATTTTTTGATCATTGAATCCTCTCTTTGCCCCAACAAAGGTTGATTTTTGCGGCGTGAGTCTAATGCTCTCTACGTGACCGATTCGTTGGAATTCGAAGCCCCACCGGTGAACGGTCCCTCCATCGGGCATTTCCTCTCTCGTACCGTATCAATCGTATAGTATTGTGAGGCGCGCGACCCGTGTTCCTTTACGGTCATGCCTCTCTTCCTGCTTGGTGATAAGCGTTGCTATTCTGTGGGTTGAAGGAGGAGTATGCACGCTTCGGGCCGATATCCAAAGTACGCTGGCGGGAACTTGAACGATGAACGGGAAAAGGGGTCTTGTGTGTCGCTGCGGGCGGCACGAATTTTATTAAGCCGTGTTCATCCCCCCGCTCCCTCCCCCATCGCACGGCCCAGTGTGTAGGGAGGAGTTGGTCACGAAGTACTCTTACGTGAAATCTTGTGGCACATGTACTGATTCACCGAACACCGAGACGCCACATAGTCGCCGACAATGGATTATAAGAATGGAAGAAAGGAAAGTGTCTCGTGGAAGTAGGTTCGTCTCGCCTGAAAATATTTAATACAAGAAGAAGTGATTTTCTTAATCATGTTTCTTAATGGAATGAGTCATAATATTTTCAGTACCTTCCATTATGTGGGGTTATCTTTATGATGTTCCTACATTTGATTTCGAGAAATTTGTACCCCGTGACCCAACTTTCTCGACTTCAAAAACGACATCTCTTACAACGGCAATGTATTTCGTAGGTCATTGCTATGTAAAAGGTGGAATCAGGCATAGTTTTTGGTACTTGTAGTTGTAAATATAATTATAAATATCGCTGTAAGCACGTCGTCTTTGTAATTTATGTATTTAATAACGACCAAGGGATCAGCCACTAAATGTCTCCTTTGCATTTAACGTGTGATATTTTTAAATTTTCTATTTAATATCAATATTCAAGCGTTTTTTAAATCGTCCTTCCATTGAAATTTCGTGATCGATTTTGGGTAAATGCTACGTCCCAATTTATTCTCTGACCCTTTGCTCCTAGCTTTTACGTTGAACGCCCTTTCGTTTCTTTGTTTTGCCGCTATCGTCTTAATTCTTCGCGAATCGAGCTCTGAGGGCCGCTTGCGGTTATACGATCGGTGGAAAAAAAGGCCTTTTAAATGGCACATTGTATCTCTTAGGGTTTTGTGCATGCATGCAATTTTAAAATTTGCTTTTATGCAACCTCATTATACTGAAATAACCTTCTGGGGTCTACATCACATATTATTAACAGCCTTAAATATTACCTTGGTTGAATCATGGGGAGGAATGAATGGTTTCATTTCTCAGTCGTAAAAAATCGCTCGGTAAACCCGAATTTAATTTCTTGTCCTATTTGTTAAAATCTTAATTCGAACCAAAAAGTGTTTCTTCACTAGAAACACCTTGCTCTCATGAGTGTCTCCTAACGATTTGCGTTTCCAGAACTCAGAATTGCGGTTCGTGTGCGTTTGTTTGCATAAGGCATACTGAACATTTAAGCCGGATTCAGCCACCACCGTCATTTCATTGGAATTTGGGTCAAGAATTGTGTGAACATAAGCATTAGGGAGTGGGAGTGAGTTGCAGCGAAAAAGTGGAAGATGACGTGAACATCCTGTTTTGAAATGCTAATGGGCGCAGATAAGAATCAAGTTGTGGTTAGCGTGTATATAAGAGTAGATCTGCTAATCAGCAAATATTGTTTGATGGGAATTGTATCAGCAATTACAATTGTGTTCATGCATGAAATTTCGTCTTTATTCTTAAGATATTAGTTCTCACTGAATTGCTGGACGAAGAATGTGAACGAAGGTGCACTTCATACAAATTACACAGATGAGTCAATAGATTTTCCTGCTCTTTGAAGATGATTTAGAGGTATGGATCTGTTGTTTGGATGCACTGAGATTCACCTTGTTCGCCATTAGCCCTTTTTCCTTCTGTATCTTCATTTATGGCACATTAGCCTCAATTTGATTTCTAATGTGTGTTCGTAACAGGTGTTACTCCACGCCCTCCCTTTCGCCGGTATCGTTTTTGTAACTAATGTGAATGCTCTTAGGGACGTAACGGTCCAGGAAAAGGTGTTATCCGTAGAAAAGTTTTTTCGTAACGCTTTTACAGTTTTTTTAAGGTAGCTTTAATCCTACTCAATCATCTGAAAAAGTATATTTTAAAGTATTTTTATGGATAATCGCAACTCATTATTTCAATATAAGGGTTACCATTTCCCAAGACCCGTTCCATTCACGTTATTAAGTCAGAGGAGTTGGGAAGTGACACGTGTCGATATCCAAAGGTTTCACTGTACCTATTATCGCAATTTGTTGGATATAAATAGCTTGATAGATTGATTCCTGTAAGAGTAAGGACGATTAAATGATTTATATCATCTCATCATGAGATATGAAGCAATGAAACTTTGCACTTTTCCGCTCAATTCTTAAATAAAAGCTCGTTGTTTCCCGGCGTGTGATGCTAGTGAAGTCTCTTCGGGTTCTCCACCGAGTGAGTTCATTAAATGCCGACATTTCGATGGATGCCTATGCCATCGTCTTCAGGGCATTAAGATGTAGAACCTGAGAAGACTTCACCGTATAAATTTTTATTTAAAGTAGTCAACATGTTTCACTGCACTGCAACATCAACAGGACTCTATAATTACTTCATATCTTATAATAGGATTCCACAATGTTTCAGCCTCCACCATTCATCTCTTCAGTATCTCATCAACTTGCATCTCCTGTTTCATCGTGGGCGTGCCCCGTATAAAATCGTTTCAGGCTTGCCTTGGTTGAAGTTCGATGTATACATGATAAAAACTACAAATGGTAATTTCTGCGCTTTAATACAAAACTCAAGTACCGTCCATGTTTTCAACATATAATGTCATTTTCGAGGTACTTATATTTCGTAGGTAACCGTGACAAATGGCAACCATGACAAAATTTGCTTAAACGCACTTTCCTTAACTATTTTTAGAAGTGAAATATTACTCTGTGTTTTTTTATTAAAAGTCATTATTTACATTTTCTTACCATAGTTTTTGTTTTTGTCAAGAATATATAAATTAGATACATTCAATGGTTTTCGGCTCAACTTTTTGGAAGTTGAAGTTCACAAATGACAAAACGACTTCATTTTCTTCCACGGATTTATTTTCTTGGTACGACATGTTTCAACCTCAAGAGGTCATTTTCCAGTACTTTTTAAAACGTATTTTCAAGGGTGCTTGAAAATTATCTCTTGGGGTTGAAACATGTCGTACCAAGAAAATAAATCCCTAGAAGAAAACGAAGTCGTTTTGTCGCTTGTGATATAAATTAGAAATTTTGAGGCAACAAAATTAATATAAGTATTATTTGAGTATAATGTCTTTAGTTGACCAGTGCTGGAACGACGTTTCGACACAATGACAGCACTGGTAGGTAATCACTATGTAAGTGGTGGAATCAGGCATAGTTTGTGGTGCTATTAGTTGTATATCGAATTAAAAATATCTTTGTAAGTTCCTCTCCAATTATGTAGGTATTTATGAACGACTTGGTCCTTGAAAATGACATAATATGTTGAAATCATGGTGGGTAGTTGAGTTATTTATTAAAGTGGGGAAATTACCATTTATAGTTTTTATCCTGGGTGTACCTACCTCGTTCGTTATCTTTGCAAACACCTCCACCATTCTCTTTACGAGTTATGTATTCAGTATTACCGTCTTATTATCTCCAATTATCCGAATAAGCGTTACGATGGTGCAAGCTCCCTTTCATTGTTTTCGGATGAATGCCATTGCGTAAATCGGTACCTGAGAGTATCGTTTTTTTCTCTCGTCAGGTTTTGGTGTTCGATTCATGCTCTAGGAGGCAATAATTGTGTTCGCCTTGTGTTTGGGTCGTCCTGACTTCGCCCGCTTCATTTTTTGTCTGGCCAAGGGGATCTCCAGCGTCGGATTCTCTTCCACAGTCCGTGCTGAAAGTAAAAGAGAATGTGGGAGTATGGGAAAGAGGCCCTACAAGGCTTGCTCGACTTTGCAGGACTTCCGTTTTGACTGCCTCATGGCGCCATATCGCGTCATAACCATCGGTGCTCTGCTTTCATATTCGGAAATGTAGCCATTCATTATTATTTTTGTTATTATTATTATTAGGGTCCGTTCGCTGCCTTTTGTGATAGTGGTAGTCTTTAAAAAAAAAACGGGCATTGTAAGCTAGCTTTATTCCTGTAGCTCTTCTGTATGTACGTAGAAATCGATTTTGGTGGAATGCGATGGTCATATATCAGAGAATTCCTATATCTAGGGAGTTATGCAGGCATAATTCCATATATACGAAATGTCCCGTCTCGTAGACAGGGAGGGAGCTTGAGTGGCTTCAATCCCCGTCTCCCCAATATTTTTCCTTTCTCATATATGTATACCCAACCTAACTTGTTTACAAAAGCACAACTTGACGTGTTTATAAAACGTTTATTCTTATATCATAGTTACTTTGGTTATTGAATTTTTAAATATCCATATGAAGTAAAACCGTGGTAGTGGATTTAATTAAGTACCTGTGAAATTTCTTTGTCATCTTCATGTCGCCTGTCGTTGAGATTTCACCGTTTGATGACTTACACTTTCGTATTTAAGTAAAGATAGAGCCTTACTTACAAGGGTTATAAATTGTCATGTTAGTAGAATCTGTCAAGTATTTAAATAGTCTAGGCCGGGATATGTCATCTTTTGCATCCCAAGAGTAAAGCTGTGATACCAATACTTTGCCTAAATTTACTATGCAGTTGAAAACTGGAGAAAATCGTGTTCCAATCCATAACTTGAAGTGGCCTTACTCAACATGGAATTGCCATATTTAGAGTAAAACTCATCTTCCTTGCGGACAGTGGCCAGTAATAAATATTAGGCAAGGAAGATAGCAATATTTATCGAAGGTCAAGTATGCTATCTAAGTTTTTGTTTCCCTTGTAGATAAAAATGGTTAGACCTGTTATTGTTAGAGTTCTTCTATGATCATTATAGGCCACAATTGGTCAAGTTGCGCCAAATATTTGTGCTGGGATTTTTGAAACCCCTAGATTTTTGGGAAAACTAGGGACAGGAAGGAAGAGAATAGGATTTTTAGATAGAATGAAAGGGAGTTGGCCTTATTGTGAATTGAAGAGGGAAATGTATGAAGGAAGAGGAAGTTTTCAGAATGCTTTTGAAGTACCTACTCCATGTAAACCTACCTTAATCGACAGAATACTTTAATAATAATAAATGCAGAAGTTAGCTACGCCCCCAGACATGTAGTTACCCTCGTGCATATGAGTGACAGGGATAAAGAAATAGAAGTTGAAACCTCAGGTGCTGTGCTTATTATTTTCTTTTCCTCGCTGTTGGGTTCAAACAACTCCCTTCGAGCATGTATTCGAGAGAGGGCTTTCTGGGCATGTATGCTCAGCCCTGATCATAGAGAATGTTCTATGGCCCTAAAACGTGTCCGATGGTGTCGAAAGAAACCCCATTGTGTTCAACTCTCCACTCGTGGTGGTTGGTTTCGCATTTCTGCCTTTAGAATGGCCAGTTGTTCCCTACACGTTAATCTGCCTTGCCTGGATTAGGATAAGCATCGATGTAAATTCCTTTATAATCCAGTCTCTTCCTGTTTCCCTCTCGCACAAGTGCCTTGTATGAAAACGTAACTCATGTCAGCATTGATTCCGAATTTATTTTCGCATTCCGAGACGTAGTTGTTAGCAAGGTAGTTGCGAGCGGAGCGAATCGAGGGGTCCAAACCCCCCTACCCCATTTTTTTTAAGGTGCGGTCTTCATTGTACTCTCTCCAATTGTAGTTCCCTCTATAATTGCCCCAGCTACGAATGAACAATCCCCCAAGAAATTTTACTTTACAGCGGCCTTGGTTGTTACGTGTAATGGCAAATTCTATCATGAATATTCATCGCGTTATAAAACAAGAATGGATTTTTTTGGAGTCGTCCCTATCAGTATGTATGCCTCCTAAAAATAAAAATTGCCCATGATTGGATGTCAAACATTCGTATTATGACACTAGGGTCATCGGTCGTCTCCGACTCTCCTCGAAGTTCTAATTTCTCGGAAGTATTATCATATTTGCGTTTATGAATGCATTTCAATGGCATTTGAAAAAATTTTTGCCTCCATCAATTCAGTGAGTGTGATGAAGTGGAAGGGAATTTCAAGGGAATGAAAAAATAGGAATATTTGATTTGATGCCAATTGTATGAAGTAAATGTTTGACCTGTAGCTATTTTAATTGCTATTCCCGCAAAGCACAACCCTGAAAATGTCAATACTGTCTTAATAATAGGTCAGATTTTAAAATGAATTTAATACCCATTGAGATTGTGCTGAATGTACTCTTAGGAATTCCTAGGCATCGCGTCGTATGCTAAAAATCGGCAAATATTTGATTAATTCCGTGTTGTTATTATCGATTTAAGTGGGAATGTCCCATATTTGATGGAGCTGATAGCACTTGGTGCTTTTTCCTAGTTTAATTCCTCATGACCTTGCCCATACGATCTTCAGAATCAATTATTTGGGCTATCATTTATGCAGTATCTGCTGTTGGTCATCACATATGCCATCTGTGTATGTGCAGTTAAGACTCACTTACAGACACCAACGGTCCAGAAAAATATGCCCTGAAGTGAGAGGCCTTTTCAAGCCAGTGTTCGCTTGGAGAAAACAGTTTTTCACCTTTGTTTTACCTCCTAAGTATTCTTGAGTGGGAGTTTTAGGTTGCTGAAAGAAATACTTAGATTCCAAGATCTAAACCTCTAAAATTAAAATAAATTGGAGTTTAAAATGTTCAAATTAACATTCTAAACATTTGTACACGTGTATCTCAGAAAACCCGTGCCAATGATGTCCGTTTGAGAGGAAAATACGCTCAAAAAGGTCCGTAAGTGTAAGTGTCCATGTGTTAGTGGTTCGATCTATACGATATATAACGTCCTTTTGCCGGATGAAACTTTACAGGAAATATACACTGCCCATGAGTTAGAAGCGTCCTTTGGTAGAAGTGTCCGTAATTAGGGGTTTCACAGCAGTTTCACCTGTCGAGATGTCTCCGTCGTCTGGGGAGAAGCGAACTCGCGACTGCCAACTATGCGGGACGCTATCCCATTTTCGTCGCTCGACTGACCGATTTCGCGTAATCGCATTTCCCCCTCGCGGTCGTGGGAGAATTCCGTTTATCCTCTTTGCGATGCTCCCATTCCTCCCTTCTTTGCTTCTTTGGTACTCGTCTCGTGCCGTGAATGTCGATGACAGTGTTGAGCAATTCCTTTCAGTCTAAAACATGCTCTGAAGAAATTCTAAGAGCACACAGTGGTAAAAATAAGAGTATTATTGTTGCAAATTTTAATATGAATGTCTATGGCAACGGTGTAGGAATAAAACATACTTTTAAAGCAGAGATAGGGCACTCGGGGGTAAATGGATTATTCTTGTGGCTGTACGTTGAGTGTGAAATGGAAGGCATGGCGATTTTATGTCTAAGTAACCGTAACATGAAATGATGACCTCCTTACCTTCGATCCTATCATATGTAGTTAAACGCCTGTTTACAGTGTGGTGTCTCAGTTGGAGTTAATCGTAAGTTTTGCCCGATTTTAAATCAGAAATCTCGTAATGCTGACATCTCTATCTCTGGTCCTATCACGTATAGTTTAAACACCTGCTCGCAATCTAGTCTATGTGTTAGAATTGATCGTTTGTTATTACCTAGTATTTTTATTATAACGAAGTATAATTTCCTCCCTCTAATATTACTAGGTAGAAATTGGCCATTGAGTAATATTATTCCAGTCATGGACAGACTCGATTTCTCCCGTTGCATTTTTAGTATCAAAGATCATTGTTCTGTGTAGCTTTTGTCTCCAGGTAACTGTCTCTGGACCACTTTCGACCGTGGGTGTGTCAGAAATAGTTTTTCTTTCCTAGGGAACGTAACCAGGTTTCCTATTTCATCGGTAATTATTCTCATTGCTTTCAGTCTGTGGAATTCTTTCTCCTATCTAACATATAATTCTCGAAATGTCTTTCAATTTGGTGCCTCAATTTAATTTCAATCTCTCCGAGTGCATTTGTAGTTGGGAAAAAAAGTGGTGGGATTATTGATAGGCGTTCTCTTGAGCGTCTGGCGTAGATCAAGGAATGAAGTATTGTGGAGATAGGAGAGAAAAAAATCCTCGGAGAGTTGTTTCCCGCCAGCCGTGCCAGGTAGAAAGGAATGCTGGGGGAATGCAAACACTGGTCCTCGGGTGAAACAGGTTGCTGACCTCTGGGATCCGACGGCGGCGGCGGCCGAGGCACAGACCGCCTCTCGAATCGTGCTTACGTAAGGACTGCAATCGAGAGTTCTTTCTCGAGGGATTCTCGTCGAGATAATGTTTTACTCCACCATTTGTATTGTCTCATTTAATTATTACAAACACGGATTGAAAACCTTCCTACACTCGTCATTGCTTTGTGGTACCGTAGCTTGAATTTTATTATTATTTCTAACAGCATATGGTAGTATAATTTGTTAGTATGCGTGACGTTTTTTGGACCGTGTGGTGTTCATGTGGGGGTGCGATTTCATGCTGGTGATTGATCACCCCCTGCCAAACACCCTAGAGGTCGCTCGCAGGGTATATTGTAGATGTTGATGTAGCTTCATATAGGCAGATTTCCTTCATAAGTAGTTGGAAAGTTTTTTCCTTTCAATGAATGTGGCAAAATAATTTGTTAGTGTCCGTAACATTTTACAGTTTTTTTTACATTAGCCGTATGGTGTGCATTCTGCATTCTGGTGATTGATCACCCCCTGCCAACCAGCCTAGAGGTGGCTCGCATGGTATTATGTAGATATAGATGAAATCACTCTCCTAGTTTCTGGTCTAACCGCATCTCACTGTCCTGTGTACGGCAAGCGAGTGCGTTTCTGATTAAGGCTAGGATGAGTGCTGCAATGATGCATACCTGGTGTGGAATCACTTTGGTGGTAGCTTACAAGGTACATCGTAGATGTAGATGAAACAATTGGATGGAATGATATTTTCCGATCACCAATGGGCTCTTTCAATAATTATTTATTTTAATTTTTGATGCAATGTGTTTGAAAAGTAAAGATGCGCCTATATTTCGTTTTTTTATACGATGCCTTCCTCTCGTGCTATTCGATAAAAAAATCGGCCTATCATCCGTTTTGCAGTAGAGTCGATGGCGTCATTAACTCTCACTTAGCGCGTGACCACTCCTCATCTGTTCCTAGGCCTCATGCATTGTCCTCCCGTGTTTCTTTGTGGTTCACACTCTTGTGAGCGATTCTTTCCCTCAATGAAAGGTTCACCATGTACAAGTGAATGAACCAGAACTTTCAATACGTCGCCAGGTCATGAAAAGTGGGCTGCAATTTCCTCAGTTTTTTTTAATTTGTGAAAGAGCGGTCGAATATGGAAGATTACGTTTTTAGTTACGTTGGCCCTACCGCCCATTAAGTTACAACTCTTTTTTTGGAATTGGTAACAGCTTGAGCATCTACTTTTTCACTTAGAAAATTGTTTTCAAGCGCGACATTGTTGGTTGTGAGAGGAACCAGCCATATCAACTCTCCTTCCCAACTGGTGGTTGGAGATTTTTATGATTTCAATTAGATCCGTAATGGCCGACATCCCTTGGTTTGCCGATAGAAAAATAATGTGTGTTATCATTCATAATTTATTACTGAAATGAACTCATCAGTCACGACCATTTTCAAAACTTGTGCACATGGCACCGAAGTATTTTAGGAATGATTTCGCGAGGACAAAGCTTCCCCATTGTTATAACACACGTGGTACACCCTCGAGGAAACAGTCACATGTATAACGATTCATGGCGAGCTTTGACTTACGAAATCGATGGCAAAACATCGATAACCTCAGCCTTGCTGAAAAGTAAAGCCAGCTGTATAAATGTCCGTATCATTCTTGATTTCTGAACTATTTGAGAACATTGTAGTGATATTAGAGAACCTGCCTTAAGCCTATTTCAAAGCTGATCGGTTTTCGTATGTGAAATTGGAATTAGAAAGGACACAGTTTGCGGGACTGCCTTCTACTTGTTCAAGTTATGCTTCTATCCAAGTAGAAATCATTTACTTTAATATTTAACGTCATATGTATTCATTTTCGACTTCCTGACTGCGGAAAGGGACAATCAAGTTTTTCCTCAGTAGAAAAGGATATCTGAAATTCGAAATGAATACATAACGCAAGAAAAAGTAATATAACGGTGATACTTCCAACTGTGTTGGAAATGAAAGCCCTGACGACTTGAAATTAGCAATTAGCTTTGTGTTCATTCCAGAAAACGAACAGTTACACCTACTAGAGACATCACTAGATACCTTAGAGTTAATCTTTGGGGCTGCTTTGGCCTTTGCTTCGGTTTTTTGTTTATGAATGGGTATTATGTTATGGTACATGATATGGTTATTGTGTAATCAATTGTTGATGTGAAGTTAACGTGATGGCTTTATTACTTGGCTTTGAAGCTCAGCAGAAAAATCAGTGTTTCAAAACTTTGCTGAAATGGACTGGTGGTGTTTGGAATTCTCGAATTCAGCTGTGTCTCTTGTTATGTACCAAATATACACCAAGTGACATTGAAGATATGTGCGTAACGATTCCAACTATAAGTCCAACTAATTATGCTCTGGATTGAACCCTGCTTAAGTGGCTAAGTCAGTACGATGGAATTTTTTGCTATCTACATTTACATTATATCCTACGAGCCGCCTCAAGGGAGTTTGGCCGGGGGTTATCAATCACAAACATGCAGCATACTATGGATATCGTCCTATAATTATGCCACTAAGTATTCAGTTTAGAAGTATATTGTCCATCGTAATGGATTCTTGGTCCGAATCATTATCAATTGATCTAATCATCGATAGGCAAACGAGGTTAATTTGGAGCTCGGGTCGAAATTTTCCGGCGCTTGCGGAGCGATCTCTTCAAAGCTTCGGAGCCGGTTCCTCTCGCATCATCTCGGCAGGGCGAGAGTCATCCTTGGGAGCCAGAGCTGGTTTTTTCGGCGGCATCCCTTCGTAGTAATCCAAACATGGCTCTAAGCAGGAGGAAGGGGGAGGTAGGGGAAGTGGGAGAGTGAATTTGGTGTGCGCTCTTACGTGACCGTGAGTGGTCGGTCGGTCGGTTGGGAGAGAGTCGCCCTTCTCCCCCTACCCCCCTTGTGGTGCGGTCTGGTGCTCGTCCGGCCGCCAAGACCCGCCAACATTTGTATAGGAGGGGGCGGAGCGTGGGGTGAGACCCGTAGCGGCGAAGACCGAGGATGTGTGAGGAACTGTTCAAGATGTTGGAAGGAAGAAGGGAGAGTTTCTTTTAGTGTATGGAAAGTGAGCCTGTCGTAAGGAGTTCGTGAATGTGGGGCTGTTATTTTTTTTAATCTTGAAGGGAAGAAGACCTGCTTGTCCGGAAAAAAAGAGCGAGTTGGATGCGTGAATTGTTATTGTTGGATATCCCCTTGGTGCGTTAGCTATTTCTTTTTATAAAAGTTTGCGCCTCTATAAAATACTTACTGAATGACTAGCGGTATCGAATCTTCGACGGGAATTGGTTGGAGACCTTAACGTAAGGAATTTGAGGTTGTGAAAGAAGTAAATTTCCATTCATGGTTGGACAAATGCTGGTTGCGCTGACGATTGCGTATGGTTTTGCGGCGAGATTCGTCGAAAACTGCGACGAGAGAATAGAGGGTGCTGCAAAACTTTGGCATGAATTCGCGTTGGAGTCTCTAGAGACTCGTAGGCGGTTCGGCATAGTTCGTTGGAGAAAAAAATACGTATCTTATATAAAAACACGGAGAACATAATCGTAGACGTGTACTTTATTTCCAGGTCTGATAGAAGCGATAAATTAAGAGAGGTATTTCGCTAACGGGTGTGAATAGGCATAAGATTTTTCCCTAAAAAATAGTTTTCCCTAAAAAGTTTAGTATTTAATAATTTTATCAAATACTTGGTCGAACTTAAGCATGCAAACACATCACTCATGGAAGGAACGTAATTTTAAAATTGCTGATTGACGTCTGGTGACCTGGCACTTCCCGCCTTACGCCTATTGAGGCGACTTATTATGAGAGGATAAGGACACCCTATAATGTATTATTTTTTATGTAAATGAGAAATTATGAAAAATAAGGAACTACAATAGTGGTAGTGAATGGATAGGCAGTATTAAGATAGCTTTAATCGTTAGACATCTTAAACGCTAAAAAAATTCTCGTTACAGGGGCGTGTGGGGAAATGTCTCTAAAAGCCTATTTACACGGTATATTAACCCGTACGATTTAATGTCCAATTATACGAGCGCGAGAATGAACACGAACATGCACCGTCTAACCACCTAACGTGCCCGAATGCTTGTAAAGAAAATCGAACCTGTTCTAATTTATTTCACGCATTCGTACATGTTCCGTTCCGGTCTCCAGAAATCGTTCATGCAAGCAGACATTAACTCGCACGTGTTAATGTATCATGTAAACAGGCCTTAAGACCCTCTCCCGTAGTTTCCCATGTCGGGGCGTGACCTCATGTCGCGGTGTCACCCAGCTCGGACGGTTGTGACCAGCGAAACATTCGCGGAAAAACCGCCATCTCCATTTGCGTTTTATTTGCGGAATATATTTTGCCATCTCTTTGCCTCTTCGGATTGGGGTGGTGGTGAATGGGCGTAGGGGACGCCCACGCCTTCCCATTCTCCACCCAAGAACTCTCTCGGGGTCATGGCGGGAAAGGAAATGAGTGTGAGAGGAAAAGGTTTGTGATGGGAGCGGGAGAGAGAGTGGTTGGCTTGGGTGCTATGTCGGAAAGATGGCTCGGCGAAGGATTCGTAATGTGTGTCTGTAGGTGGGGTGGGCGAGATTTTCGGACTCCGCTGGAGGGGGAGTTGACCTCCCCACTTACTTAGATCATCTCCCGCAATGGCCATCTCGCCACTTTGCGCGGGAGTTGGCGGCGGCGGCGAGTCATAAGTAGGAGGCGGGAAAAAGCATTTCTTCCCGTCCCGAAGACTCTTCTGGAAACCGTTGACTTAATCGTGAGCTCACCACGCCTCATTTTCCAGTTTAATATTCGTGGCCTGTATTCATAATTTTGCCGGTTTATAGCCGTTCTTTTTCATGACATGGACGATTTATGCCATCTTGTTAAAGTTTTTCTAAGAAAAAATAATAAGTTCAGCCAATACCGGCGGGATGTGTGACGTTTTGAATCAATAGGTAGTCGCTTTTTTCCACAGTTATAGTCGCAGTTATTTAATTCATGCGACGCGTTTCGGCTCATAGAGCCATAATTCATTTCAAGACCGTTGTAACAGATGATTGCTTTGTGAGCCGAAATGTCATGTCCAGTTTTATATTCGAGCCCACTATTCATAATTTTTGGCGGTTTATGGTCGTTCTTTTTCATGATGTGGACGATATATTGTTAATTTTCTTCTAAGAAAAGCAATAATGAGTGTAAACTATTCAGGCGTGATATATTGGAGGTTCTATGTACTGAAATAAAGGTTAGTAGTACTTTTCCGCAATTACTTGACGCATCCTATTCATCTAATATATGTGGAAAAGTGGTACTTACCTTTTATTTTAATCTGAAAAATGCTAATGCTCTGTATTCATCTATAATGATTTTGAGCCTAATTTTGTGGGCCCCAAATGTCTCTTCATGTTCCCGATTCTTGGTTTAATTAATGCATCGAAAAGTATACTCCTCTATTTCGTTGCGATATTACGTTAAGAATATGTACCCCTGTGCATAAATTACAAGTTCTCATAGGAAGTCTATCCGTGGTGTTGGCACACCACCATGGCAACATAAAAACAACGTGTATAATAGGATGTTTGGCAGGTAGCATAGTCAATTACTAACTTGCGATCGGCGAAAACTCCATGAACCATACAGCCATACAAATAACATTAAAGTTTATGAAGTCAGCAACGAAGCATAACATAGGTGTTGCACGTCACCACTATTTCGTGTATTACAGTTCAAGAGAGTCTAGAACGATGTCTCACGGTAGATTTGGAGGAACTTTTCTATCATGATAATTGGGAAATATATGCTACTATAGTTTCAACTGATTTACTATGTCATTTAACTGCATGACTGATTAGTTGTGCATTTAAACACCTGCCTAATGCTTCACTGCTGCCTCCGTAAATTTTATTTTTATTTGTAAGGCTGGTGGGATTTTCCCCCATTGAAAGTTAGTATATGACTATGCCGCCTGCTAAACATTCTATACGTATTATGAAGGGTTCATATCGCATCAATATTCTATCATCTAAGTAGATAATTTTACATTTATTTTAAAATCCTAATCAGTTCAATAGAAGTTCTTTGATGGGATAATTTTAATGGGATACCTATGTCTTTGGTGGCTCGGGACACTGATTATACAGTCATTGCTAATTTTAAACCGCATTCAAAGCGATGGCGTGCAACGTCATTGGTGGTCTTGGAGATATCGTGTGCTTGGCCAGCGATCGGTTGAGTGAGAGGTGTTGCTTTCCCGTGCACGGATGGGAAACTGGAAGTTGTGCTGGAAGGGGTTCGCATGTGGGCGAGGCGAGCGGAGGGGAGGGGGTTGCGGCGTGGGGTGGGTTGGAATTCCTGGCCTTCACAGAGGGGGTGAGAGGGTAGGGGGAGGAGGGTGGTTGAAGGGGGATGAGGGGCCCGTCCACTGTGGTATCGCGGGTTGCCGTCGTGAGATGGATCAGTAAAGAGGGTGGAGTAAAGGGGGTTAACGGATTGTATTATTCCATTTGTCCAAGTCAAGTGGATCCACTTCTGCTCTCGGCGTATGACAGGGCGGGAAGTTGTTGTGGCGGGAATTCGTTGAGGGACCCTCGTCTGCTTGCGTAACACGCCGTGTGATGGACTAGGGCGTTTTGAATTATTATTTCATTCGTTAAATTTGAATTGCTTTATCCATATTTCTATTTAATTACATTTTCAAAAGGGGATTCAAAGGGGATATCATATTGTTGTAAAATATCGCTTGGGCAAGTAAAGCCCACTACAATGAATAAATTGAATTTTCAATTTTTCTGTGTAGGAATCGGGAATAAATCTCCTCAGTTTTTTAATATCATTTTGAAAATGAAATAAACAGCTTTGCTATATAGAGCGAGTTGTTTAAGTACCACATTCGTCGCTTTTCATCAGTCAGCATACTTATATATACGTACTTACGTACCTCTAATTTACGTGTTATTCTTCTCATTTCCATTTTATTCATTGTTTTCAATTTAGTGTTGTCCTTGCTCTTCGTAGTATTTCATTCTTATATTTATTTGGGATATGATTTTCATTTACTGTAGATGTGTTCTAGTTATATGGTTCTTAAGAGGAAATTATCGAAATAAATACTTGTTTCAATCATCCCCTGATAGTGTGTTAAAAGTGTAACAACTGGTGTCCATTGCAGACAAATAATAATGCAATCCCTACTATCAAGCCGCGGTCTCTGCATTGGACATTGCCAGTTCCGTTGGATAGGTTGGTGCTGAATGTATATTATTTCGTCTAGAGGAATTTCGGTCCTGGCTATATTTTGGGGTGCACATATTGGTGTGATCCATTGTTATCTTTTTTAGCCGGTAGTTACATTAATTTTATAATTGATTGCCATAGTTTTGAACGAGAAAGTTATTCGCAAGTTTAGTAGTAATTTTGTTATTATAAAATATTTCTTTTGAGCTGATGTAAATGAATACGTTTTCTCGTATTTTGATTAAAAGGGCAGGTATATATTTTTCAATGTTAGAGTCATCTCCTTAACACAAATGTTGAGTTTAAAGGACAAAAACGTGTTGTAAGCAAAGCTGTGAAGGAATGACCGGCTTTACATAGAGGAGGACGGAGTGAAGGCATGTAAAAACCAGTCATCGCTTACTAACATGGTACTCTGGGAGTGTAGATTATGGTAAGTTCGTAACCAGCTACATGGTTTGTGAATACTCCCTCTACTCTTTAGAATCGAATTTCTCTTGGGATGGTACATGCCTATCTTGAACATTACAACTGCCTACGGTTTTTTTGCCACGGTCTTAGGTACTGGAGAGTGTTAAGGACATTGGAAGTAATGTTTTTCCTCTAATGATACTTTTCCCTATCGTTTGTATTCGCGTCAAATCATGCAGCACGATGGAAGTGAGTTTGTGGCGTAGTGTTGGATTTGCTTTCGCTGGGCGTGGCGGCGATACGTGTTGAGCATTGAAATCGCGCTGCCTGCTCCCTCGTCTGCATAACTGGTATCAGCCGATATTTTCTTGTTACTCTTGGTGGTGTGTATGACATAATTTGGTGATTGAGTGTTATCGACGAATGGTCCGATTCATGGTTTCCATTCCAAGGAGATAGAATATTGCTAATTATCGTGATACTTCACTTATTTTTCTAGACGTGATGATTTTCACGAGCGTTGATTTGATCACCATAGTTATCTGCATTGATGAGCAATCACTCGATTTGATGATTATTCTTTTTAATCATCCTTTTTTTCATTTATGATGTGGGATTCTACGTACTTAGGGTATTAACCGTATAACCTCTTTACAATGGTGCACAGAGTGCCTGAAATGAAGAGAGTGTGGAATTTCCAAGTGTTTTCATTTTTGTACTCAGGTAATTACGTGGTAGTGTTTATTTAATTGCTACCTATCTACCTGCTCCCTACTGACCTCTTCACATACCAATTGATCTTTTTCCTGCATTTTTCTCGATTCCTCCGAATTATGAACTTTTCTCGAGGTCTTCTTGATGATTGATTCCCTTAAATTTTTACCTGCGTCCTTTTTCTGGCCAACCTTCTGTGTTCTTTTTGCCTTATGGCTCGACCCTAGCTCTTTCCTCTTTTATCCATTTCCTTAGCTTCTCGTTTCGAACTTGGCGCGAACTTAAGAATCTTCAAAGTCAATGCGATAATATTAAAACGGAAAATGTTTTTGACCTCCAATCCTACGTTCATCGAAATAAGAAAGAGAATTACCTCAATTATTCCGCATTTGTTTCGGCTATTCTATCCATAACGTCAGTCGCGATTCTTTCAGCCTTTTTAATTGTTGTCCTTGTGCAGATCAATTATTCCTATTTGCTTATTCTCCATACTTTGAGGCGTGTATTGGTTACGTATTTCTCTCTTCCAGTTATTATCTACAGGTGTCTAGATTTTGTAATTTTTTTCGTATTGTTTTCCTTGGAAAATTTATCAATATATTTCTACAAGTTATTCGGGTTTTCATTACTTCATTTTAAGAATATTGCTATTAGAAACCATTGCTACGTAAAATGTCCTTCTATTATAAAATTCAAATCATTAAAAGAGAGTTTTTATGAATTTAAATGCATTGAATAATTTCTAATATTATTGTTAATCGTTACTGGACACCTACATGTTTTATAAATGAAGGATTATTCCTATAAAGGATATAATAGTACAAGTATTGATGTATAAAGATACACATTAGGCACGCATAATGAATAGTTTTTTTTGCCTTAGTAATTTAGCGTAAATCCGTGATGGAAGATTCACTACCTACAAGGTTATATCGGAATTACGCATGCCGTGTATATGTATAAGTAGGTATGATTGTAGTTACGTATTACGGGTAAGTTGTTATGGTCCTATTTTGGTAAGAAAAAAGGTGCAGGTAACTATCTTGAAATTGCTCAAATCACATTTATAGCTCGTTCGTTCATTTATTCAACGCTTTCAGTGAATTGTGCTCTGGCGTGCGAGAGTTACTCCACCCACATGGGACGTAACCTCATTTTCTGTGACCGAACGCGGGAGCGTTACACTCGATCACTTTCACACATATCACATTTCAAACCGTAGTAGTAAAACTTTCATTCTCCGATCCAAGGCCTCGACTATGTTTCCAATTCATTCTCGTCAAGCGAAGCGGCAATCATCATTATTCAGTAAAACCGAAGAGGTTGGGAGTTATCTTCTGTCCATTTTGCCTCACACGAGAATTATTTTTCGGATTAATGCTTCAATGATTTAATTGTATACGAATTTTTTTAATCTCTGGCACTTAGAGAGCTAAATCTTATGTTTATATCCATGTTAGTCGGCTTGTCTCGTTGGGCACGTTAGAGTTATTTACCGATAAGCTCCCCATTTTCTTACTTCGCACCTGTCGACATTTTTTATCATTGTTATCACACTGGCTTGCATGTTAAATACCTTAATCACCGCGTTTAAGTCGTCGTTTTAGAGTGTATATTTTTTACTGGTTGATGTTAGTGTTTAGATAGTCAGTCGACATGTACAAACTTCCTTTATCCTACAAATAGAGAACTGTCCACACTTTACACGCTAATTGACAGGGATGAAGCGTATTCTGTTAGTCGTTTCTCGGCCTAAAATCTTCCCACACCTTTATTTAACCAGGAACATATTTCTGCTGAACTTCATTTTTCCGATGATTTTCGAATAAAAACGGATTTTTTCAACCCTGATCCAGCCACCTGTTGCATCCGAAGTTGGGCATATTCAATATTAATATACCCGAATGCCATCTGCTTAATAGTACATATTTACGTAATTTTCATCGTAACCTTCCTTGCCTCTATTTCGCTGTATGCTTCTACTGCTATGGAATAAGAGTGTTTTTATCCCTGATTTTTCAATTCTAGGAGTGGGCTAATCTTATGCGTGCACATGTTTTAGCCGGCTTGTCTATAGAATAATGATTTAATAAGTCTATTGAAAATACCTTTCTGGCTAACCGTACTCGAAATATATGATAGTTCTTGTTAATCATTGAGAAAATACTGTTGAAGTTTGGTGTAAAGGTTATCAAAATGGTCACCTTTTACAATCTTCGCGGCGATGGCCTTACTATACATAAAATTTACAATTCTCGGCGTAATTCGGTGGAAGTCTTTGATATTTTACATAATGAAAGCACTTGCCAAATACGCCTATCTCCGGCGCATATTCAAGGTGTAACCTTTAAAATGGTATTATGTGCCGAAATATAATCTCAGGCAAAAGAAAATTCTTTGAGGTGAGTTGTTGAAAATTTTTCAAAGAAAATACGAATTATATCCAAAGATGGGTCATACCTTGAAAATAAAATCATTTGCCAAAACCTGGGTCGGTCGAAATAGACAGTACAGTAGAAGTATTTTTATTATCCTACATTTCATCCTCTTCTGCTGTCGGTGCCAAAAGCATGCACCGCTGTAGTTCGAAATGTATTCGTAGTCTAGTTCTTCGACCGTGGTTGGAAATCCCAGCGGGTGTATGTTGTTTCGCGGCGATGAGAGTGGGCGTTGTTGCTTGGTTTTGTTTGCTGCCCTTCGGAGCGTGGAAGAAGTGGAAAGCGTAGCCGGGGTCACCGATCCCCTTTCCCCCTTCCCCATGATTGTTCTTGCGTCTCATCCACCGTATACCCCCTGGTCAGCGATAAGAGAGAGCCTCTGGGGGGATCGTAGATTGCGAAGATAAGAGGCAGTTTTAGATGACCGCGATTTCTTCGTCTGCACCGTGACTCGTCGCTCTCATGCATTTAAATTTCAATGTGACGCAATGCTCGTCTTTTTTATTTTTCAAATTCTCGTAACCGTTTTCACAGTTGGTTATTTAAGAACCTCAAAAATGTTTGGAACTTCTTTAGCTTCAATTTTGAGTTTTGTTTGGATTGCCTACCTCTAAATTTACGTGATGTCTTCGAAATGTAATGAAATTTCTTGAGGGAACTGTTAAGTTATGGTTTTTACCACTCCGTGTGTGCCAGAATTAAGAATGGTTTTGCTTGATCCTTCCTAAAAATATCCCAGAATTCAATTGAATCTATTTTTTTAATCTTTAAAGCATTTCAACCCATCAATATCAATTCTTATTTTTTTGTAATGTCAGGTATGATAAAGGTCTTTGAGATTAAGAAATAAATTTTAATGAAGAAAATGTGAATTATATCGAAACATGGGCACGGTATTGGGACATGGGTCGGTTCTTATTAAGTTTAGGTTCATCATGTTTTTATAAGAATCAAACAATGTACAAAGTAATGAGTTTGTAAACCTTTAGAAAATACTTTCCTGGCAATACGTACTGGAAATTTTTGATACTACCTGTTATTTATGGCGAAAATGCTGTTAAAAGGTAGGCGGAATGGTCACCAAGAACAAACTTCGCGGAGAAGGCCTCTAATTTATGACGGTATTTTTCTCCATACCTCCACTTGAGGCATACCACCCATTTATTCATTCTGTTATCTTTCCCCTATTCCCCGTTTACCCAATGTACTTTTCTTTATCAGACTTTTCTCGTTCCCTTGCTATTCAGTGCACAATCCATCCTCGTATTTTGCCACCTCTTGTGTTTCATCTGCTAACCTCCTGCCCTCACCAGCCGTTTTGGGCCTCACTTAATTCCTTTTTGTCTTCCCCCAACTCACCTTCTTCATCCTCTAGCATGGATCTGGAACGACTCCAACCTTTTTCCATCCTCCTTCCACATGTTACAAAGGCCATGCTGGGTATCAGACCCTTTGCCAGCCTTTTCTTAGTACTCAAACACTATTTTCTCTGCGGTTAGCCTTCTACTCTGCGAGGTACATATATTCTCCTCCCTGTGTTAATGTTGTGAAGTCCGTTTTACTCCAACTTACGTATTACCCTAATATTACTTCCGGTGTCAGAGTCGCTCTTGTAAAGTAATCGAAAAAGTCGACCATATATCTGTTAAGTTGTGGAAATTTAAGCATTTTTTTGTAAATAATACTCCAAACTGATGATCCAATAAAGCTTGGTCTACCTTCTTCGTATAGATTGGTGAACTCTTTGAAGCGAGACTATTGTGTTTCTTTTCAGATATTTCCTAATAATGAGCTCAGCCACTCGCGATATTGATAGTGGATCATCACAGTCTTGGTCATCACTATTGGCGTACCGACGCGTCGACGCATTTCACTTGAAGATTGATATGCTTTTGATTCAATGGAAGTGCGATTCTTGGTGCTTGAATATTCTACCTTTCCTTTTCCATTTCTTTGCTCCCCTTCGCCTCCACTCCCCCGACTTGACTCGCCCACGTGTGGTAGTCGCACGAACGAGACCGGAACAGATGGCGCAAAAGTGCGGGCGCAGCGAATCGCCCTCGTGAGGCCTCGGAGACGTGCGCCCGTACTGAGGAATGACTGCACAGTGCACACCCAAGTGATTACATAGCCCTCCAGATCGGCTTTGAAACAAATGCCTATGGGCAACCGATAAGGGTTTGGGAAGAGGTACTGAACTTAAATGTTGTTGCATTGTGCTCGTTGTCCTGGAGTCCATCGCGCTTTCTAGCTCTAGTCTATCTTCTGGGCATCTTCGCGTCGGTTGATTTGTTCGGCCAAAGAAATCCTATACGTCGACGGACTTTTTTTTCTATCGAAATCAAACTGCACGATAGATTACCTGGAAAGTGACACCAGATTCCACAGAAACTTGCAGTATAATTTGGAAGCCGTTGTAGCTTGAGGAAGATTTGTATATTGTTAAAGTATATTTTTTTCATAACCATGAAGTGCATGTTTCGTAATGCGTGTTTGCGGAAGGTCATCCCTTGTCAAATATCCTATCGGTAGTCCACCATTAACCCTGGACAAAAGGTCGTGATATTAGTGAAAGATTAATGCGTCACTCAATGAGGAAGGCGACTTCGGGTGGCAGGCTGTCAACGTTTCTTGTTATGCTGAAGTCTCAACTGAGATGAGCATCAGCTTTTTTAATGAAGTCCTTTGCAAATTTCGAAGTCTCGAATTCAAAGCTAAATTAGTGTGTTGCTGGCTCGTAAAATTCTGGCCTCACGGAATGACTTTAATGAACTGTGTTTTATTTGATCATCCCACAAGATTAATAATGTATTGCTCCTTCCCTGAACTGTTTCAATTGTATGCTAATTTACTATTAGCCTTAGTTGATTTTCTCTCTCATCCAGGAAAACGGCCATGGTGGCTAAAATCATTTGCTTAGGAAGAAGCAGTTGTTTGTTCCAAAGAGTAAGTGTGCAGCGAGGTTGATCAGGGTTGATCATTATTTTTAATGCTTCCTTAATATGAGTGAAGGAAATGATTCAGTGATGGGTTAGGTTTGTCAGTAGCTGCTGAAGGGGTGAGAATTCAGCTGATAAAGCCACGGTAACAGCCACCGTTTTGTCCATTTAAGTGGGTGTTATAGATGTTTAGAATTTATAAGAAAGTACTCTAAAAAACTCTGAAGCGTCGAAGTGTACTTATGTGATCGCACGCACAGATAGTCAATGGTATTCGTGTAAAAGGTTTGTTTTAGCACTGGAAATAAAAATTTGGCGGGCTGAATTCTCGGCACAGAGTGAGGGTGTTTGTAGAAATGTATCTGCGACCTTGGATGAAACGTGAGACTATAACCCCTTCATTCCACTCGCTACCGTGGTTACTGAAATAGGCTTGCTGTGCTTAGGCTTCATCGTTGAAAAAAGAGTAGAAGTCTAGCGTGAAGGTTTTGGTTTAAGTTTACATCTGACCTGTTATGAATAGGAACCTTTTGAGTTATAGTGATGGAGCGTAAATTGTAAGATTTGGATAAACGGGATATGCTGATTAGATAACTTAGATTGAGGAGGAGTAAGTGGTTTTTGAGACGCCAGAGACAGTGGTAAGGGTAGGAATCAGAGGAAATGTGACGAGGAATGTCCTTACGGCGTAGGAAATAATAATAATCATGGCCTGAGGCATTTCTCATATTCCTCAATTAACTATTCAACGGGTTACTTTCAAAACTGTTTGTCGCACGTAGTCTGAAACTCGCCTTCAGCGGAGTATAACCTTATTCGTCCTCATAAGATTGCGCGGGGTCAATACCCTTGCAATTTCATTTGCCGCGTGATTCGTAACGGTTTGAATGCGTGTGGAGGGTGTGGGTTAAATTGAGTGTGCTAAATTTTCGAGACTTGAGCTTTCTGAGTGAGACAATCGTATGTTGCAAAAGATAATTGCTCACAATGATTGCATGTTTCCGATTGAAATGAGCCTTAATGACGATATTTATGCCAAGGTGTGAGATGAATGGCGGAAAATCGATTACTATCACCCTCAAGATGCGCAAAACTTAACGCAATTTCGTAAGATTTTCGAGTTTCTGTCTTCTAGCTTAGATATATACGGAGTGAATTGCAGTCGCTCGTGCATCGCAACAGTTGCAGCGAAAACGCGACAATGTCATGCTCCGAGGGTTGCCTATCCTCAATTTTATTTCTATTTTTTTCTGTTTTCGGAGATGTACTCTTACGTGACCATTTTCACTTACTCCCTGGCGTAATAATTTTTTTTTACGAAACAAGATGGAGGAATTGCGCCATCCCTCCCTCAAGGGCATGCTAACACCTCCGGAGAGTTGAAAAGTAGTCATCTAGATACCTTATTTTTTACATCTCTGCGAAAGTTTCCCGTGTATTGACCGTGGTTAAGTTTCCAGAATTCTTGATGGATAGTTAATTTTGACGTATGTGACAATCATGTACCGTAATGCACCTTAGATAACGTCGCGCTCCCGCAGTAGGAAAATCATTAGGGTGTCACGTATGGGATTTACGGAAGTCGGGTTTTTGCATTTTATTTTTAAGTCGAGAAAATGTCCACTGCGAGACAACGTGGTCTATTCAATCTAGTCATGTTATCAATGCATCCTTAACCTTAGAAAAATGCTTATTATTGATAAACCTCATAATATTAGTACGAAACCTTCGTTTTGGACTTCACCCTGGCCATGGGTAGATAATATCCTATCCACTTGTTTTTTTCATCTGCGCCAATGTAATCACTAAGTAGTATATATACAATAATAATTGCTGAAACTGCGTTAACAGTATCGAGGTTAGACGAAATAGTATTCTTGGGATATTTTGTTCCGCCCATCAGAAAGGATTTCATTTTTTTGACTACTTCCTAGGCCAGCAAATTGTTGAAGAATTCATTTCACAGTGCACCTTATGTATACGAAGTATAAATAAGGTGCACTGTGAAGGTGCACCTCTTATCTTGGAGGCCAACCCGGGCCCCTCTGCCAGCGTGGATCAGCGGACACCTTCCGGCTCTGTCCCATGGATCGCCGTTCGTTTCCTCCCGCCATTAGTATTCCCATCGCGGCAGTCGGTGGCAGGGTGTCGAAGACCCTTCGGAGGCATGCGGAAAAAAATAGAAGCGCGTCGCTCGTGATGCCACAAACGCATTCCCGATCTCTTTATCGCCTTCGCCCATTGTGTTCGCCCTCGGTCACCCAACGGGCCCCTAAACGCTTCCTCCCGCATTCTCATCGTCCGAGTTCGGTATGGGCCTTCTTGGCCTCGCAGGTGGCTCGCGATGACTTTATTTTTTCAAGCGACGACAGGGGGTTGAGTATTTGGTCACTGATGAAATGTTTAAGGCAAGGAGACTACATGGAGGAAGCCCAAATCCATTCAATATCAGGTTGATTTCTGTTGCCACTTTGGTCTCATTTTAATCGGTTTTCAAAAATGTCCGCGGCGTTGTTATGAGTGCAACACGATCCACTTTTTCCCAATATTTTACACTGTTCATAATTACGAGGAATGGCATTGAAAAGTAATGAATTTGATAGATAATATCATCTTGTATATAATTTTCGGTTGACACCCCTAATTATACTTTATTTCCCTGTGAAACTCGGATCAATTTGTCCGTCAGTGACTTTTGTAAACCATTTAAATCCACGGTGGGGGACAACACGTTTAGAGGTCGACTTAAGCATCCTCTTTTGTAATGTTCGTGGGTCAAGGGTTCGAACTAGGGCGAATGCCATCGAACAATCTCAAATAAACAGAAGTATATTTTTTCTTCGGCCTTCAGTTTCCTCAATCTTCCTGTCTTCACGTTCGTATCAACTTAATGTTAGGCTGTATCTATAGTAGCTTCCTGATTCTCATGCTTCATAAGCTAATCGTCACTTGTTCCGCGTATTTTCCAAAGGTTTCTCAATTCCTCTGCCTCTCTGAGTAAGATCTACAGAGAGAGTCAAAAGTATTCGGACGGCCCTTGTTGCCACTATTGCTATTTTGACTCCGTTGCACTTGCTATTCGGACTCAATATGACTTTAGTCTTACCATTTACTGCTCCGGTAAAGGTCTATAAATTCAAGGAAAGAAATTCAAATCCGAATCATAATAATTGGTCGAATGACTTCATGGATATAACACCAAGATGATGTAAAATTTATAGTAACGCACTCCCCATTAGAAACTCTAATTACTTTTTAATGAAGGGGTGGATGAATGTAAAGTGTGTTTCTATTCAAAATACCTTTAATTTCATTGTATATTATTCATTTCAAGATGAAAACCACAGAAATTATCGTACATGAGACAAGACAAATGTGACTGCCACGTCACTGCGTGGTATTTTATTAACCACTACCACGTTATCGCACTTGCACTCTGGTAGCTCCATCATGTAGCTCAGTGCATGTTAGAAATAATTCCCACACCTTGCCACACAACTTACTGTTGCCTCGCAGGGTATGGTGTAGATCAGGGGTCTCCATTTTACTAGCCCACGAGGGCCACATTCCAAGTTCCGAATCGCCCCGCGGGCCAGATAGCAAATTTGCCGATTACTGAAGTATACGATATTCAATACGATATCCGATACTTGAAACGAGTGCGCGGGCCGGATGAAAGCCCTCCGCGGGCCGTATTTTGGAGACCCCTGGTGTAGATTAATATGATTTTGAAAGGGGGGCAGTGGCGCCGACTCCATGGGGCCTAAGGTATCCCGAGCCCCCTCAAAAATTTGTTGTTGAGGGGAAGAAAAGATGCCAGGCTTGTCGATTTTCCCGGAGTGTCGAGTCAGAGAGAGTCGAGTTTTCAGGGTTCTAATTTTGATCACATGACTCTTCGAAAGTGCTTTAAAAAACTTTAAAACTCACTATTTATCGACTTTCTTGGGGTAACACCCTCAGTATGGGCCTCCCAATATTTTTATAAGTTGGCAGCCCTGTGTGGGGGTTGTGGCACAAATGTTTTCGCTGTCTCGGTCAGCCTTATCTATGTTTCCGTGAATGTGAGGAAATGTATCAATGTCGTTGATTGATATGCCCTCGAGAGGGAGAGAAATTATCGTAGAACAAGTGTCGTCCGTTTAAGGAGGTAAACGGTGTGGTCTTTTTTTCTTTCCGCTCGTTACACAACGTATCGATTGACTTGCTTGACGCGCCTCCATGATTTGATTCACGTTGTTTTAGTCCTCACAATTTACGCAAGTGCGATTGTCCAATGTCTTGAGAGTGACCTTCATTTTTTCGTGCAATTATGGAAGCATTTAATGTGCCTTAAGGCTTGGCTCTGCTTCCTGCCTTCAGTCTCACGCAAGTCACGTCACTTCGATCGCATTTCTGTCGCCTTCTCTTTCGTCGGCATCAAAGCAGTTTGCGACGCGACGCAGGTGCACTGATGGGCTCGTGACGGTTGCTTTTTCGTGAGGAATATATACTATTTATATTTTCTTAAGCAGCTTCCTCAATCTTCTTGTCTTCGCGTTCGCATCGACTTAATGTATTGCTGTATCTCTAGTGGCTTCCTGATTCCTATGCTTTATGAGCTAATCGTTACTTTTTCCGCGTATTTTCCACAAAGTTCTCGTTTCCTCTGCATATCTGATTATTTTTTTGCTTGTTTCTGCACAATGTTCTAACCTGACGTAGGTTATTTTTTTTGCAAAACCATTTCCTCAAGGGAGTGACGGATAATTAGCTGCTGATCCGTAGGATGACTTAAAATGCTATCGTATATAATCGATGCATTAGGATAGCTATGATGGTAGCTAGTAGTCCTAAATGATGGTAATCATGGCAGAATTGTGAGATCTGAAACGATTTGGTAACTGGAATGTGTTTTAAATTGACACATTTTTTGAGGATTCATTTTGATTTTCCATATAAATTTATTTTTCAACCATTATTGTCATGATTCCTTAATTTTTGCAATTTATTCAAGTCTTAGTGTCCCTCTGCTTACTTTGGTGTGCCGAACATGGAAATAATCTTCCTCACGTTTTTCTACAAGCTAATCGACTTTGAGAATTCGCTGAAGAGGCGCAAGCCTAAAGCAGCTTCACGAGCTTTTGTTATTGTTATTTCAAATTCTATGTATCTGTTTTGCTCGTGAATAAACGTATTTTGAACTTGAACTTTGAGAATTCCACATGACGCACACACCGTATCATCATGCAAATCTACTAGTTAATAATTACTATTGGAATTAATTTAGGGTAGGGTATGCTTGTTTGAGTATTTATGCTCGCCTAAAATTTGACTATCTTTTAACTTAAATCAGGGCATTTTTTTGATGGATAAATCTGATGTAGCCTGTGTGTAGAAGGATGAATCGTTCTGCCATAAAATTACAATTGCTTCTGGGGATTGGAGTGATCTCTGCCAGTTGGAATTGAATTTTCAAAGATCCTATTTGCATAATATATATTTTCTTGAAATCACCAATGGGGTTGAAAACTATAATGACATAACTATCCTCACCTCATCAGCTCAAAGCGTGGGAGGGCGTGGGAAACGTGAGTAATAGACATAGAGATCGCTTGCGATTGGAATGCGTGCTGATACATCTTTACTAAGCAGCATTCGCACGGAAATCCACCAAGAGTAGGAGTATTGTGAAACTATGGTGACGTATGGTTTTGTTGGATTTGACATTTCTCGGTAAGTGTCTACCAGTGGATCCTGTGAGTATTTTTTCCGCACTTAATTGTGCAGAAATACAGTGGTTTTTAGAAGAGAAAAAATGGATATCAAGGGAAAGAAATGTGACGCTTGAGTTTTTGACTTTTTTTATTTTAAGGAATGGTATCATTCGAATCTAGCATTCTTTACCCTCACATTTAGAAAACGTTTTAAGGGTATAAGCTCTAAAATTGAATTGCACCGTATTGATTTTGTTTAAAAAAATTCATTTGCTCCCTCTCCGTTTGTATGAAAACAAAGGATTTTCATGTTATTTAGTAGTTCTATTCGCAAAAAAATCATAAGTGAATGAACTTCGGTAGTTTAAACTCATGGAAAAGTTATTTATGGATCTACGACCTTGGCAATGAGAAAGAAAGGTGAATGAATTGAATAAATAAAATTTTATATCTTTTTTGAATGATTAGACAAAAAATTACAGTCTTTCACTTTTAATGCCAATGATTCACCCAGTGTATAACGACTGTGATTTTCCTCTGGCTATTAATTATCATTCAATCGTCTCGAAATGCTATCGTTAGGAGCTTCACGCATTTGCATCAGTTTGGTTTCATCTGAGAAATGAGAACGCAGAGTGAAATAATGCGGGTAGTGATCAATGCCTTCGGGCGCATTGGAAGGCGAAATTGCATCATTTACGATGCGTGCATCGGAATATCTTCTCCGATGGCTCATCGAATGCAATTACGTAATAGTCTGGACTGTCGGATGCCTTAGCAGAGGTGATATATCATGGAAACCATCGTCCTAAGCCCTTTGCCATTCCCAAGAAGGCGTGTCGAAATCTCTCGAAGTGACTCAATACTTCACTTCTCCCACCATTAAGACTCGACCACCACTTTTCCTCCGCGATGAACCCATTGCGTTTTCTAATAGCTTTGATGGCGCTGCAGTCATCTCCGCCTCCACAAACTAGAAGTGAGTCAATGGTGGATCGTTACTGTGTATGTATCTGCAGTCTCTCCTTTCACTCGCTTCCGAATCGTGATGAATTAAGGGGACGCATCACTCCCTTTCGATCGGTCGTATTTTGTCTGTCTTTGCGACGAAGCAATCCTATAAATTGATGAATTCTTCTCGGGTTTCCAACCGGGTTTACTCATTCGTATAGGCTGAAGTTTCGGAAGACGACTTGTCTCCCATTATTGAGTCGTGCTACTCAATGAAAGTCCAATTTTACAAATTTCATGGAGCGTTAGTGTCGACGACTTGTCTTCCGAACGACGAGACCAGTCTATTTACCCCAATCGAGAAAGTCGTCTTCCGAAACGTCAGCCTACACGACTAAGTTTACCGGGTTGAAAAACCGATAAAAATTCATCTATATAATTATCCAGGTTAAATTAAAATCGTTTATAATCCTTTAAAACTTATCTTATCTACATCTACGGGGTAACGTGGAAGGAACCACCGGAGTGTGTGACAAGGATGAGTTCACACCATCCATGCAGCATTTATCCTAGTCTTAAAGAGACACGCCCGGGCGCGCCCTCGCTTGCCAGACACAGGCCAAGCACACAGGACAACGGCACACGGTCAGATCAAAAAATAGGAGAGTGCTAAGAACACGAACATGCTAACATGCAAATAAAACTACCAGCTACTGATAGAAAAACGAAAAGTTAGCGTAGTTAGTGATTCTTGCATGAGGTATAAGATGCCAAAAATGCATGCAGATAGTTCGTATTTACAAGTATAATTAGTTATTGACTCTATATTTATAGCCTATCATAACTATCCCGAGTCAAACCATTCGAAACCTAAACTACCGCAGGCATTATGGCACCTTTTTGTGCGCGGGAAAAACGACATCTCAAATGTATCGGTTCTGCAGTCTCTTTCCCTAATCTTATCCGTATGGTCTTTTCTACCATAATAATTATGGCTTTCTCAAAATATCTTGAACATCAGGCAAAAAGCATTGTATTTGAAATTTCCGAAAATATTTCATCTAAATTTCGGCTAGACTTTCCTATTTTAAAATCATAATTAATTCAGTTACACTATATAATCATCCTGTGATATTTATTTTTCGTTGACCTTCGTCAACATTTATCAAATTAAATGTAATAATTTTGCTTTCGAGAATAAATTTATAATTTCAGATTAAAGATGAGATGGACATTTTTAATTCTTATTCGAAAGTTGATGGTGTGTGGCCACCTTAATAAATCGTGGTGGAATCCCGTGTGATTTGTTATTCCTCGCCTCGTGACGTCACGCTCCCACCATACATTCCGAGCTGTTAGCTGACCATGGTTCCCACGTATTTTCTTCCGTGATTGCAAGAGGCCTATCGCGTCCTCCTCGCGAGAATTTCACCCGCCTGCCGCCCACTCAGCACAGTGCACTGATTCCGCGAACCGACGCAGGAAGTTGATCTTTTACGGCGGTAAGGCGTGCACTGAAGAGTCGTGGAAGCGGTGCGTTTGTCCTGACGGTTTCGAGCGATGAAGTGGAAGTTGCATGGAACTGTGTAGTGAATCACTCCAAGATAGAGATTGGGGTAAATAGACATGCCGCCTCATGCGGAAATTTATCGCGTGTGTACTTATGAAAGCGTAAATTCAGGATTAAATTTATGAAAATTCGTGCCAAAAGTTGAAAATAAAGTGATATCTTTCCGCAAAAAATAACCACCTTCTCATTTCCCTGTCCAATAGGTTTATTATGTTACATCGTTTAATTTTGAAAATATTAGCATTTGCATGAAAAGTTTTATTTTTATAACGCCAATCTATCAAAAAGAAAAAGAATTGCTTGTCTTGAATTAAAGGCGCGTCTTCAAAGTGCTGTGAAGCAATATAAGGTAAATTCATTTAGCTATATAGTTTTCTCTTCTTTCAATTTTTTCTTGAGTTTCATTTCAAATTGGATTCTCGGTAAAAGACGTTAATTTGTTTAAGCAGATTGCGTCATTTTCTCGCAATGCACGATATAAAACAATAAACGTGATGACCCAGAAAATGAGGAAGCAATCCAGAAAAAATCTGGAAATAAATTCCAACTCTTCCCTCTCACTACATTTGTAACTTATGATTTTCTCGTGGTCATAAGCCAAGTTTAATGGTAGAATTGTCGTGCTGTTCTATTTTTCGATTCGAGTATTCTACGATTTTTTATGCATTGCGAGGACGTGCCGTGATTTCAATTTTAATTAGAAAACCTGCGATGATATATGGCGTGCTTAAAGGAATTATTTGTAGAAAAGCGTATTTCTAAAATTATTTGAGGCGCTGCATAACTGTATTATTATATTGTGCTTTGTGCTGCATGGGTATTTTTTTAAACATCTGCTGAGGCAAGAGCAAATTTTAAGCATGGCGAAACATTATCTGGAGAAAGAGGAAATGAAAATACTTACGAACACGTGAAAAGAAATCGAAGGATAAAGCACCAAGTGGGCACATTAGATAGCCAGCCACCGCAGATACAGTTAGTCAATAAAAGAATACGAACGTAACGGCATAATCGGAACGGATCCCACAAATTTAAGTAGAGCAATGCATGGGTTATAAAACTCCTTCGCCTTAGCTCATCTGCCGAAAAATGGAATGAGGTGGGTTTCAGTATCGGTGGAGAAAATCCCTCTACGTTTGGTCTAAACAGACAGTCGCCTTAGGAAAATGTCAGAAGAAGAATCTTCATTTTTTGTGCGTATACACTTAACACACTCTTAAAAATGTTATTTTTTCCGCTCTCCATTCTGAAAAAGATGTCATTTCACCTTCCAACTTCCTACACCATCCAAGTATTCTTTATTAGTGAAATATCTGGTACTTTCCTTGCGAGTCAAGTGGATATATTTCTTTCAGGTTTCAAGCCGGGTGAAGCGTATCGAGGTCCGTCACATTTCTCGTCGTTTAAGACCTGTTTACTCGATACATTAACACATACGAGTTAATGTCAGTTTGCATGAACGATTTTTGTGGGCCGGAACGGAATATGAACGAATGCATGAACCACATTGGAACTGGTTCTATTTTCTGTACATGCATTCGCCCAAGTTGGATGGTTACACGTAGCATTTTCGTGTTTACTCACGCATTCATACAATTAGAGATATGAAGTGAAGCACTTCATATCTCATAATGGATCTCCACAAAGTATCTGCCTCATCCATCCAATTCTTCAAACATTTAGACATTAACTCGGTTGGGTTAATGTATCGTGTAAGCAGGCCTTAAGTGACGACGCGTCGGGCAGGATGTATTCTGTCACTTGACTCTAACACTGTGAAACCTAAAAAAAATCTTGATAATTGTCTATCTTATATATCCTAAGCATTGTAAAATAAGTCTTTTCGTTGATTTCCTGCGTAGAGCGCGTGTTTTTATGATATTTTCTCCTCGAGATTTCAACGCCTGCATTCCCGCTGTTGATCAAATTTCGATGGTATTTGCTCATCCTCTTTCCTCGAACACCCGTTCGTCCCTTGTCGCACGGAATATAAGCCGTGGGACGGGTTGGGAAAGTGGAAAATTCCCGGGTCCCACCCATGTCTTTTTTTGGCACGGCAGCTTTCCCTCTTCTTTGGGTTGCATTCATTATTCACCTTTCCGGTCTATTCGCCATCTTATCTAACATATCTCCTATCTTCCTTCCTGCTCCACCCTATATAAATCCTCTCCCCTTACTCCTCCTCTCATCCATTCAGTGTAGAATCAATTGTTGAGTCCTCCAGTCGCCAAATTGCTCTCCACTCCCATTTCTTTTTCAATTCGCTCGTTTTGTGACGCGTTCAATTCTCGTAGCGCCGATTTTTTTGCGCAACTTGCTGACCTTTGCTGTGTATCTCATAGACAGGTACTATTCGTATTTAATGGTGTATTGTCCTAATGCCATTGTACTAGGGTTGCCCAGTAAGTAATGCACCATACTTTTTTCTCCGATATATATTTATTGCACCAAACTGAATTACACACACGAAAGAATGCTTCAAATGTACACCCTATTTTTACATGTCATCTCCGTCCCCTTCTATGGCCTTGATCCAGCGCAAAAAAGGGCGTGTTGTAGTAAAGTTTTCTCGGGTTTTGTACCGGATCAGGTCCTCCATATCTCTTTCCAACGTTTCGATGAACAACTCTCCCATCGTCATCAGGGATACAGGAATCCAAAGGGCGTTTTGGCCCTGTTCATTCCAATCTATGTTCTGGTCTCCGACCGCTGTAAATCTTGGAACACCGCCGAACTGCCTTCTGATATCCTCGTTCTCTGAGCCCAGCGACTGCATCTACGTAATACCCTGCTAGCCACCTCTGGGGCGCTTGGCTGGGGACAGTACTTTTGTTGACAGAGATCAGGACCCAAGGGGGGTCCTCTGAGGGTTACAACCAGGGCCGGCCTTAGGGCGGGGCGACCGCCCCGGGCCCCGTGTTCGTGAAAAAAAATTAAAATATACGATAGTTTTGAATCAAGGTATCATAACGGCGTAATTACGAAGTCTGAATTTGGGAGGGGAACACATACTTAGCCAGAGAGTGGTAGGGATTCAAAATGCTCGAGTTTGTAGATGGGGTATAGAGTTTAATATTTTAAGTGAAGGGCCCCGCACTGAAGGTTCACCCCTAGCCCCGCACCTGCTAGGGCCGGCCCTGGTTACAACGCACCGAGGCCGGGAACCAAGTCAGAGACATATACGCCCACCCGGAGGGGTTTGGATGGGAAGGAAAAAAGGAAAGAGGCGCCGCCGCGATAGGAGCCCGACGACGCCTCTGGGATAGGAATAGGGTTGAAAGGGAGGGACGGCGTACACCCTCGCCGCTATAGAAGCGACTAGGGCCCACTAAATAACGAAACCCGGCATCAGTCATTAATGTGCCAACGATTTTGGAGGATTTTCCTACTACAAAGAAAAAGCAATCGATCAAATCGTGTGATATTACTTCTGTTAACAGCAAATACTCCATAGACTATGCACGAACGTTTTTGAATATTCCCTGCAGTTTCTTTCTCTGCAGTGAGAAATCCAAAGCTGCTTGCAACGTACATCACTTAAGGCCGTTTTACACGGGGGCATTCACTTGCACGATCTGACGTGTGTACTAAGGCGCAGTCAAAATTGCGTCGTGTTAAGCGGTGGATTGCTAGAACACATGCGTGGACGTGAGATGGCAAAATAGCCCCTGTTATAATTTCGTTCATGCATTCGCGCAATTCCACGCCGTTTTAGAAATTAATGCAGTTATAACGTGCGAAATTCCGTGCCCCGTGTAAAACGGCCTTTACAGACGCCAATTTCAAACGGTCCTACATCTACGCTTTCTTTCAGAAGATCCAGAAATTTTGTGCGCGCACCCATGAAACTTCAGATGATGCACACGATGTGGCACACAGATATGCACATCGCATTCGAATCATTGTTTTCGGCTGAGAAAAAAATTGTGGTGCATTACCTCCTGGGCAACCCTCATATTTTAGACGGTTGACGCTAAGTGGTCCGTAATGGCTTTGATGGCAATTATTTGAGTTGGCGGCCTAATCCAATAAGTGAAATGGTATTAGTTTTAAAAGTCATCCATCCATGAGAAGATCACCTCTTCAGTTCTCCGGTGATGAAATGCGTCTTTTTTTTTTAACAACTTTGGGACCGCTTCCATCATTAATCCTAATTGGGGTTGCAATCAATTGTCCCCCATTGAAGATGTCGCCCAGTCATCGTGGTGTCACGCTTTTTTCTTTCGTTTTGTGCTGTCGTGGAAAGGGTCATTCCACCCATTCATGGCGTCAAATAACTGAATTTGGGATTAATTTTCCCAATTGGTAATGCGCCCTTATCTATCGATAGTTCATCAAGTAAGAGCTGTACTTAAAGACTCTTCAATGCCGAATTGTCCTTAATTAGTGTACAGAGATGGTCAAGGATTTGTGTTGACCTTGAATGAAAGTCACCTCTGTGAAATACGAATTTAGCTTTTTACACGTTTTAATCTCATGTTATTCGTCCTTAGCCATAATGTGTGATGAATTGTATTTTAGGGGATCGGGTTGGTGTGGTGGCTAGAGTGAGCTTCCCACCCCGTGGGCTCTGGTTCAAATCCTGGCGATGGCAGAGAATTTTCAAAGATTACCCGATCCCTGCATGAATGATATGTGGAGAACATTTCAAGTGCAACACTCCGTCCGTCGGATGGGACGTTAACCCGTGGTCCCTTTGGCGCCTTTCGTTAAGAGCAGGCTAATCCCGGCCCCGGGTTCCTCTCCACCCATCCTTTCCTACCTTTCCTTCATGGCGCAAATGACCTCAGCTGTCGGTCGCCTCCACCAAATACCATACCAATTGTGTTTTGGTATGATATTTATGCTTCCCTAACTGTCGGGTACACTAATATTGAAAAAAAATCCAATGACTGCATTCAAAAGGAATTGAGAATCGCTCTACTTACTAAACTACTTTTCGGATTTTTTTATCGTGACTGTTGATTTTTTCACCATCCTAAATTAAATGGATTCCGTAAACTTGGCTGCTCATCAAAAATACTTGGTATTATTGATCTAGGCCTCATTATTTAAAGAAATAGGCTGCCATGGTGAATGCGATAGTTAAGAGCTCAACCGTATTTTTTTATCGTTATCTCCCATTTAAAATTTCTGCGTACTTGTCGGATGTTTGCCTCGTGTTCATCCCTGCGTGTGTGTGATGGGTATGTTCTTCATCGATTTCTACGAATACGCGATGCGTAATTTTTTCCGCTCAAAAGTTTGCGTAAGGTGAGGTCTACCGCTGAAAACCTCTTCAGCCCGTATCCCGATATAGTCAGCTATCTTGGCACCACCTGGGTAGATCAGAGTTAACCGGCGTATCCGCTGAAACGTAGTAATCTCGGCACGAAATCCCGGTATTTCACCCTTGAGTTAATATCTAATCAGAGATAATGGCCATGGATGCAGCAGATTTTCGCTTAAACCGGGAGCGTCTTTTGTTAGCTCACCTCCTGGCTAGTTTCCGCGGAAATCACGCTATTTTATCCGCGGAGATCGATCAAATGGTGATGCGCGTGATCAAGTCATCGATGATTATAGGCATTGCTCATGCTGAGGAACGGGACAGGTGGGCTGTTAAGTCCAATCCCACGACGACGTCTCAAGTTTCCAGTGTCGTATGGTATTTTAGTCATCGGACTGGCATGTTGCTCGACTCGATTTTTTTAGAGATGGCGTCATGGTGTTGAGATTGGGATTGCTTTCCCTTTAAGGTATTACTCCTAAACCCTCTTATCTGTACATGTATGACATCCATAGAAGCTAACTTCCTGGTAGGCAAGGGATTCTCTTAGACTATAGTGTGTTGTCCCTCTATTCGATTTATGCCCATTTATTGGAGTCACATTCGAAAATTAATGTTCCAGATTCTTGTCCAACTGGTATTTAATGTAGGTCAGTTGTATATGTCAGTGTTATACATGCAGGTATATTTACTTCGTAATATCTCCTCAAATTTTAAACTTATGTGTCCTGTACAGCTTATTGTTTGCAGATTTTTGTTCTACCTGAAAGTACAGTTTTGCGTTCCCATTTTAGCCCAATAAATTTAATTTATACGTCATCAAACTTTTCTGGAGACTGGCAGTTGTACAAACATTACATATACGCTCCGAATTGCTTGTAAGTAATAAAATCACTAAAGTCAGTAGAAAATGCGTCAAACTTTTTTTTATAGTTGTGCGACAATTCCACGGAGAAAAAAGTCATTCACCTAGACCAATATTTTCTTCTTTGACCTTTTATTGTAGTATGCAAATACAGAGCGCAGGAGGCTTCTTTACAAATATAGGGACACGTAATGCATTTTTGTACAGATTTTATCGATTTATAATGGATATTGTAAAGTAGTACGTTTTATATTATGGAACCTTGAAATAACATGCTTTTATTTTATAGAAGTAAGCACTTTTCACAAATTTAAGATGTCAACTAACAACCTACGCTACTATACGAGGTCTGTTCAAAAAGTACCCGGAATTTTCGTTTTTTCAAAAAAATATTTATTTATTCGTCTACATCAATGTGGTCCCCTTCAAAGTAGTCCCCCCCAGATATAATACACTTATGCCAGCGATTTTTCCAATCTTCGAAGCACTTTTGATATTCACTTTTTGGTATGTCCTTTAGCACTCTCAGCGATTCGGCCTTTATTTCTTCAATTGAGGGAAAAGACCAACCTTTCATGGGTCTCTTCAACTTTGGAGCAGGAAAAAGTCACACGGAGCCATATCTGGTGAATACGGAGGTTGGGGCATGACTGCGGTATTATTTTTGGCCAAAAACTTACGAACAAGCAACGACGAGTGAGCAGGTGCGTTATCGTGGTGCAAAAGCCATGAATTCTTTTTCCATAAATCGGGGCGTTTTTTTCGGATTGCCTCACGCAAACGTCGTATAATTTAAAGGTAATACTCCTTATTAACCGTACGACCTTGTGGTAAGAACTCTTGATGCACTATGCCATTGTAATCGAAGAAAACAGTTAGCAAAACCCTGACATTTGATCGAACTTGACGTGCTTTTTTCGCTCTTGGTGACGTTGAATGCTTCCAGGTGGACTATTGTGCTTTGGTTTCGACATCATAACCGTATATCCATGTTTCATCGCCAGTTATAACCTTTTCAAGCAAACTTGGATCGTCGTTGACGTCATTTAACTGCTCCTGAGCGATGTTCATGCGATTGTTTTTTTGGTCAAAATTCAGCAGTTTTGGAATGAATATTGCTGCCACTCGTTTCATAACAAAAACTTTTGAAAAAATGTTATGAATTGAGCCAATTGATATACCAACTTCATCAGCAACTTCTCTAATTGTTATTTGGCGATCATTTATAACCATTTTTTCCACTTTTTCCACATTTTCATCGATTATGGACGTGCTGGGTCGACCGGAGCGATCGTCATCTTCAACGTCTTTGCGGCCATCTTGGAAACGCTTATTACACTCGTAAACACTTGTTTTTTTCATAGCTGACTCACCATAGGCTTTTTGTAACATTTCACACACTTAGTCACACTTTATTTCATTTTTTACGCAAAATTTAATACAAATTATTTGACTCTTCAATTCTTCCATTGTTTAAACAAGCAAAAATCGCCGAGCTCATAAAAACACGTCGAACCTTAGCGACTACCACAGACAGAGTAAACAGTGAATATGGCTGAAAATTTTATCATACTTTAGGGGCATGTATACCAACAAAATATAAAAAAATTTCGACAATCGGACTCTCCAGACCCGCGAAATTTAAAAATTCCAAGTACTTTTTGAACAGACCTCGTAAGAATGGATATTGCGATCTCAGCGTGTACTCTTGTCGTTACAATTTCAATCTCCACCTCTTAAGAGCCTATGGTGCTTTTCATTGCCATTCTCTTGGCACGTTTTCTCTGTTATACGTCATCTCATTGTTTGAATACGAGAGCTGTAGGGAAGTATATGAACCACCTCGACGATCTCACGGTAGTTATTGGCACCGAGAAAATCTAACATAAGACAATTTCCTCTAACGCTTTCAGACCTATTGCACTTCACCATCGTTTCTTAAATGTTCCGAGTCACGACGCGAACCCAAGATTTATGCATGATGAATATGCAGGAGACATAAAGTCCTCTTTTATGAGTTTTATATGACCGTGCGTCAACATCCTTCCTACTTCCAATTTCTCCATATTTCCGGTGCAACCGCGTCGGTTTGTTGGTGATGACAACAGTTTCGCTGGCACTGCTGCCAGCGTCTTCAGGTCGAAGATGATGCCGGTCCACGATTTTCGTCCTCCTTATATAGGGGGTCAGTCCCGCCAGTTGTGGCTGCCGCTCTCCTATTGGTCCGCCTAATGAGCCTCCTCCAATGGGCATCCAGATGGTAGCCGTCGTCTCTGTTAAAATTGTCCGTCCGGGCTATCTCAATGGATTCGCGGATGAGTCTGGGAAAATATCTGCCTTCTTTCACTATTATCTTGGCGTCGTCAAACTTAATGTCATGTCCCGGGGTCCAGGCGTGCTCCGATATGGCAGACAGCTGGAATTGCCTGTTTTTCGTTGCCCTTCGGTGCTCTTGCATCCGTATCTTGAGTGAACGGCAAGTCTCACCGATGTATGCTTTTCCACATGAGCAAGGGACCTTGTAAACACCTTCATGAAGGTCGTGCTGCCCACAGCCAAAGATAGACTACAGCACGACCTTCATGAAGGTGTTTACAAGGTCCCTTGCTCATGTGGAAAAGCATACATCGGTGAGACTTGCCGTTCACTCAAGATACGGATGCAAGAGCACCGAAGGGCAACGAAAAACAGGCAATTCCAGCTGTCTGCCATATCGGAGCACGCCTGGACCCCGGGACATGACATTAAGTTTGACGACGCCAAGATAACCAGCACGACCTTCATGAAGGTGTTTACAAGGTCCCTTGCTCATGTGGAAAAGCATACATCGGTGAGACTTGCCGTTCACTCAAGATACGGATGCAAGAGCACCGAAGGGCAACGAAAAACAGGCAATTCCAGCTGTCTGCCATATCGGAGCACGCCTGGACCCCGGGACATGACATTAAGTTTGACGACGCCAAGATAATAGTGAAAGAAGGCAGATATTTTCCCAGACTCATCCGCGAATCCATTGAGATAGCCCGGACGGACAATTTTAACAGAGACGACGGCTACCATCTGGATGCCCATTGGAGGAGGCTCATTAGGCGGACCAATAGGAGAGCGGCAGCCACAACTGGCGGGACTGACCCCCTATATAAGGAGGACGAAAATCGTGGACCGGCATCATCTTCGACCTGAAGACGCTGGCAGCAGTGCCAGCGAAACTGTTGTCATCACCAACAAACCGACGCGGTTGCACCGGAAATATGGAGAAATTGGAACCTGAACACCGCGGAAATCTACGTAGTCACATCCTTCCTACTGTTTGTCGGTCTCTCGTAATTGCGAAGAACTTTCTAGTGCAGAGTGTAGGCGCACTATGCTGATGGCGTTTGGAAGAGCACGCTTATGTTGTGCATTCGTAGTTGTAAATCCTCTGCTCACTTTCATTTCAATACTTGGGTTGAGGTGTTGGCCCAAAGTATCGTTAACCTGAAGAATATTTTGGGTCTTAAACCTCTCTTTTTATTGATTTTCTATTGTACCGATTCACGCATATTTATTTTTGAGAGGAGTATCGATATTTTTATCTGAATTTTGGTTAACTGAGTACTCAAATGCTTTTTGATCATATTTCATCATAAAATATCATGCTCATCTGTCCAATTGGATTATCATTCGGCATATTACGAATTTAAGCGAAAAAAAATAGAGTACGTTGTCTTTCATTGATTGACCCATTTACCATTCATAGGTAAACGACCTAATTAGCGAACTTTCCGATGAACTAGCGCCGGTAATTTGTACAATTATTGGGGTTTTCATAATAATCTGCCAATATTGTTTGCTAATCTTTCTCTTTCGGCACAAGGCTATCGAAAAAATCATGGAAATACTAGGGTTCACTCGTATAAATTATGAGAAGTACAGCTCGTACAATGGACATAAATTCATTTTGAGCTTCAGAAAAAGGTCAGTGTGGCGGAGCGTTACCATTACCTCTTTAATTTTACTTACAGTGTAGTTGGCAAGGCCACCAGAATCAATCTATCGATGATTTCGGGCCTATGTTTCTGTGGTTGCGAGAGCCTTCTCCCTAGAAGCTGCCGATCTTGTTCTGGACTGAACTCAATGTAAACTACCACGAGCAAATGGAAAGGCTCTGGAGGTCTTAATATAAGTATATAAATAAAATTTAGCATGGAAAAGTTGGGTAAGAAATTAAATTCGTAGCCATTGCAGTTACTTTCTGGTTTCAATACTTTTCAAACAGTTCAATGCTTCAAAGTGCTCAAAGATTTAGTGCTTTTCCGGTAAATAGACTGCATGATGAGTTGTCGCGATCGCCACCGGGTCAGGAACTGCATAACTGCCGACGTTTCGATGTGCGACACTGCCACTGTCCTCGGGAATTTTCGAATGGCGATCGTCCTCAGGGCTGTGAGGACGATGGCCCAGTCGGGCACGGAAACGTCAGCATTAATGCAGTTCCTGACCCGGTGGCGATCCCGACAACTCTTCACGCAGTTCAATTCTTTCCCGCGGCGTGCTAAAATGTTCGCTACGAAGATTGCTGCATCATAACGTCCGCGGCGTAACCCTCGTCTGCAAGGTCCCTATAGGAGACGATGGCTTCGGACGGAGCCCCGCCGATGGGCGAGTTATGGTGGGGTTGCGCAACTGGGGAGGAGGAGGAGGCGGTGCCCATGCACGCGACGCGGTTTCTCATGCTCGCCCAGTCAACTGCCCCTACCCGTCCCACCTCACCCAATCGCCCCCGCTGCTCACCCAGAGTGCCGTTGGCGGCGGCGTGGGAGATTCCGACGCCCGAGAGCGCGAGAACGAACAGTAGGAGAGCCGCAATAAATTTATCACTCATGCTCATATGCTACGAAAGAATGATGGGCTGTTTTCTTTTTTATTTATTTATTTATTTATTTATCATGTCGTCAACGTACAGTATAGCTGCCATTTTATAGTTGCTGTCATTTTCATCGTTTATATAAACATTTTGTGATTACTAGCCCGTATCATTATCAAGTCAATGTAGAAAGGCTCCGGAGTTCTTAATGTAAGAACGTAAATAGAAGTTAAAAGGGAAAATTTGCATAAAAATTCAATTCGCAGCCGAATCAATTACTTTCTGGCATTTTATTGTAAAGACTAGTTGGTATTAGCGCCGATTATTCAAACTACCTTCTTGAGATCAATGCGGAATATGAGTGTTTGATTGTTGTTATATTATCCTGGATCTTTAGTTTATTCATTTATTTCTACCATGTAACCACTAGAGTATTTAGAGTATTCTGGTAGTCATAAATTCATGTGGGTACTCTAGTAATAGTTTGAGTACCCAATTAGTCATCCTCATACTCGATTTACAGTGAATGATTACCGTATAAACCCTGTAAACGGCGTTACCATTTTTTAGGTGTGGATGCTCACGAAAGAACTTTTTTTGTCGTAATTCCATCGTGAGTTATTGAAGATTTTCTCGTGCATTTTTGGCCATTATCCAAGCTTCCTTTTCGCGGCATAACTCAAGCCGGCACCTTAAATGGGCTCGGACCATTACGTTGTATGCATAAACTATGGAAAAGATGAGTGATCATTGCGGCTGAATGCAACCGTTGGTTCCTTTACTCGATCAGGCTGAACCATTTACTGCCGGAAAGAATCGCGTGCTGAGTTAAACAACAATGTACTACGTGAGGAATAATGCATAAGACCGAGGAGTAGTGGAGAAGTGGAGGTACGCTCGGCACGAGTTCGTGACGTGACCTAATCATCTGTGAATGGGTTATAGCCGTCCATTTTCGTCGCAAATAGCTCGAGAATCAGGCAACGGATTAATACGTCTCTTTCATTGTGAAAACCTATCTCAAGCGAATATATAAAAACTATGAGAACGAGTTCATTTCGGGAAAAATGCATCTCTTAAGACCTTCTTACACGGGGCACGTAATTGCACATCCTGACGTGTGTACAAAGGCTCAGTCAAAATTGCGTCGTGTAAAGCGGCGAGTTGCTAGAGCGCATGCGAGAATGTTTGTATGTGAGATGGCAAAATTCAAATTTCTAATTTCGTTCGTGCATTCGCGCCATAGCTCGCAATAATGAGATATTAATGCAGTTATAACCTGCCCAATTCAATTCCCCGTGTAAAACGTCCTATATAGTCTACGGGGTACTTCGGGCTCACCCCTCGGGAGCAGGTAGCTTGGTGGCTGGCTCCCGCCTTATTCCCAGCGCCCTCTGAACGCTTCCTCGGTGGATCGCTTCAGCTCTCTAACATGCTGACCTACAAGGCGACCGGCACAGCTGGACGAGCGACGGACTGTGTGAATTCCCACGCGAAGCGCTTTTCCCATCCCCCGCCTCCCGAACCATCAATTGAATACGGTCAATGGGCAACGGGGATCGATGCACGCTGTAGTTATCATGATCGCTAGTGTAATATCATCGTGACAGTATATCAGTTTGCCGTGTGGAGGCATCTCGTATACCATGGCACTGAAGTTACCCTGGCAACATGTTTTGTTCACGTTACAATCTGTTAGCGACGTCTAATTTTTGAAGCGACTTCTAACGACCTTTACTTTAAAATCTTATGTAATTATCAATTTGATTTTTAGTGCTGTTGCTATTACTTCGTATTCAAATGGGAGTTTCATTTCCAAAAATTAAGGGTGAGCTCTATCCTTACCTATCTGATCCAACCCTCAGGTTGAATCACTGAGGGAAAGGTATTCTGGAAGGCGGTTGCGGCTGAGTATTGTTGTTTGTGAGCAGGACCTGTTACTACTGCATGCTTCGGAAATATTTTCTATCTTCTTAAAATTTCCGCAAATTATTATGAAAAGTTCTCGAAAGGAAATTTTCCAACCTCTCTCCTAAAAACTGACAGTAAAAACCCATTCTTAAATTATGCTATGTTAAAAATTAATCGCAGGTGGTATAATTGTGCAAAATGTGTTTTTGACATCGTGGGAAGCTGACAGTGAATTTGAGATTTTCCGAAGTTGAAATGAGATTTTATTAAAGAGGTCCTGTTACGAAAGTAACAATCACAATCAGGGACAAGAGACAAACATTTTAGTTTTTCTCTCATCGCTACATTTGTTTACCCGTATTTCTTCTGTCATAATTGATAGTGATTCTTTTATCAAATGACTTTTTACTGCTTTTGTTCGTTTTTTTAATCAGCTTGTTTCTCACAAAGTGTTTATTTTTCGATAATTTCGGTCGAGTAATGGGCAAATTTTTATTTTAAAATGCCTTTACTTATTAACAGCATGGTTTTTTTTTAGTGCTTAATGCGGTGGCCACCTTGGATTCAAATGGGAATTTCGTCAAAAAATGAAAAGAGACCACTCATCATCTGAGTGCATTTTATCTCACGTTTGTAACTTTTTATTTTTCAAGGACTAGAGCTTAATGGAGGTTGACCAAAAGATGCAATCGAATCTGCCGGCCTCAGTCGGAAATGTTTGATGATAGTCTCATCTTTCTTGTAATTCATGCAGCTTAGATTCTATTAGAGATGAGAGTCATCCCTGCCTTTAGGGTAATTTCATTATTTTTATCCAACTCGTGGATATATATTTTTTTTCGTAGTAATATGAAAAAATTTTCTTTGATAGGAGTTGGAAAATTCCAAGTGTCTTTGACTCTTATTAATGCACGATTCGGCTCAACAGATGTTTGGAGAACGATGAGTTATTTTTGCCCATCTGAATTTTTGGCGACGCAAAATGCTTTTCGATTGTATCGTAGCTTTATCCGGATTACGAGCCACATTATCTGACTTTTGATAAGGATATCAAACGCCGCTTGTTTTTGGCCTTAAAGAACTATGAGGTGTCCATTTCTGAGTCCATTAGGCGGTAATGTTTGATTTCCAAGCACAATTAATGCCCAGAAATTTTCGTCCAAGGTTACGATTCAATTGAGTGTTGTTGCCACAGAATTTTAGCATACCTTCCTTTTCTTGAGCGTGGGCGTTGGAAAGTTAAGATATGTGATTTGTTTTTCGGGGTTATATTTTTTTTAGCTCGAAAATGAAAAGGAGACTTCGTTGATTTCCACTGATTTTTTTCGTCCGTACGACATGTTTCGAACCATAGAGGTCATTATCAAGTACCAATATCAGAGTGACCTCTATGGTTCGAAACATGTCGTACGGACGAAATAAATCAGTGGAAATCAACGAAGTCTCCTTTTCATTTTCGAGTATTAACTTCCACATAGTTGAGCCTAATACAATTGAACGAATTTTTTTAGCTATTGGGCATCATGGGCATCTTTAGGGTTAATTTATAACTATCCCAGATAGTGGAGGGTGTGCGCTTATTCCTGTTTATAATAATAAACTCGTATCTAAAGCACACGTTTTTATGGGGACAGGCCTCTTATCTGATCCATTTACCTTAACATTGGTTATATGTATGGCATCCATGAGTAACTGGGATGGGTTAAATCGTTGCGTTTCTGTTAGCGTTCACTCTCTCTTTTATAATTGCTCATTATTACTTAATCGTACTCGTAACCCTTTTTCTACATAACGTGTGTGTTGAGTGGTTCCTTGTATCAGGGATTTTTGATAGAATTAGCATTTTAAAAAACCAGTGTGACATCACATGTAGACCCGGGTGCAGCCCTTCACTGTGTAATTTAGTCAAGGGAAAAGAAATGCTCATTCTACCACGAATATATGAGGTTGACACGTCTCTGGTTTAGTGGGAAGTGATCTCTAACTGCACTTAACCGAATACAACGTTCGGGTTGATAAATCGATTGAGTTCGTGCTAAAAAAAATTCGAATTTAAAAAATATTGTGGAGTTAAAATAGGATATCAGTCACCTGAAGATGTAACTACGATACGAATACGAAGGTCGTGCCTATTTAAATATACTAGTGAACCTTACAGATTTTTATTCTTTTATTTCCAATATGGAGAGGTTTCACAGAGTCAAGTCTGAAGTTATCAGTTAAAATAGGAGTCAAGGAAAAGAGGTAAGCTGTAGAAATTTATGGGGAACCGTGTTTGTAGTGTGTCGACCATAAATTAACTAGTATGCTGGTGCTTTCTTCGTTACTTCTGTGCTAGTGGTCGATAATTTCACCGTTTAATCGATTATATCCGTGCATTGAATTGAACGTTTGATTTTAATGTTCTGTCCGTTGAATGGTGCATAAAATACGGCGACATCATCACGTAGAAGCGGATTACAACTCACGATATCCATTAGCTTCCCAGTGCGTGAAACGTCTTCCTGGATGTTGCTGTTAATGCATTGTGTAAGGTGGATGTCAATCGTATCCTGTACGAATTAAGACTCGTCTTTATGTAGCTACACAATAGTTGACGAGGAGAAAGTCTCTCCACCTACTTTACTCTCTTACTACATACCTACCTACTAAGTGTCCACTCTCCTCCTCTCTTCTACCTATATTTCCTTACTTCAAGGATTCAGTCCCAAAAAGTTTAGTGTGTCTATCGTTTTTATGGAAATTTCAAAACATCCTACTATAATGTACTTTATCGACTGAAGATCACAAAAAAGATACTTTCTCTATTTCAAGGAAGTAGTATTTCGAAATCCTCATTTCCATACGGCTCCTTCGGGAGATGCATACCACAATTAGATAAGACCGATTATACTGCTGAACAATGCCGCTGTCTGTATTCTTTGTTTGCAATCGTGTTTTCCAAATTATATCGTTTTTAAGGCCTTAATTATCTCGTGAAAAAGATCCTATGCTAGCCAAGCAGTCAAAGATGTTGATTAGTGGCAGAATATATCGGTTGTTTGGTTAAAAACTGATGTAGTGTTTCTGTACATACATGAAGAATCACGATTAGAATAAAATTGTGGCTGGTAATTGCACTGCTTTTTGAGTAGGTGTCACCACATTAATGATGCACCCATTATTAAATCACCTTAGCTACATGAAAATAGTGCTACGGCATTTTAGACCGACCGTCTTAAATAGGTGAAAAACTGTGATTAATTGGAAAAATTAAAGGATCGAATTATCCGCATTATGAAAAAATCTTATAAGGCGTAGTAATCAAGATGAATTTCTTTTTTGAAGGCGAAACAATCTTTATTAACACATTAAAAAAATATTTCTTTTTAATTTCGCAGTACGCACTTATCTTCTTCTATATTTTTCATGGCCCACTTTAATCGGAAGTGTAACTTATTAAAGTTAATATGTTTTAATTAGGGTATTTATGTATTTTGAGGAGAGGACAATTTTTCTCGTAAAAGTTGTGGGACTGAAGCGTTATTTTATGATCGCCATGTTCTTCCCTTTTCTATTCCCTAATTTCGTAATGTAGCTGCTGCATTTTGCCGCTACATCTATTCGTTGTTCACAATCTTGTTTTCTCCTTTACTAATTTTTATGGCATCCAATCTCGTGTCGACATCGTCCCTCGTAGAATGTGTCAAATCAACTCCCTGAATGGTGGATGTGCTCAGGCCTACGGAAGACTTATTTCGCTTCTTATCTGTTACCCTATTGATGCTACTGGTGTTACGCTTATCTAATCAGCGTATTTTCTCCGAAATTTCGACAGCACTGTTGACATAAAATTTCCTATACCAACAAATGTCCCCGTTGGTTAACGATTCTTTCAGTTTAGCTCAGCCCCTCCGTTCCTATGCGAATGACTCTCGTCGTATGAGTGATGATTTTTTCAATTAAAGTTTGCTGACTGTGAGTAATTTGATCGCTAGATATCGAATTGAAGTTTTTATTTATTTATTACAAGAATTAATGATGACCAGCCGAGATGAAACGGATGTAATTAAACTTTTAATTTAAATTATTCATCATGTAACATTGAAAAATAATTTTAATTCATTAGGAATGTTTTCTGGGACAATAATTAGGGGATTTATCCTTGTAGAAGGTTTGCTAATGCATGAGTAAAATCGTGGATAATATTTAGGTAATTTTAGCAAGAGACAAAATATAACTAAGTAGATTTTTATAAGAAAAAGTATACTGTACACTATTATTTTAGCTGCTGCTAATTTTTCTTACGTGAAATTTTAACTTTCATTTGGTTTCTAATTAGATTTGAACAATTCCTCAATGCTACCCTGTAATCATTTAACATAAGTCATGTTAGATCAAGGGTGGTGAAGAAGCATTCTCGAATAAATTCGATGGAAAGAGATTGACTGTATAATATATAATTCCGTTGTTGTCTTTCGTAAGTCTTTTAGTGGGATATTTTACCCTCTGTTGCGTTTCAGCTTTCCTAGGCAAAGGCATTTAATGATTGTATCTCTTAGTTTAGGATTTTGTCGGTAGCCTTATGTTTGAAAAAGGACAAGAATTCAAGGATTTTAAGGTCATTGACGGTAATTAACCTTGATTAATGAGCTTATTAAATTCATGCCGGGATTTCACGGTGAGAAAGTGTAACGTTCTCCAAGTTGATGAGATGCAAAAGACAAAAGGAAGGGAAACCCATTTGTTTGGGAGATGCGATGCGTCCAATTCCTGCCGCTTCAAAATGCATCGAGTTCGTGGAATTTTCCCTTCGGAGGATGTGGGTATTTTGAAAGGCGAAGCGTAATAAAGTAATTTTCGTCAATCAATGGATGTGGGGAGATCATTGTTTTAAGAGATTAGCGGGAAATTAAGGTGGAAGAGAATCTTGGACGGAAGTCGAAAAATGAATGGAAGGTAGCGCAAGGAACGGAGGTGAGGTCCACTTCGCACGTGAACGGGATGGCGTTCGTCATTTTTTTAGGTTACCCTTGATAACCTGGATCACGCTCAGTTTAATGGTCCAGGAAAAGGAGGTATAGAATTTCCAAGTCCACGAAATAGAATTTATAAATTGCTGAACTTGAAACTGATGAAATTTTAAATTGCTGAATTTACGGGGCTGGCTGACATAAGGCAAATGTCCTAAAAACTTGCTTTTTGTCGCCAAACTTGCGTTGCAAATCCGTATTTTCTTATCGCTTACTAGTATCACCAAATATGAAAAACTTGAAAGGTGTCGAAAAGGTTTGGATTGAGTGGTGTATTGAAATCACGAGGATTTTACCAAGTATTTATTTTTTCTTGACGTCTTTAATTTCGTATACATTGATTTTGCCAGTATCTGCTGGTACCCTGTAAAAATTTATGATTGTTAGCCATATCAGCAACATTTATAGAGAAAAAACTGGTTTTTCCCGTATAACTCCAAACTTACGGATAAATACATGGATCTCGCATATTAAGTGTCCAGTCTACTGCGGTAGTCCGTGCCAAATACCAAGCAAACTTTAATCTCGACGTAAAACAGGAGTGTAATGTGTGTACCATTGTGTGGTGTATTTCATGAATTCGATGTCCGAGAAAACTCAGGTCTAGTCTGTTCTTAGGGAAGCGAAAATGCCTACCAGGAGGGAAATTGCTCTACCGTATCGGACCAAGACTTCACGGATGAGGGAAGGAATAATGTAATCAGGCAAGCTTGACAAACTCAGTCGAAGGCACAACGGGATATCTCCGGATCCCAATTTTTTCAAATGAATGTAATTGACTCGCTTGTCACTTAAATTGGCTGTTAGTGTCAATGTGTCTAGAGAATTCGTTTTCTTTTTCACAAATTCAAATCTGTTACCAAAAAAAGTAACTGAAGCAGGATAGATATAGTGGAATGACATCCTATTAATATTCAAAGAAAGAGAAGGCACTTTTCCACAGGTTTATTGATGAAATTGCGACGCGTTTCAACCGCCAGGTCATTTGGCATCACGACAATGGGGAATTTTTATTTATTTTTATTATTTTATGCCGGAACCAAAAAGAGTCCCCGTTGTACTTGATAATGATGTGACGGTTGAAAAGCGTCGTACTTTAATCAATAAACCTGTGGAAAAGTGCCATATCTCTGTTCCTTGAATATTAACTGTTACCAAATATTTTGATTTGAGCAGGATGCTTGATATTAGATAAAGTGAGAACTAGGAAAGGAAGTACTAATCCTACCCTGAATTTGTGAACCATTCGCCCATTAGGCTTATTCTGGATTCCTCTGATTGACTGATTACTACTACCGAATTAAGCTACTCCTGAATTATCTGCAAATAACATCCAGTACCATGAATCTAGGGGCCTAGATAGCTTATTGGTCTTCACAGTGGCCCGGAAAGCCAAGGTTCCGTGGTTCGATTCCGGGTGTGAGGGATTTTTTTTCTCACGGAAATTTACGTATTTAACCCCAGGTTTCTAGACTTCTCAACTATGGCGCCAAGGACCTAAGCTGTCATTCGCCTCCTTCAAATACCATACCATACGAAATGCGATACAAATTGCTCCGCCTTTTCGCCTCTTGACATTGCTAATATGCTGCTGGCAACCGTCTTCGAAGGTGCCTTTCTCAGAAGGACCCTCAGGCCCTCGGCCCCCTCAACTGTTTTGTCTCCCCCCTCCACCCCGTCTGCCCTGGCCTGGTGAACCCGACTTCCTTTCCGCGGCCGCTCTCTTGAACTCTCCTCTCTCTCTCTCTGTCCCATTGTGCATCCGATGCGAGCAGCCTTTTCCCCTTTCAAGCGACTTCCGGTTTGTTCTCTGCCATTGCCACGCCCTCGTCTGCCCTCCCCAATTCACTCGCCAGAATGAAAACAAACGTCCACGCTCTCTCTACGCTGCGGCGCAGTGTGCTAACGGCCCTAATTGCTTTGTACACTGAGTTTTTGAGGCCTTAACCGTGTATAATTCCATATTAATTTAGGAAAATAACAAACGTTGCTTTCCGCAACTTAACCTTCTCACTAGTCTTGGAAATGATGCATTGTATCGACACTAGTCGACGTTTGTTAATGCTGTAGAGAGCAAAGTACATATGTTATTATCCTATGCTTTGAATAAAATCTTCTCGGGTTAAGCACCGGGTTAGGCTTTTTGAGGCCTCAAAAAGCCTGACCCGGTGCTTAACCCGAGAAGATTTTATTCATTCGATTCGCCGGGAAAAACTACGATCATTTATCCTATGCTTTGTTTTCTATATTTAATTCCTTGAACTTCTCAGTGTATTAGGTCTTAGATTTTATTTATTTTGTGTTGATGAGTGCCTCATTTACGTTAAATTTGATACATGATAGATGCCTGTGAGAACATCTCTAAAACTGGGTTCTTTTTGGTGAAGTAGGTGCTTTTTACCTTCGGTCGGCTTACGTAGGTAACAACTCGCAGCTTTGTTATCCGATCAATTCTTTGCTAGCGCTGGTTATTTTGAAAACGCAATGTCATCAACAAACAACCAGACGCGGTAGCACCGAAAGAATGGAGATTTTGGCTCCTTGATATGTGTTAAGGTGAAGATCATTTGGTCGGTAAAGCCACGCATATTTCACTGCGGGCGTGCTAACATTCACTTTAACGGCCAGTGTATTGCATTGCGGAAGGTAATGGTGTTATCCTGGGTGATTGGAATGCCGTCGTCTAAGAACGAAAGCTATCGAAATCGTAGGGGAAGTGGATGCAGATGACATGGGGGCCCCAAATTTAGGATCATTATTTGATGGTGCAGTATGAGACCTGCGCATGATTGAAGCATCTGGAATTGCCTATGTTCCAGGGAAGTCAATCAAACTTGCAGGGAAAAGACGTTGTCAAACGCCTTATTTAAGTCCACTGACGCAACGAACGTGGACTTTCTTTTCAATTCTCTTCTGTGTGTGCTGCGTAACGGCCAATACAGCTTGCTTCTCGTGGGATTATTCGTTAATTATACGGCTCATAGTTATCGTTGCTTAAAATGCTCTTTATTTAGCGCCCCAATATATCCTTGGTAGGACATTAGTTCCTTAAAATTCCTAGTTTGTGTAGCAATTGTTATTATGTCAGCCTCTGGTCTGTAGTTTTCGACTCTCTCCATCCAATATCATTTTCTTATTTGCGATTATGATAATACAACTCTTGTTTTCTTTTAGTTTTCCCCCCTGCCAAACACCCCAGAGGTGGCTCGCTGGGTATTATGTGGAGGTAGTTTGTTGTTTTCATCGTTATCCAAGTATAAATTATGCTAAGGAATATTTAATAAGTATTTATGTACTATGCATATTGCTTTTGGCTTACAATGCAGTCATTTACCAATGATTTGTTGGCAATAATCGATTTGGGGATGCTGGAATTTCTGTTGATGCAGTCCCGTCTCAATTCGAGTTTCCTCTCTCTCCACGCTCTTTGGCTTCCCGAGCATAATTCTCGCATCAGCTGGTTGCTCCAGAATAATGGGAGGCGGTCGTGACAGAGGCGACCATAAATGCTAGTGGCTTATCTGCTCCCGAGAGATGCCCTGGACGAGGTCAACGCCTTTGCTCGTCCCAGCGAGCCAGCCAGCCCGCGCGCGGTCGTCGTCTCCGTTGCAATAGACCGAGGCGGACTGTCGCGTCCAGTCGCGTCTCTCGGTTGTTATGCAGCGTGGAGAGTGCAGGGGCGGAGGAGGTCGGGGAGATGGGAGGAGGATGCGCAGTGAATGAATCACCATGGTCGAATCAACCCCTCCGCTAGAGAAGAGTAGAATGATACGCTCAGAATGGTCCATTGGAACTAGGCGATTCAAAACAAATGCCGGGGAGCATCAACATTTGGTAGCGTACAGAATCACTGTAAGGCGTATTTACAATAATTTGATGCTATTAAGTTAGTTTACTTAACAATCGTGAACAGGAAAGTAATTGAGGTAGCATGAAATGGGTGATAATTATGTATAATACTTACTTACTGATATCTGTAGGTAACTCAGTCATCTTGACTTCGACCACTACCCATGTAAAACTACCTGCATTATTCTGCAAATTTGTGCTCTCGAATAGTGCCCCTACTGTTACTTCACAAAATCTTCTGCATTGTCGTACAAATTTCCTATCCATCTTATTGGGATAAGGCAAATAAAAATTACTGCTTTATGTTCCTCAAGAAGGACACCGTATCTGAGGAGGTTATACTAATTATATTTTTCTCAACCACTAGCATAAATAAATGTAGCGTTTATCTAGATGGAAATGTGGTTAGTGATTTAATATTAATTCTTGAATATATTCAACGTTACTGTAAATTTATTCACAATCTTCAGAGGTTACGATATCATGCATTACTAACATATTCGACGAAGGCGAATTCCTTTTGAAGGAATTAATTGGCAATGATCGAGTAATTTCGTAAGATGGTTAACAATATTTACGGTAACTTAGCCGTCTTGAGAAATTAAAATTCAGTTATTGACTAACCTTCAGAAAGACATAAAAAATAAAATTGCATCATATTTAGAATTTTTGCATTACTTATTTCGTAAATGTTAGCGATAGGTTTCTGCTTTCCCGAGACATTGAATGCAAAATTTTGGGCTGCATAGCATTAAAATTATTCAGTGATATATTTTTTTTCAAATATCTTGTTTTCTTCGTGTTCGAGTCCACTGTTTTGCATGCCATTCTAGCTGACGCATTTGGATTTCATTCAGCATTTAATACATGCAGAATACATGTGATCGGGAAAAATATGGGAATATGTCTTAAGTTTTATTTAACATGCCTTTAAAGCCAATGTGCGAAGCAGTCAGTGTTTTTTGTCATGAAGACTAAGCTTTGACAATTTATGTCCGTAAGGGCCCACACAAAATAAAATTAAATATTCAATGCTTTTAAAATAATTAAGCCGTGGAAAGTCGTACTTTTTTATTACATTAATCAGCATAGAGCTTAACGGGGGGCCTACTTTGATTTTTTTCATGAAAATGGAGCATTGTTTCTCAGCGGAACCGTATGTAGGTATGGAAGATATTTTCTGAATATTGTGGTAATGTTGCAATTTTTTGTTAGGAGCTCTTTCGATAAGATCAAATCATGGTCTCTTTGAGTCTGAAATATTCTTTATTTTCATGCCACTATGCTATTAAAGTCTCATGATGCAAAAATGGGACCTCCCTATCGAGACAAAACACCTGATGGAAATATATCCGGTATATCGTCATCCTATTTTGTCAGTTTAAAATGAGAAGCCAACTATTTAAGAATTCGGGGAAAATGAGCTTTGCGGAAGCGCTATAACTCTAACCAACCTCGTTAAGACGGTGCACATACCTGTTTATCCTTAAGGAAGTATGTCGAAATATTGTAGTGTTTAAGCACAAGTCGCGTCCCCTCGGTAAATAGCGTCCAGTCATGCTTGACGTTGGGTCAATTACCTCTGTCGTGGGACAGGAGGATTCAGGGCGCACAAAGTGCAGTCTGGTGGCCGTAGGTGATAAGCAGGAGTGTAAACAAGATGAGGGCATGCCATCTAGGAGGGGGAGAGAGGTGTGCGATCGTCAGGCAGGTGGTGGCACGTAAGAGCAATAAGCCGTCGCCCGCCTAGAAATTCACCTCGCGTCACTTGATAAAAGGTTTAGTTACTTCCCAGAAAGAAGCCCTTTGATCGCGCGACCTGGTTCCATACTCCGAACTGAGGATTCTCAAGTCCGCCGCTATGGAATTGTTGTCGCTCTGCTTCGCATCAAAATCAGTTTTTATAAATCGCCACTCGCGGTGCTACCAGTCATCGATATCCACTTTTCATGTGTAAATACTCGGCAATAATACGTAACTGAGCCAATAAATCATATAAGCCACACGTTCTACTCATGCGAGACGATTGTTAACAAAAAAAGACCACTTCCTCTACGGTTAATGACTAGAGTCACACTGAACAAGATACCGATGCCTAGTGGCGTCGCAGAATAAAATGCGCGCGAAACGGCGATAGATATAACACAGCCACCATGCTCTTGTACCTTCTCTAATTTAATGGAGTCCCCTTGCTCCGAGCATTGCGGGATTCTAAGTCCATGGAAAAACGAATTCTGGTGACTCGTATTTTTTAATAATAAGAGGAGCGTGGTTCCCCAGTAGAGTATAGCGCTTGGCAGCCGATTTGAGCGGTCCCGGGTTCCAATACCTGGTCAAGTCGTCCGACACCTATAATCAAAATAAAATCATCGACATGCGATGTTGCCGAGAGAAAGGAATTGGCTCCCCTCTTCCCTGAATGAGTAAAATTCGCACGTCGGTGGCTAAGTCTCGGGTGGGTGGGTTCCAAACCAACCTTCGGGTTGAATCACTAAGTTAGTGTGAATGAATTCCGTTGTTTTTTAACGTCTGTTAACACTTCTCTGCTTAACTGGTATACACTTGCAAACTGTGCTAAACGATTCGGGGATTTTCATCTCGAATTGAATATCATTAGAAAATCTTAAATACAAGTAAAAACATAAACATTTATGCTTGAACTGGCAGCCATAAAACAAATCTCTGTGGCAAATACATGGGTTTTATTTACTATTACACGACCGTTTTTGGCTGTCACATCGCCATTTCAAATAGTTTGAATGGTTTTCTCACGGTAATCGCTTATCGCTGAAAGCTCACATTAATAGTCCTGTCCACGAACTACTAGGTCTATGCTAAATAGAATGAAAGCATATTTTTTATTAATTTATGCCCATATTTACAAAATATATTATTTCTATCGAGAAGACTCAAATCTTACTCTATTCAAGACTATGCGATTCCATGTTTAATACTTTGCGCTTCTCGTGATGGAGGAATGTTTTTCTGCGGTAATTTTAAGGCTATGAGAAGATTGATTGATACTCTAAGCACTATATTATCAATATTTCACTTGTATCGCTGTATTGCATTGTTAGTGAACTTACATCTAATGCCCTATTGGAATCATTTGGACAAGTTTTATGGATGTGTATCAATCTGATTGCTCAGTAATTTTTTTCTTCCTTTTTGAGCGGCAGTGGAAATCAGTGATCCCTCTTGTATGACTCCATGGAATTAAATCAGGTCAAGCTTGTCAAAGCAAGGGCAGTCGTCGAAATTTGAGGGACAAGCTCTGCCATGGAGTCAGCCTGTGTGCACTGATTTCGATTTTATGCTTTTATTTATCTTCCTTCCCGTCTCTCCTTCATATTGACCGCAGCCACTTTTTCTCCCTTGTCAACGTCGAGCTTCTCTGGCCTTAGAAATCCTCTAGTTTATGATTTCATTTTTGTAGGTGTATCATTTTGGCACCGGATTGAATGATTACTTTACTAGTGGTGACTCAAACCTATTCTACAGGTTTTTAACTGGTTCAGTAAGGTCCAATTGACGTAATTATCATTATTTAGTACTTATATTTTGCGTCTAACATACTTCCATTTCTCCTTTTCAACGGCTTATCAACGTTTAGCCTTGACTTTACTCTGTAAAGCCATCTTACTTTGCAGTTGTGGCAGTTTTTTGTAGTATTATAGGGTAAATCCACCTTAAAAATAGGCAAACTATGAGATGGAAAGGCTGTAATTGCACGCTATTCGTAGGTTTGGTTTACGGCACAAATTCATTATGACTTTGGCTCTATGATATGGTCTTATACTTATGCCCTTACATATATTATACTTACTTACATTATAATTATGGCCCTACAACTTAACATTAGTAATGAACATGATGAGCGAAATGAGTTCTTCTGAATGAAAACTAAAAGAGCAACAAAATATTACATATTTATTACGAGTGTTTTCGGATTCGCTATCATTGAATAATATAATCGTCGTGATTCATCGTTTCGTTTTTGAAAGATGAAAAATAAGTTTTTAGCTACTTGCGTATCAGGCGACTTGCTTTTTAATTACGTGCATGTTATATCTTTGGTGCGACAGTCTTGTGATTAACAGGCAATAAACCGATGGAAGGGCAAACTCATTACCTTTCACTTCACGCCACCGAACATGGTGCTTATCGCTCCGTATGTCCGATAACAAGCGTGACATACGTGCAAAAATTAACATGGATCTGTTGAGAAAGTGTGCGTTGAACTCTCCTGAAGTGGGTGTAATGGCGTCATCCCATTGTTTCCTTGACCAGGAGAGAAAGAGCTTCTGTGAAATACGAAAGTAGCTTAGATAGAATTTTGGTAATAAATCTCTCCATTAGTTCTGAACGCCCTTGAGCGATATCGTTGAATAAATACCATCATGAATTCGAGTGTACTTTCTGTCCCACAATCATTTTGGCGAAAAGACGATCTAAAGATCCCTATTTACGACATAATTAGTTAAATATATAAATGCAAAAATAAATGTGTTGTTTTTTAAGTAAATTGGTTTGTAAGAATTCGACACAATCATCCGATCTTGCCTGTGATTTTGGGTGCAAGTAGATAACAATATCATGCTAATTATAATTTTCAATTCCTTTTTAACTCGAAAGTCTGTCGATGAAGTTATTTTTACAAATTTGTAATCACGAATTTTGTATGTCCCTCCAATTATTCAGGCGTAAACTAACTTATTATTGAGCGTAATATGTTGGACCTCTTGTATAAAAATTAATTAGACTCCGAATTAAAAAAAAAGTTTGATTTGTAGACAAACCTCCACTTGAACTACTATACCAGAAACATGGATTTACCTTTTCAGTAAACGTTAAAATAATATTTCGTCCATTTTCCATTAGCGTGATGGTAAGAAGCTATGTAACTACGCAAGAATTCATGTATTCTCAGGTTCACTAACTCTACTCCGAGACTCGTGACTTAATAACCTTAAATCTGAGTTAATTTCTAGGTTCTGCTTAACCATGGAGCATTCATCATCCATTGTTATGTCACTTTTTCTAACGAAAGCATGATTATTGTTGCTTAGCACTCAACACCCGTGTAAAGTGTGTTCTTATTTCCATAGTAAATGCAGTGGAAAGGTCTCAAGCGGATGAATGCCTACGGCGTCGGTAAACTTAGTTGTTAATGGGTGGTATGAGTCCGAGAAATCCCCGCAAGTCTTTCCATTATAGTTATTTGCCATTAGGGAAATTCTTTATGTGATGTTACAAACAATTACTCTATTATAGCACTTTTAACTATCAATTATTGTGCTTAATAAGTAACCCTTAGGTCTATTAAAATTTATCGTGTCCTTAGTGATGTGATTTGCTTCTTTAGCACCCGTTTTAGTTGCTCCACGCAGCCATTATGGATTGCAGGGCTTACGATTTCTGAGGTTTTGTTTTTACACCTTTATTGCGATAGAGGGTCATCCAAATAATGTAAAATTAAAAATGGCCGTTGGAAATGGAAATTATTGCCTTTGTACATTGGCAGGAGTATTGCAACATTTTTATTAATTTCAAAGACTTACCTGAGTTTCTAATCAATCCCTCAAGCCTCTTCGATTTCATTCCGCAGCGATTTAATTACATTTTTTTTTATCGACGAGACAAATTCATTTCGTACGACTCGTAGCTTTTTTAGAGGCCTTTCGTCATCGGTTGTCAATCTTGACCTGTAGCCTCTGCGTGATCAACAAGCGCCAGCCATCCCATTCGTCTTTTGTCTTCGACCGTGACTGGATAAAAGGAATTTAATCCGTCGAGGCGCCAACTTCATGCTGACCTTTTAATTATGCGTCATCTTATCGATTCGCTCATGCTCGTTTTCCTTTCCTTTTTGATCGCTGGAGAGTCGCCGTGCATTACGAGTGTTTCAATTTTCCTTTTTTAGGTGCCGCTGGCGTTTTTACATCTCTATGCTAACCTTTCTAGCCGCATATCATATCATTATTACCGTTATCAGAGGTGAAAGGTCTTGGAGAGAAAGAATAGGAATTTCCGTGTCTAACTCGAGGGTTCAGCCAATGGTTGTTCTTTTGGTGGTTAATAAATCAATTAAAACTAAATGGGACGCCTCCCATTAAATGGAGTAGGATTTAACATTGTGGGAACTCGTAAATCAATGGTTAGCGAGTGTACTTCGTGGAACGGTGACATGATAAATTAAAAAATAAACTTTGTTGTATTCCGCTCAGTATTTATTAAAAACTCTACCGGTCTTAACAGGCTCTGTTACTTCTTGATAATTAACTGAAAAGGTCTAACTCGGTAGAGTTTTTTATAAATAATCTATAGAATAGGTATATCAAAATTTACTTTTGAATCTATCCACTTATGAGTATTCAAACTAGTGAAGGGGAATACTGATGCACTTCCCCATATTTGTTGTCTTCTTACTACAGGTTAGCCTCGTTGTACCACCATTTGAACTACCCTGATTCTTGATTCACTCTGATAGAAAAATATGCTGAAACCACGACCAATGACGTTGCTAATAACAGTATACATTTCATCCTCCAATCCTATGAAATCTAATCCTCCAAATTTACTCTTGGCGCAATAGTATCAAATTATGTTAGTTTTTTTTACGACGTAAACTTATGTTCCCGCTGGAAGACATAGTTAATCTCTATTGTCTCCAGCTCAACTTTGTGGAAGTTCATTTGGAGCAAATGAAAAAAAATGTACTTTTCCACCAATGAAGATGGCGCCGCTGTGTCGTAACTAGTAGTACCGTGAAAATAAATTAGTGGAAAAGTACAAAATTTTTCTTTTCATTTTCTCAAGACATTATTTATAGGTGTAAATGAATAACAAGAATTCGACTGATTGTGAGATGGATTAACATTTCATTTTCCAAAGGTGGCATTATCCTAAAAAATCAAAGTATATAAGGAAGTATTGTTACTAAGTTCATGTATGAAATTGTTTGGTTACCAGCTAACGGGTAAAAAAACATCAGCGATTACAATGTAAACACGTGAGAACAAAATATAAATAGCAAATATCAACAACCATACCTATAACCAGTGCCTTTCAGCGGGGGCATAAGATCACATCGATAAAGAAACTAACAAATTAATGCTTAAAAATACTTGAAAAGAGATTGAAATGAAAATTACAATTTTTATCCATAGTGTTTATTCATATCCTGTGTAAACGACTCCACCTTCACTCCTTAAAACCTTAAGACGTGCTGAGTTAATGCGTGGTATTTACTTAAGTGGATTCTCTTGGATTGGAATCCTGTGTTGCTAACAATATCGTCACAAATAACAACTGGGAGGTTAGCGAAGGTTTGGGGGCTCTATGCCACTATTCAGGATAAACTTCCTTGCGAGTAGATCAACCTTGATTGCTCATTAGCGAGAAGCCTTAGGCATATGAGATGCAAGAAATGACCTACCTCCTTCATGACGAAGCTCCATCCGCAAGCCTTATTGGGTAAGAATGGATGAGGCTTAGTGCAGAAATTGAACCCTCTCATCGGAGGTGGATGAGGTTATGTAGTCAAGACGGCGAGAAGATGAGCGTCCGTCGAACGCTAGAGTGAGCTGGCTCCCGCCTAATAAAGCGCGAAAGAATGCCCGCCTTCCCTCGTCCATTTTCCCGTCCCGCCCACGCAGCGCGCGGTCAACAAGAATTGAGAGGCGGTAGGAGACGACCTTGCCTCAACCGTCCGTCGCGGGCCGAGGGCACTTCCCTGACGACAGAGAGCGCTGTTGTGGACGCGTGTGTTATCCGCGAGGCAACGAATTCGTCTTCATCATCATCATCATCCTTGCGTATCTACTCGAGAGGGCATCGTCCCCAAGTCGTTAGCCTGAATGTCATCTGTTTCAGTGGCGCAACGAGGGGGGAATTGGTGGATAAAATCCCCCCCAGAGCTCAGAGAAATTGTTAAGTTTAATCCATTTTACTTAATTGGACTGATAGTACTGATAGAATAGTGTAATGATTAGTTAAACATCCCTCAGAAAGCCGTAAAACTCACCATTTTGAACCATTTATCTTAAAATTCCGCATTTATTAATCTCTCACCTACCGCTTATCCTGGTGGGTATTCCATACCCCCACACACCCCGGTATTATTTAGTTGCTACTAAACCCCCCCCCCCAGCCTTAATTCTTAGCTGCGCCCCTGCTCTATTTAGTAGTCCTTTAGCTCTTACCTCAAACGATAACCTTAAGCTACACTCTTTATTTGTTCTCTATCAATGCTATATTGTGCATGAAAAGCTGAAATAACACAAAAATGATGTTTGGAAACGCATTATATCCCGCTAATTTTCCATGCTAGATATTTCCTGCGAATTTCATAGTAATTTCGCATTGTCTAACCTTGATTAATACTATCAAAGTTAACGTAGCAAAGTTAGTTATTAGTTAGCTAGTATGTGCCATCATTTGAAATAACCTGATTCTTGGCTAACGCTGGTAGAAAAATATGCTCAAAACATGGTCAATGAACATACTAATCACCTGTCCTTGCCTACCAAACTAGAGGTAACGGGTTCGAGTCCCTCCTGGGTAGGTTGATCATTATAACTAGTTGAAAAAAACTGTGAATGAGGTTAATATGTGCTGTTTTAGTGGTATGGGAATAAAAAAAATATTTTTTGTTCACTAACTCGTTAATTTAACCTCTAGGTTGATTTTGGATACGTTTAGGTTAAAGATCACTCCAAATTAAGCCACCGGAATGTGTAGTTCACTTATTCAAGTTGTGGGGGCCAGTTCCTTTCCTTGGGTCTCCTCGCACTTTTTTCGTTGGGAATATACGAAGGTTTCAACCATGTTGAACCATGTTTAGTGGTTTATCTGTAGCTACCGTTTACAACAGTATATCATGCCCCTGTTGTATCAATATTGGTTCTTAGAATTTTCATGCTTAATCTCCGTCGACTGCCGCGGAATAATGTCGAGTGGGAGGGAATAGGATGCTTCATATATTTAGAGCTTATTTACTGAAGAAGATGAGATTATACCATGGCTAAGGCCATCGACCCCGCGGTTGACTGCTGCGGATGCGGAGTGCTAATGGCGGGAAAATAAGCCTGCTAGTACACCATTTGACTTATACCGATCATCCCATCGAACAAATTAGCTCCCTATCAGCACATGGCCTTATGGTTATGTGGTTATTCAATTCCAAATACCTCATCATCGCATTTCACCCGCTAAGAGAATAATTAAGTATTTATTTATCGACTATTCATATTTTATGTTCCTCCATTGCCGCGGTCTAACGTCAGGGAGAGGACATCGAGGGCTTCATGTATTTCGGTACACTCATTGAGAATCAAAACACTTATCGCGGCTGTTAAGACTCATGCACTCCGTGTGTGATATTAAGTCTGAATTGAGCCTACTAAATATTTCTTGTCACTGTTATCATAAAATACAATTTATCGCTCACTTTGTGATGTTCGCCGTGAATAATATATGCCATGTAATTGTAGCTTTGAGCATCATAACTACTATTCGTAATGTCTATGAAATGTTGATGGGAATAATGCAATATTTATCACACTGCATAATGTCTGAAATGGTCTTGAACAATAGGTCATGTTAACGCAGCAAGATCAACCAGGTTGAAATAAATGAGGACTTAAATGTAAGTTGATCTGTGATTTACTGTAGCGCAGCGACTATCGGAAAACGGACTCTTATGTCAATATCATTGGAAATGACTCGTGAATCCAAGTTAGTGAAACTCATTTTTTCCACTTTTATGAAGATAGAATTATTATTAAATATCACATTTTTGTACAAATTATTGAAGCATGTGGAATGCTTACCCATGAACCTTGTGATTGAAGTACTTTTTTCGCTAATACGATAGATGTAGGAGAAAAAAACTCGAGTGGAAGTTTAAAAGGATTCGTACGTAGGTAGTAGTGGATGTAAGAATGAATCCATTAGCTTGCTTTGAAGTCCCTCCCTATTCAATTGATGGTAGGCCATTTTTCATCGCGAAGGTCAATTCAGAGGTCAAATGGAAGAAAAAAATCCACTTGACATTATTTGCTCCCATTCATATTATCCCTCGTGATGGGGCGGTTCATAGAACGATCACCATGTGATCGTAAAATTGTGAAAGTTTAAAAAAACTAGTACTTGGAGACTTTACGATGTAACCTTGAAATTATGAGAGGAATAAATTTATCTCGTAAGCATTGGATTTTATTTTTGTTATATAAAGTCGGTAAAAACTCACCCCCCCCCCCCCCCCCCCCCCAAATATTTTTCCTGTCCCCTATACTAAAATTACGCAATGAATTCGGTTAAATTTCCACGACTTGGGTTAAAATTCATTGAGCGAAGTAAAAATGTTTTATTTCTATTTATCGCTTTAATGATAAGGTATCGCTCGTTTTTCATTTTAATTATGGTTTACATCTAAGCTGGTCCGGCTGCTAAATGTTTCCTCATGATTTTATATTTTTTAAACTAACGAGAACCTGAGAACATCCGATTCGCAGCAGGCTTAAGTCGAGGTAATTGGGAGACCATAAATTTGTCGATTAACCTATGGCAAATTGATTATCATCGTTTTTCCTCAATTAATATCGAAAAAAGTATTTTTCACGTTCTTCCACTACTAGTTAGAGTTTTTCTTTAAGGTTTCCACATAGGCCACGTAGAAAATGAATTATAGCACTCTACCCTATCATTCTTCGGACTTTTCTCGTATAATTATTTCCTAACCCATAATTAAATTTCCCGACGACGTAAAATATCAATACTTTGCTTGCGAGAAAAAACCATACCTCACCTGGTAAATTTTCGCCTTCAAATTTCAAGTCTCTTGGTGGCTTCAGCGCTTACAAGAGTTATTGAAATCATCAAGTTTTATATTTTATTAATTCATGTAAGGACATAATTTCCATGCAACTGCGATGTATTTAAAGGAAATTATGTCTTTCTTTTGTTTGTCAGGGACATGGTTTTATCGGAAAGATTTGCCCACTGATATGCTTATTGGTCGTGATATGCATATTCTGTGTACTTACTCCATATATATGCCCTCAGTATCCTATGAGCAGATTAATGGCAGCATTTTTTACTGTTTTTTTCGGCAGTGAAAATTTAAATTACTTAATCTTAATTTTTGGAGTCCATATTAAAGGAAGCGAAGCCTGAAGCCTTTATATTAACAAAGCAATAATCTGTAAATATTTATTTATTTAATTTAATGCATATTCAAATTCTCTCTCTGCATTTTTGTAATGGATAACTTTTATTTAAGAATAGGACACTTAAATAGTAAACATCAGCTTTGTTTGAATCTTTTGTATATTGATGAAGTTAGTTATACGTTGAGTGAGCAAAAGAAGTTGGATTATAGCTTTGAAAGCATTCCAATTTATTATTAATTTTTAATTTCCTGGAATTTAGTGGAATATCCTTTCGAGTTGTAAGGCTATTGACAAGCGTGGCAAAAATTTAGGCTCTAGTATAATTAATGAACGAAGTAATTTTTCGGCTCGCATCAAGCTCGAAGTCCCTACCCTTCTCAGTTGTTAGAGTTTCTGCTTCAATGATTGCAACAACATGACCTTTCGGAGTAATTATGTTGATCAAAGTTCAACTTACAACTTGTTAGTGGATTGTATGCTCCTCCTTTCTTTATTTTCGAATTTAACTATTCAATGATACCTACGTATCAGCAGCCCTATTTTTTATTTCTTGAGAACTCTGTGAGAGTATTTCCGTGTCAGAATTTACGCTCCGTTTCAAAATATTCAGCCGTGAGAAACACTCATTAAATTCTTTCCTTGGCTTTCTCTGGGAGGATGAATTCTCAAATCCCTCATAAGTATGATTTCTTGGCGAGAAAGTTGTCTGGTTTAATAAACGACCAAGAAAATGATCGAAGTATGTCAAATTTCTTTAAGGAACTGCGATATTTTTGTAGATACAGGTGTAATCACTGCCACAGTTTTTCTTTGTAGGCAAAGAATTGTATTACTTTTAGTACAACCCAGCAAATTTGTTTTGGATAACTTCAACTTATTATGCCCACTTTGTATGTACTTTGTGCATTTCTTTGTTATTAAAATATTTGCGTCGCTGCCAAGAATAGAGAAGAAGTAAGGAATTTATTTATTTATCACTCTCTCAGTTTTCAATAAGATGGTCTTTTGGCTAGGCGAGGGTGGAGCTCTCCCTGGATTATGCCACAAGGTTAGATTATATTTTTGGAAGTATGGCCAATTTGACAAAAAACAAACCTGGTCCAATTTTCAATTAGGTCAGGATTGTTTTTTTCTCAGATTGTTCATTGGCTTCAGTCAAATTAACTAAAGTATAAAGTTACGAATTATTTTAATTAAAAATTAATCTTAAAACTTCTGAAATTGAAATAATTTTTGGGGGACAAAAACGGGGATTTGAGTTGCAAAACGTTTATGATGATTATAAAACAGCTTCTAAACCGGGTTTGGGGTTCAAATCGTGGTGGTTGTGTGTATCTTCGACCAAGCTGTATGCCAATACTCGCTGAGTTGTATCTGATATAGCATCCTTTCATGCTAAAAATGTAGATCCCGTTAATTGAGAGAAGTTAATGTCGGCTTCAAGTTTTTCACCGTCATTAAGTTTATAATTATTATGGTATCCTCCGCATAAATTCCTGTAATAGGGATGGTGACCTCAGTTTTAAAGTTGCCTACGCAAATTATGAGTCAACTTTTATTTTCTGCTCGAAAAGAAGTGATGATTCTTGCAGGCTGGGACCAGCCGTTTCTTTGCCTAGTCGGTGAGAGCTCAGCGACTGGTCCCACGTCTTCAAAACCGAGAATGCTTACGCGGCAACCACCATTGTATATTTATTTGTACGTATGAGCCAATGTCCGGGCACATGCACTTCTGAGGAAAATTTCGAAACCGGGAGAACTCGTTCGGATTAATGAGAAAATTTATTTGAAGCTCGCGGTCCTGCTAAAAGGAAAGTTCACGCTCATTTGACCACGCAAACTGCAATTGGGCTGTTAAAATGCCATCCACGTTGCCTTTTTGAGAGTGGTCGACCTCCCGCGACTAGGCGAGCGGTTTTGTGCAATTAGGCCGCAAAGACAGGTGGTTCTCGTGGTGTTTATTTTCCACTTTCTTTACTTATTACATCCGTTGCGAAAGGTTGGCATACCGAGCAAGGTCTAGTTTATGAAAACGACCTCTCCCGGTCCAGAAGGCAAAGCAACGCGAGGTCCTTCGAGTTGGATGGGGGAGAAAAAAAATTCCATCCGAGAATCGCCGCAGTGGATTGGAAATGGTACTCGAAGTTCATCGAGGAGAAATTTTAGTTTGCTGTCATAGTTCTTAATTTAGTTCGCTTTGAGTGTGGCTCTTTAAGGTTCGTAAACATGCACACTTAATAAGGAGGATGATAAAGGGCTGGAGGTGTTCGAGATGTGGGTGTGGGTAAGAATGTAGAAAGTTAGGTGGACGAGGAGGAGGAGGAGGAACGACGAAGTGCTGGACATGGTGAATGAAGAGAGGTAACTATTTGACGAGATGCGGAGGATGCATAAGGTTTGGATGGAGTGAGTTTAGAGTGGGGAAGGGAAAGAAAATATTAGGATCTTTATGTAGAATGAAAGGGGGTAAGTCTTATGGTGAATACCTCTATGTTCCATCGTATGCGCTTACTCAGTCTGAAAAGTAAAAGTCGTTATTGAATCTTTTTTTCGGTCCAAATCTTCTAAGCTGCAGGAGTTCTTACTTTTCATTTACATTGGCGGCTTTAAAAAGACTTATGGAAACTGGAAACCTCATAACTGTCATTGAGCATATTATAACTTCAAATGGTTGAGATTTTTTATACGCTTTTTCTTCACTTATTTCGTCTGTTTAATTGATGGAATCTTGAAATCGATTTTTGACCTACTTGGATCGGCTTGAAATTTTCAGTACAGACCAGAACCAGATGACAATGATTTTCGATGATGAATGGTGACATTAATGATTTCATTCTTCATAACTACAGTAGGTGTCATCTGGTGTAACTCTTATTGCGTCTCTCTAGGAATTAGAAGATTAAAGGTTCGAAAGATGGAATTTTCAGTTGTTTTCCTTAAATTTTTAATGCTGTTTAGCAGTTGACTTAACGTGTCTTCCATCGTTTTAGGCTTAAATTAAGCTTGGGTAACAATCCTTACTCAACTATCAGGCTCCTTTATACTATTTTCCAATTAACCTAATCAGTGGGTATACACCCTTTATTCTCCGAGTGACGAAAAGCTTGTTTTTTTACTTTTTAGTGAATTGTTTACAGTTTTCTGGAAAAAGGATATATTTTTAATCTTTTTATGCCATTTTTATTTTACAATTGGGGTCAATAGCTTGGGGAGAGTATGGAGGGGAAAATTTTCCGTTTCGACCTGATATATCATTTTTGCTGTAAGGACCAGCCTCGTCAGCGCGAGTCAAAGTAGATGCATGTTTGGTGGTGGGCGGTACACTCCACAGGTCCTTCACCTCGGCGCATTTCCAGAGAATAGTTGAACGGAAATGTCTTGAATGCTCCCGTTATGTGCCCATATGTATATGTATTTTCATAAAATCCTCCCTCCAGGGGTCTTTTAAATTCGGGGAAGAGTCTCCCTTTCGGATCTGATCACCCCAATAAAGTGCGGTGAACCTCGAGTGGCCTTATTCATCGCCCGTTCTTCTGAGTTAATGGCTTTTTGGTCCGTCTTTTGGATGGGTGACCTAGTTTCCTAAATAGAAGGTCTGCATTTATATTAGTACAACTAGTGCTAATAATGAGAATTATTTTTCATTTTTCATGGTTCTGATATGTCTCCTTAGCCTATGGTCAAAAAGAGCTTGGGTATGCTTCCATTCGCTCACATCATTATTAATATCATTACCTTTACGATGGTCTTATCATTGATTTTTAGCCGGCTTGGATCGGCTTGAAAATATTTTTCGCCAATTCCGCAATCTGCATAACAACTCCGTTTTTGCCTAACGCTAACTCGGATATGGTCATCTCCTAATTACGTCAAAAATGTTAGGACAGTTTGTGCTCCCTGACCCCGTCGCGATATTTGGTGACATTTCAGTCGAGATTCGCATGATTACTGATTACATTATAATACTGGTCTTCTAGCCTTTTTAAATCAATATCTATCAAATGAAGGAGCTCCATGGCTAGAAATTTGATTTACATAATAGATTTCGCATTGTCTGTCTGCCGGTTTCATAATTTAGTCCCCTCTCCTCTCCATTATAACTATCCAAAACACTATATCCGTTTCCCTTATTTTCACTTACGGATTAGGACGTGGAAAGATCGTTCGCTATGTGTTTGATTCTGAGAAATCAGAGCTCACAAATCCCAGCAATTATTAAATGATGAACTGATTTCAATGGATCACACTTTCTAAATTGGCATTTTAAATATTTTGTATCTGTAACTCAAGGTATATTCGTTACTAATGTGGACATAATTGTACCCTGCTAACTTCGAAAATTCTCCCTTTTAAATGCGTCGTAATGAGATTCGTTTGGAGATAATGATTGCTACATCGCCATCTTCTGTTGTAAAACAATTGTGAGCGCGCTCGCGATAGGGAGAATTGTATACGCCCGCCTTTCGGTGAAGTTTAATTCGAATGATAAATGTTGGGAAGTTTTTCATTTCCCTCCCTCTATCCCTAATGCTTTCATTTTTATCTTTGTCTGTGAACGAGAAACGGTTACCCGAGGTCGTTAATTTTCATTTCAGTTCCTGCGACAGCCTAATAACCGTCTCGGTATTCGTTAATTGATTATGATGTTAGTTTATATTTCAATTTTTAAACAATTCTCTTCATCTGCCCCCTCATCTTAGGGAGTCGAACGAAACCTACCTAGTTACTTATCTCTGTCGTTGGAAAGTGAATTACATTGAAGTAAACGTCATGTAAGTTCAACTGATTTAGGCGTGATTAAGTGAAAGTTCGATATTTTTACTTATATAGTTTCACTTTTCAGAATAATTATTATTTTTATTGTGGAAAAGTGCAACTACGTTTCATTTCAATAAACGTCATGTATATCTATTGTGCAGAATGCTCTAGAGAAATCCGGATTTTCGCCGTGTATAATGGTATTTGAAATCTACTGAATGCAAAGCAAAGCTTTAGAGGAATCTGATAATTTTGAAAGTTTACACACCTTTAAACTCAGAATACCTTTTTCAGCATTGCTCCTCTGAAAACCCCGAAGGTACATTTTTTAAATGGGTATGAATGCGTGATCTGTTGATTTACTCCACCGAATGGTAGGGCGCTCTAATTTCTGACTATCACTCACATATCTAACGTTCTTTTTGTGCATTACATTGCAGAAATGCTTAATGTTGGTCCTGCCTTCATCCGATTTTTTAATTTCCTATGGCTTCTGTTAGGAATTTTGGATAAAGATATGTTTCAATTTTTATCAATTTATCTTAATAGCTAAACACATTAAAAATAGTTGCCGTTGTTATATTCTTCACTAATGATTGAAGGGTCACCGAATACGTTCGTATTTTATTGTAAGGCCATCGTTTGTTGTTGCTCAGTTAGTGCTCTTGACGAACTCAATGGAATTTATTGCTTATAACAAAGAGCTAGAATTTTTCGTCATCAATTTTTAGAATGAAATCTTTCTTGAATTCGTGAATATGATGTATTTTTCCGTCTAATGGTCTTTTTAAACTTTAATTGGTCGTTAATATAAAATTTATTTTCTCAATCATCTAATTTTATTTTCAGAATTTTTATGCAAAATAGAAAAATGTTAATTAAAGCTTTTCTTAGTGGAACTGTTTAAATTTTAAAGAATGAATTCCTATTATTGAAATAATTTGGGCACTGATTCTCTCAATGTTTCAACTGTTAAGTTGGTTGGAATAGATATGGAACTAAACAGTAAATTTCAAATTTTTCCATTATGTTATCATTGATGGAGTACATTATTTGTCACAATTTGGCGCCTCTCGCAGCTTGGCGCCCAAAGCGATCGCTGATGTTGCACTAATAGAAGCGGGTTCACACATTCACCGTCGCGAGTCGAAACGTCCTCAGTAACTGTATTTTATCTTTAGATTAGCACCGACTTCCTCTTCAAAGTGTTAAACGTCGTCGTATCATTAGTGTGCACAGATGTGTGGGGGACGCATAACTGTTCTTTTAATGCGAGTCGTCGTGCGGGGAAACTCGTCAAGCGTCCTCTTGAATGTCAATTCCAAATGTGGTTTCCAGCGTTAAATGGAGATTTCACGGTGGCCGCGAGTGTTTCGCTTTCCGCTCCCTTTCCTCCAGACGCATCATCCTTTCATGATTGCCCTTGCTTCACATTCGCTCTTTCGCACTAGTTCATGGGATATCCTGTCTCGTCCTATTGCTCACACCCAAGGCCGGTTCCAGACGTTTTTCTAGTGTAAGCCCCAGGGCCGGAATTAGGATGTGGATGGCCCGGGGTCCACTTTGGTGAGAGGCCGGTAGGCCCACTGTTTCAAGGTGCTGAAATTACTAACGTAATAACAGGAAATGTAACACAATTTTCAGCAAAATAATTAGGTTACAATATATATAAATAGCGTAACATATATATAAATATGTATATAAATAACGTTGTGGAAAAATGAGATGCAGATAGCACATAATATAAATGGTTCAAGTCACTATCACTTAAACATAGACACACAAAAAGAAAAACTAACACGGGAAAAATAGAACTCGGAGCTTTCGAAATTATAACTTCTCTCTCAGCCTGAGAGTGAAATTACTACGATTACTAAGTAAAATTAAGTAAAACTAAGTAAAATTGCCAAGGCAGCAGCGTTAACCATTTATTTACATCAATGTTGACGAATAAATTTTAACCAAAAAATAACCCAGCTTCAATTAGAGTACCATCATGCATGATTTTTTTTCTGTTTTTCCGATTTTGGTGAATTACCTCTATGTTGGCTGAATGCTCATGTTTGGTGGGTGGCCCAGGGCCCGGGCCCCTTTGACCAGGCATCGGTAAGCGTAAAACATGCCACCCCCTAAAAATAATCTAGTGGGGATTCACTATGGATACATTTTAAAATAAATTCAAGTACTTAAGGAATAAGGGTCAAAACTTATTTATAAGCGTGAGCTTATAAGGTGCTTGAGTGAATGTGATATTTTTAGTGCTTAAAAACCATTTATATATAAAAATTCAGGGTAAAAAATGTAAGTAAATCACCCCGAGTAGTGGGGGTATGGGTATCCACTTTAAGATGTATCCTTAATTCTACAGTAATTTTGTGGAGTATATCAACTCTCAACCTTAAATCTCCTTGTTTGATTAGTAATGAGCACATAGGCACTCCCTTGTGGTTGTAGTCCTATGCCGCCGCATACTTTGTTCACCTCTTAAACCGCCCCTGCTCTCACCCTTCTCGTCATCCGTCTTCTAATTCGGTTGTCAGGGGAAACAAAAAAAACCTCCTCCCATTCCTACTTCCGGAACCCCTCATTCCAATCCGCTTTACAATAAAAAAAATAAGTCGGTCCACGGTCCAAGGATGCAGCTGGAAATTTGTTATTTCCTTAAGAGAAAAGTGCTGCTGAAAATGGTTAATGTTCATCAATTACTGAAAAATCCGTCAGGAATTCGTCGCCGATTGTAGATTAGAAGATTTTCCTGGCGTTGAAATGATGATTCCTGAATTATCTTCGGGTTCTTACCACGTCTGTTGGCTTTTGTTTGCAACAGTTTCGTTGACACTACAGTCAGAGTCTCCCGGTCGAAGGCTTCACCTTCCACCGATTACCTTTAAATGGTAAATATTTAAAAAAACTAATTAGCTGTTCACCATTTTATTACCAGTTATTCAATGGCCATTGATGATATTTTAATGCATTTCTTTATTAGCAGGAGTTCTGGAATCTAATCAGGGAAGGAGGTATTTCACCAATAAATGAATTCAGCAGTGGCTCGCCATTACTTTTCATTTGGGAGAAACTCACTCAATTTTAGCGTAAATGGTCTAAAGTATCAGGGAACAGCTTGTTGTTAGTTTTTGTAGTACGTAAAAAAGAAGTTGGTGTTTTATTTTTTTAAAAATCATTAATGGTTTTAAATACGTATGTATAGCACTTAATACTCATTTCGAATTTATTTCCAAATGATGAATCGAAGTGTGACCGAGGAATCACTTAGCACCGTTACCACCGTTAACAATAACTTATACCAACTTATTTATTTATTTCTTTTACTAAATGATGAATTGGGTTTATAGTAAATGACCGCATTGATTTTGTTCATAGATAATATTTTTTGCAATGTTTTTTTGATAAGCTTGGAGAGTAAAGTAACTGATGGACAATTAGCAGACTCTCTGGTTCCTGGTTTTGGACAGCCACTAATTTCCGCTTCGCGTTTGTTGCCTGGGGGAGAGAGAGAATGAGGAAGGAGGGGTGGGGGGGGGGGGGAGTCTGCCGCGTCGTCTTCCGAAGCGAATTCCAAGACGTCTCGAGCCATCTGTCCCCCTCCTCCCCGACTCCATTTGCACCCCCATCTATCCTGGCTTGGTTCCTCCAGCCTCCTCCATCCCATCATCTTCCAACCGTGCGTATTGTATCTATGAAGGTTTCTCCTTTCGCGAGGTACTGCTGGAGAGAAGTAGCCGAATTGGTCCAGTTAGCTCTGAACTCCTATGTAACTATTGTCGAAGTTTCATACTACAATGGAATGGCGATTGCCATTTATGTACCGTTCGAGGGGTTCAGCTGAAATGGGCCATTTCGAGAAGGACGTCGGTCCATTATTTTAAAATGCGAAAATGTGGAAAATTCGGACGTTGAGTGGCGTAAAATGTCAGTTGAATATTTATGAATTATCGTAATTAAATATTCCTGTCAGGATTCCTTGATCGTGAGCAAAACTTTTGCAATTGGGCGTTTCTATCCTAAGAATTAAAACGCACCATCTAAGTTCGACGGGGTCCGGAATATGGCAGAGTTAGTTGTACTAAAACTAATCCTTTGATTGTTTATACTTTAGTGACACGATAAACCTATCTTCAATGATTTCGTATATCGAGGATGTGATTAATAGTTTTGCGATGAGTGACAAATCTACTTCGATGGGCGACGCTCGTGCTAATGTCGATGGTAAATCTATTATCGATGTTTTGCTGTTGTTCGATTGTTTACGGGCATTCGATTATCGGTAGTCAGTCAATTGCGAGTGGTTATTCCATTGTCACCGCTCATTCAATTTTATCTTGTCATGCCATCTCTATCATTATTAGTCAATCGATGTTCCCATGATGCCATGCGATTTTCCATGATAATTAAATTGAAGTTAATTGATTGGCATGGTCATTCGCGTTACAACTGTTTTTCGATTCGTTTCTACTTCGATTATAAGTCAATACCGTCGTTAGTTGAGCTCGCGTTCACTGTGATCATTTCCCATTAATTCCTCCCCACTTGCCTTTTCTTCCGACCACCTCTTTTTTCCTATATCTTTTTTTTCCTCCGTCGCCTTCCTCTTCGGCTGGAACGTTATGGTGAAGATGCGCGGGACGAGTTTTTAGTGCCCGAACGAAAAATAAAAAAAAGCGAAAACCAAACGGAAAGCATCCGGTCTCGTCCTCAAGGCTCGCCGTCCGAATTTGCCAATTAGATTCCTTGAATGCTTCTCCAAGTTGCGAGGGTGGAAGTCGACGTGAGGGGAATCCCCGAGTAGTATTAAAAGCCTCGATTAATTTTATTGGCCGCCGAGTTTAATCAACCATCGCTGCCGTTTGGGATAGATGATGGGCGAGGGTTATGGTCTCCGAAAACCCGCTACTCTTTGGTGAACATTAATCTTGATTCCCATGTTGCTTTCAAGTGATTGCGATGGTCTCTGTCATTATTGAATTTTCATTTTTATTTTTTTAGTAATACATTTATTACACTTAAGCTTTTAAGACCGTGGGAGATGTTGTTTCGCTCGAGGTAACCTTAAATTTGCGCAGATGATGGAACATTTTCGATCGATTTCTATATTAGTTCTTTTATTCTCATATGATTCCTTTCATGTGACGAGAAATATTGGCTCGGTTGTTTGGCTAATGCTGTGCTATATATAACGATATAGTTGAAACTAGTTTTTTTTATGAATTATTATGTCATAAAGCTCCTGAGCTCGAACCTTCCATAGATGTAACCATGTCTCAAATATCATTATGGCAACTTATTTACATGACCAGATGTTATTTCGCACGAAATAACTTTGAATTTGCGCAGATGATGTTGCATTTTCGAGCGGTTTCGGTATTTGTTCTTTTATTCTCATTTAAGGACACACATTGGTTCGGTTGTTTGGTCAATTCTATGCGATATATAGCTATATAGTTGAGCATATTTTTTTCGCTACTTAATTCTGTGGTAAAGATCCTGAGCCCAAATCTCCCAGAGATTTTATCGTTTATCAAGTATCATCATGTCTTCTTATTTACACGACAAGGGTAATGATTAGTTGTTAATGAGAATGAATGACTCCTCTTTTTAGTGGGGGTGTATGACTGTAATGTTAAAATTAATCTAAAGGTGAATTTCAATCGTTTTATTACCCCGTGCTTCCATTTTTATGTATATTTAATTGTTTACCCTTCTTGCAAATCATTGAAAAATTTAGGACTGTAATTGGTTATCTTGCGGGTTAAATTTATTTATGCGGTGATCATTGTATATATCGATCATCAGTTTTTGACGTTGGCACTAGAGCAAAAAAGTGCTTCAATAATTCTCTCATGAAACGCTTGTATTGCGTAATGGACAAGTTGGCAACTTAACGATCTATTGAGGTATCCTCCTGTGAATTGTCTTCAGATGGGATTTTATCAGCCGCATTACGATCTCTTACGTGCTTTGGAACAGTCCGCCTTGAGCATTGGCGGAAGGCTTTTGAACCAATTCGATCGAATGATAACATTAACTCGCTCGAATGGTGAGATTATAGAGCCTGCCATTCATAGTCTGCCACGCATAATTGTTATCCTGCCTTGGTGTCCATCTCTTATTGAAGAACAAGTCATTTGAAACTTTTGAATTCCATTTCTCTGTCTGTGGATATAACACCGTTATAATTATTAGAGGCGGCTTATACGATTGCTCTCTGGTATCTATTACTACCGATACTGTTACAATTCCGTATGAAAGTACGGAGTAACGATTACTTTGTATGCGCAAATCCTTGTCGTATACACTTATACTGACGATTCCCTGTACTCGCGATTTTTAGTGAAATGATCTTGCTGGCGTGAGTACTTTGTTCTCGGTAGTTCAGTTTTTAAGTTTTTAGGTGCGTATGATAAGGCGATTCCCGAATCCTAAGTAGCGATTTTATGTACCTGGACAAATCTAAACTAATTCTTATCGGGCGGTTCAACGCCGGGGAGAGAGGTTTTCAATTCAATTTCGCCGCGGGCAGTTCCGCCAACCGTGGCAATGGCATTACGTGCGTCGGTGGCTCCGTTACGAAATATTCAGGCCTTAGCTGTAATTTTCAATTCCAAGCGAAGTGGACATGGTCAATGGTTTTCCTCGGCTGTCATGATGGTCGGGTCACCGACAGAGTCTAATAGGTTTCACTCGACGGCGGAAGTAAAAAATAAAATAATCAACTATCGTTTCTTATTCTTCGTTCAAACTTTCGCGGGTACTCGTCGTGTTTATCAAATAACTTTTTGGGCTACATCACCGCGTCAATTTTTGGGTGGCGCCAACGTTTCCATACCGCTGGCTGCTTATTCAAGCCAATCCGTGACCGAATGCATTTAAAAAATATTCCCTAGAAAAAGCGACCAGCATCGGTCGCGAAACATTGGAACGACCCGAAAATTGACGCGGACATTGCCCTAAGAGATTTTTAACCAACATATCACTTCATTTGCTCCAGATGAGTCGTAAATCATCACATTATAGTTTCACGGTCTCCTATTTACTTCACAATATCATCTTCGTCTAGCCCAGTCTCGCAAGTGTAGCGCTCAGACATAGAATGAAATAATTAATCTGTTGATTGCCAGTGTTGAGAAAGTGTGACGCCTTAATGATGGCGGATCTGCTAATTTTTTAAATGTATAAGGTCAAATGTTTTCATTAATATTCATCGCTCTCATCCTCGATTCAGAACTCTCACCACTGTTCAATCTACCTTCTTAATCATGCTGATGTAACGTTTTTGCTCAAACACCCAGTGAGGTGAACTTAGTTTATTGACCCCTATTCCAGGTTTTATCAGAAAATGAACTCCTTGTTTCGGTGGCTGTATTCAGTTAACGCTTATTTCTGCTTGCTTTTTTGCCTGTTAAAATGAATTAATGTATTACTCCAAATTTAAATGCACACATTTTTTTAACAACACAAAAAAGGAGCTTTAGGTAGCTTCAATGGTAAAAAAAACCAGTATGGAAGCTACTATCCATAGAAGATACCATCATGAGGTTTTAGATTAATATTTGTTCCCGTGAATGGCTAAGGGCATTTTATTGACCGCCGCAATTCTGTTTCCCACGTCTTTAGTGAATGACAGAATATGATCACAAATGTTTAACTTAACAGCGTTTATTTGTAGGTACTCCGTATAATACCTTTTCCATGACCTTGGGTCGTTATAATTGTTACTGATGAACTTGTGTTGACTAAAGTCATCTGAAAAATGCTATAATACACCAGTAATTCACACCTTTGGCTTAAGAGCACATGTCAAAACAAGGGTTATAAGGTGATGGAGGGCACCAGATTGTTTCAAATTTCCTTCATAATCCAGTCCTATCATCCTTTTTTTTAATCATTGGACATCAGGAAAAATATCTATGCATTTATATATTATATCTCGGTCATCTATTCAATAACTAGACCGAATTGGAACGAGGATAAATGATTTCTTAGACGTTGATTTATACTTCACATGATACTAATAACCTTTAACTTAGCTTGATACCGTATCGCTCTCGTGCACCTCGCGGATTAGTATAGCTTTGGATAAACTTGTTATGCTCTAATTCTCTCTGCAGCTAGCGAACCGTTGAATCGGATGAATAACTGCATTCCGAAAAATAAGTGCTAAAATTTAAAAAAAATACGAGGAAGAACTTGAATACATTAGCACCATCCGTCTCCTCTCCGCCCTGCTGGCCACTGCTTCTTCACCCCTCTTGCGCAAAGCGTTCTTCAGTTTTTTTCTCAAAAATGTCAACCCCCTCTGGCCGCCCCCGGAGATCTGCTCCGGTGACTCCGTCTGCCTCTCCACCACGCCCTCGTGATTACCCCGACACGCCTTGCCCTACCCCTCCGTACCTCCCTCCCTCATCCTACCCGGTCTCTGCATTTTCTCCCTGTCTACTTAGGACAACTGGAGTTTTTAGGTTCTGTTCTTTCCTTGTGCGCTATTTTATGTCTACGGTACTACTGCCTCTTCAGCAGGGATGGCAATCGAAACTAAATGGATGAAACCAGTAAAATATCAATAGTTTCGTTCCCGGGAGCGAAATGAAGAAACGAAACGAAATGGATTTAAACCCGGGGAGCTAAACTCAGGGTCGAAACTAAATCGGAGTCCAAACTACTTCGGGTCGAAACTAAACTAAAACTCTGATACGAAACGAAACACAGATTATGTTTCGCACCGGAGGGACCACGTGATTCACCTTCTAGCCGTTCAGTTTCGACCCGCACACCGAATACGAAAGTATGGTTGTATGCAGTAGAGGCTCGGCCTGCCGCCATTAGATGCTTGGGGAACTCACATTTTTTTTTTTACTACTAACAGGAGAACGGTGAACGCAAACTGGCCATTCGATTTTTAAGCTTGATCATATAACCTCTCGACACGTATGTCAAACGTAATGGGTCGAAACTATTCCCTCTTATCCCCCTCCACTGAACTTCTGGGATCGAAACACAGCTATGAGCAGCGGAGTTTCGATTAAATTAGTTTCGTTCCAGAGAGTAAAGTTTCGTACGGGGTCGAAACTTAACTCCTTGGTGATTTTAATTTCGTGTGGGAACGAAACTAATCCTAGGCCTCGTATTTTCGTTTTGCTCCGGGTCGAAACGAAACTTTTCGTTTCGTTTCCCTTGACATCCTTGTTCTTAAGGCCGTTTTACACGGGGCATGTACTTGTACAATCTGACGTGTGTGCGAAGGCGCATTCAGAATTGGGTGGTTTCCTATTATTTTTTTATTGCCTAAATCGAAAGATTATTACACCTGGAGTACGTATTTCACGCATTTAGATTTTTAAATGACGATATCTATTTTTCGCGATTAAATTGGTAACCTCAGACGATGTATAACTCCTATCTTCTCGAATAGAAACTAGGTCCCTGTGACGTCACGTGGAGTGGTATCCAAGTGGCGCCAATCTGGCCCTTTTCAAATGAGGATAAAAATGGACCATTGCCATTCGTCTAAACCGGTATTTCTAAAACGAAATAATTTGTATATTTTGAATACACTAATGGTGGGTAACGAATCGCAATCAATGCTTTTCGTTTTCTTTGATGAAGGAAACTACCCTATTGCGTCGTGTAAAGCGGTGAATTGCTAGAACTCATGCGAAAGCGTGGAAGTGAGATGGAAAAATAGCCCCTGTCCTAATTTCGTTTATGCATTTGCGCTGTTCCACGCTATAAAGAGAAATTAATACAGTTCCAACCTCCACAATTCCGTGCCCCGTTTTACTCTGCCTTTTGACGCGTCGCACGCGTGTCTGTAGAAAAAGTGTATTAGCTTAAAGTTTGACCAGCACTGCGCCGCGATGCACCTCGCCAAAATACTCGTATCTTGTGATGCATTTCAAATCTGGCGCGTTGAGGGCGGTGAAATTTACGCCAATTGCCAGGGATAGGTAATCGAACAAGGGAGCTTTGGCCTTCTTGGTCACTACGTTGGCCATTAATCCGTCCAGGCTACTTAAATCCTATGGCAGCTTTTACAGGAAATCCAACCGTCCGTGGTTCGATTCCCGATTCAGAGGAATATTTTTTCCTTGAAAATTAGTGTGAATGTACTTACGCCTATCATTTGTTCCATATTTAATTTCATTCTTAAAATTTACCATTTTCATTGTAATCGTCGTCATATATATCTAAAGGCAATGTGAATTTCTCATTCATTGGAGTTACCTACGGGAAAGGGAGACACTTATGGATAAGCTACATCTGAAATCCTGTTTAGCTATTGAATATTCAGAAGTGCTTTTTCTGGTTGTTGCTGTTAATTGTTTGTTGATGTGGAAACATTAATGCTGATTCATTTTTATCGATTAGTTCTGATATTATGCCGGATTTCGTCAGAGTAGATGATGTTAATTTTGGAACTTGGAGACGAGTATTCTTCCATGCTAGGTGTTCCATATATGGCCGCAAGTGAACTATTGGACGGAATCGTTGTAGTCAATAATGACCTTCCTCTACTCCAATAGTTAAGATTTGCCTTTAATCTCTCTTAGCATGTGTTCTCGTTTGATCCTTATCTTTATGAAGATTAGAAAAAATAGGGATGTAGTTCTTCTCGTATCATTTAGCGTCAAAGTTGACTCGTACCTTCGTTAAGAGACGAACATGATTAAATAAAAGATTGGAATGACGTCTCGGTAGCTAAAGTGGCTAAATTACTCGACCGGAAATCTGGGATTCGGGGATTCGGGTTCAAATCCCGGAGCAGGCGTATGATTTTTTTCTCTGTGGATTTTTCGCACAATTTGGGTCATACTGGTGACTACCGTAATGTTATCACCGTGGGCGGTCCCGGTATACTTAAACTAAAAATATCATTAAGGTACCTAATGATGAATTAATGCTAATTATTTATTGCTCAGGATTTTATTTAATATCCAAGGTCACTTTCCAGCCCTTGTACGAATTGGTGCAATAGGTTAGTGTTTCGCTCGATTTCTTACTATTTTTTTCCGGAAAAAAGTTAAATGTGACCCATTGCCAATGATATTTTAGTTAATTTTCATCAGACGAGAAATAACTTTTACGAAGTGTCCTGAAATATATCTTTTGATTTGTGCATTTAACATAAGTGTCGTAAATTTTTAAGTTCATTGGCTCTGTTTAGGGTAAGCTCTGTCCTCACGGTAAAAAAATATGTCGAGTAAGTGGTTTCATTTTTTGCATCACTCGGAATTTCACCCAGTAACACAACCTTTCGATACGTTCGGCGTATTTCCTCTCTCTCTCCTCAAATATGCAGCGCATCTCCGTCAGCAACGAACGCTTCGCCGTTTGCGCATCATTACCCCGCTTCCGTCCGAAGTCGAGGTGAAGTCTGATTCTTCATTTCTTCATCGTCGTTTTCTTCCTTGAGTTACGATCTTAACACTTTGAGTGACGGTCACTAATTTAAAAGCCCTTCTAAAAAATCGGGCCGTTTTTACCCGAGTCGTGAATTTTTAAAAAGACATTAGCGGCAAAACTATATTAATTACGAATAGTATTTGAATAAAAATGGACTTCGTTTTTACGATGCTTTAAAATTTGATCACGATTGAACCGTTTTTTTTTTATGGGGTGTGAATGATTGCCGATTTGTTGCCCGTCTTGCCGGAAGGACGAATAAATTAATTTTTTCTCTAGATTCAATGACCAAGCTCTCGCTTTGTTTACGCAATTTATTCAAAAAACGACGCGATCAAGCGTTCTTTCCGTATTTTCTTCGGAATGTATTTCAAAAGTTGATAAGTTAATATACAAAATAGGAGGTGATTTCATATTTTGGCAATTACCGGTCTGATCATGTAAAAAGTATGAAAATCGGTGAAGCTGCTTCCATGATGTCAAGCATTTTTTTCCATACGTGCATGGATTGATAGTATTTGTAACCTTCTGTGCGGTGAAGAGCAACCTTCATCCGAACGTTGTTCTTCTTTGCGCTTAGTCAGTCTTAGAGCTAATTAAGCGGAGGAATTTCTACTTACTTACGCATTTGTCATTGGCCGGGACGTAACTTATCATTAATTAGATAAATACCAATAAAAACTCGAATTCTTCCTACAGTCATCTTTAAAAGCTAATTGCGCAGAAGTATTTCTATGCTTTAATATGCTTGCTGTTGGATTGCCGAATGATATGTAAGTGCACTGAGTAAATAACTATAAAAACACGAATTCCTTTATGATTCAACTTATTAAGCCAAACACGGAAAGTGAATACTTGTTATTGGATGGAAAATCAACCTTTTAGTCGATTGTATAAATAACTAAGAAAAAACAGAATCTTGGCTTGGGGTGGACAACTTTTTCCCTTGCCTTGTCCCTGGCTCGTGATTGCGTCTTGCCTTCGACCGACCTTGCCTCTTCAGCAATTTCATGTTTACCGGAAACAGGGAAAGTGGTGTTGTTTAGCAGCCGGATGCGCCGTCTCTTTCGCGCTTTTCGATTGTTCAGCAAAATGGGCCGAGAAGTTGCGAATCAACGCAATTATTTTCGCTCCGCTTGTCTTTGTACTTTGCCCGGACGCGCCAGCGCTAGCGTGTGGGAGGACTGACTTTGTTGTGCGCATTGTTTTCTTCGTCTACGTTTCCGTGTTTACATTTTCGCTGCTATGGAATTCGCGACGACGGAGATACGATTCCTCGAATGCTAGATGACCTTGAGGCACATTTTTTTCGCTAATTGCTGTTTCTGCTTGGACTCCCTCGGCCAAAGTGTTCATCTCGTATATTCTTAACATGATTTGGTGAAGAAAAAGCATTTTTTAAAAGCATGAAATTTAAATTGAAGCGTGAAGGAGGCTAAGATATAATTTTTATTTCTAATTAAAATGTTTGTGATTGTAGCATGGCGGTTTCTAGCTTGGTGATACGAAACATGATTCTAGAATATGTAACTACTGTTTGATGGTGAGACGAACAATAATCAGGTCTTGCCATAAATGGAAGATATGCTTGCCCCACGAGCGAGCTAGACGTTACGTCTCAGCTACGTCTGACTATTATTAATGCTTGTTTTTCTGTTTACAGGCAATTAATTAATCTTTTATTGCAACACGAAAATTTTTATTTTTTTATAATTAGATAAAAAATTCTCAGCATTCTGAAGTTCGACGGATAATATTTACTAGCAAAATTAATGTCGATGCGACTGTTTGCTATGCCCTAGGCCTTCTATGCCGCCATATTCGCTTGAATATTGGCATTTAAAATATTTTATCAATTACCCCTATCATTTTTGTTTTATTAATGGCTCATTGCCCCTAAAATTAACTGAAGTATAGGTTGATATCTTTGCTTGTACGATGTACGACTGGATGATGGATATAGGGAGAAAACCAACTCATTTTTTTTATTTATTAAAATAAGACCTTCGTTCTTTTATAAAGTTAAGCTTTGTCGTTATGATTAACATTTGCAATTTTTCAGTTTGCTGCTGTTGATTTGATTTCATGTACCCGTATTTTATACCTCAATCTTTTCATTATCGAGTAATCTTTTTATTTGGCAATGTAAGTAATATGAAATTTGTACTAGCTTTATGAGCATGGAAATGTTTAAAAAACCTTTTCGAATATATATTCCTCACCCATCTGTGTGAGTTAATATAAACTGGCACAATGAATATTAACAGAATTAACATTCGGCGATCAGAATTTTGTAAACTTTATTATGATTGTGCTGACTTTTACCGGAAACAGAAGAAAGCGGTGTTGTTTAACCTTTAATGTCTGCTTTCACACAGCTATTGGTCATTAGGATAAGATTTTGGATCGGTTTATTTAAGCGGAAAACCTTTCCTTCTTTTTTGGCAAAACCCAACCCTTTCATAATGTTGAAATTACATGATGCATGGCTCTACTGAATACGCAGATGACACCCTGAGTTATGACTTTCCTGCCTCTTAGAGGTGTGTATAAGCGTGTTCAACGAACCATTAACTTCAAATTTATTACTGACTCTAGCTCGCTCGTGGGGAAAACATATCTCCTTCGAAGGCTATGTTTTTAATTTTTTTGCTCGTTTCCCATTCGTTTCACTGCATTGCTTTCCTATTGAGTTTGTTCATTTTGATGATTTCAACTCGAACCTTCTAATTTGGAGAAATTTTTGTGTCATTTCCTCGGTGATGTATTTGATTTCCGCGTTGTTTTCCGAGGGATAGGAGGTTTCTGCTGTAAATGAGTGGAAACGTTGATACTCCTGGACATATATTTTCTGTTTCCACTCCAAAATATTTTCTGCTACTTATTGCTCGTATTTGCAGTTAATGGGCATAGTGTATGTGTAATTTTCTTAATTTATGTCATTTCAATTCTCATTTTAATTAGATTTTTCGTCATCTAGTGGTAAGTAAATTCACGGAAGATGCAGTTTTCTACTTTTTACAAATATTTTCGTTGTGACGACCGGTTTTGAAGACTTTGCATCATCTTCGGGTCAATAATTCGAACTTCTAGTTCACCTATTTCGAATTTAGTATGTTCGAAACCGATCGTCTAGATGAAGGATTCGTAATAAGTGAAAAAAACGCATCTTATTCATAAATAGGTGATGAAAAATTTCCGCCGCTCTGACCTAATTACCGTAACATAAATGTTCAGGTTTTTATCTATCGCAATCAAAAGATTTAATGGTGCGTATTGTGATACGTATTGTCAGTACATCTTGCGAAATTGAACTTAATCTGAGTGACCCAATTTGTCTTCAACCTTCGCGATATAGAGAGAAAATCGGATGTATCAACGCTTTTATTTGTGAATTAAAATCTTGTGGATGAATTATCGATCTTACAACGCGCCACTAAAAATAATTGAAGCTTTATAGAAAAATCTTTTTCATTTTCAGAAATTTGTATTTTCAGCTGTCGTTTGCCTACTTTTTCGTTAACATTTTTGGAAGTGGACCTCGTGTTCGAGACTAAAAACGCTTAAAAATGACAACCATTGACTACCAACTGACATTTTCTACCAATTTCAAATCTATATCTGACCTAGGATTTAAATTATTTCAAAATTACCCTATATTTAAATTTTAACTGTTCGTGAATGTGACGAAATTAATAATGATTTTGTTAAATGATCGTCATTATTTCAAGTTGCAGTGAACTTGAGCACCGTGCCCTTTCACCTGTTCTTTCAATAAGTACGCTTCTAATCCGTAGTATCTCGTCTTATATACTTATATGATGTATAAAATGATCTTTATCGGGCTTTCTGAAGTAAATCACATCTGATTATCTTTGACGTATGATCACCCCGATAACCTTTAAATCTTAATCAGTCAGTATTTCCCAACATTGAGCAATTTGTTGTTTTGCCGGTTTTTTCTGCGTTACTTGAGGAAATTCTGCATCGTAAGAATGAAGCAGTCACTTTTAAGCTGTCAAAATAGAAATGAAACTGTCAATTTTTCAGTCTGCTATAAAAGGATCTTAGCGTTTTTTTTTAACTCTGCAAATCACTTTGTGCGCTAATCAAATAACTGAGCTGGTACCGCTGGTACTACAAAATATCAGTGAGAATGCCTATTTGCTTGACATCAGTGGGCCACAATGGAGTCATTCAACGATTGAAGTCACTTTCGCATTGGTGAATTGATTAAATTATCTTAGGGTTAGTAGTAATGAAAATGTCACTTTTTCTGCTTATATTTTCAGTGACTTGACAGTTTTTTTTAAGCTCATGCCTTACTCTCCACGGCAAAATGCAAACATTAACGTTGCCACTATGCCACGCAATTTTGACACTTCCATAAACTCTTTGCGTACCACGGTTAAGCGTTATTGTCAGTGCGTTGAAAAATGAATATATTTAATGTAAAATACGTATATACAGAAATTGGTGCACAATGCCTGATAGTAAGATCAACGTGCCCAATACCTATGGGGTATCGTGCACTTGATTTAGGATATAGTCGCTTCTTCGATAATAACTTATCGTTTTGTAGTGATTGAACATTTTCACGATGTGATGCCTTTATCTTAAAAAATTATAAACTTTCGCATTAAGATATACTATAAATAAAGTACAGTAAGGTCACGATGATGATAGGAATTATGGGAATATTCCAGGTGATTTGGGGTCCAGTACTGTCGTAATTTTAAAAATATAGAATCTGTCAAAGTATAGAAAATTTAATGCTCTTCCATGCATACAAGATATATACGCATAATTTTTCGTAACTCATTTGAAGGCCGCTGTCAGGAGGGATGTAGGGCAGTGGCGGATCCAGAGAGGGGCTGAAGCCCCGTCCTTTGGTATCTACTTTACACTAGATAAAGTGGTAATTTTGTTCGGACCCCCACTAATGCTGGTAGGTTACCCCCCTTTGTCTCTATCCTGGATCCGGCGCTGATCTAGGGCAATAATCCTTCCCACCCCACTCCAAGTTTCGGATATACGGTCTTAAGTGTACCCCCTACAAATGAACTCAACAAAAAAAATAATTGTGGCTGCTGCCTTGATAATTTTTCACCATCAATAAATATTCCCATTTGGCAGGGGTTTAGTTGCCCGTCTCCCTCGGATCCTTATCGCTCACTTGCTGGAATATTGAAATAAACTCTTGCAACATTCCACGATTATAACATTTATTTCGACCTAAGCTTCGATGATACTACATCATCTTCGAAACCTAGGTCGGAATAGATTTGAAAATCGTGGAAAATTGCAAGTTTTTATTTCAGCATGGAAAAATTCCACTCCATCACGCTTGGATCTTCTTATTTAATTTATTTAATCGAGAATTTGCGATTATTAATTGTGTGATATTTTTTCAAATCGATCTAATAGCTTTCCGTGTCTCTATCTTTACAGCGCAGCATGATCGAGGCAGCTTGGGCAGCAGTTACCGGTCGCGGGGCTCGTCTGGGGCGGCCTATTCCTCGGTGGACGGGTGGGAGGTGGGCGGTGGTCTGCCGCCGTCGTCCACCGCGCCATCCGCCGTGCCGCTCACGATGACGCAGCGGGAGGACGCGCTCAAGTTCGAGACGGGCCGCATCAAGGCGCTGCAAGAGGAGCGACTCTACATCCAGAAGAAGACCTTCACCAAATGGATGAACTCGTTCCTCCTGAAGGTGAGGAAGGGATGACACATAAGTGGAAGCATATCTGGGTTGACTTATGGAATTATGTAATTTTTATCAAGTGCAGGGTTATAGTACGAAATTAATCTCTTTGTAATGTTCCACAAAACTGTATTATACCGACCCTAGATTTCGACTACTGGATAGCCATTACCAAGGACTATCTACTAGTACTTAGTAGTTGAAACCCTAGGTCGGAATAATAATGTTCTGTGGAACATAAAAAAATGAGTTATTTTGCACTATAGATATGTGGTTTCACTAAGTGAAGCCTGAACGCTCGATACATTTAAGTATAGGGTTATCATAATAAATCAAATGGTGTCCCATTAAGTATAAGGAAATATTTGTGGAAAATTTCCAAAATTGGAAAACACTAAATTCCTCTTCAACAGCTAGAAATGCGTAGAGTAACCAAAAAGTATCTCTTCAACACAATTTCACACGTAGACCCTTTCTTTCCACCCTCTTTGCTTGGGTTATAGGATTTTGACGGAAGTGGAGGATGTGTGTTATGGAGTTTGAAGGCGGGCGTGGGTGGGATGCTTCTGTCACCGAATGCTTTGATGGGTGTCGTCTGTTGGGTGGGAGAGGGCGAGGAAGATCCTCAAACCGTTCTTATCCCCCTCTCAGTCTCCATCGCACTGGGGGTGAGTCAGGGCGAGGGAAGCGATATCCAGGGCGGGCGATCCGGTGTCTTCTGGTTGTGCGGGGGAGCTGACTTCTCGCCTCGACGCGCTCCCGTGGGGAAGAAAGGAGTGAGGGTCGTCTTACTACGTGCACATCGTGGCGGCGCGTGCGAACGGGGAGAGTGAGGAATGGCTTTGATTTTGGGAAAAGTTCGGCGCGTGTCTGTGTGGCCCTCAAAAGGGTTTTTTGGCTCCTTCGCGTGCGGCCAAATGAAAAATGAAAATCCTTAACCCTCAGCCACACGAGCACGATTGCGGCTTTTTGCCGCACTTCAATATTTTTGGTTTTCCTAAATATATATTAAAATTTGTGGGTATTTTAACGCATTTTGAGAACTTCTAGTAATTAAAAGCACTTTAAATATCTTCTATTCCATTTATAAACAAAAAATAAAGCATATGAAAAATGCAAATTTCTTGATAAATACTTTGGATAATTTTTCTTGAGGAATTGCAGGCGATAATGTTCTTGGTCGAGGAAAAAGCTCAGAAGAATACCAAAGTGTACCGCCAGTGATCTATGCGCAGTGAACGCGCTTTCCGAATTCTCGAAAAATGCGGCAAAATCCCCGCTTAGCGTGTAACTAAGAGTTAACTCACGTCGATTTCCATTCTCAAACTGGAGTCACAGAATGTCAGTGAACAGAATGGTTTTTGACAATCAGTCTTTAAACTGATTTCATTCAAGCCATCCACCCATCATAGCCATCCAAGGGTATAATCTCGCTCTGCACCTCTCACGGTATCCGAGGGAAGTCGCCAGTTTCTCTTGGCATATATGAGTCTCGCCTTTCGGGCGTACCTCCGCGTTGAGTTGTTCATAGTTGACGACAGTCACTTCTGACCTGAAGACGCCAGCAGGATGGCTGGAGAAACTGTCGTCACTTATGGACAACTCAACGCGGAGGAACGCCCGAAACCGAGACTCATAGGGAGAAACGCCGCGGAAACCTTAGATATATATCTTAGCATATGTTTACTTATTGCAAATATTTTTACTAAAATAGAAAGGAAAATGAAAACCACGTCGTAAATTTCACCCTAAACTGCTTTCAACTCCATCTCTCTCTCCCACCCGGCCGATATTTCCTTTTCTTTCACTTAGTTACGCTTTCCATGTGAATCAAACACTCTTATAACACCTACAGAACACTAATTAGGATTGCTTTTGAGCGGAAGAACCGGGAGATTTGTATGTATTTTTGAGACCTTCCGGAATTTTTGCTAAATGTTTGAGAAAGGGGAGGATACGCCCTTCATTCAGATCTACAATTAACGAAATGAGCAGAGTCCCACCAGCGAGCGTATCGAGTTATTTGCTTAAAACTTAGCTATTTTGTCGTGAATTTTTCTTGGTTTTTGCAGTGGAACCACTTCAACATTTATCAGCATTTCAAATGCCTAACTTTTTCGTTTGAGGGAGTACTGACTCCGGTCTATGTTTTCCCTAAAAATTTCCTCTCTGATGTGAATCCCAACTCTGGAAGCGAGTTTGTGCATATTTTTCCTTTACGCATTCACAGGCTCTGTGTTTCTCCTCTAAAAGATTATGATGTATCTAACAGGGTATGGTTATATTTTTAGAAGCATTCCTGTTGTGTCGCTAGGTGACGCCGTGAATCTCAAATGTGTACGTGCTATGACCGTGGGGATAGTATTTCAGTGTGTGTCCGTACAATTGGCGACATTTCCAGCCATTGTTTCAATAAGCTGCTATGCCTTTGTAACTCCCATGTTCTAATGTTACATACGAACGTGTTTGCGTCATTGACGTATTTCAAATTTTCCTTTTCTGAAAAGTTTCTCAATATTTTTTTTACCTCTTCTATATTCCAAAGAACATAAGAACTGCATAGAACAAGTAACTTCGTACGCAGTCACGCGCACGGGTGGAAAGTACACACCTAGGATAAAATTCGCCATGAAAAAGCCATGTGGATCACGGATTAGCGTATTGATTTTTTTCATTCCGTATTCCATCCTTGGTGTATATATCTTCTGTATTCATTCCATCAATTTTTTTAGTTTTGAATTATTTTTCTAGTTTCACTGTTTATTGAGTCTATAGAAATCCTAGGCACACGGATAATTAGGGTTTTCCCACGTTATTTCATTTTAATGGTCTCTTATTCACCAGTGAATCACTTTCTTTATGAGCTTGGCTCCTGGACCTAATGACGCTTTCTGAAGCTTGTCCATTAAAATGAACCATTGCGGGACTAAACTCTGATGTACGAGCAAATCATGAACGTTTTCCTTTCGTTAAGGATTCTTTTCAGTTCCATATATCGGTCACCTCCGCTTTCTCGGTTGACCTCCGCCCCTATCGAGAACTCGACCCGCCCTTCCACCGCATTTTCGGCCTAACGGATAATAATTAGAGGCGGGAGAGAGAGAGGGCGATTCATGCTGCCGGCATACTCACTGTAAAGGTGATTTTCCTCAACGGGTGGAAATTTTCGGAATTTTCAACGCTTCGACGCTTTCAACGCTTCGCGTTCTAAACATTTTCTGGAGTTGGGCATGCCCTAAATTTCTGGGGTAGGTTAGACTTTCAGCCGTGCATCCGTAAGCGAAGTACGGAACCATTGACTTGCGCATTCACAATTTAAACCCATTAAACTTGTTTTTTTTTCGCTGCATAAGAATCTAGCAAAGTTATCTGGAAGGATATTGTGTACCAAACGTGTATACCGCTTTGCAGGTATTACTCTGTGAAATACCATTTCTGATTCCATTTGTATTTTTGTGTTTTCACTTAGTCAACTGAAAATTTATCGTTAAATTAATTAAGCCGGTTAACCTGCCCTCTCTTAGTTTTGTGAATTATATTTCTCTTTCCTCTACCGGAAACATGTATATCTAAACCTATATTCATTTTATGGGTTTAAGTATGCCCCATAAACGTCAATCTAACTTTAATTACAAGCAAAATTGTATTTATTAGCTTAACGAACGCATTTGCGCCTTGTAAAAATCGTCACATTATACGCTAGACTAAGAGTAGAAAAAGAGAAAAATGACGTACACTATTAGTTTTTTTTCCTTTGCCAATACATATGTCGTTGCTCTATGTATCTCTTTATGATGAGTGACGTTAACTACGGAAAGACTTATGAATTATGATATCACTTTTTCGTTTATTACTATCACTCAGATCTCTTTGATTCTTATTTACACCACTGCATTTATCATTTCCGCATGAACTACAGTGTTGAATTATGCCTTAGTCATCCCTAAAGAACCGGATGGAGAAGTCCTACAGTAAAGGTGTTTGAAAGGAAAGCTGTTGTGCTGTCTCCTAATGAGGTAGATAAGTGCGAGTGCTGTGTTCGAGAAACTAAAGTTACCTTAATACATTGTATGTTAGCGCTTGGGCCACGGTAGTTCACGAGTCTTGTAGGTAGCAAAGTTGGACATATTTCAAACTTGCTTGTTAGAAAAGATTAGCTATTGGCGTAGGCGTGGGGGCACGGGGGCACGTGCACCCTCCCCCGACGCCTAAAAAATTGACGAATTGTTTGATTAAAATATTAATTAATTTTATGTTTTAATATACGGCGGGGTAAAGTCCTCGCCTGCCAAACCGAAGGTCGCGGGTTCGAGTCCCGCCTGGGTAAGTTACCCTTATCCAGGGCATGGATGTTTGTTATTGTTAAATGTTATCAACCCCGATGTAAAGGCCGAACAGTGCTGTTTTCGGTGGTGTGTGAAATAAATAAAATAAAATAAAAAATAAAAAAATAAAAGTAATACATATGTACATATTAATAAATTATGTATTAAAATTAAGAGTAAATTACGTAGAATAATTGTTGCATGTAGTTTCTTTAATCCCAAATAGGAGAAGCCCGTTTGCCTATCAGACCCTGGTGTTCTCTCCCCCCCCTCCCGGAAAAAAATCCTTGATCCGCCCTTGGCTGTTGTTGCTATTGAGGAAGGTCATCGTCAATTTCTTGCCGTATCTCGAGGTCTCGAGATATCGTTGAGAAGTGGGTGCAATGCTAGATTATATAAATAAGTATGGCGATATTATATAAGCCTTTTCGAGATAATGCCTGTCAATGCATGCGCCGCTCATTGGATTGGGGTGAAGTCAACTCCTGTCACCTGGGAAAATTGGAATCGTGCCCTTGGTTTGATTTTTATTCTCCCTGGACATGCTGGCTTTGTATTCAAATGAGAAGCTGGATGGTGAATTTAGGGAAGTTAATACGGATCTCATCCGTTCGTGCACCAGCTGCAGCAAATCGAACCGCGACTCCGTGGTGCAAATATCTCGGCTCTATTTTGCTTGAATCTTAATTTTAGATTTGCTGGTTGCCAGTTTTCACGAGTTGAGTACGGACCACTAAACATATTTCGATTTCGAGTGGTATGGCTAATGTGGGTCTTAGGTCAGGCTGTAAATCGTGAACCTTAGGCCATAAAAGTCAAACATACGATTGTGCGTACCCTTCGTCTCAATGGCCTTAGGCCCCAGCATCAGGTCGTATGGATGATGTGGTGAGGCTAACACACTTACAAACGGTGGCGTAACTATGGGGGGATGAAGGATAGATCCCCACCAAAGCCTCAGAGAAATAAAAAAACATTGAAAACTATTGTCTAGTTTTGACAAGTAATAACCGCATCAAAGTTAAATTGTTAGTGCCAAAATGGCGTAAAACATATTTCCAGGCTAGTACTTTTTCAAAAAAATTTTCCGGTCCCCCGTTACCTTGGGGGGGGGGGTTCCCACCCCAGGTCATCCCATCCCCCCCCAAAGCATATTCCTAGTTACGCCACTGGTAACAAATGCTCTTTTGCCGCGGATAGTTAGTTAACCAAAGCTAAATACGGCAGGAGCGTTACCTATCTTAGTTTGTATTCTTACAATGGCGATTTAGGTGATGGTGTGTCCGCTGCACTACGTTGCTTACAAAAGCAGAAACTTATTGACAACCAGCAAGATTTTCGAACTTATTTTTTTATATTTCTTCCTTTCAATGCATTATCCTTGTGCGAAGGTGCGTGAGTTTTGTGAGCATTACTTTTTCGTTGAAGTTAGTCCTCCTGAAACCCCGTTTTGCAAATCTATGTCATACTCCCAAGATACCGGAAAAGTAGAAAAAATTTCTAAGTAGGAAAACAAACAGCAACCTTATTACTCTCGATCATCATATTATGATGCTGTAAGTGCTTAGTTACTTAAAAAATATTTAAAAAATTAAACTGATTCCATATTACTGTCTGCCGACGACTTGGCGGCGCAGTTAAGCCAGAGGGCACGGGATTGAGCCCCGCGTGGGTGGGTTTTTCTCCACCAAAAGGGTGGATTTTAGTAACTGACAAGCTCATTAAATTTTAAGGTGCAAAGTTCGAATCTCGCAAGTTTGAAGAGCACAGGCAAGTAAAAGCATAATATGCAAGTGGGGTTTTGTTGCGTTTAGGTGTGATGTTAGGAATACGGCGTATAGGTGTTGAGAACAGTTATTTCGAAACTCGAAAGATCGAAGATGGCCTCGCTGATTGTTTGACTCTGTAGGGGCTCGGCATCTTTCCTTTGGGCCTTGGGAATAAGAAATGAAGTTGCGAAGCCCTGTGCGCTGCCGAAAATTGTTTTCGAGGGAGAAGCCCCTTTTGCGCCCGCGAATTTTTTTCCGCCGGAGGGGGCTGCTATCGCCCTCCTTCCGCGTATTCCCGCCTGTCCCAAGCCCGCCTTGTAAGACACCCCCTACCTCCCACCCTCAAACCGCACCGGCAATAACTTTCCCGCCTCAAACTGGCTCATGCATAACACGCGCGAGCTAGCTAGTTTTGCTGTTACTTCATTTTCGAAGGTGTGGAATAATATCCGTAGTGGCTCGCTAATATTAGTACATTCAGTAACTACGTGGAACAGTATGTTTCCAAGGCCTACTAAATCTTCTGCCTCCTTATATCATTATTAATTAATAGGCCCGTAACATTTCGTTTTATTTATGATTCTTATTCTCTTTCTCTCCCCTCCCCGGTTTTCGATCATTATTCCCTCTAAAACGGTTTTTAGCGTCCTCTCACTCATTAACAATGTGAAAATGACACAGAAATAAATTATAAGACCAACAAAGTCGCCAATTTCGAATCTTAAAATTCCAAAATATTCGGGGATAGTGCCCAAACCTCCTTTTTCCCCCGGTTCGCTCCCCTCAGGCACCGCGAGACCTTAGAGTGAGAGAGGTGGTAGCCTCCTAGCCTTGGAATGGTAACCTCAGCAATAGACCATAGAAATATGTACGAGTATGTATCTACAATCGCCACAAAGGAATCGGTACTCGCCTTTTGAGATGAACCAAGGTACTTCCAAATTGGACATCTGGTTACAAAGTATTTTATACTGACAGTAAATGGATATTACTGGAAATCGTCAGTGGAAGTAAACACATCCAAGGATTGTGAGGACAAGGTAATCGCTACTCAATACTCGTTACTGAAATGTACCAGTATCAGTTGTAATCGATACCGTAAACTAATCGTTACTCAATACTGAAATGTATCAGCATCCGTTGTAATCAATGCCGTGAAGAAATCGTTGCTCAATACGCGATACTGTAATGTATCAGTATCAGAGGCAATCGATGCCGTGAAGTAATGGTTTTACCCACCTCTAAATAGGCCGAGACTCCCCAGTCGCGCTGACTTCCGACGGGGAAGAAGGAAGAAAAAATAAACACTGTGAGCGAGAGACGTAGCAGCGGTGGTGTTTCTCCCGCCATGAGTTTCCCCACTCCTTGGAGCAAAGACGCGGCAGCAGGGAGAACAGGTCCAGCAGGTTTCATGACCTTTCTTCCCCCTCCTCACTCTTGCTGGCGGCCCCGCCCCCTTTACGTCTTACCCCTTATCTCGTCAAGAAGCCTTTCCCTCATAACAAACCCCTCCCCGCACGCATCACCATTCTGGTTCCCCTACTGCGCTGTAATACCTGGTCAACAATGAACGCAAGGCGCAAATGCCGGGTCTACACTAGTAACTTAAGTGACTACTTAAGTTGGCTCTCTATTTAAGGTGGTAGTGTAGGTGTCACCAGCTTCATTTAAGCACACCTCCACTTAAGTCATCTTAGAACCCAACTTAAATTGCGTAGTCAACTGTTTCCGCACGGTTGAAGCTCTTCAAGTGTTGTAAATGGCACATAATACCCATCTCACTCCTGAATCATCCCGTTGATTATGTTCTAAGTTGTGCTGTATTCTATGATGCGGTTATTGAGCGTTCCATTTCGTTAGTTAATTTCTAGTGTTGGGGTTATTAAATCGACGAACTTATTTTGTGGAGTTTCTCATCTTATTGTTGGTTTTATTTCCGTGAAAACTAATTGCTATGCCTGTTGCTCACGGTGAAACTCGATTTATAAAACTTAGAAACGTTTTAAGGAATTTTAAGACTGACAATGAGACGACGGCAGAAGATCCGGTGAAACAGTTAAATTTCCATGGTGTCATAATCGAAAATAACGTAAACGAATGCACTCAGTAACATCCCACACACTGTTATTGAAACCATTGCATAGGGCTTCAATTTTAGTCCTAGGGATGCCGAGGGGGATAAGATATGGCGATTTCATTGGACGTGGGAGGAATTAAAGGTTGAAATTTAACATCAATGGTTTTAATAAAGCAGTGGAATTTGACTAGCAATAAGTGTTTTCGTTTACGTTATGAATATGTCATTCCACGAAGTCACACTTAGTAATTCGAAATTCCTCTGGCTCCATCACCTCTCGCCATATAGCGTTCCCTCAGGAACTGAAATCGGTCTTTCCTTTTAACCTTCTAAATCCAAAATGGTTAATTCACGGAGTTTGGAAGTTTATTTCAAATAACAGTCGCTTTGGATCAAAGAATCACTAATTGCTCTCCTAGACCTTCATCTGTCAACATAACTGTTTCCCGATGTAGACAATCACGGTGCTGAAGTCGACTTAAAGCTCAAGTGTAGCTACCGCACCACATTTAAGATTATATTTAAGTGAAGTCACTTAAGTTAAGTCTGTAGTGTGTACAAGGCAAAAGCCATATTTTGGTAAAATATTCAGAGGGGGTTCATGTGTGGGAATATTCTGAAGACCTTATTTATGAAACTTTTCGGGAGCGTTCGAGCTCCTTCGACTCCCCCTCTGCAGAAGCCCTAAGAAATTTCTTTTCTTCAATGGGAGGCATAATCCGTGAGAAAAAAATCATAATGAAGTTCCATATCAAGTCTAGTCATCGCGACTCGAGTTTTGTCACATTAAGCAGATTTTTAATGCTTAATTTGGCCTAAACTATCAGCGGCTTTCTGTAACGTGCTCTAAACCTCAGTGAATAATTTTTATCTTAAACCCTATCTAGAAACTAGAGACCCGAGGTACAAATGCAGACTTGTATCTTGCTGATAGGACAATTTTAGGTTTTAATTATTTATTCATTCTTTGCTGATCGTAAACATTCAATGGTATTAAATGTAATATTTCGCTCGCTCATTGAATCCTATATTTAGTTTACATTTATCTACTCATGTATTCAATGCATCCACGGTACGCCTAGGCCGTAGTTTTCGCTTCTTGGCTGTTGTCAATTGCATTTCGTACCATTCACTTGCGGTTTGGTGAGACACCACTTTGACGCCAGTCGTGCTGTGGACGCACTTTGATTGGCCGAACGTAAGCCACAAAATGGTGCTTGGTCACGTTTGTTACGACTTATTTACTAATGGTTACATCAATGGTAGATTGGCATTTTGGTTCCCTTACGTCTTGCGACTTAAGTCATACGTCCGATTGGGGACCATATAAAAATGAAAAATAAAGGAGCTGACGGAGATAGTTGAGTTCCGATATCAAACCTCGTCAACTGTTATTTTATCGTGTCTTTTCACATCAATTAGTTGTTTCCCTAGATTTTTGTGAAACTTTATTTAACCGCAGCGGTGGGCGAATTTATGTACCGCTCTCTAAACCTCTGTAAATAATTTTTCAATGTTTTAAACCAGATCGGAAGACTTAAGGTTTTAGCATTCTTTGAATAACCTATTCGTGGATTTAAATGATTGTTTTATTTTCAGGTTCTATTAGTAAATTATAAGTTACTGGCAATTTTCCACAAATACTTCAGTTTCAATGCACGTAGGGAAATTGAGGCGTGAAGTGAAATTGAAAAAACTGAGTTTTCGTGGAAAATTGCCAGCATCTTTTAATTTACTAATATGTGAGGATGACACCATATTAAATATGAAACAACTCTCTATACTACGTTCCAGTTTACATCAAGATTATATATAATTAATATTTTTTTATTATTTTCACTCCTACCTATTTCTGGTTTGGCGAGACTACCCTGACACCAGTCGTGCTGGAGTTACTCTTATTTGCCATTCATAAGTAGTTAGGATGGCACTTGGCCAACATTCTTACGACTTGTATGAATTGTAGAAATTAATTTTAGCTCCTTTTTTTCTTACGGATTACGTCCATAGTAAAACGTTATCATGGCTCTCAGTCGGCTGACGCCTAGAAGCTGTTTTAAGATAATTATATCAATAAAATAAGCTTAGGGAAGACATAAAATGAGATTACATGACCCAAGGTCTCATATGAAAATGAGCGTGGATAATGGTAAAATTAACTCTAAACTTTACTTGGGGTTTTGTCGATTTTAAATTAGGGCGAAATTATCTGAACTCGGCGTGTCATAGTAGTATTTTCATTCGCTTTTTTTCCGAGTTTTGCCACCTCAAACTGCGAATAATGGAAGGAGATATCTCAAGTTGAAATGTAGCATGGGTATAGCGATGTAATGGGATTGAGCTCCAGAAAAGACATCGAGGTAGCATTATCTCTTAATCCTTCGGACCTTAAGGTTTCAGACGATTTATGAGGGATCGATTGTATAAATTTTGGTCGTATCTAATCTCGTTGACCCCAAACAATTGTATGAATCAGTCCATATTAAAAAAAAACTCCCGAAGAGCGAAAGCGAGTTTTTTTATGAACGCCCATGAGCCAAGAAACTAATTTTTCGTTAAGTTATTAATTCAATTTTTCCATAAACCTGCCTTTATGCCCATTGTAGACGAGGATAAAAGGCGGGTCTGCGGGGGTTCATTCTCTCCTCGCGCGCAGTGGCCTCTCTCGGATTCTTATCCCTCCCCCCTCTCTCCTTACCTGAGGCACATCCAAGGGAAATCTCCTCACTCCACCCGTCACCTTTATCATGCGGCCGTTTTGCCGCCCGGAATCTTTTAAAGCCGGCTCCTCCCCTCCGCTTGTCTTCTTTACATCACGCCCCAGCTATTACAAGGCGCTCTTTGAGCAGTCTTCTCGGAAGATCGGCCCTCTTTGGCCCTTTCTCTCCTCTCCCTTATCCCCTTGTGACTTCAAATTCCCTCTTGAACTATCTTGAATACTGTTGGTTCACTCATTGTGCATGCATTGTCTTTCTGTGACCATCGTTAAAACTAATTCCATAGGGATATACTACTCTTATATTTCCGCTGTTTTATTCAGTGCTTCAACCTGCTCGTCCTCTCCTAATTCTCTATTCTTGCCGTGAAATCTGCTGATCCATTTATTGCGCATGTTATTTTTAATCTGTGGTGAAAACTGTCTCTGGTGCATGGTTGTACCCAGAGAGGGACAGTAGGACAGGGGGCAGCTGCCCCCCTAGAAGTAAAAATCCTAAAAGTCTTTAAGGAAAATTAGGACTGGATTGAAACGAAAGTTTTCAACAAATTTTCTATAAACCCACGAAAAATGATATTAGTACAACAAATGTTACTAAAATAAATTTTTTCAAGCAAGAAAAAAAAATAATAAAGCGCATTTCTAGTTGTTTTAAAATGTTGGCTTCATTCATCTTTTCCAATCTTTAATGTTACGATTTGGACAACCATGGCTTATTCCCCCCCTCCTAGTTTTGATCCTGGGTAATTACGTGCTCTTTATTCAATCTCCTGTTTTATTTCTATGTTAGAGATTCGTTTTATAGAATCAAAATAAGTGTATATATTCGTAATAGCCGAGAATAACTAAGACATGATTTGCAGTGGAGAAATTCTAATTAAAACTTTGATTTCATTAATGTTATATTCAAGTGTTTGAAGTGAATATATTTCTCTTCTTGAGATGCTTTTAGTGTCCTTCACATTCACGCATTTGTGTCGATGGCTCACTGTTCAAATCAATATTTCATCTGAGAATTTCGTCAGTAATTCCAGTCTTTTAATATCGGAGAATAGGTATTAACGTACCATGGGTCACGAAAACGGCAAAAGACTGGCCAAATGGCATTAATTTGATCGTAGTGATGTGTTGTTTGCTCGATCGCTTGGTTCTAGCTGTGCTTTTTAGCTGCAATATTCATTATTTTCCAATGCTCCTTAAGTTGAGCGAAAAGGTGAACTACGTAAGCGTCTTTGTCATATGCAAACGGAATAATCTCCAGAGATTTCGACGCTCGGCAAGTTGACCAAGTGCATGATTGAAAGACCATCATTCTTCGATATTTTTTTTCAGGAAACTTGAATATAATATGACTATAGATGGTATTTTGTAAAGCATGTTTACAATTTTTGTAGCCTTTATCATTTATTTTTTCGCTTAAGTGATTTTATTTCTTTTAACGGGGGAAAGAAAAAGTTTACACATTGTGAAAGGAATACATATTGTGATTTTCAATGGGACGATCTATAGAAATAATATTTTGTAGGAGACTGGAACCCTTATGTCGATATTGTGTCCAACACATTTCGTATTGACACACTGTTGGAACGATAAAATGATGGAGATAGGACTTCATCCCGGAATATTTTAACACGGTGATAGTATCTCAATTAATATTTTAAATCTAGTACTGTGCGTGTTCTTATTTGAATGAAATAAATTAGTTTTTATCTGCAATTCTGACATTCGCACAAATGGTTACGCATTTTTTTCGCTTAACGGTTAAGAAAGTCGCTAATTAAACCCTTCTCGCAAGATAAAGCAAATAACCGCCTATCCAAAAATTGAGAATAAATGGGCGAAGCGTGCTTGGTCAAAATGCGGATGTAGGGATTACGCTTTTCTTGGTGAGCATCCTGTTCTTGGATCGTGGCATGGAATGAGAAGGCGGGAGGGGAGGAAGAGAACTTATGAAGGGAATTAAAGCGGTTGCCTTTTCGTCGACCTTGAGTGAGAAGTTCTCCGAAAACCGGAAAAATGCCATCTCGTTTAGAGAGGCTGTGTTATCCTCCTGCTGGAAGGTAGAAAAGCTTAGAGTGGAGTGGGAAGGGGTTGTCTCTTGCGTGTAAGCGGCTGATCTCTCTTAGAATTTTTCAAATCGTCCTATTCAGTTTTCTCTAGATATTCAGAAAATACTGTTGGTTTTTATAATATTTTCATTTATATATCTCGGTTTTACTCGCAGAAGCTTTTATACAGCGCTGAGCAGGGACGTATCCAGGATTTTTTTCTAGAGGAGGCACACGGGTCTTACAGGTCTTCTCATATTTGATATCAAAAACAAAATACAACGATTGCTATGGATAATATTCTCTTTATTTTGATTTAAAATTTATTAATATTAAATTAAGTGATCGAGGCTCCGTATTACACAAAATAAAACGAACGTAATGATAACCGTATTAAAAATCTTGTCTCTTATTTAAGCTTCTGGGGGGATGGGGAGGGGGCACGAGCCCCTGTGCCCCCTCCTAACTCCGTCCTTGGATGTGCTCTATAAATCAGCATTCGAGTACATCCGTTCTATTTTCCCAATTCATGGAGATTCAACAGCAAGCCGTTTACCGGTCTTCTCGACGTTTTTTTCAGAACGTCAGTATCCTCCGTATTAGGATTACTGTTCACTATTTTACTCCCCCCTCTCCCTCAGCAGGTTTTCATGGAAAATTGGAATTCAAGTTCAATTAATAACCTTAGTCAGTGGCGTAGCGAGGGGGGTCTGGACTACCTCCCTCCTCCCCCCCCCCCCCCCCCCGAAATATAAAAGCAGAGTTACATTGCTTCATGAAAGAAAACGAAGTATTGAAAAATCGTTACTTAAAAAAGATTTATTTGAAAAATTATGTTTTTCGATCATGAAAAGTGTTAAAATTAGTTTCAAATCCTCTACTTATTGTTAGTTTTACCCCCTGCTATTCAAAAATTTCCCCCCTGGTTTTGGACCCTCCCCCGAACGAAATTCCTGGCTACCACACTGCCCTGAGTGTTTCCAATAAATGAGGGAAGCAATTGCTAACACCTGAATTTTTTCTCAATATTGGTAGTTATTTTGCATTTTAATGTCATTATTTTAAAAATTCATCGGAATTGGGTTCACTTTTACCACCATCGGTATTCCTATGCAGGAAAAGATTTTTTCACATATGTATTTAAGTAGTCTGGATGCTTAAACTGGATTTGTAACATTGTATCATCTAGTAATGGTTGCGGAAGCCTACTTTTCGCAGCTTAATTGTGCAGTTTACTAAACTTTTTCAGGTTCCCTGCCTTCAATATGAGAGATTTTATGCGCTCTTTTTCGTCATTGAGAGAATTCCAGTTTCTTTTATTCGCATGGAGACAAATGTGAACTTTAAATTATACTTTAGCTGTAATCTCTTTGTTTGTACCCATCAGTTACAATTCTTTTTAGGCTACATGTAATCATCCCTTCATTTGTGGATCAAAATTAGCCACTATATGAATGTGACTGATGCACCGGTATATTTTTAACGATGTACTCATCTGCCTATTTGACTTGATGGATACAATCCAATCTCTCTTTATCGTGTCTGTGGTTTATTTAGAAATATCCATTGAATTTAATTGACTTAGAGGAAAATCGAATTTCAAAACAATGCCTTACCGTCTCATTGTTTGTATCCGTCAGTTTATTTGCCATAAGTCTATAGAGGCGAACTGTAATCATCCCTTCGTTTGTATAGCATAATCATGTACAATAAAAGTGGTACTGATATGCCGATATTAAGGTATGTTTCCTAATAATATACCGTAATTTATATATTTTGAATTGTAAGCGTGTATCTACCGTTATGAAATATATTTACATTGACGCTATCGAGGGGTTAGGTGGAAGAGGGGACTTCTTATTCTCAACCTCGCCCAAATATAAAGACATTATTATTATTATTATTAAATTTAAAAAATATCGGAATCGTATGTATCCGAATATTTTTTTCGTACAGCATATCCGTATCCCGGATGGCGGAGGGACAGTTTAACCTTTCCTCTTCCCCATTTTTCGGCCACCACGATTGATTCCGCTGAATTCGTTGCCAGCGTCAGGAGCGGAGAAGATCGTTTTTGTTGGGAAGGTCGCCACTTTTTGCTTCCTCTTGGTTGTATCCCTGATAAGAATAAACTCCTCCATTGTGGAGAGGTTTTCCCCTCCAATGAGGGTAAGGGAAGGATAGGTGTACCCTTCCTATACCCTTCAGCAAGGGTAGACGAAGGGTATTTTAGAGCATTGGTGGGTAGGCCCTCTCCTTCCTGGAGTCAAGGGGAAGGGTTGGGCCAGCCTCAATGAAGGGTAGAGGAAGGGTAGGACTAATATAAAAACTAAAAATCCACAAATTAACATAAAAATTTAAAAAATTGCAAAGCAACTAAATTAAACGAATGGGGATGAGTTGCAACAGTGATTTCTAAAATTATAAGATGGTCTTGAACCCAGAACTTATATAATGGAGAATGATGAAGTAGCGCCTTGACAACCTCGGCTATCGAGATAATGTAGAGGAGGTGATTCTTAACGGAACTTATACTACAAAATCTTAAGATGAGATTCGCTCCCGGGCCTATGTGGAAGAAAGCTGTGACTTTTTTCTACCACACCTATTTCGTTTCAGAAAATAAGATCGGCATTCAAATACCGAACATCACTCTCGCGATGTCTCATTGTCAACCACACTAATAGGTTACATCCTAAAAATGTGAATGAAAGAACTTCTAAATGAGCTTTTTTCACGCAATTATAGAAACTATTGTGTACAGTGGCGTAGCCAGGAATTTCGCTCGGGGAGGGGGGGGGGGGTCCAAAACCAGGTGGGGAAATTTTTGAAAAACCGGATACTAAGTAATGGGTTATAAACTAGTTCAAACACCTTTCATAATCGAAAAAACTTCAATAGTTAAAGAAATATTTTTTAAATTCTTTATTTTTCAATATTTTGTTTTCTTTTATGAAGGAAAATGATTGTGTTTTTATATTTCGGGGGGCGGGGGTTCCGGACCACCCGGGACCCCACCCCTAGCTACGCTACTGAATATGTATATTATTGCTTTCCTTAGGGGAATTATTAAGATAAATTGTGCAGCCCGTCTATATTTGCGTTCAAAGACTGCTTACGTTCTTGTACAGAACTCAATACTCTTTAGCAGGTGAAAGTAGCTGAGGAGACGCTTTCAGGGTGTGTTTTCCTCAGCAATAAATGCTAAGTCCCAAGGAAGGGTAGACGAAGGATTTTTCTATCCTTCCCTTACCCTTAATGGTGGGTAGGGCGTGGGTTGTGCAAGGGTAACTACCCACCATGAAGGCTACTACCCTTTCTTTACCCACCATGGTGGAGTTTATTTTTATCAGGGATGCCGAATCTCTGCGTTCGCTTAGACTAAGGGACTTTTAGGTATTCTTTATGTATCTTTGAAAATTGTTTTTTTGTTGAAATGAATACTTCCATTGGAGAACTATATTATTTACCAGCTTTACAAATTTTCCTGGAATAACTGGGGGGAGGGGCACGGGCAGCCGTAAATCCTGCACCTCCCCGACCTTCAGCCCCTCCAATTCACCCCTACGCTGCAAGTGTCAGACTGTCGCTACGTTGTTGTCGTGCTTTCCGTTATGCGTTACTGGGTAACTCTCTGGGATATGTGAACGAATGGATCGTTGTGTCATTCAGCGTCTTCTACTTTTTGGACAGAATCATCATCACCTCCGCGAGCAATTGCATTCATAGTTCATCAAGGCATTTTGTTTCCATATATTAGCGAGTGCTTCGAGTAGTATGTCAGGTGCCTCCCAATTTGTCATGATGAAGTCTCATCCCTGCATAGTTTGTCAGTGTTTTTTCTGTTCGGAAGCTCCTCTCTCGTTGTCGGTGACAAGGGTTGTTCACAGCCATAGAAATCGGCGGATTAAATGCGTATAAATCCCTTCCACTCTGCACCGTAAGTGTTCTCTGGTGGTATTAAGTGATAGATACATATTAGCCGACGTATTTGTTATTATATTGCTTGTATAAAATGTCCAAGTTTGATCTATAAACTGTTACATAGTAATAGCACTTCCATGTACCTAACATATCGTATTGAGCGTAACTTCGAACACTCTATCAGAGTACGGTACGTATACCAAGAAGAAGTTCGATGATTACGGTTAGGCATGCTCTACGTTCGCGTAGCTATCAAAGGCGGAAGTTGCTTACGCACTTATCAGCTGACGATGGACGTAATCGGACGTAATTCGTCCATTCTGGCACTTCTCAATACAGTTTAATTTTTCAACTGTTGTCAATTCCCGTGCCTCACTTGTTTTTTTCGCGCCTACCTTTGTAATTTCGGAATGTCAACATTTGAAAGGGGTCATTCTGTTTTAATAGCGACAGTATTATCACTATACCTGCATGATAATTCCATTTGTAAGGTCTGCATTTAACTTCAGCAGAATATACGGTCCGATATTTCCTCTTTTGGAAGAAGTATTTGTTGTAGTGTGGAAATAATTAGTTGTTAATGATGGCTATTCAGTGTTATAACGAAGTTCTTTCTTGGTAAATATGCTTTTTTAATAGAATTACGTCAATCATTGTAGTGTTAAGGGATATAAAATTGATGTCGATGAGTGTTAACAAGTGTTTTCTTCCCTCAGGCCCGGATGGAGGTGGAGGATCTGTTCGAAGATTTAGCCGATGGACGAAAGTTGTTGAAGCTCCTCGAAATCATATCTGGAGAGAAACTTGGGAAGCCAAATACGGGTCATATGCGTGTTCATAAAATTGAAAATGTTAATAAAAGTTTGGCATTTCTTCACACAAAGGTAAGGATGACTTCTGAAATAATTAACCATAACGTAATTTTTTTATTATTTTACTTGAGATATTTTGAAAGCACCATGATGCTGATGATGCTCTATTTAGTTTTGTGAGTGGCATGTATGGGTAGGAATTGATATTTTTCGCTACCATTTCCTCTAGTTCATTTTTGAATGGAGGTGTAGCCTGGATTTGTTAGGATTTGCCTTTTGAGGAACAGAGGATGAGACAGGACACCTTTCCGTAGCCCTTTTCAGTAAATTTTAAATTAAGTATATCCATATCGAATTTTTGATGGGGGACAGCAGTCATCTGCTCTCCCTTGGCATTGACCTTGCTAATGGGCCTTCCTTCATTTACCATCAGTTGTAAATGTTAGTGTCTAAAAATTGCTGTAATTTCAGATGACAGTGCTTTGAGTTTGTCCAGCTGGTTGACCTCATTCCTTTCCATGATTACAACCCTATAATTGCTGCAGAGGCACTGCTATATCTTGCTATTTAGATTTTTTATCATGCATGAGTGAGATTGAATCACCTACTTATCACTCACCCAATACTAAACTAATAATTTTGAAAATGAGTACTCTTTCGCTTTGCTATTAGTTGAAAAGTTCTCTTTTTAAATCTCTGAACCTGATCCAGTTTTGAACCTGATGAAGTTTCCATGAAAGCATATTTATTTATTTGTTAAAAAGTGCAATGGCGCAAATCATGAAGAGTCGAACAATGATAAATTGCAGTTGGAGACGAAAATGTGCTGAAGAAACAAATTAACTTACTCAGTGAACTATAAGTTAATTTAATTTAACTGGTTATAATATGAATAATTTAGTGTGTACTCATTAGTTATATAACTAACATGAAATGCCTAGATGAACAGCTAGATTAAAGATTTTTTGATTCTCCAATTTAATGATGACTTACGTATTAATTTGCAGGTTCGCTTAGAAAGTATAGGAGCAGAAGATATTGTAGATGGAAATCCAAGACTGATATTAGGTTTAATATGGACCATAATTCTTAGGTTCCAAATTCAAGAAATAGAAATAGATGTGGTACGTATTGATTTTAATTTAATTATGAGCTTATCATTCTTATAAAATTTTATTTTTCTGCACCTTTTTTACATAACAGAGTTTAATTTACAAATTAAACTCATTGTTAGAAGGTCAGAATGTCGACTTTAAATTTAGATATTTTTGCTTGTATTTAAAATTATATTTGCTTCTTTTTTATGGTAATAAGTTTACACCATCTGTCCTGAAAAAGGATGCCAGCAGTATTTATTTATATTCCCGTTTTTTTCTTTCAGGATGAAGAGAATGAAAGTAGTGAAAAGAAATCAGCGAAAGATGCATTATTACTGTGGTGTCAAAGAAAAACTAGCGGGTACAATGGAGTCAACATACAAGACTTCACAGGTACATTTGTTTCTCTTGGAAATATGAAGATATTTTGTCACAGTTTTTATTTTAAAAATGAGTGATATGGATATATTAATTTTGGATTTTAATAATACCTTAAAAGTTTAATCCAAAAGGTAGAAATAAGTAGAAGTTATAACTTATAAGTTTTAGTTCTTGTGTCTTCAATATCTCATGTCTTATTAACCACATGCATTGCTGAGATTAAAATTCATTTTCTTCAAATGCTAATGAAAGTTGAATTGCAGAAAAATATGGGAAAAATTTATTTAGAAATTTTTAAAATTTCACATTCATCAGGACATTTTTTTCATAATCATTCATACATAGGACTAAATTTTAGAGGGGGAGGGACTTATAAGCACTCTTGTGGTACACGCAATAAAATCCTATGCATGCCTGTAGTTATACTCTATATTTTTCATTTATAAATTAAGATGTTTCTCATAATTTCAAGGGAATTAATGCTTGGAGGCTGATCATAGGATTTTACGTACATTAAAGAATGGCTCTCTGCTGGAAGTATTGAGGGAGGGAGTCCTCTCAATGTAACATAGTTGTTGCATTATGTCTTTTTACATTTCTTTCAGTATAGTGATGACAGTAGTGTAGATTTTAGCATAAGGAAGGGCATACAGGATGTTTCTTATTCAAGGGTGTTTATTATTTCCACCCCAGGGTTTGTATTATATAAAAGCATCTCTAAAAATGGAATTAATATTTTAAAAATTATGAATTAAAAGCTTTATTTTTAGAGGCAACCTTACATTTGGCTGTAAAAATACCAATGACGAGGGCAAAACATTGCAAAAACTTGTGATACAGCACCTCTTAGCCATAGCACATGTAAGGGCTGATATGCATTGACAAGTGGCTTTTAGATATGTACATATTCGTCAATTACTTTAAGACATTGTTTGTCAAGCTCGTGAAATTTAAAAAAAGTATTGAAGAACTATCTTAAAGATTACCATCGTCTCTTTTTTTTTTTTTAGAGATTACTGGGGAGCTGGTTACCTCTCCCCTAAATTCAACACATAAATAATCCTATAGTCTGTTAATGAAATATCAGATAATCATTATCCTATTGTGGTATCCTATGAAGTACCTTAGGCATATAACACCCATGATGATATTTTTTATTTGTTATGATGACTAATATAAGTATTCTACTGAACAGGTTCTTGGCGAAGTGGTTTGGGATTCAATGCTCTCATTCATGCTCATCGGCCTGATCTCATCGACTACCAATCCCTTGTACCATCCAGGCACATGGAAAACCTCAACAGGGCTTTTGATATTGCTCAAGAGGACCTTGGAATTCCAAAGCTTCTTGATGCTGAAGGTAACAATTTTTGATAGGCAATTTCATAATTTTAAATTAGAAATATTGGTCTTGATGTTGTGATTGACTTTGTTTCAATTTTAGTTTGAGATTTTACACTAACTTATAATGTAGCCAAAATTATATTAAATCGAAAGAATCTGCAAAATATGCATTGAATTAATGTAAACATCCATCTATCAAAATGAGTATGTATTAACTATGAGAAAATTTAATTGAAGATTTTAAAGGTGCCCTCAAGGTTATGATTATTGCCCTATGCAAAATTTCCTTTAAAATGTTTATGTCCTTTTTCATAGATGTGGATACGAATCGACCAGATGAAAAATCCATCATCACATATGTGGCATCATATTACCATACTTTCGCCAGGATGAAAAATGAAATGAAAAGTGGTAGAAGAATTGCAAATGTAAGTAATAGTTTATCGTCCAATCTATTTTATTATTGAAATAGATGATTTTGGTGCTTGCATATTTTTATAAAATTAATTTCTTTCTTCTTTTGAAAGCCTTGAGTTTAAATTAAAATTTCTTATTTTCAATTAAGTATCACTTGGTTGAGTATAGTTGATTGAATTCTTTTTGCATACAATTTTGAGTTTATATTCAGATTACCTTTAACCTTTTCATTTGCGAATGTGTCTGATGTAAATGATGAGGAATTCATTTTTAGTTATGATACTAAAAGAGGTATAATTTCTGTGGATTGCTTAATTTTCTCATCGATCAATTGGTAGAACCGTATGAAATTTTTAGGATTTGTAATTCCCCATCAATTGACTGCATATTTTACGTAACTATCTTCAGGTATCACATGATTTGATATGTTTATTTGTGATTATTATTTATTATTACAATTTATGGACAGTACTCGTCTAAGTTCTGGTTTATTTAATCTCCTCATTTGTTTATTATTGTTTTTTTATATTTTGTGCATGTAAATTATGTTGATTTATAGATTGTGGGGCAAATGATGGAAGCTGATGCTATGAAGAAGCGCTATAGCATGCTGACTACTAATTTGTTGGAGTGGATAATAAGAACCACTAAGCAACTATCTGACCATAAATTTCCTAACTCACTGGAAGGCATTCAGAGTGAATTGACTGCTTTCAAGACTTACCGAACTGTTGAGAAGCCTCCAAAGTAAGATGCAATTTATACTCTTGTTCTGTTTGTACAGATAGAAGAAGGGAGTTAATTGTGTTGCAGCTATATTGGTACAAAGGAATTTATGTATGATTTGGTCTGTCTCTCTCCAAGCAGTAGTTAACCCTTTCGCACCGGACCTTCGTTGAAGGAAATTCTTCCTCAATACGAGTCTCTTGAAAGTTTTCTTTACTCCTCTGTACGAAGCCTTTCCACGTCGACTAAAGGCAGTGGGTCCCTCCCGAAACATTTTTGGACCCAACTCGGTGGGGCACCGATCCTTTTCCTCGGCCAGACCCTAGAGGGATTAAAAGCCCCTTCCTAGCACGAGTCCGCGGTCAACTAGCTAAAATATTAACGCAGAATATATGCAAATATTTGTTGTTCGTATCGATTTTTTTTAATTCAAAATGAGTTTCGTGTTTTTTTCTGAGCCTGCAGAAATTTTAAACGAAGTTCTAACGTTTATATAGACGGATTTTGTATATTTACTAGTTGTTCTATACCTCTGTTGATATTGATGTTAGAATTTCGTTTGAAGTTTCCATGTGGTCAGCAAAAAAAGATGAATTAATTTCTAGCAATGGATTTCAAAAGTAAGCAACAAATATTTTTTTGGAAAACACACTGCAAATAACAGTAGTTGACCGCGTGGAGAGGATAGGAAAGGGTCGACCTGAGCGGCCGATGAAGGGGCTGGGCTCGCGCTAAGGCGGATCACAAGGGGCGACCGCGTCCGTGGGTCTATTGTGTCCGCCATCCTCGCCGCACAGGTGCGGAATTCGGCGCGAAAGGGTTAAATTATCAAAGATACCATATTTATTAAAAATATTTTAACTTTTAGCAGTCTCATATGGTAACATTTTTGATGTTACTTAAAAATAAAATTGCTGGTCTCAATTTGGATGAAGCCTCTAATATTGATGTGCTATTTTACTTTCACTGGAATTGATGCAGCAAATTATCCTTTGCTTATATTTGAAGTACATTTATACTTATATTTAGTATCATTACATATTGGGCTAATATGTAATGGAAACTTGAAAATGTTTTTGAAGCCAATTCCTGTTAGAAAATATTTTCTTAAGTGCTATTACATTTTTATTAAATAAACTTTATGTTTTATACTTCTAGGTACCGGGAGAGGAGTGAAATAGAAGTGTTATATTTCCATATAAATACACATTTGAAGTCATTACACCAGCCTCAATTTGTGCCAATGGATGGGCAATTAGTGCATGATATTGAGAGAGCATGGGAGGCATTAGAAAGGGCAGAACATGCTCGTGAAGTAGCTCTGCGCCAAGAGTTACTCAGGCAAGAAAGGCTAGAACAGCTGGCTTTTAAATTTCGGAGAAAGGTGTGTGTGTAATTTTATTTACAATGTGCATAATTTCTTTGAAGCTATTGCTTATGGTGATATATACTACTCTGTTATGAATTTCAAAATGAAAAATAATTTAAGTCAAATATTGACATTATCTGTGGTGAAGTCATGCATTTGATTTATTTGCAACTGATGCATTTCACTCTTAATTTTTGGATTTTCATACATTGACTGATTAAGTGTTAAATTTTATGGAACTAGTAAGAATATTGTTTTTATTCTACTTTTTACTTGTAAAATTGTTCTCACTGTTTTAATATACGATATTAAAAGTATTTCATATTTTCCTTTCCTGAATTTGTGATATAGGAATTTTCTCAGTAATCAGTAGTTGTTTGATTAATTTCACCTATTTCATTGATAAATATCTGAAGAAAAACAGATATGAAGAAATTGCTCTCTTCAGTGCAGTGAATTGGAACTGTTTGGTGTACATTTTAATGATTTTATTTATAATATTTGATTTTTCTAAGCATTAATTTCAATGTATGTATTATAGCCAAAATATTATATTTGATTTTATTGTTTATTGTTTTCAACAGAGCGTTCTCAGGGAAAGTTTTTTGAAAGACATGACACAGGTGCTGTGTGATCCTGAATATGGAAGTAATCTTGCACAGTTAGAAGCTACCATGTCCAAGCATGAAGCAATGAGTGCTGAAATATTGGCTCGTGTGAGTTTCAAGTCTCTTTTTACTTAATATATATAGTAAAAATGTATGCATGTATTAATTTTGATACTATGTATGTAGTTTTATCTCCTTTGACTGATCGCTGAAAATTTATACTAATTTTGTAATGTTCAAAACTGGTTCAAGTTGAATCTTATTTGTTATAAGTGGTATTAAAACTGTCATTTTCTGAAGTCTGATGTATCAAATTATTTTATCTGTGACTTAACGAAGGAAAGCATATTGTGGGTAAGCTTTTTGTAAATAAAAATGTCTTTTTATTTGTAGGAGGATAGATTTCACGACCTGACCAGTATGGCTGATGAATTGGTCCGAGAGAATTATCATGGGAAGGAGAGAGTTATTGCCAAAGAAAGAGAGATCCTAGCGAGGTGGGATGAGCTATTGGTTCTGCTGGGAAATCATCGTACTAGTCTAACAACAGCTTGTGGCCTCATGGCATTATTAAGAGAAATTGACACAGTGCTTGCTACAATCAAAGAAATGGAGGTTTGTATATCTAATTCATTTTTTTTTAGTGAATATTAATGTTTATATTTCTTGTGAAAGCAAAGAATCCTAACAAATGCTGACATTTCGTTGTAGCTGTTATTGCTAATTTCCATCTAATTCTTTAATAGAAATATCAGTATTCAGAATTTCTTTGTGACATTTTTTTCTTGATTTTATTTCACCAACTAGTATTTCAAATCTTTGGTGCTGAGGTTATTATACTACAAATATTGGTACTTAAGAAGCTCTTTAAGGGCCACTTGGTAGATATTAAACTTATAACTGTGATTTTATATTGCCTATTGTCATGCCTTCATGTAACATAATTGGTAGTGACACAATTTTTCCTTTGTTTCAATTGCGTAATGAGCATAAAATGGGGAAGCAAAGAAATTATTGAAGTTCCAGTATACTTAATTTTATTTGTTTACTTTCTGTTTTCTTTAGGTTGAGTTTCAATCTGTTGATGTGGGAGGCCACCTTCTTGGAGTAGAAGACCTTTTGCAGAAGCACAGTTTAACTGAGCTTCAAGCTACTGCTGCCGGTGAAACCCAGAGTCGATTGCAACGGCAAGGGCAAGCATTTTTAGCTCAGGGTCACAAAGAAGCACCATTGCTTCAGGCACACCTTGAGAAACTAGCTGCTGCTTATAAAAGGCAAGTATAATATCTCGCTTAATTTTCTTACTCAGTCCTTCACTTTGGAGATTTGTTCGCCTAAATCTTGTGTGAAGATGAGGATTTTTTGTGGTGACCTATATCTTTTAAGTATGATCTTATTCTTTCCCTTTGTATGATGCTGGTGAAGTCTTCTTGGGGTTTCCACCATGTGAGGTTATTGTAGGCCTACGTTTTGATGGCTGCCTCTGCCAACATCTTCAAGGCATGACAATGTGAGAATGGTGCCTTCCTTTACAGCGGTCAGTTTCTTGCCAAAATCGTCAGGTTACTTCTGATTGGCTCACACTAGTTTTTTGCCTTTCCTCCTTGATTTTTCTTAGGTCTGGGTTCCAGGCGGTGCATAAAGCATAGCCTGTGTCATGGTTGAAGTTTTTCCTTTCCATTCGGATCTCTACCACCTCCTATCCCCTAAGCCTTTTGTCAACGCCTGCCTTCCATACATCCCTACCATCTCTGGGGAAATATCTATATATTATCTGGGCGTTGGTAATATGCTTGTCTCCCTCTGTTGGCATCTCTTTCCTATCCTTGAAGGCATTTTCCAGGGCCAGTGTTATTTCTCTTTCTGAGTAGCCATTTTGTCAAAAAGTGGTCTTGAGATGGCAGATTTCAGTGGGTAGGCTCTCTTCATCGGTAATGGACTGTGCTTGGTGGAGTAGTGTGCGTGGTCATCTTGTAGACATCACTGCTCTCTGTTGGGATGGATGATGGTGAATTTGGCCATTTGGAAAATATCTGGAGTCCTAGAGAAAAATAGCATAAGAACAATTCATAAGCCGCCTAAAAAGCTGCAAAACAAACTCATCTGAGTTAAGGATGACGTCAGCTTTAAAACTCTGGGGTTAACCAAATCCTGTGCGTATGCAGTGAAGCTTATGTTGGAGTGACGCGGATGAAGGAACATAAGAGGAGCATCCGATTTGGCCAATTTCAAAAATCTGTCATGGCAGAGCATAGCATAGATAACAACCACCAAATTACGCAGCCAATCCAATGGCTACTGGGACCGAATAACGAAGGAGGCGATCGAGATCTGAATGGAGAAGAAAAACTTCAACCATAACACAGGCTGTGCTTTGGAACCCAGCCCTAAGAAAAATCAAGGAGGAAAGGCAAAAAACTAGTGTGAGCCAATCAGAAGTAACCTGACGATTTTGGTGCGAAACTGACCACTGTAGAGGAAAGCACCATTCTCGAATTGTTATACCTTGAAGACGATGGCAGAGGCAGCCATCGAAATGGGGGCCTACAATTAACTCACCCAGTGGAAAACCTGAGAAGACTTCACTATATCTTCGAAAGTTCCAATGTATATTTGCTGTGTGTAAGAGAAATTATTTTTAGATGTGAAGGAGTTTGAAAAATTAGGAGACTCATTTTTCTGTTTTTCCATTCATCTCGCACTTTTCTAGCTAATAGTGATGAAAAAGTGACTAACACAGATCCTTTCTTTGGTAAATATGATACCTGCACTGCACAAATGTTCAACAATCGTCCACCGAATCAAATCCATTCATCTAGTAGTCCTAGTAGTAATAACTCATGCCGAGCGAGTCACTGCTTCACAGCTACTCCTTGACTTCCCTCATGGACCTTGTATTATTAGTTGTTGTTTTCACTCTTGTGAAAGATCCTTTGCTCAATGAAAGGCTCTCCCTGAACTAGTAAATGAACCTGGTCTGTAATGGAGTTACCATCTTGTGAAAAGTAGATGGAAACTTTCACGTTTTCGTCTGGTAAATATGCAAGGGAATGGCTGAATGGGCAAAGTTTTTTTCAACATAATTTATTTTCTCTTCCACCTACAAAATTGTGGTAAGGAATTGTGATTCAGGGTCTGAGTGAACGACCTCATCATGCTAAAATATTATTCTTCTATTTTCAGGTTGCTGGAGCAAGGCAAAGCCCGCCGTGCTCGATTGGAAGATGCTCGCAACTTCTTTCAGTTTGCACAAGACCAGGAAGAGGAGGAGGCATGGGTGATAGAGAGGCAACGTGTATGTAAAGCAGGAATTTCCGCCAAGGATCTCCGTGCAGTTCTCAGTTTGCAGCAAAAGCATAAGGTATTGCTTGCTGAAGTTATTTTTTGATTTTCGTAGATGTGAGCATTATTAAACTATAGATCATATTTTCTTAGCTTTACTAAAAAATAATTGAGCATTTATGACTTAAAGCAGTTTTTCAGTGGCGTTAATCTGTTCTGACTTGTGAAGGACAAAAATTGGTGGTGCTTTTGTTATTTGATGGCAATTAATGGTACCTGCTGAGTCAAGTAATCCTAAATATTCTTCAATGAATAAAACATGCAAAGCATGAATTGCATGCATTTCTGTTAATAATAATATCCATGGTGATGATCATTGTAGTACTTAAGTCTAACTCATGTTCAATCGCAGCTCTAAAATCAAGCTTTTGGAATCATGCTGAAGAAAGCACAATGTAGCTCTTGTTAAGCTATCGAATTGATGTAGTGATTTTTTATAGTTTTGAAAGCCCTTCAACATTGGTTGCATGGAGGCTATTAAAAATGGGTTCTTTTTCTTGTTTTGCCTCAAAATGAAACATTAGAAATAGAAATGTAGTGAGAATTTTTGGCTTTTAGTGATATCATTTCTGTTATGACATGAAGTTGGCTTAAAAAAATTGGTAATTTTCCTCTCAGTCCAAAAATATATATCTTGATAACATGCTAAAAATTATTCATTGCGCATGAGCAACACATGATAAAATGCTAAAAAAATCATTCCAAATGAATTGTATGAATGTAAATGGATAGGAAATGAATTTCAAAATATTATTTATTAAATTAATCACTTTACACATTAATATGATTTGTGAAGTGTTTAGGAAGTCTTCTCAGAATCGTGTTTGTCTAAGATTTGTGCAAATTGGGTATCTTTTTTATTAAAATTAATCAAAGTTTAATAATGATAAAATATCTTCAGCTAGGTTATGTCTGGAGATGTCACTACATAGTTACATATTTATTGAAATTAGTTGAAGGTTATAACTGAAAGACTAATAACTATTTACATTGATTTACTTCTTTTGCATGACTGCTGGTGGTATCACCTTACTACTAGTCAAAGTACCAGGTAGTTCTGATTGTATTGTCAGTGTTACTTATTGATGTTTATTGCTTGTGGTTGTCTTTGTTTTTCTTTATAATGTCAATATGTCACTACTCCATGAAGTGTTCTACTGTTATTTGTCTTTCCTTTCTTACAAATTTTAAATTTTACCAGCCAACTCTTGAGTATGTATATTTTCAATTTCCGCTGCAATGAATTTTAAAGAATTCTTTGAATAATGAAAAATCAATTAATGGAGAGTATGGAAAATAATGTCTTAATTTTATAAGTGGCTCTTGCCTCCAAATCCTTTCCGATCTCCCACCTCTGTGCAAATTTCAGCCCTCCAGTGTTTATCGAAGTGGTTGGGAATTTATTCATCAGTCAGTCAGCCATGCAAGGGGGATTGTTCGTGTGCGTATAAATTGTGGCCACAACTACTGGAAACTTATCACATTAAGTTTCAATAGTATGAATAGATATTTGAAGATTCCTTTGAAACAAACTGATTTAATTCGATTTTCTTTGTGCAGTTATGGTTGATGTATTAATATTTGTCACCACATGTGTTTGGTGTGTAAAAATTTACTTTTACTGTGAGTAAGCCATTTAGTGCTGTATGTGTTGGCTTAGAAAATGAGCCTCTTAGCTACTGAGTGTCAGGCAGGCCATGGGGCAAATTTGAGTTTTCCTGAGCTCCTCAGCGATCAATCGTAGGCTCTGGTGATTTTTCTATAAATCTTGTCCCCTTCTCAGTGGACCTGATCATCCCAGACTTATGTTACTCATGATGTTTCATTGCTAGGTACTGAAGCTTTGGAGGTCTTACAATATAAAATTTGTGGGATTTGGAGTGACGAATATTTTAATCAAGGTTACCTTTTGGTATTATATTCACTTTAAAATTATTTGAACTGCAAATGTTTTCAAACCCAAGATGTTGGTTTGGCATGCAAATTTATTTTCTGTGTGTCTGATACTTGTTCTTTTTCGTAAATTATTTTTTTTTGATGATGTCACCTGATTTTGGTTCCAAGTCCATTCATAATGTTACTTAGCTTCTCTCCTTTGGTGTTTATTTGTAAGTTTTTATCAAAATGTTTCCTATTTTCGGTTAAACATAATTATAAAAATATATATTTCGTTCTTCAAACAAAATTATAAGGAAAGTAATGAGGAACTTGCATGGGTCGTAGATTGCTCTAAAAACTATTTTGAATAAGTCAAATGGATACATTAGCTCGCAAAAATACCTTCAGTTTCTCCATTCGACATCAAAAGAAATAAAAAAATTGCATTTAAAATCGAGAAAAATTTCTCTGAGCCGACCACTGCGCGAAGACACCCGAGCGTTGCCGAGGCCAGGCGTGACGTCATAGGTGCCTAAACAACCGTAGGGAGTAGGGAAATACGCTGAGCGCATGGTGTGAAATTTGTTTTGAGGGAGTATTTAGCCGCTCATCGTCACTTTATTTTGTTCTGTTATTCTTGAGCAAGTTTTCCTATTGCTATTGTGCCTAGATTATTACTTGGGATATTAATAATGCGGCATCGGGATGCTGAAGTACAAGCGTTTCACTTCGTGTGTTTTGGTTATCAGAAAAATGGATGATAACGTTGCCACTCGTTCGAATAGTGCACCTGAAATTCATCTACGTCTACATAATAACCCGCAAGCCGCCTAAAAGGCGTGTGGCATGGGGTGTTAGGACACCAGCATTTTTTTAGGACACCAAAAATTGATGCCACGACCCTCATGGAATTTGTTAAGACAAATTATTGCTATGCGTCGGCGGCAAATCGAGTTGTAAAAGAAACTTGTAATACTGGAGGATAACGATCGTAAGCTGTGCTGTTGACATTAGAGTAAGCTGTGCTGTTGAATTTGGCAACGCCGGATTAACGGAGAAGGTAGTCCTATCCGTCCTACGGTACGAATTAACAGCAAAACAGTCTGCACACAATCCACACGTGAGATCGCGAATCGGTTCCGCTGCCAACACACACACAAGCTACAACCTATTTCAATAATATAGGTTAATCCACAAACAATATACTAGCATATACCATAAAAATATAGTGGGAAATAGGCAAATACTCTTATCAAAAACTGGATGTCACTATCACATTCTTATATTCATCACGTACAACTTACAATAACAGAACTCGTTATGATGAATACAACTATTTATTCACTGATTTAAACCCTCAAATTAGCCCACACAAGTGACACAGGTGACATTTCTCACTACTATTCGTTGAAATAATGGAATAACAAACTTCACACACAGTTTTTATTTCAATAGCGTGATCGTGAAATGTCATATCTACGGTGAACAACGGAGATTAGCACGCCACTGACAATTTTTACACTACTGGTAGACATTTATCAATAGCGTAATAGTACTTTTTACAATTCAATCACGATGGAACACTGATAACTCTTGGCCGATATTTTTCAACCTTGTCAAACTTTGTGCATTACAACCACTGGCACTGTGATTATTAGCAGTAGCTTAACGGGAGATATCACGTTGAAAATAACACTATTTTGGCACAAAAATGTTCCTAGATGTCTCCAATCAGCGAGCAAAAGTTGCATTTACTGGAATTCACCCCATAATACAAGCACAGACAGTCCTAAACGACGAATTCTCCATTACCTACGAATAAACGGATAAAGTTATTGTATATAAAAGCCAAGCGGACATTAGTAAACATCAAAATCGTTCTAATTACATACTTAAATGAATGATATGCCGTCGATAACATCAACTTACAATTAACGTATCCTCCTTCCAATGGCCGTGGCTCAGACTCCTACAACGATGTTATTTAGGTATTATCAAATTGTTGGTTTAACTGCTCCAGTTTGTATTTTATGCCCTTACTCAGATATTAATATTATAAATAATGCAAAATACGAGGGCTTCCAAGCCTCTATCGTCGGATATTTATCTTTAAATATAAAATAATCAACACGTCTAACAAACGAAGCTCTCACAACTGCTGGCAACTATTACAAACAATCACAACAATAGCTTCGCGTGATGTTTAGGCACCTTTGACGTCATCGAGGCTTCGTCGGCAGTGGCTTGGGGGGTGAGGGAGTTTTTCCCGCGCTTTAAAATTCGTTATATTTATCATTAAATATCTCGCGAAGGAAAACTCAGATTTACATGCGGTTTTCTTTGTTGTATTCAGAAAATAATTTTCTGTCCGCCTATGAAATAAAAAAAATTCATGCAAGTTCCCCATTGTTTTAATGGTTTGGTATTATTGTGAATGGAACTTATTAATTACCCATCTAAGAAAACTATTACTCTGAAGTATTGCTGTGCATAGTAGAGACTTGCTTACTTGGTGGTGGTTGCGGTTTTTTGTGATGAGATGTTAAATTAAAACTACTGTAAACCTGTGCTTGGATTTTGGAGGTATTTTTCATGGAAAATATTTTGTGCATTTTTAATAAGTCTTGTTTGAGATGACAAAGTTTGGCATTTATTCTTTTCCTTTAATATTTGAGATATCAAAAGCACAGCATGAAACAAGTAACGATGTTTGCAGCTAGGCGCACAGGTGCAAAATAGGTGGTGCAAAGTACCAATTTGAATCCTGGCTAAGGCAAATGATTTTTTCATGCCAAGTTTCATCCTTGTATAATACAAAGAGCCTGAGTTGTCATTTTAATATTTTAATTTTGTGACTGCTTTCAATAACTTTTTATATCCGACTTTTTTTAAAGGCTCTACTTGATGAAATGAAGTCTCGAAGACAGAAATGTGAGAGAGTTTGTGAATCTGGTCAGCTGTTGATTAAGGAAGGTCATCCTAGATCTACAGAAATTGGAGCTCGAATTGAAAGTTTGCGAGCACATTGGAAAAGATTGGAGGAATTAGCTTTGCTGAGGAAGAAGCAGTTGGAAGATGCTGCGGAGGCATATCAGGTACATGACTTTAGAGGCCTGCGCCAAACTCATTTAATAAGTTATAAGAAAGATATCGGTAAACAAGAACCCCTCTTGTAGAAGTGTTTAAATCTCACCCCTCTGAGTTTGTCTTCGGTTTCAATGTCTATGGTTACAGATTCGTAGTACAAAAATTATTTGAGACCATAATATTTTTAATTTTTTTGCAGTTCTATACTGATGCCAATGAAGCAGAATCATGGCTAAGGGAGAAAACAGCTTTAGTAGGAAGCACTGACTGTGGAGAGGATGAACCCAGTGCTCAAGCTCTTCTTCAGCGACATAGAGACTTGCAAGGGGAGATAGTTGCATATTCTGGTGACATTAATTCCCTTAATACCCAGGCTGAGCGTTTGATCAAGGCCGGCATATCCAAATTAGAGGTAAGTTCAGTGACTGAAATTTTAGTAACAGGTGGTTCTTTGAAGAGAGTTTTGTTTTACCCAGTGAATTGGGAGATTTATATGATCTCAGATGAACAGAAATTGGTGTGACTATAACACTTAATTTTGGCTGTTACTCTGGTCCTGTGGGTCAAATATATCCTATGCCTATACATATCAGTATCTTTTGGTGCAGTCAACTTAAGTCAACAGGCAACCTGAGTTCTTTTGTAGATTTCCAAAGGACTTGGATGGAAGAACTTTCTTATTTTCAGTATTTCTCCCACGTCATTCCATTTTTCTATACTATATATTGTCTTGCTATTGTGCAAGGCCATGTGCAGTTTCTTTATGGGTGATGGTGACTTGTATGGGCCAGTCTGCATGTTTTTTTCTCCTCCCACCCAAGTCACTATTAGCCGGCAGAGTGTCTTCTTGGAGTGGGGTCTTCCAAGTCTCAAGGAAGACAGTCATAGCTCATAGGGGATCATGTTATGATCCCTTCATATATGTTCTGCAATATGCTGAAACATGAGGTAGCTTCTGTCTGGTAGCCCTTCCAGCATTTCAGTGTCCTGCAGGTTTGCCATATGTAATTCTAGCCAAAGCTACAGAGATTTGATTAGATACCCTCGTTGAAGTTTATGGGGGATAGTCTTTGACCTAGCAAAGGAGGTTGGCAGTTTTCTTTGTGTGTTTGAATCTCATGGTTAAGTAAAACTTATTTGACAGCCCTCTCAGAAATTTTGGAAATCCTCTCAGAAACCCCGGCCATGTAAGGTATCGCAGTGTATCCTGTAGGTTTTTTTGTTTCTCTTGTTCATGGTGGTTCTTTCACTTAATTTCTTCAACATATATACCGTTTGATGATGGGAATATGTACCATGGTGTTTCCAGTGTAAGTTGAGTTTGAAAATATGTGATGATGAATCTAAATATTAACAACTTGAGGTGAATATGCTGGCGTTTCATCTTTCTTAGTCACTCGTTTCTTCGACCTGAAGGTTGGATAAGTGAGTGCTCAATGAGAGACTGCCACAAGCGTGTGAATTTTACACATTCAGGGTTGGAGGGGAGTTCCTTTCCCCAAGCCATATATCCCACTACGATACGCTCCTGAAAGTATGTAATGTTATGTATTCAAATTACATAAAATTATAAATATATGAAATGAGGTGATTAATTTTGGCACATAAGATTGGGAGTTAGGGGATATTAGATTACTGCAGTTTCAAAGTAATGAAACTGTTCTATATTAAGCTATGTTAATTGCCAAAAATATTATACTATGTAATTGTTGAGTTTTATCTTTTGTGTAATTTATGTAGGTGTGGAATTTGGGTGACCAGTAACATTTCAAATCCTATAAATGAATTATTTTATGTAAGCATTCCTAGTTAAAATTCCATTTGTAAATTGTGTTGCAGCTCTCTGGAGATCAGGAGATGGCTCCAGAAGTGGAAGAAATGGCTATGACCAATGGAACTGGAGAGGAAAGCTGGACACAGGAAGTAAGGTTGGTGCCCCAGGAATATTGGGATGAGGAAGAAGTTGAGAGGACAGAAATGAGAACCTACACTGAGGAAAGACTTGTGCCACAAGTCAAGTCTCTGTATGCATTTAGTGGCCAAGGCATGGTGATGGCCAAGGGAGAGGCAAGTGTTTGAATATTTTACTCTCAGTACAATCTTATCCCTTCTATTTTGTGAACCACAAGCCAACTGATTTATAACCCTCTTAGTGCTAATCTTCTTCCTTGGTTGCTAGCAATAAATGGTGAGGGGAAATAAATTAAATCCCGCTCCATAGAAAAAGAAACATAATGAAGCTAATTTTCTAAACATGTATCCATTTTTGTTTTTGTTTAAACAATTTTTTAGCTGAACTAGTTAATGATGTTTTTCATTCTATGTGAAAAATGAATTATTGCATTGTCATAAAATTTAATGGTGGACTACATAATAGCCGATGTATTGGCTTGCTGCTCTAGGAGGGCTATGGCCATTTTATTCCTTAATTATTGTGAACTTGAGATGTTTTGGGCAGTTGTGCTCAGTTCCCTTATGCTGACATTAATTTGTAGCTGCTAGATTGATGCTTTGAAAAAAATTCATTTCTTGTGGCTAATTTATTGCGTTTCACTTATGCCATCATTTTGAAACTTTCTTTATTGCTTCTCTGTGGCCTATTTTAAATGTGGAATGAAATTAATTTAAAAGTGGTCACAAATGTGCATATGCCTGCTTGAATTTGCGAATAATTATGTTGAATTTCCTGAGAACTAAGATTTGACGGATATATTTCAGTTAAAAGTTGAGATTTGATCTAAAAAATAAAATCATTTTATTGAATCCAACAGGTCATGTATCTAGTAAACAAGACTAATGAAGACTGGTGGAGTGTCCGTAAAGGGAATGGGATGGATGGATTTGTCCCAGCTAATTATGTGAAAGAAATTGAACCAAAGCTTGTGCCTGTGCAAGTGCAACGACCAAAAGTTATTAAAGAAAGAAGAAGAGTCCGAAAAACACGCATGGTTCCTCAGCCAGTTAGGGTTCCAGTTGCTCCGAATAGGACAAAGAGTTCCCATTCTCATTCATTCTCATCTGGAGCACCTGCAGGTATTAAATTTATGATCAACTGACTAGATTTGCTATCTAGGATAAGTAAAAATGAATGATTTCATGTGATGAATTCTGCAATATCAGCCTGAGTAAGTAGCACTTCTTTAATTCCTTTTATTTATTTTCAAGGTGTGAGACCACCGAGAAGAAAGTCAACATCAGATACTGAAAGTGTTGAGGTTAGACAGAAGAAAATTAATGACACCTACAACAATCTTAAAGAGCTTGCTCAGGTAATAACATTGAACTGTCTTCATTCTATCCATTTTTCTCCATTAAATTCCACTGTCCTGCTGTACAACTTAGGCATTTTTTTATCAAAATTATATACTTTATTCCATAAATAATGCATTCTTCTAATTACCCTGGTATAAAATTTACATTTTTCATTCAATCATTGCAGAAAAGACAAATTATGCTGGAGGATGCCATCCGGTTGTATAGCTTTTACAGAGAATGTGAAGATTTTGAGAAGTGGATTAAGGATAAAGAAAAGATGCTTAGATCAGAAGATAGAGATGTTGATGGAGGAGTTGAAGCAGCTAAAAGGAAATATGAGGTCAGTATCCTGGTCTTACCAGTTCACTTATCATTGCATCTAATCTTAGGGGTGACAACATTTTAGTTTAGCTTCATTCCATTTCAGTTTCATTAAAAAATTAGGTATAATGTTGAAATAAAAAAAAAAATGGTATCAAGTAATGTCCCTACTCAGTTAATTTCTTCTATTAAAAGTTATAAAAAATTTGCCATCTAGGAAAAAATATAAGTGATGGAAAGATGGATTCTGTCATGTTTTGAAAGGCTTGTAATCATATCCTTCTTGGTCAACATTTGATGAAAAATTACTTAATGCTTCAATTCAGTGTGGTCTTTCATTTTATAGTGTATTAACAGCCAGATTTGGCTTGTTTTTGGTGATGTTAATGAATGATAGATAGTTCGGAAGTTTTTCTGTCAATTTTCGTTCTTAATTTTTCATGACTCTTAATTTTCAAAATTGTTTCTCTTAATGTATATTAATCGCTTTTCTTGCATGGGCAGAATTTCCTCACAGATTTGTCTGCAAGTGCTAAACGAATTGAAGCTTTGGATGCTGCTGTGGATGAGTTTGAAGCTCAGGGTCACAGCCAGCTGGAGAAGGTTCGAGCGAGGCAAGCTCAGATTCATCGCCTGTGGGATCATCTTAACTGGTTAAAAACTCAGAAGGAGAAATCGTTGGAAGGCGCATCTAGGTGAGAAGTGATATTGCTCAGTTAACCCTTCCACAGTGGAAGGGGATAGGAACAGAGAGGATTTGTTGTTAGCATGGGCCCCAAAGCTGTAGATTTTTCAGTATTCTACTATTTAACTTGAAAATGTATTTTTGCAGTTGCATTTTATTTTTTTGGGAAGTTTTCTTTTCTGTATGAATATTGTATTGATCATGGAGAGATGCGTGGAGAAAAATCTCCCATAGCAAATCTCTATAATCAAGAAGAATCCTTGTAAACAGTCAGCAAGTGGGCTCTTGCTAAGAAAGCCACCTCATTATTTTAAAATTTTTCTCTTAGAAATTATTTTACCATGCGTTTATTACAAGTTCATTTTTAAATGCCACACTTTTCTGAGAGCTTGTCTTGTGACCGATAGACTTTCTTTCAGAAATCTAATTTGGTGTTGCTCAAAGTTGTGCGGTTTATCAGAAGCTGGAGTACCATCGTGGCCTAACATGCCATCTTATTCACCATCTGTCAGCCTAACATGGATATTAGATCTGGTGGGAGGGTAAAATTATGTTATGAGGCAGGTGAAGAAGTTTTGTTGCCTTAAGATACCATATTATGAAGAAATGCCCAATGGCAGTTCGCACATATATATTGGCGTTACATGCTGTCAACAACAACAGTATGGATGGAAATGCCTGGATGAACACATTTTTAATACTTTCTAGTGAAAAGAAAAGGAATGTTGGTGTAATCAAGATTTTCCCAGGGTACAAATTCTGTTCAGCAGTTTTTACATAGTATTCCTAATATCCAGTGGGATCATGAGTAGCTGGAAATAATTCCATAATTCCTACCACAGACCCTTATGCTGTTTTGGTAGCCCTTTGAAGTTCATGTTTGACCTCTTGTTTCTCCTGATTCTCTGCTTGGGTGTTCTACATATTTGCTCATCCCTTAATGATGCAGCCCACAAAACACATATGTATACCAATTATCGAACCCCTTTACAATGAATTTGTAATTTTTCCGGTCCTATTGAATGCCTCATATGGAAGTTATACTCTATAGTTAACCATACCCAAAATAAGCTCATCAGGTTTTCTTTTAGGGCTTTTAATTAATTATAAAATAAATATCCTTACTTTAGGTGGTAGAGAAACCAACCAATTTATTCCAGTCCATTACTTCTCTTATAGGGAAGAATGATATGGAAAGAATAGGGAATACAATGATGAAATTGATTGATTTTTTTTTAGTCCATTGATGTTATGAAATTATCTCTAAATGATATTGAGTATGTATTTGACTGATGCATATATCCTTATTTTGCATGAAACCAATTCTTTTCTATGTGGTATAATAATCGCAAATCTCATTCAAATTTCCGTATGCTTTCTCATTACATCATAAACTATCCTTGGTTTTCAGTGTTGAATTATTTAACCGAACATGTGATGAAGCACGAGATTGGATGCTGGAGAAGATGGAGCAACTGGAAGGAGATGGTGGTGAAAGTGGGCTAAGACATTCCAGGGATCTAAAAACTGTCCAAGCTCTGCAAAGGAGACACCAGCATCTGGAGCGAGAATTGGCACCTGTCCAGGAGAAAGTCAACAGGGTCAATCTCTTGGCTGATTCGTAAGTTTCTCATTTTTCTCGATAGAAACTCCTCTGCATTTGTTAGAATGAATTTTGTCAATTTTATTTAAGTCTTTATTTCAACTCATCTCAATCTTTCCTTACTGGCATGGGGCTTGAAATGTAAACCTAAACCTTCAGTTTTATACTGAAGTTAATTTTTATCCCTGACTACTGCCATTGTTAGGCATTTGATCTGCCTAGTCACAAATGTCGATCTTTTTCCGTCCTGCTGTTCTTTGTGGTTCATTTATTGGATACAGATGAAAAAAATATCTACTATATGTAATCATGTAAGCCATGTCATGGTGTATCCTAAGCACCCCCATTTTTGGGCTGGATATTGAGTAAAAACTATCATTTTCATCAAAAATCAAATTTTTGCCCTCAAGCCCTCAAAATTTTGTCCTCAAATGAATGGGTATTTTACAATAAAAATTCCTGCCTAAGTTAAGTCTTGATGCATGTCTCTGTCATTAATTTATTGTGTTACGTATTAACATCGTCACAATGCACAGCCTATTTTATTTTGCATCTTTATCTCCTAACATTACACAATAATCACAGTTATATATGGGATCATGTATCCAGCTAATAAAATGATATACCTGTATGTTCAAAATGATATCTAAAAAAATAATTGCGGAAGTATGTATGTCCAATGATTATTTGGTCACGGAAATCCATTGGCGACTCAACAAATGAAAGTGTAATGCCATCCATGCCCGATAGATGCCTGATAGTGGCAGTAGTCTCGTCTGCCGTTTTCTGCATTCAGCGCAGACTGGGCCAGGATGATTTAACAACAAAGGAGTGCCTTGGAAACACACAGAATAACTAAACTCACTATTGTGGCAATTATTTTTTTTATTTAAAAATCTCTGAGTGTTTTGATATAGGCTAATGAAACTCTAATAAATATTTACATAATAATAATAATAATAATTTTATTACTCCACACACAAATTACATGACAATAACAAATTTGAGTAATTTTAGGTAGCCGCGAAGGATAACCTGTTTGAGGCTACCATCCAAAATAATAATATTTATGCTTTACATATAGTGTTCATTTTGTGCTACCTTGATAATCTATGCAACCAAAGTTTAAGTGCGTACATGAAAAAAAAACAACTAAAGTACTATTTATAATTCATTTACAACAATATTTGTTCTACACTTTCTTTAGTGAGAAGCCAAGAATGTACATTTTGAAAAAACTTTTTTAAAGACTTTGAAATAAAACATGACTGTGGTAACAAATTAAAAACCTTTGGTCCTACGTACAAAAAACATCTTTTAAACAAAGTCAAAACAAAACAAACATCATAACAGTTCTCATTTTTAATTTTCATCTCTACTACTAATCCAATTGTAGATTTGAAAAGACTTCGAGGTGGCTAACAGGATAGAATGTAAAACAGATATGAAAACATATCAGTCCTACTACATGTTACCTTATTTATGATCTATACAAGTGGTACATGATGTTTCCAATACATAATAGCCTTTCTGCAAGTGTCGTTGTACACTCAGACTTAGATACACAATGATTGTTATTTTTAATTACTTAAAATTATTTATATTTTGGCTACCACATCATAATTACCTATTAAAATCATCATGTTTACTAATATGAAACTTTGGGGAAATAAATTACAGCAATTTGAGAAAAAATGATGTGTGGCTTACATGAAAATTTGTAGGATTCGTGTAAGCCACACACTTTCATTTTTTTGACTGGCATTTCCACTATTAAGGTGCATGGCTTACACGAGGTAATATAGCATTACACATTTAACGAATGGTTTCTTTTACCTTCAGGGTAAAATCAGCCTATCCTGATGAAAGAGCCAATGTTCTTGGTCGCCAGAAAGAAATTCAAGATCTCTGGCAGAAAGTGATGGTGAGGACATATGATAATGCGTTTTATAGTAATGATCTCTAATATTGGTTATATTGCCCTTAATAATACATTCTTATTTTTTCAGACCAAAGCTGCAGAGAGACGATCGAGACTTGAAGATGCTGTGGGACAGCAAATCTTTATGAATAACTCCAAGAATTTGGTGAGTATATTTAGTTGATCCTCATTCTCATGAATAATGTGTCTTGTTGCCATCCTTTTAAAATTATTTATTCACTCAACTCTGGCCTACCATTTTATCTAATATAATTTATTGCGAGACATAGGCTTTCATGAGTTGACTGAAGTGTTACAGTAACTCCTGAGATCATTTTGCTGTTGCAAATAATATTATTTTGACAAGGAAATGTGAAGTGAAATTGAAAAAGAATTCTCATGATTGACAGGAATGGAAAAATTTTCAGCGGAATGAATGAGAAAGCTTCCTGACCCTCCCAGAAATTATAGTTGCCATTTAACTTTTTGATGGACCCCCTAAGGATTTGCAAAATTATTTACGCCTTCATCCCTGACTATGATGCTCTGATTTTGAACTCTGGGCAAAGTTGTAGAGCATAAAACATAAAGCTTATCCCCTTTGCCAGCTTATAGAAGTTTTTATCTCCAAGCTTGAAGAGTTCGCCTCCCTGAGGCAACCTGTAAATTACTTAACATGGAATAACTTCTAAATTACTTTATATCTAGCTTCATACACTTGTAGGGTCCTAATCCACACGACCTTAAAGAAAATATAGCTGATACCAGCAACTTTGAATAATTTGGTTTAAAATTGATTTGGCCAAGCATTATTACCTCAGTTTTGCCTAGTCTAATATGTAACGACAACTTTCAGTGTATATTGGGTTGTGTGATTTCAGGAACCACAAAGTGACCAAGAACTTTCAAATTTTCACTTGCAATAATGAGATAATTGTGCTTCATCATTATTGTTGTTTTAAGCAGCTGTTATATCAGCATAACTATCGCATAACAGCTGCAGACAGCTACTCGTATTTCTTCTTATATCACGTATGTAATAACTTGTATTTATGGATTACCTTTTAGCTAAATTGGATGAATTCAGCCCGAGAAGCTCTATCTGCTCAGGATGTTGCTAAAGATGTACCAGCTGCTGAGGAATTGCTCCAAAAGCATAAAGAACTCAGAGACGATATTATTGCTCATCAGGATGAGTAAGTTTTATTAAAACTAGATTGTATCTGTCCTAATCTATTAATATTTGTGATACATTTTATGCAATAATACTTGAATAATACACAATGCTTATTTTAAGTATGTTCTCTTAAATTATTACTTTCTGTACAAAAAATAATGAATAAGCATTGAATGATATGCTTTTCAATAACTAAAACAGTTTCAGGAGCTTTTATTGTAAAATTCAGACTCTTGTAATGAAGCACTTCAGTGTTATCTTTGCTGTAATTTCTCCTTTGGTATTGTAATGATTTCAACTAGCAACAAACTATGGATTTCTTCTACTTGCTTCTGCAGAATATTGATACGTATGTACCTACCTATTTATACCATATACACAATTCTCTTAACTAACTCCAGATAGTAATATGGATGGGATTTGAGTCTTTCTACCTCACTTTGTCTTCTTTTGAAATGAAGCCATTTGTAGGTTACTCCTTGAATATCTCCAAATGTAAAATTTGACCAAAGTACTTGAATAGAAATTAAAAAGTCAATTTTTGAAATTTGGTGTTAATGGCATGGACTTTTTCCCAAAGATTGTAATTTTTCCAATTTTCACTCCCTGCCAATCTACTAAAAATCTTGATTTGAATGTCCCAGGGAGAACATTAATTGCTATGATTTGGAAACGACTTGGATAATTTTCATCTTGTTCAGTTTCTGCTATTGCCAAGTTATGCTTTGCTCTTCCTTAAGGAATTAAATATTTGCTGCTTATGTTATTGCTTTCAGATTCAAACAGGTGGCAAATTTAGGGAGACAGCTTCTTCAGAGAGGTTGTGCTGGCGAGGATGAAGTACGAGACAGGCTCAAGGAGCTTGACAAGCTGCAGGAATTAGAGCAAGCATGGGCTGCCAAGAATGACTGGCTAGATCAGTGCCATAGTCTCCAGGTTTTCAACAGGGAAGCTGATCGTCTAGATGCAGCCACATCTGGACATTTAGCATTTTTGGAGTACACAGATTTGGGGGTATGCTTAAAATTCCTGGAAATGCAGTAGTCTTTCTAATTGTTTATAGTGTGAATTCTACTTTTCTAATTTAATTTAGTGTTTTCCTGTAGCTCTGATATTAGGGCGAAAATAAAGGACTTACCTACCAAGAATTATATTAAGGATTGCTTAGTTATGTTCTCAAATAAACAATTTCAACATTCGTTTTCCTCGTATTAAAAAAAAATCATTTTAATTGTGTCCATCAAATGGCTTTACTCTTATTTATTTATTATTTAGTAAGTGTCATGTGTAGATTTTTTATATTAAAATTAAAAAAAAAGGGCTTCAATATACATATTTTTAATTCCATTCGCTGACTATAATTGTAATAGAAAAATATTTAACCTGAAATTTATTGATCTGCTGGCTTTCAATTGTATATTACCTTCATGTATTGTAAATGGTTATTGAATTTATGTGTTAATTATATTCTGTCCTAGAATCAGTCATATGTAATTGGCCTCCTTTTGTTCTTGTGCATATGTGCATGAAAAGTTTTAGTTCTTTGGAAATATTATTCACACTACATTGCACAAATTACAATAGAAACCTATCAAGAGATCAGTTGATTCCTGGATTACAAAATGGATCTAATTCCAAATTTTATCTCTCATTCCACAGGAATCTATTGATGATGTCAATGCTTTGCTGGGTAGGCATGAGGATTTTCGGAACACTCTTCATGCACAGGAGGAAAGATTTATTGCTTTTGGTGATATGGCTCAGAAACTTATAGCTTCTGGCCACTATGATAGCCCTAAGTAAGTATAAAGCACAATCATGTTGGGGAAGTTAATTTTCTATCTTGAAGTTTAGGAAGATTTTCAGGAGAGTTTGTTTCAGTTCAGTGGGGTTTTAATGAGATTATAATGATCATAGAAATATTTTGGTCCTTCTTACTTCCATAAGTGTTATGAAATGTTATTTTGTAATGAAATTTAAATAGCTTTCCTCATGGATTAATGGTCAGTGATATTTTGTCGTCATCATTCATAGTGTCCATGATAACCAAATATGCTAATGGATTTTTTTCTATGTATGTACGAGAGTTAGTGAATATGCTGCTAAATTTACTATCTCAACTATCCTAAAGAGACTAGACTTTCTGTATCATTATTCAAAAATGTATTTCTTCCATTTTACCTTTGAGTATTATTCAAAATATCATTACTTTGCATGCAAATAATGACATTTATTATTATTTCCTTGTAGTATTGCAAAGAGATGTAATCAAGTCCTGGAAAGGAGGAATGGGCAATTACGGCAAGCTGAACAAGCGAGATACGATGCGATATTGGCATCTGCGGCATTCCACACATTCAGTGCCGATGCTGATGAATTCCGTAGCTGGCTTGCAGACAAAGCAAAAACTGCCGGTGATGAATCTTACAGAGATCTCACCAATCTTGAAAGGAAATTACAGAAGCACGAAGCCTTTGAATGTGAGCTTCGTTCAAATGAGGGTCGCCTTCGAGATTTAAACAAAGTAAGGACATTACATTTTCTTGTTAATTTAGTACTAAGGTGTCGAATGTATTGCATGTACTCTTGAACTGCATCAAGTATACATCTGCTGCCCTAAAACATCACCCCAGTGTCATACGAAATGTCATGTGTGTGGAAACTCGATGCTTTCTTAAGGCTAATATTATTCAAGTGGTGATTCTAAACATCTCTGAATAATTATTAACCTACTTGAGCATGCCATATGGGCATTGTTTGCCAAATTTTTTCTCAATTCTGTTTTGTTGCTGATGATCATTTAACTCCTTTGTCAAAATGAAGGAAGGATTAAATTTGGAGCTGGCTTATTAATGGCTTATTATTACTTAATAAAGATAAATCAAGAAATATATGAAACCTTGTGCTATGGTTAAATTTGCTCTTTTGTGGGGCATTTTGTACAACCCAAGTTCTCCATGATCTTGTCTTTTTCTTGATTGCACCTCATTAAATACACTAAATCATGCGTAATTGAGGTTGAGAAGTTATCATCAGTAAAATGAAGGAGCTAAAGTGAGGAGTACATTCTTTCATTTTATAAAATCATATTACAGGCTGGACAACGACTTGTCTCGGAAAGAAATTATCGCAGTGGTGATGTAAAGAGAATTATGGATGACTTAAACTCAGCATGGGAGAAATTAGTGGCCATGTCTGCAGATAAAGGCAGGAGACTGAGACAAGCTTCTGCACAGCATACATATAACAGGTAATTTTACGCAGCTCCATTATTTTCATTCTTAGCTAGGTAGAAGTGTTATTATTTCATTAATTGTTGTATTTTTTTGCATTAGGACTCTGGAAGACGCTCGTCTCAAGCTGGAAGAGATAGAAACCTCATTGCAGTCACAAGAAGTTGGTGTTGATCTTCGAAGTTGTAATGAATTACTGAAGAAACAGCAGGTAATGTTGCTGAAATTTTAGAGTTGTTTTTTTTTGTCTTGGGTTAATAATACTCAACTGTTAACTTTTCCCCTTGTAGCCATGTTAGAATATTCTACCAGATACCTTGATTAGTGTGAGACTTTGCTTTTTTAATTGAATTTTTTAAATTTTAAGTAGCCCCTTATGTGAACCAGTGGCTCTTGATTGGTGGCCCCCATATCACATTCATTGCATAAAGAGTCTCGGTTTTGGCCGGAGAACAATTAAAAGGTTACTAATAAATGAAGGTCTTGAAAGTTGGGATGGTGGTTTTGGTTCTTAGGTCTGGTTCTTAATTGTTTTATTTTCATTGCTTAGTTTCCGAAAGCTATTTAAGATCTTCATTTCAGTATTGCAAAACTGCCGAGAATCATGCATCAAGTTATATCACTGTTGGGTTCATAGCAATACTCTCTATGAAGTATGTAATGTAAATTATGCTCAGAAAAGGTTTAAAGTGGGTTCTGAATAAACATTTTAGTTCTGATTCTTTTTGGCTTCAGTTCCCGATTATGGTTCTTAGCTTAAGATGGAACCAACACGTCCCTGCTTGAAAGCAATATAATATGGGGAAAACTAGGTCATTAACAATTTTAGATTGCTACTCTTCTGGAAAACATATAGTATAATGTTGACAGTTCTTTACAATTTTAATTTATTTTCTATTAGGCCTTGCCTCTCTTTGCCTGAGGTTTGGCAGTTACAGTATAAATCTCCCTTCTGATGATAGCTGCCTGAGTTAATGGAAAAATCTGTTTCATAGATTTCATTTCCATTTTAATGGTATTCAGAGACTCATTTCCTATATTTTATTACATAGATGTTAATATTTCACCAAGTATTACCCTCTCGAGAGATTTGATATCCATCCTATTGTAGGGGAAAGGCCAAATGAATCATCCAGCGAGACAGTAAATACAATCATCATCATTTTATGAGGAATTCACACTGTAGCATCTGTTTCATGATTTCTTTCCATCTTTTGTTCACATTGCGTTGCAAATAAACTTTAATTTGTGGTGGGGAAGGTAGGAAAAGGAGATATGGGAATTATAAGGTAGTTCACACATTTATAAATGGTTAGTAAACCACATTATTTTTTACTCTTTATTATTTTGATATTATTTAGGTTATTGAAAATGATCTAGACACTTGGGAGAGGCGAATAGGAGAGCTGGTGTCCCTTGGCCAAGAGATGGCTGATGATGGACACTTTGATGCTGATACCATTAGAAAATCCAGTCAGCAGTGTCTGAATAAGTAAGTTAATGTTTTTTTATTTGATGTTGGTAAAGATCTTTACTGCACCATGAAATAAAGTCGTTTTGTTGGATATCTTTCCGGTCTAATGTTGCTCACTAGAAAAGTTGAATATCTATGAAAAATGTTTGTCTGAATCACGATACAATTGATCAATCTCCAAATGGCACAATGACCAAGAGTTCTTTCTTGTAAAATTGAACCATATGAAGAGAATAGTGGCTTAATAACTTGCAGAAACTATTTAATTCTTGACTTTATTCTCCCATTGAAACCGAAGAGACATAGATTTCCCTTGTAATATTTATTGCGTACGTAGAAGGCACTCGGCTATTTCCAATGACTTTCCTATTTTTGCTTAACAATTTTTGGCATCTCAAAGTAAAATTATCCCTCATATATTTATACCCTCTCATATTCAATATTATCTAACGTACGAATTTGGAGCAACATAGTTTGCTCAAAAAAGACAAGCATCAACAATAAATGGTAATGATCGGATAGAGTTGTTGTTTTTGGAATTGAAAATGCCCATATCATTGGTTGTTAAAAATAGCCTTATACATTCAAAAAGTAGTTTGCATATTATACTCCCTGTTTGGCTTTAAAAAATTTGTTTGACTGTTTTTTTTTTAGGTTCTCAACCTTGAAGGAGCCTGCTAGGTTGCGCAGAGAAGCTCTGGAGGAATCCCTGCGTTACCACAAATTCACATTTGAGGTGGACGCTGAGCAGCAGTGGGTACGAGAAAGAATGCCTCTTGCTGCTTCAGAGATTTTGGGCTCTAACCTTCATCAAGCTCAAACCCTTCATAAAAAGCATGAAAAGCTGAAAGCTGAAATAGTGGGACACCGCCCAACGATGGAAAAAGCTCTTGCTTCTGGGAAGAATCTTCTGGAGCAGAAACACCCTCGCTCCAAGGAGGTATCTATGCATACTTTTATGTATTGCATTCAGACAACTTCAACGTTAGTTCGACAATGCTTTAATTGAAGGAAACTATGCATTTCTTTATAATCGGCATTGTTTTTGTGACTTGTTTCAATTTTTTTTGTAATCATAGCAACCCTCATGTTGAAAGATTCAGCGGGTATTTTAAAGAGTAGCACCTTGTTGAAATTTACTTCTTTCTTGAGAGAATTATTTTTGGATTATTTTAGAGAGTTTTGTTATTATTCATATTCATTCAGGGCTTAACACATTCAATCCAGGCCAGATTTTCATGAACGTCGTCAGATTCGGCCGATAAAATAAGAAAGAATAAGCTCTTATAAAAATTTTTTTTTTTAAACCAGCCTTTACATTTAGATTACAGGGGATGAGCAACGTTTATATATGACACAAAGCAAAAAAACTCAGTGACCCCGAAAAACCAAAAGTGACGTATTAAAAAAGTCACTATATTTATTAAATTTTCAGTGAATGGTAAGCCCCCTATGTTTCAAAATGCCACCCCTATGCTTTTAAATGCCTACCCCTATGTTAAAAATGCCACCCCCCTATATCGACCATTTGGAACTTCTTAGATCAAAAACATGTTTTGGGGGGCTATAGGTTGACTGGGGGGTGGTTAAAGGGGGGTTGGAGAGAAAAAGTTATATTTTCATGTATTGTCATCGGAAATGAAGAAGTGTGCAAAATTTCAGCGTTTTTGCTTCACAGGAAGTGAGTCAAATTTGAGTTACAAGATTTGTACCAGACAAACAGACAAACAGATAGGTTGGTGAGTTGATATAAAGGCTGGAAAAATAGAGAGTGGTTTTCGTGCCATAACTTCCGTTCAAATATGTACCGCTATTTTCAAACGGCACACTCGGGTTGAAAGAGGGAAGCTTGCTGGAGGCCATGCACGTGATCGGAAGACTCAAAAGTGGATATTAGTCACATACGGAGGTGGAGAATGGCCCCCCCGTCCGACCAGCAGAGCACGTCAATTGACGTGCTCCTTATCTCGGCTTGGACGTGGCCACGTCAATCGACGTGCTCCGTGCTGAATGTGTTTCTAAAGAAGTAAATTATTAAACATGATAAGTCGGAATATTGTTTTTTGTATTGTTGTACAGGAATTTTGTGTTGTTTATTTATACATGAAAAAACGACATCCAAAAATTTATTAACACACTCAATGCTGAGAAAATTTATCATAACACACCGCCACGCGGAAAAAATATTTTTCAATAATATCAGATATTATGTCTTCCTTAATCGTATACAATCATGCATAGTTCCAAATTATTAAAATTTGCACTATTAATAAAGAAAATATTAAATATTATAATAAAATTATAATAAATATATTATAATAAAATTATGATAAATATATTATAATAAAAAGAAGGCAAAAAATCCACTGCAAGCAAACGACTTGTATCCAGTCACAGGACAAGACGCACTGAGACGCTGGGCACAATTGCAGGGTCTAGTAGAAGACGCGGAGGCAGATGGCAGGCCGAGAAACCTAACGGGACCGATGCCTTGTATTCAAGACATCTGCGTCCTAGGCTAGCACGGGATGCCTTGAATTCAAGGCATCCGCATTGAGTGTGTTAAAGTAAATTTTTGAATGTTATTCAAAGCCATTTCATTTTTAATATTTTCAAAAATTAATTTTAAAATGATGAATAGAATGGAGTGGAAGAAAGCAATATTTGTACTCTAATGTGTAGCTATTGACGTCTTCCTTTTTGATCCTCGTTAGTTATTGATGAAAATGTTTCTTGTAGATAGAAGCTTTGTGCGACAGCCTCAAGGAATCATGGAAAGACTTGGAGAAAAAAGCCAGTGAAAGGGGTAAGAGGCTTCAGTTGTCCCTCAAGGCACAGCAGTTTTTCTTCGAAGCTGGTGAAGTTGAGGGATGGCTGGCGGAACGAAGAGATGTTTTATCTTCAACTGACTTTGGGCGTGATCGTGATGCTGCAACAAAACTTTTGACAAAACACAAGGTAACTCTATTCTTTATGTTAGTGCTACTTTTTATGTGTTTTTTTTATTTTTAAAATTTGAATTTAGTGTTGAATGCGGCTCTTGTCTTGTATTTTCACCCAGAAAAGGTATATTTTTTATTTTGGCAGCAGCCTGTAGCTGTGCAAACAAATTCCCTTTTTTGGCATTTTTCTTCACATTTGATGCAAACAATGTATTCAAAACTTAACATTACATAAATATTTACATCATCCTAGAAATCAATTTTTTTACATTGGAATATTCCCCTTTTTAAATATTCTAACATATGCCAGACCACAATTAAGTTGTGGAAATAAGATAAAAATTAGTAATATTCAATATTAATGCTGTGATGATATTTGGACCATGGTATTAGTAAGTTAATTTCCATATTCATATTGGTGGAAGTTGTCAACCCCAATAAAATTTGATGTGCCATTAACATTTATAGCAGAATAAGTGTCATGTCAGTAAATAGAATAGGATATACATGTTTTCTTTTTAGAAAATTGGGTCTTCGGCATTTAACACTCGAGTGGGCGTGCCTGATATTTTAGCACGACCAGGCACGTGGCGTACTTTGTCCACGATATGCATATGCATTTATGATATATATGCATTTACATGATAACACTCAATTTTTGTTAAAATTTATCTTTATTTGTAAAAGTTAGCTCAAGCTTGTACATTTATAGGCGATACAGATGTCAATGTACACAGGTGGTACACGGCCGGTCGTGCGACGTAATTTATATGCCATGGGTGTTGGATTCCTCTTGGCGATCTAAAAAAAATTTGCTACAATGCTTTGTGCTTTAAAAACTCATGCTATAGACAGTCAAAATGACATTGTGGGAGTAAACGGGGCCATTCAAGAAAAGCAAAGCACGAGGTACTGGGCCAGTCACGCGGTGTACTTTGTACACCATGGGTGTCAGTTCCTCTTGCCGGTCTAAAAATAAATTAGCTTCAATACTTGAGCTTTGAAGAGTCACACTATAGACAGTCCAAGTTCAATTTAAGAATACACAAGGCCATTCTAGACCAGAACATACGTAAAATGTTGAAATCCTTGGTCTTCGAAGATTGTCTTACTTTTATATGCCAGCGCACCTGCTCAAGGATTAATCATGGAATTTTATGTTGTCAGGCCCTTGAACTGGAGCTGGATACCTACAGTGGGATTGTTGCTGAAATGGGTCGAGTGGCTAACGCTATGGCCAATGATAATCATCCTGATTCTGCACTGATTGTGAAACGACACACTGCATTATCATCTGAACTCATTGCCCTACAAAGAGCTGCTTCAGCCCGACAGCGTCATCTTGTAGACAGCTTGTGTCGTCATGAATATTTCACTGAGAGTGCAGAACTAGAGCAATGGATTAAGGAACAGGAGCAGGCTGCGGCATCTGAAGACTATGGGCATGATTATGAGCATTTACTGGTATGTAATGATGCCTTCACACTTAGCTATTTTGTATGATAAAATGATTGTGAAATTCATGTGAATGCTGATTTACTAATTATATTAATAGCTGATAGTTGGCTTGCCATAATCTCAGAACCAAAATCAATGACATAGTCCAAGCATTTTCACTATAAGCGAAGGAGTTGTCATAAATGGTGAAAATTAGTCCCAGAGTCAGCAGTGTCAGCAAAGGAGTGTCATTATTGAAGAATATTAATGTTAGGTTGCATTAAATTCTCTTTTAATAAAGAATTCAACACAAATCACTAAAATATACATCATTGTCTTGCTCAAGTAGAAATCTATTGTATTATTAGCTTTGTACCGGGCATTTTTCATTGAGCATTGAATATAGGGAAGGAAGTTCTTATGAGTCCATGAAAAGCAGTGCAAATTATGATGAAATACTTGAATGCCATTTGGTTATAAAACTGAAGTTTGTTATAAAAATATTTTTTTAGCACTCACTGCTTTCATGGGATTTGCTGGGGACTTTTGCCTTCTTGCATTAACTTAATTGTCCGCAAAATCTGCGACGTATGGGAACCCTAGTTTCAAGACAATCACTTAAAGCTTTCCACCACATTTTAAAAGGATTATTCATGTCAATAGATCTTCAAATCTTCTCTCTTATTTAATACTTTTTTTGAATTAAATGTAAAATGGATTCTATCCTTGCAATTGTCACCATTTTGAATCAGTCATTCAATTATTAATTAATATTTTTGCTCTGTCACAGTTGTAGAAATGGTTGATTTTAACCATGTGTAACATTGTTACTGCTAATGGCATGCGCTGCATGCGTTTGTATCAATTTTTTGGTAACTTTGGCAACATGAAGTGGCCATTGCTATTTCCAGAAATTAACATTAGTAATATGTCAAGGCAACATAAATTACCATTGTGGTGAAAATAATTTTTGAATAGTAATTTTAGAGGTGATTTCTTGTCTGCAGATCTTGCTAGAATTAAATTTTATCTTTGGTAGTTTATGAAGAGAAATGCCTTAATTGAGATGATTCACTCCATCTTCATAATATTTTTTTGAAGGTGCTACAAAACAAGTTTGAAGATTTCAAGCACAGGATAGAAGCTGGAACTGAGAGGTTTAACCAGTGTGAAGAATTGGCTAAGAAACTTATCACAAATGACAGTCCATACTTAGAGGACATTGAGAAAAAACAAGATCACATAAGGTATGTTTATTTAACATCAAATATGTCTTCATTTTCTCTCATTCTATGGCTCAAATGGTATGGATCTTCAAGTCTTAGGCTGCGAAAGAAATAAGATATTACAGTGGAGTCTCGCTAATCTGAACATCCTTTTAATCCTAACAGCTCCAAAGTTCGTTCAATTTGTTCACATTTGTTCAAAGAAATAACCTTTTGTCATTTACAGTACAGTTCTTTTCTTAATATTTGTGCCTCAAACATAGTACAATTATTCCTTTGTGTACAAAATTGGAAATATTATACACAATACAAACTACCTACAACATACCTTATTCAATTCTTCATTTGAATTACATTACAGCACAATGTTGAAACTTATTACACCCATGTCTCGTATAGCGCAAGGGATGTGTTCCTTGGGGTCTTTGCGCTATACGAATTTGCGTTATACGAGAGCGTTTTAGCATAGGGAAGATAGGGATGCGTTCCTGGTAGCATAGGTCTTGGGTATTGAATTTCCTCTAAAACATCTATATTCCCATAAAAAGCCTTAGAAAACATTATTTCTATAAATATTTATAGTTTAAAACATCTTTAAAGATAGTATTCACGCATTCAAAGACTTTTATTCACGTTAAAAAAATTCTTACGTGCTTTCGAAATTCCGTCCTGTCGTGCGGGTGGGCTAACATCTGCTATCTCAGGGGATCGTAATGCGTTGCCGGCAGTTGATGATTTTTCAAACTAGTCTAAAAACAACTATTGTGTCACCCAGGCCCTTTTGTCGCTCATCGAAATGACAGGAAAATGCTACTTTAAATGCCATTTCACAGCTAGCGGAGTTTATGAATGATAAATCATTTTAATTTGAAGTCCTCCGAGTCATTAGCTGCTACGTGAAACAGTCTTTAAATGCCTTGAAACCTGACCCAGGTTTTCCTTCCCTGAAAATGAATGAACGAGAATGCATTCTTTTCCAAAAGAATATCGTCTCGTCAACACTAAAAACTAGTTGAGGGGGAAAGGAGCCACTTTCAATAACAGCTTGGAGTTCATCAGAAAATGTTGTGGTGGCTGCGCTATCAACACTTGCAGATTCACCTGATATCGCCGCACTGAAAATACCTGCTTGCCGTTTAAATTCTGGAACCAACCGGAGCTTTCACTTAATGTCTCGGAGCGATTACCACTCTCGTCTTTTTGTACTGATTCACCATTAACTTTCCGTATGTGTAGACCGCTTGGTTGAAGTTGGTGCGGCTGAGGTCACTGATATTTTAGCTTCGTCTTTATTCAGAATAAGGCATCGTGAGTTTAAACTTCCGCGCAATATCGCTTTGACGCTCTCCATTTTCAAAGCAATTGACCTCTCTCAAGTCTTCTTCTAGGTTAATGGTTTTTCTTGATAAATTCTTGATTTTTCTACACGCATTCCTATTTTTTGCCATATTCTCTTGGTTTTTACCCTGTATGGCTCTATCTAAATCACCATCTTCTGCTGAACTGTATTCCTGAGACGCAGAAGGGCTATGACTCCGGGGAGGGAACGAAGCCATTGTGTTTAAGACTCTATAGCGGACCCTTTTATGTGTTGATGCTATTCATGCGCAACTCTGTCACCGCTCCATTTCTCCCCCGTGAATACCGATGACCTTGAAGGCTTTAGCGTAGACTCTCTACCTGGAAGGCAATCGCCCGGTAACCTACGACGGCAAAAATACGTCTCAAACCGTATTGCTGAAAAAAAAAACTCTAGACCCAATGACGAGTAATACTTTTGGCAATTGCGCAGCAATGAATTTCGATTAATATATAAACAAAAAAGAAGATTTGAGGCAAGAAATAATATTAATATGCGTAAATTGATAGAAATTTCGTGTGTACGTAGCGCAAGTTCACGTTTTATCACGAGAGCGTTTAAGATTTTTGATTAGGCTACACTGCGTTGCAATGTTTCCCCGAGGAACGAATTTGCGCTATATCGAAATTGCGCTAATCGAAATTGCGCTATACGAGACATGGGTGTACTGTATTTAGTATGGGTGGAATAATGTAAATAAAATAATCGACTCAGAACACAGGTTTTCTTTTGGAAGCCATGCCCTTTGTGGGCAATGCCACTAGAGATATTCTTCGTGTTTAAATTGGAAGATAGTAAGACTGTGACCCGAAAGATGCAATCAAGGCGTTTGATAATCATTTTTCACCACTAAAGAATGTGGTCTAGCTCAGTTACATGTTTTTTTTAAAGAAGTTTTTTATTTAATTTGCTTCCTAATTACTAAGAAATACAGTTCACTCCCAATTATCGAGGCTAATGATGGGGAGAGACGGCACAAATAATTGGAAAACACGGAAAATCCAAACTTTCACTTTAATGTCTTGCAATGTTCATAATTTACCAAAAACAAACAATATATTATTATTTATGCAGTTATTCTGTTATTGCAGAGTGCTCAATGAGAGCTTTCTTCACCAGTTCGCGATCTTTTTAGTGGCAATAACTTGGTTGTACTTTTATTATTAATGCTCCATGTAAGGCGTGGTTTCGAAAACCACACATCCGTGGCTGTGTGATCACGCATACAGAAAGGTGGTTTGCACAAATGCTTCAAAACCGCTGCTTGATGTCAGAAACTACACTGTCAGGCACCACGCCACGTAGCCACATCTCGCACCCGTAGCCCGGCTTGCAACTGTTGCACTATGTGTATCCGTTATCACGGAGCACGGTCGCAAGCTGCGAGACTTGGAAAACAGGAGCATGGTGCTCCCGTTAATGCAGCTAGCATGCAATCGCTTCCGTTTTAGGGAGGGGATTCTAGGGAAATAATAAGCCTGGTGTATCCTAGCTTTAATGCAGTAATTCCTATGGTTTTGTGTCCGATTTTATTTTTTTATGAAGATTGCGGAAAAAATTGAGTGGGAGTGAAAATCATCCACAACCTGGATAAAGTGCAGCCGGTTAATAGGGAGTTTTCTATGCCACAAACTGTACTTAAAAACTAAAATGTTTGCACAAAAAATGAAAATGTATGAACCCTGAAACAACAGATGGCAAACTGATGGGGAGTGATGACTGTGGAACCTGTCAGGTGTGCCTGTTAGTCAGCAGTGTGGTCAGTAAAAGAAGGGTTAGTTTGAGCTCAGTCTTGTCCAGTAACAATGTTCTTTGCACTTCTTACGCTTGTGATTTGTTCTTCTGCTTTGAACCAGTTTTATACTATTATTTCTGAAAATCTGAACAATCCGAACAGGGTTCAATCCCAATTAGTTTGGATTAGCGAGACTCCATTGTATCACAATTTTCGGCTTTGAAAAATGCTAGTGTTATGCTGAAGATTTGATTTGCTTTCCATCAATAGCCAATGCACTTTATCATGGTAAATCTCTATTTGGGCCGTTTGCATGATGAGTGCTGACAAGTAAATCCAAAAAAATCCTTTTTTCTGCACTTAATCAAACCTGGTCAGATAACCCATGCAGTCATTCAGGTACCCACTTTCCTATTCGTTATTAACATTTTGCCATTTTTCTCACTTTTATTTTCCTCATGCACTATACAATCCAAGGGTTATTTAGTGGATAAGTTCGGAGATATTGAATAAGGCAAGCTAGCTGATCCAGCACAAGAACTTGTTATTGAGGGTTTGGGTAAAGGAAGTGCAGATATTCCATTAGGTATTTTGTGTTATGTGGACTACTCCTATTAATTAAGTATCACAATGTATTATCAAGTGGACCACTCTTAATATGTTTTTTTTTTAATTTTATATGCACAAAATAAACACAACTATTCTTTACCATAGTCTTTAACGGTGTCTCCACCAGAGAACTACACATTTACAAGTCAAGGGAAAAACAAAAGCATATCACAACTTGAAACAATTGCTTATGAGCACAAAAATTGCTTGTTAAAATAATGAAAGCCAATGAAGATATCACAGCAATTGTTGCAGCATTGAATGCATTTTGCACTTCTGAGAATATGATATTATTGGGTATTCACTCTACTGCCCTTGGATTCATGCTTTTGGAACCTGAAATAAAATACATGTTCTTTCCCATAAAAAACAATATGTGCATACTTTCTTTTACACATTTCCATCCTGTTTGATCCTTGTGAATATGTACTCAATTATTGGCATTTAAGCGTTCAGAGATTCAATCAGAATTTTGGTTTGGATAGGTTAGGTTAGACTTCACCCCAAAGTAAGCCACAGGCATAATAATTCTTTCATTTAAGGTAGTGGGGCTAGCTCCTCTACCTTGGCCACCTTGCACTTAGAGGGTTTTGGAAAGGGGAATCCCAGTGATTAAAGGGCTAAAATTTTCTTATTCATACTTCAGACACATGAGATCTTGCACCAAACTGGTTGAATAAAAATTGGCTTGGATTTGCATAAATATCTCCTCGAATTGGTGAAGGGATGGTTGGGTAGGGTTGGAGTAACAGACTTTGCCTTCAAAATTTGCAGCTAGATCAAATCATATACCCATGAGAAAATGCACTATGTAGGCGTTTTATTTTTCTTATACATATGTAGGGTTGTTTGGAGGTAACGCGAGTCCTTGTTAGTCAAAATTTTATTGAGTTACAGAAAATGTTGTGTCTTAAACTTTCACCGAATAAGATTGAATGGAATTATAAGCAGTATTTGAAGTTCTGCCCTCCTCGACCTTATGGCAATAATTTGAACTTGAATTGGACCGTATGTCTTTAATTTTGTGGCATTATTTAATGCCCTATTGGGAGAGAGTATTCTTTGACAATTCTGAAATATTTAAAATTTCCAAAGTATTCATTCCTTCTCACAGAATTATAATTTTTTGACTCTCATTTATGAAAATATCATACTTTTCTCTATGGGCTATGAAGACTTAAGAATAGAGCCATTTGCCTGAGGAGAGTCATTTTCATTTTTATTGGCTCCAGTTTACCGCAGGTATCCTTCCCTCTCTAATTTTCTAATTTGTGATATATTGTATGAATATCAGTGTTTTTATGTATGTATTTATACGTAGCTGTTTTAGTCTGGTGGCGGCTGTTTTAATTTTGTCTGCAGGATTTTCTGAAATCAAAGCACTGAGAATTATTTTACACAGTTGCATTGTGTGTTTGAATTGGTTGCATGGGATATTTTATCATTTCCTCAGAATATCCTCCTCTTAAAATTGAATGTCACTGTAAGTTTACTGAAATAAATGTCATGCAAAATTTTTTATGGTGAAAACTTTAATCTGGCTAATTTCTGCTGTGGCCCGAAACATAATTATCAGTAACTTCAAGTAAGCATGCTTGATTCTAGCTTGATTGTTTGGCCTCCAGCATAAAATTAAATCGCATGGCATTTTCTTTCTTCACAAGAACAGTTTCATGAAATCCACGATGAGTTCTCTCTCCTACTGGCTCCCAAAATGGGTGTTAGTAGTGATGTTTGTTGCAACTTATGCCACAAGCGTAGTGAATATGAATGCAAAGTTATTAAAACGTCATTATTGGCAGAATTAAGTTTTCTTTTCTCAAAACGCTCTCTCATTTTCTGTTAATCTTGAAGTAGATTCAATCTTCAGTTTTTTGTCCTCTCTGTGAAAAAGTTACATGTAACAGTTGTGATTTAAATATTATAGCTGTTTAATATCCTATTTTTAGTTAGATTAAGTGTACAAGTCTTGGTTGGACTTCATAGTTCTCCCTCTGTAAGTTGTATGTATTCCATAGCTTTCATGTATAATAAGGTTTTGGCTCCTTTTTGTTGTGATTCATTTGTAACAAGTGACATGTTCTCTTGTAGTAGTAATGACTAAAATTATCTGATGATAGAAAAAATATACACTAAAGGCATTAAAAGCTCAGTTTTGAGAAATATGTGTTTACATAGAAACTATAGGCTTATGTTATCAATCATGAAACTAAACTTTGGATTTCATCTTGCTGTTCTTATGTGGTAATGAGTGATTTGTGAGGTAATGGACTTCAGCCCTTGTTATTGTTTTTCATAAGTGTCTTTCTTGCTTCATATGTGACTTGTTTCATATTTTATCATTCTGGATTGGTGCTTACTCATGAATCAGTGTCTGTATGTACTTGCTAAAAAGCACCTTTGTTTCAAAAATGTTATGCCTGTCCTGGTATCAAATGCATAATATCAGCTAAAATAACCATATGAATACACATATGGACCTTCTGGTGATGGTTTTTCAAAAAGTGAAAGCAGAAATTTCAAGGGCTGATGGAATGGTAAGCATCTGTGGTGGTTGTTGGGTGGTACTAATGGCTAACGTTTTCAGTGACAGTGTTAGAGGGGTGTCAAAGGATAAGGGTGGTGTGGGTGATGACCCCGTGGCTCAAGTGGCCCAGAGGCATCAAGAGATCCGGTAAGGGACATTCTCTCTCTCTTTCTTTTCTTGATGTTTGTCTTTAATGTCTGTAATGTGTACTCTCCTCAATCCTCCCTAATCTCCTTTGTTTTGTATCTCCAGATTTTAAATCCTTTAGTTAGAATCCTCTTTCATCTTCTCCCATCTCATAGATCAACACATTTTGCATCTCTTTCATAGAGTCCTCTCCCTCTCATCTCCCTTATTATGTTTGCGTATTGAAAGAGCGAGGTGAACTTTTGCGCAAAAATAACTGTTAGTTTGACTCAAGTTTATCAATGCCACTAAATCATTGTCAGGGTGCAAATGGTGTTGAGTGTGGCCAATTTATTAATATTTTGGAGGAAGTGGGAGAAATGATGGGGGAGCGGAGGGAAAGGTGATGGAAAGACTGAAGAAGGAGGTAACATGGATGCGGAGAAGTGGAAAGGAGGCAATTTGCTTGTTTTACAGAAAGTTGGGGGAAGTTGGGGAGAGGAGAGGTGATATTTGGATAAACTGAAGGAGAGGGTGACAAGGATTGGAGGGAGGGTAAGAAGTGGGACATTATTTTTTGCTTAACAAACTTGGATAAAAGGCAAAAACCTAGCATTAAAAAACTGGTGAGGATTTTTCCTCTGAAGGCCATCGTTGAATGGTTGCAGAGGGAGAGTTGTATTCTGGGTAGGCAGGCAGCCATGTGGATCAGAGGGTGTGGGTTGCTTGATGAAGAGTTCTTCTGAGGGTGTTTGTGTTGGGGAAGGGTGGGTTGTAAGGTTTAACTCGGTTGTAACACCATTTGTACCCTGTTAATAGTGTAGTAACATTGAAACGTAGGTTGAATAAATAGTTATTTTTGTGGAAAATGTCATCCCAATATTCTAATACGGACAAATTCTACTTTATCTTGCTAGAAACTATGGATTTTAACCTTTATTATAGCTCTTCATATTTTACATATTCAGATGTTACATTGATTATGTATGAAATATGTAACCATAGTCGGATTTAGGGAAGGTGCATTGGGGCACGTGTCCCATCCAGACTTAAAAAATAGACAACATTTTTTATATGGTTATCATAACCTTTGTTGTGTTTCGTGTATTACAGAGTCCCAATCATTTAATTTCATGTTAAAATAAAGAGAATATTTCTTAAAGTAATTGTTGAATCTTGTTTTTAATCTCAAGTATGAGAAGATCGCATTTGCCGTGTCAGACCCTTGTGCCCCCCCTCTCAGAAAAAATCCTGGATCCGCCCCTGTATGTATCATAATCACTTCCCTTGAGGCTGATAAAATGATTCCGAACAGTTGAAAAATCAGTCTAGAAATAAGCCATGTTTGGTAATATAAAAAATGTTCAATAAGGATAAGGGAATGTCACTTTTTTATGTTAAATTTTGTTCTAATGCGAGCATCAAAGTGCTGGTGTATCGTCTGTTGCTGATTTAAGGGTGTATGGCTGGCTTCAAAGATGACTTGCCTTGCTAAAAAAAATGTATCCCTTTTTACATTGTGTTTCTTTTACAAAAAGTTGAGCAACAATCATGTTACCTTTCCTCAAAAATTGTCTCTCACCTTCTATCTACTCTTCTTAATGTTTACGAATTACTTTACTTATCATAAAATCATAGAGAACAACACATTTTGCCACTGCTTGAAACTCATGAGAAGAGCATGGAGTGTTTTGATATCTTCTTTCATGCAAACATATTTCCAAAATTTGGCCTATAATTCTCTATTACTCATAAAAATTATAATTTTTTTATTGTACTTAACATTTCCTTGAATGACTTTGACTTGGTAGTGATGATGTGGTATGAAGCTCCTAAGCAACAATTGTGTGGAAGTTTCTCGCCAATCTACTAGCTAAGAGTAGACCTTGCCTGCAGCATGTGGTGAACCATCTCTTTTGGATGAAACTATCTATTAATTCATCAATATCAAGAGATAAAGTCCATAAGATTGTGTGTTAATAATTTAAACTTCTAAACTTCTAATTTCTACTTATCTTCTTTGAAATAATGTTTTTGCATTTATCATCTCTCAAAATACGTAATTCAAATAATAATCAGTGCTTGTATTCACTTTAGCACTGTGATATATTCCTGTGATTAAAGGAATAACTTCTAAGGCTTGACTCGACTTTAAGTGCAATCACATATTTATGCTGCGTCAGATGTTGAGACTGGTTGGATAGCTCCCTGATAGCCTTTCATGTAATTTAATAAGTGTTTCAGGTGGTTAAGTGAAACCTCATTTAATCTAAATTTTACTCGAGAAAAACTAGAGAAATGGCATGGGTAAGCAGCAATATATTTCTTTAATAGGTACATCAATTTTTGGTAGCTAAAAAATGATTATTTTGTTTATTAAAGAGAGGAATAAGTTAATTCTATTGTATAATTCAGAGGAGTAGACAGGAGGAAAAAGAAATGGAAATTCAATTTTAAGAGGAAACTGTAAATATACGCTTTTCCTTTTTTTAGTTTCTTCATGCCTTAAGTAATATTTTTGCACTTGTCAATGCAGTGCTAAAGTACATTTAAATTTGGCCATGAAAATATTTCTCCTCATTCTCATTATTTTCCTTCTCATCTCTCATAATCATGTTCATTGTAAGTACCTTATGCACTTGTGTGTTGCATGCTCTGTATATTCTTAAAATGAGCTGATGGCTTACTGCTTATGACCTTATGCCGGGGTTAAGCACCAGTGCTAGAGGCTCTCCTACTCTCGTATTCAACATTAAATGTTTTGTTAATGTTTTTCTTGCTTCCATGTCTATATGTTAATTGTAGGTGATTATCAGGTAGTTGAATGTTATAGCTTTACCTGGTGAATCAACCCTTTACTTCTCATCTAGTCTTGTTCTTGTGTTCCCACTCTTATGGTAGTAATATATTAAAAAAAACTGCTCAATTTAGAATAGCTCAGTAATTCATTTTGGCTAATGAAAGAAAGATTTCTCATACAAAATTGATGATAACCTGCCAAAAAGCCTACTGTTATGTCATCATTTCTGGGGATTAGATAATTTTTAATCCCATTCAATTTTTAATGACATAGTTTTTCTGATATTACTGACAGTAGAATTAATCTGTAAGTGTTTGTGGTTTCTGTGTTTTCAAAGTTCTTGGAAATATGATTCACTATTGGTTTCCAGACAATGCAGTAATGTTATTTATTTGGTGCAGATTTACATTAAACACATACATGATATGTGTTTAGTTATCAGCCTTTTAAAATTTTTCTTTGATTTTAATCTCACACTGGAACCATTTAAACATTTTTTTATGTAATTCAATACACATTTTACTTTGACCTGGTATCCACTGATTATGTTTTGATAATAAGCAAAAAACATCGATTGAATGAATTTTTACATTTTCACTAAATCTAACATAGGCTCTGCTATCATGTATTTATTCATCTAGAAACAGTGCTTGTTGAGTTTTACATCCATAAAATGTGTCGATGCTTTTCAGGGTTACTAAGTGCATAATAGCTCAAAATTACACCATGGAGAGATTATTTGTTTTCACTGGGACATGGACCAGTGTTGCTAAATTTGTGCGTACAAGGAACATTCATGAAGTGTCCCCCTCCTTATTTTGTTTGAATTTGGTAGGATGGTAGCGCACCATGACAGTGATCAATAGCAAAATTTCCTGTGCTCTCGTGGCCTTGGAGCCAAGTAATTGGCATCCAAATTTCCATGTCCGCAACCCATTTTTCTGTGAGGGACCCTTAACTCATGGGCCTGCAACGAGGCATATCTGCAGGCCTAAGTGAATCTTATAGTTGATGCCAGGAAGTTGCCGAAAATAAATAAAATTAGGAAAGGTGGAGCTGGAGATGGATATCTTGCCGTTTGTTGAAGTAAAAATACGAACATGCAGGGGCGGTCGGGCCAGGTCGTCTGGTCGGCAATCACCGATGGTCTTGAGCTTCAGGGGCCACCACAATCGTTGCATCTATCGTGAAGCATATATGAAATTTGTGAAAAAGGAAAGACTCTGAGCACTCGAACCAAATATTTTTTATGATTATAAAATTCTATATTTTCATTAGTTGCTTTATTTACTACATACTCAGTGTAAAAAGATAGTTAAAAATAGAAAATAAAGGTGTCAGGTGATAAAAAAGAACCTGATGCTTTTTTGAAAGGGTTATTCTAAATGTTTTTTTAGAGGTATTTATAGATTTCACTGCAGTTTGGAAGAGAAAATTCATTAAATAGATAATAGAGACATAATACAGAGGATAGGAAATGTTGCTTCAGATTTGAGAAAAATTAACAGTAACTCCCAAAATTTCTCTGCCTCATAAGTCCAGTGAGTGGAATCAGGATGTGATGTTGAAATTCAACTTAGGGACCAGACCCTCACTCTGAGAGAAGATATTAACTTTGTCTGCCCTTATCCCTTCACTGTAGTAGTCATCATAAAAGTTAAGTATGTAATTAAAAGCCAATGTACTAGTTATGTAATTAAAAGCTAGTACATATATGTAGTTTTTGGCCTTATAATTTTGGATGGGAACCCTCTTGTTAGTGGAGAAGCTGAAATTGAGATCGAATTCATTATATAGAAAGAGATTAACATTTTGTGCATCTTTCTTCAGGGAACGCTGGAAGCACCTCCAAAACTTGATAGAAAACCGAGAAAGGAGACTTCATGCTGCGGGAGAGATCCATAGGTTCCACAGGGATGCCGCTGAAGCTTTATCCCGAATACAGGAAAAGTCAGCTGCTCTTCCAGAAGACAGCTTGGGAAGGGACCTTCATTCTGTCCTTGCTCTGATTCGTCGTCATGAAGGCTTTGAAAATGACCTTGTGGCATTAGAAGCCCAGCTGCAGGTTAGTGCTGAAATAGAAATTACACCTACCAAGACCAATTTTATGATTTAACTGTTTTGTTTGAGTATTCATGAAATTTGACTGATCATTATTTTATTTTAGAATTAATATTATCTCATTTTTTGCATGGTAAATTTGTGTTAAGATAGGATGAATTTTTACTCAATCTAAAATCGTTAACTTTCTGATGTAAAAATAATTTCATTTTCACTAAAGTGGTAACCATGTCAAATTAAATCGAAACTTGAAGCTCATACGTGGTGGAAGGTCTCTATATTAATAATGAAAAACACTTTGTTTCTTCCACAAGTTTATAAAAAAAATTTCTATTTTATTACCGGTTTCTGATAATGGTGTAACAGCCGAAACTGGTAATAAAATAGAAAATTTTTATAAACTTGTGGAAGAAACAAAGTGTTTTTCATTATTAATATGGTAACCATGTCTTTTGATTGCTAACATTTATTGGAGTTACCTTTGTTCTGATCCATGGAAAGTTTATCCCTCCTTTCCGCCGTTGGTCAAGTTTTAAATTGAGCTTTCTTTGTGTAGATTCTTGTTGAAGATTCAGCGAGGCTGCAGGCTCAATATCCTGGAGACAATGCTGTCCAAATAGCTGAAAGACAGGCAGTTGTGGTGGCTGCATGGGATGATTTACAGGAGCATTCATTAAAGAGAAGAGAGGATCTGCAAGCTAGTTGTGACTTGCAGAAATTTTTGACCCAAGTAAGTGCCAATGAGCAATAAATACTTTGTACCTTTTGTTTATATTCTTAGTTAATGATAGAATTCCTGTTAGGACTTCATTTATGCACATAATTTTAGTGGTGTAATTTTCATCCAAGGAAGAGGGTTTCTATTGGCCGCGGCCGCCTCAGTCATATTTTGATTATTAATTTGTTTTATTTTGAAGAAAATATATGCCAAGTATTACCATATTACCCTCTAATTCAAGATTAAAATAAGATTATTCCTGTATACATTAAAATGAGAGTAAAAGAGTATTGTGAAAATTAATGCTATGATGTGTAATTTCTGCATACTCCTTCCTTTGCAATATCATGAAGTATTCTCCATAAAAATTCATTCTAAAGATTATTTTTTTAAATCACTTGGTTTGCCTTTGAATTGATGCAGCTAACATAATTTTTTTGTGCCTCATTAATGTGCTTTAGGTGAGAGACTTAAGTAACTGGGCTTCTGGTCTTCGCTCGTCCATGCTTACCGAAGAGAGAGTGCGAGATGCAGCTAGTGCTCAAGCCCTGAAGGTGGAACATGAAGCTTTAAAAGCTGAAATAGAAGCACGAGAGGAATTGTTTCATTCTGCCGTTGCATCAGGAGAAGCTATGGTCAATGGCAAGCATTATGCGTCAAAGGTGAAGTTTTGTTTGACTGTATAAATAATTTTATTGCTATTTTTTACCATCAAGTAATGATAAATAATTATCTGTTTTGTGAATCAGGAGATTGAAGAAAGGTTTACTGCTCTTTTGAATGAGAGACAGCAGCTTCATGCTGCATGGCAGCACAAGAAAGTTTATTTGGACCAGCTAATCGACCTCCACTTCTTCTTGAGGGATGCAAAACAGATGGATGCTATTAGTAGCACTCAAGAGGTGTGTATCATTCTAATCACTGTTGTCTTCACTCTTAGTGTTTTGATCCTGTAATTTTATTTTAAGGATGAGTTGAAAGCATGCCATAACTACTACTTGATCATCCTCATTTTACTTGCTCAGTGTGGTAGATGCCTGTTAGCTTCTTGTGTATTTCTGGGAGTGGTTATGCATCAAAAAACATCATTCAATATTCACCTCCATCTTTGCTTCTTAACTGCTCAATTTCTATCTCAATAAATTTCAATTTAAATTTTCCTTTTAAAGAATTTTTTTTCATAATTGTATCTTTTCCTATTTATTTTTCATATCAATCTCATTAGTTCTTCCTGTGGTTTTCTTGGAAATACCTCTACTAGTTGTTGTCCTTGGGTAATTATTTTTAATTCCACTTTCCAGGTTGCGTTAACCAGTGTTGATCTGGGAACTACTGTGGAGGAGGTTAGTGCTCAGTTGCGCAGGCATGAGGCTTTTGGCAAGCTTTTAAGGACAAAAGGTGAGGAACGAGAAAATGACCTAAGCAAGCATGGGGAGAAGTTGTTGAAGCAAGGGCACTTTGACAAGGATAGGATTGCTGAGCGCCTGGAGTCGGCTTTGAAGAGGCGTGACAAAGTGAGGGAACTTTGGTTTGCTCGAGGGAGAGCTCTTGAGGAGGCATTGTTATACACACAGTTTGTACGAGATGTTGGTGAGGTATGTATGAGTTTTGAATATTTAGGGTAAAAATTAGTTTTCACTTAAAATTAATTAACTTTCTTCACGACTTTTTGAACAAAGTAATTGATTGAAATAGTTGGTGTTCAGGATTTTCCTCTGTGAAAATTCGTATTTATCAGGAATTTGCATGTACAGATAAATATAAATGTTGGTATAGTAGCACCCAAAAGAACTATTCTTTTAATATGATCACTCTTCATGAGGATATGAATTAGATTTTAATGATAAATTCGTGCGGCCCAACAATTTACTTGTGCTTCATTGCAAAATGCCATGACTTGTGGTAAACTAAGATGAAATAGTCTTTTATAAATTTTGGAAAACTTTTATAGGCGGAATCATGGATTGGTGAGAAAGCCAAAAAATTGGCTGCATCTGTTGGTAGACTTGGTGACGGAAAACCTGGTAGCGAGTCTGAGGATAGTTTGGAAGAAAAAGTGAAGAAATTACAAAAGCATCAAGCATTCCAAGCAGAGCTTGTGGCTAATGCTAAGGGTATTGAGGAAATCAGGAAAAAAGGTTTGTAGTGTTGTCATTTTACTTCAAATCAGAGGGTAGGCATGGAAAATTATTACTGGGTTGATTGCCAATCTTCCATAGTAAATTGGAACATGTGACCAGATTAATAATAATTTTGATCAAGTTTTTTGGTCATTATTGCATTCTATGTACCTGAAATGAATTAATGATTCCTATATCTATTAAATATTTATGGCAAAATACTGTGTTCAGTGGAATACATCCAAAAAAAATAAATTACTTTCTTTGAATTTAATTCAAGTTGTTCTTTTAGGCCTTTTATTTATTTAGGGTTCATAATTAGATGCACCCTGTGAAGAATATTCTTGTTATTGGTCTTAGAATTGAATAATATTGGTCTTAGTTGTTGGAAGGGAATGACTGAACTTCATGGTGACCAAATGGTTATTCATTGGATCATAGAGCTGATTAAATAATATTTTGATTCCAGGAGAGAAATTGATTGAGGGTAAACATAGAGCTTCTCGGGAAATAAGAGCACAACTTGAGAACCTCTTAGGATTATGGCGGCGACTTCAACAGGACTCGGACAACTGTGGAAGAGGGCTGGAGGAAGCTCAAGATATCCTTGAGTTCAATAACCAAGTTGAACAAGTTGAGGCGTGGATAAGAGACAAGGTAAATTTCTTCTAGTTGAAATATCAGTTTTATACATTTAATCTTGGCTTGATAATGACAAATCAGAGATCATTTTGAAATTGTTTATTATCTTTTAGTTTTAAGCATTTCATATTCTGTATTTTAAATCTTGAACATGCTTTAATTGTTATAATTTTGACCAATCATAAATTTGATCCTTTGCTGACCATGTCGTTTGAGTTTGAATAGGAGTCAACAGAATAAATAGAGGCTATGGAAGCACCGCAGCAAGCAAAATGCAAAAAAAGAACATTTTGCATATAAATAGAATTTGCAACTTAAAACCTAGGAATTAGAAAAATTATAAGTTCAAACAAGAATAATTGCTGAGGAGTTTGATCGAGAAAAGGTTGTGATTTAGTTAAATTTATCACAATGCTTAGAACCAATGGCTGGTCATTCAGGAATCAATGATAACTATACAAAGTCAATGTCAATTAAAACTGAAAATGAGAATTAACTAGGCAAATAATGATTTGGATATTTTCATTGAGATCTTTTAAAACCACACACTACCCACTGCAGTAAATTTTATCGAAATACCTTGTGCTCATGCAAATACTTGATTGCTGTACGTGCCCAATGCAATCACAGTTGATTCTGAAATGCTTGCAATTAATCGTACTGAGAAAATGTTATGTGCAGTGGAGTGTGCTATAGATATCTAAGTTGTTAATTTTTTTAATTTACCAAATATTTACGTAAGAAATTTCTGTATGTATTATTTTTTCTTCATTCCTCCAGGAAATGCTGGTCCAAGCAGGAGATTTGGGTCGTGATTACGAGCACTGCCAAGCCTTGGTGCGTAAGTTGGAAGATGCGACTGCGATTCCCGTGGTGGAGACTGTGGTTGCGTCTTCATCGCCATCCTCTCCCACATCGGGTCCTCCCTCTCATACCTCCTCTTCTTCAATGGACCGAAGTGACAGCCGAGTGCTAGTGGATGAACCTCGCATGCGATCCTTGGATGCTCTGGCTGATCGCCTGATCCGACAGGGCAGAAGCAACACCCAGGCTGTGCACCAAAGGAGGGAGGAGCTCAATGCCAAGTGTGTATTGACTTCTGTCTGTTTCTATTCATTTCGCCTTAGTAATTAAACTGGGTGTTTGGGGCGATTGACTTCTTCAAGAAAATGACAATATTGTTAAGTAAAGTTGTTTGGAATCATACTGCATTGAAACATTCTGATTTTCTGATAACATGAATTTAAAGTTACCTGATCTTAATATTTTTGATTTAATTTTGTTTACACATTTGATATTGTTTTGAACCATATGTGATCCTCTCTCTTAATGAATTGCTATTGTATTCTCAGTAATTTATTCTTTGGTTACGTGAAACCTTTATGTCTTCTTTAAAATTGCAAATTTTCTAGTTGTTGAACTTGTTGGTTAGTAAATATGTCAATTATTAAGTAATAAATGTGCACCTTTTCATGTGTTTTTATTTATTTTAATTTTAGGTGGAGAGATCTGCAGGGAGCATTGGCAGACTATCGTCTTAGATTACGGGCTGCTTTGGAAGTACATGGATTTGTGAGAGATGTCGATGAAACTAGAGCTCGAATTGGAGAAACATGTGTGATGATTGGCAGTAGTGATACTGGAAATGACTTGGCAGAAGTAGAAGCACTTGAACGCCGTCATGAAGGACATGTGTGTCAAGTCATAGCTTTGGAAGACAAAGTCAAGGTATGCATATTGAAATTGGTTGAATATTTCCAAATTTAATTGTGGAGCCAGCCTATCTTCTATATTATTTCTACTGTATAGATACCTTTTTCTCAACTTATACGCAACCAAACTCTACAAATGAGGTAACAAAATGCACAGAATTTATCAGAGAACATCCGACGGCATACCTTACTTCCTAAATATTGCTATTGTTTCCTAAAATTGGTTGTTAAATAATTAAAAAAAAAAACAAAAAACAAACACCGGTAAATATTCCTGACGTTAACGGCGCACAAACTGTAACATTTGTTCATTTGCAACAATATCTCGCATTCTTTAAATAACTTTTATCAAAATCATAATCATAAATGCGGCTGATTCCACATTCAAGTCTCCTGTTGATACGTAAGTATGAGTCATCATGTGCGTTTAACAGAGGATAGTGTAATTACTTCCAATGTTATGTTTAAAGAGGTCCTCTGACCTCAATTTGTACATGAACATTCCAATTAAATTTGTACGTAAGACCCTGCCTTTTTTTTTCTACATTTTAAAATTAGAAATGTGCCTATCCCTCTGTGGACCTGCATTAAAAAGAGCGGGGGAAGCCCGCTGGGAGTGGGCGCATCACGCTCGTAATAATAAATTATAGCTCCTATGAAAGCCTATGGCATTGTGAAGTTGGTGGTTTAGGAATTAATGGGCTCTGAAGAAGTGTGATATTAAGATAAGATATCAGATTTATCATTTATGTGTGCATATATGGAGCTTTTTATTGTTTTACCATCCCTCTTCTGTTCTCATACCCACTTGCACAAATTACCCTTTAATTAAAGAAATTTGGTTGGAGCTGCTTATAGGCTGAAATGAAATTTAGTAGTGTATCCTGAAGCAAATTAGAATATTTTAAAAATATTATTTAATTGGCATTAGGGTATCCAGTTAACCCTATAATTTTTGTGTCAATGAGAAAATGCCTAGTGCTTAATTTTGAAGTTCTTACTAATTCTTTAATATAATTTGGTAATTGGGAAAAGTTTGGATTATTAATCTTTCTTCTTTTTCAATGAAGTATATATTGTGGTGTAATTGAATTATGAGATTTAAAAAGATATGAAGTTTCAATAAACAATCTTTTCCTTATAGGAACATGAGACTGAATCAAGGCGCCTATGCCAAAGTCATCCAACATCCCTTGTCGGGCCCATGAGGGAAAAAATGGCACAATTACAGGAGTCATGGAGACGTTTATTGTCACTGCAAGAGTCACGGCGGAAACGTCTCACTCAAGCTCACAAATTACACGAATTTCATAGTGAGCTACGTAAAATGGAATCTTGGGTTGCTGATGTAATTTCAAGAATGAGTGGCATCTCATCTCCTATTGGTAGGTTCCTTAAAATGTCATTAAATTATTTTGTTTAAAGCAAATATCTCTCATATTTAAAATGTGCAGTATCAGAACATCTGTCTTCAGATATTCTCTTCTGAGAATTGGTGTACATTAAAGAAAACTGAATCATTTAAGAATGGTGTATTTTTGCCTTAATTTAAGTAGATCTTATTTATATTTCGAATTTTCATTAAAAATAAAGCTTCCAAATAATTGATAAAAAGATATTTGTAAAAGTACCATTATTCAATCAAGCTTAATGCTACAGATGTAAGTCTGTGGTTGCTGTTTGGGTCATTTGTGTGCTCTTTCTCTTTTTCTCTTGTGTACCTGCTGCTACAGCTATACCTTTATCATTATAATGATGAAGAAATATCAGTATTTATTAATTATAAATTGAAATGCTTTAGAAAGGTTTTAATTTCATTTTTTTATTTCTATTGAAGGTGGTGCGCCCACTGAAGCAAAGTCTGTTGCAGTCTCAAGTTCATCTCTTAGTGCTGCTCCCTTACCTACCTCTGTGGTTGAAGCTGATGCCATGCTTGAGCTGCACAATGAGCTTAAGGTCACTTGAATATGAATTTATATTTATACAAATCACATTTTACGTTGTCTTTCAAAGTTTTGGATTATTTTAGCTGTAGTGCAATACATACTTTATTCTTTAAAGTGAAATATCAAAGTTTGAAAATTTCTAGATATCACAGTGCTTTGGTATAATATTTTGCACTGAGTAAGTTATAAATTGTTGATGTTAAGCAATCTTCAATCAAAAAAGTGAATAGAATTCCCTTGTCACAAGCCGGCATCTGATGTAGATGTTTATCGGAGCGTAAAAGCAGTCATGTAAAGGTAGCAGAAGTATGCAAAGTTTATGTCCTCTGCAATTTAATGTATGTATCAACAAAATATTCACAAAGTCTTTTCGAATCCTCAATTAATCAATGAAACCTCATTGATGTTGACCAGGTGTAAACAAAAGTTGCCATATTTGCTTCGTTTGGGGTTCCTCTGATACCTCACCCCACTTTAACCTACCGCCATCTAAGGTCTTCACCGATTTGCTGAATTTTTAACAGCCAAATGATCTAGTCCATTATTTTGACTATGATTTTGAAAAATTTCCATTTAATATTTGCAATATAATAGTACCTGGTTTCAATTTTTATACTTAAGTGATGCTTTTAACCCTTAACCGGTGACGTGCGGTCTGAGAGACCGCTGCGTTTCTAAAATTATGAATATTTTCAAAATTAAGATTTCAAAATATCTATACATATTTCTCGTTAGTTTCATATTTTTGCATAACAAGGACATCCCACTCTTAAAATTTTACGTTCCTTTTATGAATTTCTGTAAATTTGCAATTGAACTCGATTATTGGTCTGTGAGAACGCACGTCACTTACTTAGAATGCATCAAGAAAAGGAATAAGTGGGATAAATTTCATGGCTACTTACTACTTAGCCTTCCAACTTTAACATTTTAGACCTTTTTTGAATCTGGCGAAATATTGATACATAAATATAATAATTATAACTCAAGTGTTTTTGGCATCAGTTTTTTGATCCTGCTTCAAATCACAATTTTTTATGACAAATTGGTTCGTATTGGCATTGTAAAAATTTTAATATAAGTTTTAAAATAGTTAAGCATTCAAAGAAAAATTAAACAAAACAATAAAAATGGTATAGCAATATTTTATGAATTTTTTATTTATTGAGGTCTCCCAGACCGCACGTCACTGGTAGTCTTACAAGAATTGCACGTCACTGGTTAAGGGTTAAGATATATTTTAAATCTTATCACATCCTGGCTGCTAATTTTCTGTGTTATTATACTCCATAATGACATATTGCCGATTAATTTTAGCAATACTAATTGGCTTTATAAATTTGCACATTTAAAACAAATCCTAAATTAAACATTGTTCTTATTTAGACATTTATTTATATAAACTGGAATTATTAATTGCATTTTTTTAATGTACCCCTTTCTGTTTGATTACTGTAGGCTGAAATAGATGGACGACAAGAAGTTTTCAGGGCACTGAAAAAGAATGGGCTTGCTCTGGTTGCGCCATCCAAACAGCAAGGCATGGATGAAGACGAGCAAAGACCTGAGGAGGTGGAGGGTGTCAAGGAGTTGGATGGGAAGGATATTGAACCCAGCATTGCGTTGCTGAGTGATCTCAGGCGGAAACTTATTGCAGCATGGGAGGAGAGGCGGCAGATTTTGGCCCATGCCCATCAACTCCAGGTCTTTTTGGAGCAGGCCCAGCAAGCAGATGAATGGCTGGCATCCAAAGAGGCATTTTTAGCAAATGATGACCTTGGGGTAGGTCACCTATGTTGTAGAAATAGGCTGTTTTGACTTTTAGACAATCTTTCCAATGATTTTCAATTGAAAATCTGTTTCAATCAAAGCTTCAATAATAATATAAATGTCCTTAATTATATCAGAATTTATTAATTTTGATAAACAGTTTATTTGCTTAATCTTCTTGACTTCAATATTTATTAAAATAGGAGCAGCCCCATTTCATTTCTGTTTTCCAATATTCAGTACAAGTATGAAAAATTAACATAAAAAGGCCATTTATTGTTAATCTGTGAACATTACATAAAATTATGGCTTCATCATAAAAAGTTTATTTACTTCCCTTGAATGATGCACCAATTATACCCTCAGTCATCCTGCTACCACGTCTGTTGTATTTATTTTATTTATTCCTGCCAATCAAGTGTCAACTAATTATTTTCTCATCTCAATTTTTGTAAGCTTATGTGATTTTTGGAAAAACACTGATAGTTAAATACCTAAATAGGGACTCCGAATCCCCGCCATCACAGTCATTAACTGAAGCTAAAAATTTACACTCCTATTTTTAGGACTCGCTGTCAAGTGTTGAAGCCCTAGTGCGCCGCCATGAAGCATTTGAGAAGACTGTCACCGCCCAGGCATCGAGAGTGGAAGAGTTGGAAAAGTCAGCTCGGGAGGCTCTGTCAGATCCTACTCATTTGCATGCATCAGCGATTGGAGAGCGCTTGTCGTCTGTTTGTGCACGTAGGGATCGGCTGATGGAAAGTGCTGTGGCTCGAAGGAGAAGGCTGAGGGATTCCTACGACCTGCAGAAATTCCTCCAAAATTTCTTTGAGGTGAATATTTAAATTTTAACTTCCAGCCACTAATAACCATTTTTCGAGTTTTATGTATTTTTAAAATTATTAAAAGTTTACGGAATGAATTCATGGAATTTTCAAATGTATTCATTTTGAAATGAGAAACATTTGCAAATTTCTCACAGGGAACTTTACTTGACCAGTTTTGTTTTGTGTGACATAATCTAGTACAGACGCAGGAAATGCACCACCACATAGGGTTAGTGGGGATGGAAGAATAGAGATAAAGTTAAGCAAAAACGATGGGATAGGAAAAGAAAATCATGTATAAAATAATCTTCATGATAATTTTTTAAAAGTTCATGGACTCCTGGGCATCCATCTCTTCTTGGTTAACCACATGTGCAGAAAAAGGAGGATGGCCTTGAATCCGTGAAAGTTTATTACAAAATTGCTATAGAGGGTTTTTTCTTTATGATGGCCTTGTCCTGTTTACCTGTACTTTACCTCCCATCACCTGTCTTCATTATCCTTTCACCTTCATTAAACCTGTGTATTTATGGTTGAGCATTTCATGTAGCTCTTCTAATGAAGCTACATAGTGACAATACTGGTTGAGTCAAGCTACCTACATGAAATTTTGAAAATTTTTAACTTCTCTAGCTTCCATTTTGGTGATCATTTGGAAAAGTAATGCTTTTTTTTACTCTTACTAAAGTGAAAGCAATAACAATTTGTATTTATGTCTATGAATATGGCATGCTTAATGAAGAAGTGCTACCTCATTCATTAGAAAATTAATCTTCTTTCAGGTGGAAAGTTGGATTCATCAGAAATTACAAGGTGCTCGAGATGAGTCTTACAGGGATCCATCAAATCTTCAGTCAAAAACTCAAAGGCATGCTGCTTTTGAAGCTGAGATTGTGGCTAACAGTAGTCGGGTCTCAGCAGTGATGGCTGAAGGAGAAAGTTTAGTGGGTGCTGGTCATTTTGCCAGTATGGAAATACAGTCACGAGTGGCTGAGCTGGAGAGTGACTGGCGGACTCTGCAGGAAGCTTTAGCATTGAAAAGAGATCGCCTCCAAGATGCCTACCAGGTAAGCATGACATTTACTTTCTTGATGGCATGGTGCTTGTGTTTTTCTGATGTCATCCCTTTCACATATCAAGTAGCTGTTATATTAGCTATTACTTTCTGGCTAAATATTTTGTCCAAAAAATGTTAAGCTGCTAACTGCAGGCAGTGTTGAACAATTTCATGAACTATGTATTAAGAGGTATTTTTACGTGAAACTATACCTTCAAAAATAACTTCCAAGTGTTGTGCTAGAAGTACTGCAGAACTTATCTCTGAGATTTGCAATCATGCTCTTTTTTCATGTAGTACTTAAGAACATACTGAAAATAGTGTACTTGTAGTGCTTATATTCTTATTATTGATGAGAATAGTTATATCCTTTTTGTATTTATTAACGCGGTCACTATGTATAATTTTTAGCTTGTCTAAAAGTTGTTCTGCAAAAATTTTTATAACTACTGTTCAGGATTGGACACAATCAGTATTCATATTCTTGGGCTCTTGTGTTAAATCAATTGTGTGTGTTCAGAATATACTTTTACAATTTTGAAGAATCAGTAGACTGTTGTACTGCACAATGTCTAACCAAGGCCCATTTTTTGATTCTCTACCCAATTGAATCTTTTCTTGTGGAAGTAATGAAATGAAATTCAAAGAATGGATGACGTGTTAACATCTATCCTATGGACTATGCAACCCTTATTCAGGTCTGTAAAGGGGTTGCATCAGTCATAGGCACTCGTCGAACTCAATTCTTCTTGTCTATTTAGATACAAGCATACTTTTCTGCAAAGTATTTTGCTTCATTGTTGCTTAAATTAGGTTTTGGAATGTAATCCATAAAATGATTCTATGTGGATAAATAAATTCACATCTTGACCATTTTGCTCAATTAGGCAACCTAGTTTAACATTCATGCATTGATCATTTTCCCGCATTCATCTTTTTTTGCCCAACCACTTGAAAAATGATAGATTGAGGTTCCACTGTAATTCAAAAAGGCATTTTATGTGGTGTAAGGTTTATTTTAGGCTATGAATTCTTAGAACAAATAATTAGTGAATTTGGAATGGAAATATTTCATTTATTAAAATAATTAAATTTCAGTTGAGTAATTTATCACACATCATATTACTCTGGAATCTAGAAAATCTCTCTCCTTTGTTGTTTCCAATTAATATATTTTTGTGGATAATTTAGTCATTAAATATTTGTTATATATTAAGTGAAATTAAACATCTAGCTGGGCATTATATTAATATTAATGATGTATGTATTTAATTTTGACCAATATTTTGTCATGGCAATTGAGTTCTTGCTAAGGTATTATTCTTACTCTACAGGCCTTATTGTTTGGACGCACCTTGGATGATTTGGACAGATGGATGGAAGAGGCAGAACACCAGCTTGCATCAGAAGACCATGGAAAGGATCCAGCTAGTGTAAGAAACCTACTAAGAAAGCATAAGGTAAATAAGTTTTTCCATCATCTACGTATTTAATTATAAGTGGTGACCACTGTATGAAAAATTGATGTGATATCAATGGTAGCTCAAGTTTTGTAAGGTGCAGGGCAATGGTGTAGCCTCAATTTCTGCTTAAATTAGCTATTCATAGTTTTAATGGGAAATAGATAAGTTACCATATGAGGTCATATGGTATTATTTATCACTATAATGCCAAAAAAAATCTGTTCACTATATGCTGCTGCACACCCTAAGTCAATCTTAGATGATTAAGAAAGGATTGGGATTTATAGTCTGGACTGAATGCCTGTGAAGTAGAATTTTAGTTATATGTAAACAACTTTAGGGTTAAACAATCCTATTATCCTCCATTATCTTGAAAGAGGAAGTGAACATATATGTTCCTATTCAGTCAAAGCCTAAGTTGGGGCTAGGAAACAGCTTTGTGGTAGATACTGCTTCTAGCCCCACTTGTTTTAACCCTTTTGTAGTTGATTAATTCCATCCTGATAAATGTTTGCTTAGAAAATACGTACATAAATTATAAGCAATGTCAAATATTGTAATACCTTGAAGATATGTATTTAATATTTCCATCACATCCACACAGGAAAAATAATACAATCGCATCTTTCCACTTGGTTTAATTTCTACTTTGGCTTGGATGAGCAAATAAATCTGACGTATTTTACCCTGGTAGCTACATGCCTGTGAGCATACACAGTGTAACCACTCTTCTATTTGACATTTCTCTGATTTGATGAGTCCCTTGCAATTTCTCAATACATAATATTTATTCATTTAATCTTATACTTTCCTCCTATTTTCATATTTTGCCGCTGCTTCTGGATAATTTTTAAACAGAGGTTTCACTGTGTACAGGCTATGTGGCTATCTATGGAGACTCTCCCTCATAGGATGTTTCTGATGTAGAAACGTTGGTTACATAAATGGTGCCCATTTCTTCACATCTGCAAAAGCCATGACCTTAGTCTGTTTATGATTATTTTTTTGAAAATAGTGTACTGATTTTAATTCTGACTTAATCATTCAGGCATTAGAAGCTGATGCGATGGCCAAAGATGATGCTTTGAGTCAAGCTCGGGAAAGTGTTGCAGCATTCAAACGGGCTCAGCACTTTATGGCAGATGAATTGAAAGAAAGGGTTGATGCCCTTACTAAAAGGTAAGGTGTATATTTTGTACCTATCTATTTTTTTACATTTGATCATATTACTCTTACCCATAATGTTTAAAATGTTTTGCTGTTAAACATCTACCTTAAATAATATTATTATGGGTATAAATTGTGTGCATGTTTGAAGCCTTCTATTTTAGTACTTTGATGTGGGCTGTATTGTGTGTGATTATTTTTTAGGTTCATTTTGCCAAAATATGTATTAAAAGCATATATTCTCTTTCAGATATGAAGCTTTAAGGGAACCGATGCAAATTCGAAGGTCCAATTTAGAAGAGGCTTTGCAACTGCAGCAATACCTAAGGGATGTTGATGATGAGACAAGATGGCTGGAAGAAAAGGAAGCTCGTGCAGCATCTACTGACCTAGGAAATAGCCTCATGGCTGTGCAAACATTACAGAAAAAGCATCAGGTAAGGATATTTATCAAATAACATAATTTGCATTACAAATTCAAAATTTTAATTATTTACTGAAACAGTTTTTAGCATTGTGTAGATTTAAGTGAAAAAATGTGAAATCTAAATAAAAATTGTCAATTGTTTGGAGTTTCAAGGGAATGCAAAATCCATGCATGAGAGTCAACTGTACATATTTCTATCATTTTAGAAAAAAAGTAGTATTTCAGGAAAAATTATGAGAAATTCAAACAAAGTGATAAATTTTATGTAGTATAAAATGTGCAAAATAATTAAGCAATTTTGATCTTTAAGCATATTGCTTATTTCTGTGCAAAGTTTTAATCTCTGGAAACTCATGTCTTGCTCCAGGTACTGGAAACTGAAATCATGTCCAGGGAACCTGTTATATCTGCGATCATAATGAGAGGTCAGCAGATGGTGCGAGAAGGCCACTTTGCTGGCAGTCGCATAGATTCAGCTGCAAAGGCTCTTCAGGAGAGGGTGGGCCACCTACGAGATCTGGCTAGTGTCAGGCGGCTTCGATTGCAGGATGCCATTGAGTCGCAAATGGTAAGTATGCTTGAGTTGTGGATTATTTCAATAAGTTTTTATTTCAGTTTTTTCTCAAATGTCAGCAGCAGGTTACTTTTTTAATGGGTGATGACCCTAAGAAACATTTAATAAAATGACTAGTGGCCATCAGTCTGATGCATATAATTTAATTCCTTAAGTTAGCTGGGTTCCATCATCTCAAAAATGTTAATTCTTCCTATGCCATATCAGATAAATGTATAAGAAGTTAATAATTTTGGATTGGCTATGTTTGTGATTATGGTAATTTATTACATGATTTATGTTATTGAGATGAAATTTTTCAGTGACCATCTAATTGCTTGGATACTCATAATTATTTTTATCTTTACTGATGAAATTTTAACCAAGATATGTATTAGTCCTTACATCTTAGGCAGATTTTTATTAATTGGTCTGGTGTGAATTGTGATGATGAATCTTCAGCTTAGCATAATATCATATGTAATTGTTTTCGATATATTTTTCAGTACTATGCTGAAGCAAATGAAGCAGAAGCTTGGATATTGGAGAGACAACCTCTTCTAATGTCGTCAGATGTGGGTCAGGATGAAGATTCTGCAGCAGCTCTCATTAAAAGGTTGGATGCTGCCGATCGAGAGCTTGGAACTTTCCAAGTATCCCTTGGAAAGCTGGCTGAAACTGCTAATAATTTGGTTCAAAGGGGGCATTTTGATGCTGAGAATATATCCAAGAAACAGGTATTTGTTTATTTTGATTTATATATAATACCCTCAATTCGTGTTGGAATTTTTAAAATCAAATAATGGAGGTAGAATTCCTTTAGGCTTACATTCTCCTGGATAGTTATTTGAAATGATCTTAGATTTTATGATATTATCATGCAGTGCAGTTTAGTCTTATACTCGGGCATTGTGTGAGGATAGTTTTACCTATTACTAAGGACTAGTGGCTCTTCTTGATTTGTTTCTTGAAGCAATTTTCTCCTCGGTTACTTCTTTGTGAGAAACCTTGGTCATATTTAAGTTCATGCCAAGAAGTGTTGACAGGATCAGGACTGCATTTTCAGCACTTTAAGAGCTCTTAACCTGTTTCAATACAAGGCCAAGAATTGAAGAATTTAGTTCACCTATTGCTAAGGTCTGTTCACTTTATCTTTGCGGGTGAGCTGGTGTGGCTCAACCGAGTTGGGGTGAGAGGAGGGAAAGTTTATCTACACGTGACTTTCCCTCTGCCAATCAGCAGACAGTAGGCGTGGTCTAGCACTTCGGAACGTCAGTCGCTCTCAGACCTCCGTCGTGTCAACTTCGTGAATCTGCTAGCTGTGTTGCCAAATCCTTTTCCCTTGCACTCCCCGTTTATAAGAATGTTACGCCTATGTATGCCTTTCACCAGCGGTCTCGCATTTAGCGGACAATATCCTGGCTTCTGAGATGGGATTATCCTCAATACATTGTATGCATTGTTTCGCCGCCGGGCCCAAAATATCTGTGGCCACGTGTGAGTCACACCTTTTCGGTGAGACACAAGGGCGGCTATGTACATTTGGCAACGTTAAGGTCGCTCCTGCTCTCTCTCTCTCGGTACTACCCCTTCCCCTTCAGCGGGGCCCCTCCCCCTTCAGCGAGGCCCTCCGAGAGTGTCCGGGATCTAACGAAAGTTGACCCGCAGAGATAAAATGAACAGATAAGTGTTAAAATTTTCAGATTTAATTTTTAACTCATTTTTGCCTATAGTAAACCATCTGATAATTTTTGAAATTTTGTTTTTCTAAAATGCATGAGTTAACTAAGAATACTTTCTTCCTTGATTAGGATGAAGTGGAAAATGCATTCATGGAACTGAAAAGGCTGAGTGAAGCTAGGCGAAGGAGACTTGAAGACAGCTTACGTCTTTTCCGTTTCATAAGAGAAGCTGATGATGCTATTGAATGGGTCAGTGATCAAACATCGATTGCTGCTTCCGAGGATTATGGCCAAGACGTTGAACATGTGGAAATTTTAACTGCAGAATTTGAAGCGTTTGCTTGCACCCTTGGTATTCTTGCCAGCAGTCCCTCAAGTCTAACATCAAATGGAACAAGCCCATCTGGTTGGTTGAATTTATAATTTCATAATACGCATGCAATGAATAGAATACCCAATGTTATAGAGATTAATTGAGGTGTATAATTTTAGTAATTGGGATGACTTCTCCTCTAATGAGTTGCCATAGACTGTGAAAATCACTAGATTGTTTTAAGGTTTTTAATGTGGAAGTGATGCTTTATTCCCAGTGCTCCTTGTATTGCCATAAGATAATAATATATAATTTTATAATGTTCACGATCATTTTCAGTGAGAATTAAAAAAAAAGTCCATACTATAAGCTGGTCACCACATAGCATTCATGGTCGTTGATGGAAAGTCCAATGGGATAACTGTCTTTAAATGTGCAGGCACTAGAAACTTTGAATGTAGTAAAAGTCAAAATATTTTTGGCAGATGTGGCCTCTCTGGAGAACTGAGGGAAGTTAATAGTGAGTTTTGTAAATTTCAGGGCTAGACTCTCAACTTGACGTGGCGTGAAAACTAGTTGCTCATTTTTGCTCTATTTGTTGTCAGCTGTTGATATTTTAGTATAAAAAGAAGCATCATTTTATTTGCATGGGTTATAAAAAACTTCCATGTCTAGAATACTTAAAGTCAGTACATATTGTCCATTCTAATGGCATGAAATCCCACTGTCTATTGGTAGAGTTGGTTTTACCAAACTGTTAGCTTTAATTTAAGGAAAAGCTTTACATTCTTTTGGTAAAGAAATAAACTAATCATATTATTTTCCTACATTCAATCTACTTTTCTAGCCCCAATGGGTGAGAGAAACATGCAACCTGGCACTGTTGCTTCTAGTGGTGGCATTGGGGGAGAGGCTAAGATTAATGCTGTGCTTGAGGCCGGTGCTAATTTGTGTCAAGAAGGTCATCCAGAATCAACTCTTATTCAAGCAAAAATGGAGGAAACACGACAAGTTTGGGAAGACTTGAAAGAGCTTGCACATGCTCGTAGTGAGGTAGGTGTCATTCTTCTTGTCAAGGTCTTCTTATCCACTATTGAAAATCTTTAGGTTGGGCGATTGCCATTTAGTGGGGCTGTATTTGGTAATTTTTATTTAATATCTTGTTTAATTTAACCCTACCCCAGTGAGAAATGGGTGGTGGAATCCACGTGGAACCCACGTGGAGAATTAACGTGGATACCACGTGTTTTTGGTCGTGGAATCAACGTGGAACCCACGTGGAAATTTGGTGGAAAAATTAAAACAGCAGTGGGTGCTGTCCTAAAACCATTAAAACCTCAACCACTCTATATCTAAACCTTCTATATATGTGTCTACAATTTTTCATGTGCTCTCATGGCTGCCTTTCCACGAATTATATAAAAATAGAATGTGCGATACATTTTCACATAACTAGCGTGGTTTCAGGATGATAAATGACGCAATGTCACCAGAGAGTTAAGTTCCACAAATTAGAAATTCTGTTTAACATTTTATGATAATCACCACAAATCCACTTGAAATCAACGTGGATTCCACGTGGGTCCAACCACTCAATATCCACCACCACCAAATATCCACCACTCAACGTGGATTCCACATGGGTTCCACGTGGATTCCACCACCCATTTCTCACTGGGACCCTGTTTCAAGCACAGTTTGAAGTCACCTTAATTTTCTTTTATTATTTACTGTGTAAAATTTTTCATCTAAATCATACACCAAGGAAAATTAAAGGCACGTCATTGTTTTATTATGAAATAATTTTGGATTACTGAGTTAAAATATATGGAGTTCATTTAGCATAATTGTTAAGTTGGTTTCATTTATTACCAAATATTTGTAGAGCTATTAGTTATAAGGAACATGTCTTGTGACTGATTTAAAAAAAGCATGCCTGTATGATTTTATTAATTTGTCTCAAAATGCTTTCCCATAAGTTGCTATTAGTAGTTTGTTTTTTGTTGTGTTTGTTTCCCAAAATGGTAATGTATTTACAAGTGTGCTTTGTTTGGTTTTATGGCTGGAATTGTACTAGGTAATCCACTATTTTATGCTTCCAGAGTTATTTTTTTCTGACTCTTTTGCACATTAAGTATTGGGGTAATTAATGGCATAATCATCTCCAACAGGCATTGGCAGGAGCAAAACAAGTTCATCTTTTTGATAGAACAGTTGATGAAACCATTGGTTGGATTCAAGAAAAAGAAACTGAACTATTAGCGGAAGACTATGGACAGGATATGGAAACCATTCAGGCCCTTAGTAGGAAGCATCAAGCGTTTGAAAGTGATCTTGAAGCAGTTCGAGAAAAGGTAAAGTTTTTTGGAGTTCAGTCTTGTATTTTTCTGATGCCTCTTTTAAGCTTTCATTAGTGCTTGCATGCCACTCTAGAATGTAATACTCTTTAAATCATTTTAATCAATTTATTTTTTATTATTTTAGGTTCTTACATTGGTGGAGGAAGCTCACCGTATCGGATCTCTATATCCTGATGCTCGCGACCATATAGAATCTAAAAAGGAAGAAGCCACTGAATCGTGGAATGAACTGGAAGCTCATGCTACTGAGAGAAAAGACAAACTAGGGCAAAGGGAAAGATTGCAAGCATACTTCCAGGAATACAGAGAGTTAATGTAAGTTGAGATCATGAATTCTGATATTTCTCATCCTTTTGCTATATTTAATCCCTTATTCATTCCAAAGTGCGTACTTATGCTGACTTATCTTTTGTAAACGCAAAAAAAAAAATTCTTTGTAGGATAAGTACTTTCGTACTCTCGCGGAGGTGATAGTAACACACAGGCACGATTTACTATATTTTATTTGGTCGGTTAAACTGTACAAAAAAGACCAGCGTTTCGATGTAGCACCGACGGGCGTAACAAGCGACTTTGATGACTGGGCCAGACTGACTGCCTGCACAACTCCTTCACGAGCAACTCCCTCGGGAACTTGCGCGCATCGCTTCGCTGTTGTTTTCCAGGGAGTTCCATAGACGTCCGCAGAGGGCGCGCGGTGCGCCGTTGCGAGTCGGAACATCTCCGTTATATTGCCGTGTAATCTCCACATTCTTTATTTTGCGATTGAGAAGATAATGAGGAGACAACCTGAAACTCTTCATTTCTGTTACTCCAATAGTAACTGGCGTGATGCACTGAATTGTTGAGGCCTTTACTTTGTAGAATTCCATATTTAATGTTTGGAAGGAAATTTCTTAGCTTTTCTACATAACACACACACTTTATTGCCGACTAGTTTCGGTTACACTGTACCATTTTCAAGACTAGTCACTAGTCTTGAAAATGGTACAGTGTAACCGAAACTAGTCAGCAATAAAGTGTGTGTTTTTGTAGAAAAGCTAAGAAATTTCCTTCCAAACATTAGTAACTGGCGTATAAAAAAACTGTGTTTAAAGAATTTAGTAGTTTTAATTCCTCTTTATGTGCAGGGAGCACCATACAAAGATGTTAAACAGGACTCTCTCTTATTTCTCTCCATTTTTGATATTGGAAATCAGGGGTGATCAGGATTTTACATCAGCCTCTAATTAGTGGATTAGATCTCTACCAATTTAGTGCCATGACATGCCATGGATCACTTGCTTAGTGAATAGAAATAATAGCTCAATTTGGCTGAATGTACCTGATGTATTCTGTTTATCAGTTGGGTAGTTATAGTATCCATAAAAATTCCATTTCTTGGTAAGCATACTTATTTTTAAATTTATTTTTCAAAAGGGCTTGGATCAATGATATGTTGGCCAAAGTGACTGCTCCTGACTTGGCCAGGGATGTTCCAGGAGCTGAAGCTCTTGTGAATCGCCATAATGAGTACCATTCAGAAATTGAAACACGCACGGATGCCTTCGATAAGTTCTATGCTACTGGAAATGCTTTGATTCAGCAGGTTGGTGCTTTAAGTTTTTGGTTATTTTTATATGATTCCTTAACAGCTTTTAATTTTTTGCATAATTTATTTTTAAGTATTGTTGGCTTTATGTTTGACATACTGGTGTTGGTTCTCGCATGCTTCACTAAATGTGATGAATGTTGAGGACTGAGTACTAGCATGGAATTTGGAGTGGAGTTAAATTATCTTGTCTTGTTCATCCATTATCTCAGATTTTTGTACAACTAGCTGTTTCACGGTTACAAATATTTGCTGCATATCCTAAGAAAAAATTAATGTATTTGTGTATTTTGTTGTTTTCATTTAACAGGGGCATTTCATGTCTGGAGAAATTCAAGAAAAGATAAACATCCTCTCTCAAAGGAAGCAGCTGTTAAATGACACCTGGGATAGAAGAAGAGAGACGTATGAACTCAACTTGGATACTCAGGTAATGTATTCAAAACTCAATGTGTCAGATGGTCAATAATCTTATTTCAGACATCTCATGGGAAAGTGAAACCCCATGTTATTGAGTTGAAGGACTGGCTGAGGATCATTCATGGGTAGGGACATGCAAAAGGTGGGGTTATTTTATAGCCAAAAGTGGTGTTATTTTTCTACAAAAGCGATGTTATTTTGCCCTGAAATCGGTGTTATTTTAACGGAAAAATAATTGATGTCGATTAAGAGCCATCCTTCCAGTGGCCCATCCATTGCCCTAAATTTATGATATTATTGACCGGGAATAATTTAAGCAATAACATACATGGAATATTGACTGAATTCACCTATTTTACATATTTTTCCTTCGCGTATACATATATATAGCTTACAGATAGAGAAATTACTTTTGAATTTTTGTAATTTCAAATGAAATATTGCTATTGTGATCAAGTTGTCATCTTTTACATTAGTTCTCTTATCTGTTAACATAGTGCTATAGCAGAAAAGAAATCTTTCTCAGTCCATGTTTGCAGAAGGGATCCAAATTGCTTACAGGCACTTAGATGTAAACGATATCTCAGACATTTGAGCTCCTGGATTGCTTTAATTACATCCACTGAACCCCGGGAATTTTGGTTTTGTAGTAATTTCTGTAGTTCTCCCAACCCCAACATCAACTTGTCTGACTCCATTGATTCCAGGCCATGATTTTTTTCTTTTTAAGTCAGGGTTCATGTCTGTAGATGGAACTTCTTGGGGATCAAAAACAGATCTTTTCAAATACCTATTTTTCTGCTTAGGTCTTCCTCCATAAGAGAACTAAGTTTGGTTGATGCCTTTTCAGCCATCTGCATAGGTATTGACTTTACAGCAGCTATTTAGAGGTTTTCATGTTCTGCAGATGTAATAAGTGGTTTTATCTAAAAAAAATACTCATGAATATTCTCGAGGCTCATTTTTAACTTCCTTAACTCTTTCAAAATGTTGGAGCTCTCTCCTTAACATGAATGCAGGACTGTGCTCCATGAGACTCTTTGGTCCCCTCTGTATGGAGCATTTATGTTGGACATCTGTTAAGAAATGTTTTGCAGAAAATCTAACACTCTCAACACCAACCTTTTCTGATCCTTCCTAGTGGGCATTTCGCATTATCTTGGACGCTGAGGGTAGTTGGTCTCCCTCCTTTCGCTGTTTATAACCCTACCAGAGGCATTGGTTTGCTGTCAACTCATGCTTTGTTTATGTGAAATAGCTATATGGATGATTGTTGCTTTAACGGAAATTGCAGACTTCCATTGAATTCCTCGATTTATTCTGAGAATTTTGAAATTTTGAATGAAGCTTTTCCGTCAGCATTAATGAATTTAATGCATTAACAATTTCCATGTTGACTTTATACTGAAATCGAGATATAAGTTAATATTTATGGTAGAATTTCGTTTAAAAGTTGTAAACGCTGCCAAAAGACGAAGAATTCAATTCTTAGTTTATATTTTTTGAGAAGGAACCATATATTTATTTCGCAAATTAACTGAATGAACAATTGTATGACTGCGGTCCCTTGCCACAAAGAGGGGTAATAAGAGACGAGGGTCTAGGTTCATGCTTCCGGATTTCGGAAGTTACAGATTTTGCCAGTCCATGGTGTTGGCCGGTGTTGGGTCCCGAAACTAAGACTTTGCGAACCTGCGAATGTCATACAAGGAGGAGAGCAAGGAATTGTATTTTCGGCATTAGGCCTGTGTAGGAAAATCTCAGACAAAAATTTTCGCCTTTCGTCTCCTGGGTCAAGAAAAGTCCTGCTGGATATTTTCGTCATTAGCAACGAAAGGGTTAAATCTTTATAGAATGTGAGCATTTGGATAGTTTGAACCCTCCAGTAATTTTTTAAAGTCAACCATCAGATTCCCATGGCGTTTTGTCTACTTTGTAGACATCGTGAATGCGGTTTAGACATCCTCAGGACCAACAAGTCGCCTTTTTTCCTCGAGTGTGTTTCTTTGTGGATGGAAAATTGAATAAATTCATGGGCGATTTTCACCAACTCAGACGCGATTTTCACCATTTTCTTCCTTATGCTCTGAATGAAATTGTTTTTCGAGGCGTATATTTAAGCCGTAATTTTTTCACGGCATTGGCCGCTCACCTACGCGACTAATTTCCGCCGGCCGCCGTTCTCGCCATAGCGCCGTGAAATCCAGAGAGTCGTCTTGTCGGAAAATGGCCTGAATTTTACGGCGCTGTGCCGGGAACGGCAGCCGGCGATAAGTCGTTTCCACTTAAAGCTGCCACAATGTAGCTCCGTGTGTATTTCACGGAATAGACGGCGCACAGCCACTTTTTGCCGCTTTCAGACTTTTGCTTTGCTCCGGCCGTCGTCAACGGCATGGCACTGTGCTTTCAAATAACCATTGGTGTCAATGCATGTCTTCAAGGGAGTCGAATAGCGCAGTTGACTGCACGGCGTTGTTGGCAGTCAGCAAGGCAAGGTTCAATCCGGCCCGGCGGTGCGCCGTTTATAGAGTGAAATACACACCGTGCTACCTTGAGGCTACTTTCGCGACGACTTTTCGCCGGCCGCAGTTCACGGCGCGGTTCCGTGAAATTCATGCCACTTTCAAACGAGACATCTCACGGCGCTGTGCCGTGAACGGCGGTCCATGGAAATTCGTCGCGTCGGAAAGCGGCGAATGCAGTAAAAAAATTACGGCTTAAATGTACGCTTCGAAAAACAATTTCGTGGTAGGAGCATTAGCAGGAGAAAAAAGTGGTGAAAATCGCGTCTGAGTTAGTGAAAGCCGCCCATGAATTGGAGAAAATCGCAATTAACGCGAAATTCGCGTATTCGCGGGAAAACCCCGGAAATCGCGTATTTCGCGGGAAAACCCCGGAATTCGCGTTAAAATTCGCGTTATCGCATTTGCGACTTTTGCATGTCCCTATTCATGGGGTATTTCCATTCCAAGGAGGGGCATAGCCAGAACGATGTGTTGGGGGGGGTCACAACCCAGGGGGTCAGAGGGGTGGAAGGGAATAAGAATGATAAGATTGCCGGCCTTGGTGGCGGTGGGTTTAAGTCCGTAGGTCGTGGGTTCGAATCCCGCCTGGGGAGGTGATCCCTATCCAGGGCGTGGGTGTTTTTGTTGTACTTTGTTAATATTGGAAACCGTCATTGTAAAAGGCCATTATGTGCTGTTTTTGGGGAAGTTGGTAATAAATAAATGATAGCCCAGAGTCATGGTTCGTAGTTTCGCTTCACAAAATTAATAGTCAATATTAGTTTTGCTTCCTAGTATTGGTGGAGTAGAATAAATTTTTTAATGGGAATTTTTCAGCCAAAATTAATTGGTTTGAGGGACATGTTCCCCCTGTGCTCCCTCCTGGCTATGCCACTGATTACAAGTGATACATATTTTTGACATGGCTATCACTTTTTTAATGTCCTTCCCCATAGTGTGGGTTTCTGTGAAGTGAGATATGTATTTATCTAAATCCTTTTCCTCTGAATGATGCAGATATTCAAGAGAGAGGCTGATATGCTTGAGGGCTGGCTACAGAGTAGAGAAGGACTACTGAGGGATGGAAAATTAGGCGAGTCAATTGCACAAGTGGAGGAACTTCTCCGCCGCCATGATGACTTCGAGAAGACAGTTGAAGCCCAGGAAGATAAATTCAATGCACTCAGAAGGTTTACCATGGTAAGTAAAAAGTATAAGCACCTGCTGATTTAAACTATTTTGGGAAAACCCCCTTTTTGAATCATTTTAATTTATTTTGCACACTAGTAATACAATTTGACACCTCATTTAATTGGCTGAATGGTTGACTTATAGTAAAATCCAAAGATTCGAGCATGATGGAGTGGAATTTTTCCATATTGAAATAAATAATTGCAATTTTCCATGATGATAAAAATTATTACAACCTAGGTGTCAATGTTACTACATCATCATCAACATTGAAACCTATTTTTTCTCATGACAATTCATGTATATTTCACTGCTATTTTTGTGGTGGGCTTTGAAATATTACACTTACTGCCATGTGTGGCTTTGGACCAGGTCTGAGGCTCTTGACCGGTTGTGGTTTAACTGAAGTTCTTTCTCCCTTGCGTTGCCATCCTTAGTAGATCTCGAGTGCCTAACATCTAGTACCATGAGCCTCAGTGCAATTGCCATGGAAATTCAGGAATCTGGATAGTGGTCTGCACAGTGGCCCAGAAAGTCGAAGGTCCATGGTTTGATTCCTGGTCTAGGGGAATTTTTTCTCATGGCAATTAATGTGTATTGAAACCTAGGTCATAATAAATTTTATAATCGTGGAAAATTGCAAGTATTTACTTCAATTTTTGTTTGAAGATTTTCACAGCTTCTTTTATCTATCTGGTAAGTTCCTTTGAGGAAATGCTGCATTTGGAACATTTTCTGCTTGAGGTTTCACTCTTACTCGGAGCGTTTTCCCTAGGAGGATTGAGCAGAAAATATCTCCAACACAGTGTTTCCCGAAAGGAACTTACCAGATTTACTTCAATATTTTGATTAAAAGCTGAAAATGTGACGGTATCGGCATTGATAATTCTTAGCTTCTACAATGCCAAAAACATCAGTTCCTCTCATAATTATTCTTCTATCTCTATATTGAATATTCCCTCATTAATAATAATACTGTCGTCATAACTTATCACTCTTATTTTCCCAATAGTTGGAAGAGAGATTTGCCCTGCAGAAGCAGGAAGAGGAGGCAGCTCGCAAGGCTGAGAAGGAGCGTGTGGATCGGGAACGAGCGGAGAGCATCCGAAGGAGGGAGGTGCAAAGGATAACAGAGGAGAGGAGGAGGGAGGAGGAGTATAGGGGAATAAGAAGGCCGTCTGCAGGGCAGATACCGTCGGGAGATTCTCGAGGCCATATGGGCCAGCAGATGGGAGAGTGGGGTGGTGTCATGAACAACGGCAGCATGAATTCATCTCCTATGCTATCGCGGAAGGCATCCCTTGATGATGGAATCCCTAGGTAAGAGCTCAAAAAATAATGTGTATGGGAAGAAGTTATATAAGTTCTAATGTGAGGAAATTTGATTATTTTTTATCCCATTTTTCATGGAATGAAGCAATATTTTTATTGGCCAGTCCTGTCATAGGTTGGATCAAAAATATTATTTGTCGAGTAAAATGTTTGTATTTTTTAGAAATTAAGAATAAAATATCAATACTCTTCTTTCACTATGTCATCTTGAAGACAATAAAACAAGATGGTACTTTCCAATGCGCTTGATTTAATGTGATGCATTTATATTGTTAGGTCATCTTCAAGTTCATGCCTGTTCACAAGTATTATTTCTACTATATGTATCTAGCCTGAACTTTTAGATTAGATGATATTTGTTCTCCTCTAGTAATGCTAAGGAAATCTATTGAACCCAAGGGATGACCCTCTCTTTAAGACTTTTGCTTCACTCTTCTATTTTCTAGAGGTTGTTTGGTGAGAATTCTGAATGAATAATGATGATGTTAGCCAAAGAATATTTTTTGGGATGAAGAACTAAAATTCCTACTCTCGTACAATTATTTAATTTTATAATGATGAACAATACTTTATATTTAGTTTAACTACTTGGAAATCATGTATTGGCTAATAATTTTACCTTTAAACTAAATGACTCATATATTTTAGCTTTTATCACTATGAATGACAATTCTTTTTATGTTTATCTTGTTTTATTTCAGAAACCTTCTCATCGATACAGGAGATGATGGAAACCTTAATAAAACTGGAAGCATTTCACAACTCTTTGGTGATCGAATTAGAAGAGGTCAGTTGTAGTACTAGTGCTGATAATGTCCTTTAAGTGGTAATCATATTGATATATTTATCTTATACAACAGTGATTTCCAACTATTTTAATGTCAAATGTTGTTCTATTGAAGCATAAACAATTTCTTTGTGAAGTACCAATGAAGTACATTGCAAGCTCAACTGCCATGTTCATTGTTAGTCTTTTATGTCTTGTTTGGTAGTCATGGATGTAATGTCAAATCTGGGTTACGTTTGCAAAAATATGTAAAATAAAATTTGATTTTCCAACAAACTTATATCAGAAGAATTACAAATAGTAGTAGTGTGCATATTTATCTAATTGGGGATATGCTGTATATGAGCTATTGTAACAGTTTACCTTGCTCTGTGGAACCCTCACCTTTATTTAATTGAGCGGAGGGACTACTGGCTAGGGCATAGCCAGAACGATTTTTGGGGGAGAACGACTTGGGGGACAACAGGGGTGAATCTGGGAACAATCTGTAAATTTTTATCTCTAGAAATCACAATTTAAGGTGTTTTGGCATTTAAAATTATGAAATTGATGGGTCGTCATGAAGCTGTTTTACTAAAAACATATTCTTGGAATAGAATAAATTCGTTTTATAGGTTAATATTTTTCTGCTTAAATTAATTGATTTAGGGGGACACGTGCGCCTGAAAGGGAAGTGCACGTATACCCGGCTCAAGGGAACAATAAAATCAAAATATAGCAGGTTCTAATAAAGAACAAGCAATCATTACCTTCCTTGATAAGCTTAAAATGCTGGCCAAAAACGAAGCACCCTGGCTTACAGAATTCTCACACCCCTTGCTCAAACCTTCCTTTTGGCTTCCCGAGACGATTTTAGGCTAATTAAAAAATCACCTTTAACTATGTAACATGCATGTTACACTATGCTTAAAATATGCCCATGTGCACCCAGAGAGGGCTTGAAATTGTGAATTCACATTTTATTCTCTTTCAGATGGAGTTAAGAGGGCAGAAAGTATGAAAGTTGATAACAAGAAGGTTAAACGGACACCAAGTTTCACCACCAGAAGAAGAACTCAAAGCTTCAGGAAGCTGCAACAGCGTGGTGCTGGAGGTGTTGAACAGACTGAACTGCCTCCTGTTGAAATTCAGGGAAATTTGGACCGAAAACATGAATTGCAGAGTGGTGGCAAGAAGGCTGCTGTTCGATCTTGGAAAACTTATTATACAGGTCATTAAATGTTATTGTCTTATAATATTAAATGGGTCAGCATGTTAGCATAGTGGGTAGATAGCTTGGCTGCTGATTAATAAGTCATGGGTTCGAATCCCAAGCAAGGCCTTCGGATGCCCCCGAAAAATGTCCTCAAAGTATGAAGTGGCCCAGGGAAAGGAACCTGCACCCCCTCTGTCTTGATGTGTGATAACCACATGTCTGTGGCTAAGTCTGGGGTGATCTCTAACCTCACTCATCCAAACCAACCTTCTGGTTAAATCAATGAGTGAGTGAGTGATTATATAAAATGCTTCTCTTTTCGATCTCAGCATAGTGACTCCATCATCATTTTCCCTCTTCCTCCTTTGAACATTCTGCAGGGTACAAGGGATTAGAGTTGGAACATTTTTGGGTAAGCCAATGTGGAGAAAGACCCTTATACAGGAGAGCCTGAGGAGGTCATGTGGGTACCTTTTACAATATCACTCAAGTGGTTAACATTAACAATTTGGTGGTCTTCAAAAACATGCTAGCATCACAAATTTAATAGTGCAATGATTGGGTGAATGTGCAGCTGAATAAGGCACCATAGCTATGCAGGGTAAAGAAACATTTTATCCACATATATAATCTTTCTTAAGAAGCAAATCAGTGTAAGCTTGTGATAATGGCAAAAGGCAATAGGAAACTACAAATATGTTATTTTCTAATTTTGTCTACTGCTGTGCTACGTCCTGGAATATAGATTAATTGATCTGGAATTTAAGATTACTATTAAGGAGGAAATAGCAATTGAAGCAAGACGGGATGAAATGTTTTTACAATTTTTTCTACAATTCAAAGTTTGCCTAATGGGTTCCTCAGATTTCAAAGCTTCTGCTTACTTCATAAGTGGAAATTCATATTTTACAGAAACAAAAGAATCTTCATTATTGCAAAGCTCGCTCTTTGAACTCTTAATATTATCTTCTTGAAGTTACCATCTTCCTGGCAAAGATAAAGGAATTTGAAGACATTATTGTGAGTTAAGGTTTCAGATTAATTTAAAAAATCAAGTTACCTTCTTTGTGATTTTTCAAGACTGCAGAATTATGCTTCTGGGATTCACGTAATTAATAAGGAGAAGCCAAATAAGGAAAGACGATCATCTTCGGAAAATTTTTGACCTACAAACTTCAAAATTTAAATCGCTTCTCTTGAATAAAGTATGTTCAATGTAAGGACATGTTTTATTTCTTTTCTGTTTTTTTTTTAACATTATGTCAAATCACATTTATTTCTTCATTGTTAACAATATTTTTTCTTTTTGCCATTTACAGTTCTTTGTGGACAGTTGCTTTGTTTCTTCAAAGATATGGAAGACTTTCTCAACAGTAAGGCTGCTACCTCACCCATCAATGTCTTCAAGGCTCGCTGTGAGAAAGCCCAGGATTACACAAAAAGGAAACATGTATTCAGGTACTAAATTATCACTTGATTGTCCATGGAAAATTATATGAAATTTTGCTGCTGTTCTATGATTCAATTTTCAATTCTTGACCATATTGAATCTTCTAAGTAGCAAATAAAAAGTTAGCGAAAAGATCAAGCACAATTTTTTCAGCATACATGTGATGACTTTTGTTTGATTAACTTTGGATGAAATTTTTTGTTGTTTTACCCTAATTTTTCTTTTTATCTTTTAATTTAAATCAAATAATAAATTAAGTAAATCCAATTCCTAGGCTTAATGTCATTATTGATAGCTTAAAGTTATAAATTTACAGAAATATGCCCTGTAGTCCCTCTAGTGAGGAATGTGATTGATGTTGTGTATGTATTTATAACTTTAACGTGTTTGCTGCGGCATGACCCTCTGGTGGGTCATACCTGATTTCATCCCTGCACAATAGCAAGTTTTCAATTTTTCTTCATTTTGTGGCTTTTGCCATTTGTTTTTTAATACATGGGCGAGCGCGGCCCACCAGTGGGTCACACTCTAGCCAGACTGGTTGGCACCTTGCAAAATAGCTGGGCATCCGCAACTTGGCAGACTTGACCCACCTCTAATTACCTGGGAAAACCTGTTGGCATGCAATTTTGTGTGAACTGCATGCATTCCATTAGTTACGTCTCCCCACTCTCCGAGATTACTTCAGAATAGAATTTTTCAATTAAAGTTGAAAAAAATGGTATTTGCACCACCTGGGTGGTGCTCCCAGGTGGCTATGTCTGACACTGGTCTCAGTATATGCTAAATTTTAGCAATCCCGAGTCCTGGCAGTGAGCCTGTGCCACTTCCTTGGGCCACTAATGGGGTCTCTAGCATAGTCCTTGGCTACAGTAGATCTAAATACCCATGTTCCTCCACTTCTCCTCAACCCACTCCTGTCCGTGGAAGGCCCCTGAGTGTAGCTCTACCTCTATGCAGTGAGAGGCTAGCAGATGAGCCATTGGTGATCAACACTGTGCTACTTACCAGTGGGTCACAGCGTGCAGTGTGGAGCACTGTGACCCACTGGTGGGTCCCACGACAGTCTGACATGGGGTGGGAGATTCAGTTCCACAGCAAATGTGTTAAGCTCAAGGTTTATGTTCAGGCAAAGTTTAAATGGAATCTTTTCTTTTTTCATAATTTTTTCTCTAATTATCTAAAGGGCCGGATTTAACCAAAGTTATGCTCTCCATTGAGTGCCCCTCCTCACTTGAGCCCCCCCCCCTCCCCAATCCCCAATTTTTATGATAAGGCATAGCCACTTACATGAGGTAAGGTTCAAAAAAAGAAATAAAAAGATACAGTAAAACCTCTTTACATCGTAATGGAGGGGACCAAAATTTGGGCATTTCGATGTATGGAGGTTCACTATAGAGAGGTTTTAGTGGTAGGCACCATTTTTTTCATATCCTTGGGAAATAAATGGTGCTAAGTGTCTTGGTGCTTACTGTCTTTTAAGCCATTATATTAATATATTTAAACATATAGGTATGCATAAGTGAACATATATTTACAATTTAATGATTACACAAAGGTAAAAGAAATTGTTCAAGAGGCCTTTTTAGAAAATAAATTAGTTAATGGGTTTGCTTAAAAAAATTTTTCTCTCTTCTTTCTCTCTCTTTCGAAATAATGTTTTCAATTCCACAAGCACTTTTGAATGCCATTTTCACTACAAACAAATCACTAGCTGTTTTCGTTAATGCTTTTTGACCTAAGAAATAATTCCCTGGTCTAAGGGTTGCAATTTACTAATAGTGTTCGGAGGAAAGAACAATAGTTTTATATTTCTAAACATAATTTCTTCATCCTCATATTTAACTGCCTGAGTTTTTTTGTTTGTGCAGCCTAGATATTCAGTTTCTTCTGTTTTTCCTCGGTTGTTTACAATAGATGTGAGGGTGAATGATGGTATTCCAAAGGTCACTGCCTTCTGCCTGTCCTCGTTGATGGCTAGGAAAATGGCTAATTATGTGGTAATATCAAGCAGACGCCTTCTTTTATTTCTTGAATCCATCATCAGCCTATGATTAATTAAGTAATTTTCATATTTTATGGCAAATAATTGAAAATACTCCTTATTATATCTTTTAGAATTGATTTATTATTCTTATAATATGTGACTTGTTAAAGATTATAAAAAAATAAATAAACACGTGACTACTACAAAAAATTGAGCGTAATTTTGAAAATTTTGTTGAATTCCCTCTCTCCAAAATACAATGCACGTGGCGTTCCTAAGAAAAACGCTGTCGAGGCCACACAGAAACGCAAGGTCTGCGAAAGGACATGATTTCCTGGTGAGAATGCTGGGCGAACTACTTCAGAATGCGGCGGCGACGGTAAAAAATTTCATTACCCTTCCGCGTATCAGCTAATTAGTTGTCTCCTTCACCTAACACTGCCGCGCATGGATTGATGTTCGTTCAGTGTTGCTAGAAATTGGCGTCCCGGACTCCCGATGGAAGAGTCAGATTTCGCGGCAAAAATACGCAGGCAAGACATATGACTGTCGCTAAGCGCAATAAATTTTAAACTACGATCGTTCACGAAAGCATCGAAAAAATTACCTAGGCAGTAGTAAGAAAGTGCTACACCGGGAAATATGGGAATAAAATAATTGCGAAACTGTATTTGATTTATTTCAAGTCGCGGAAAATTCATGAAATGTTTTCATTTCAGAAGCGGAAGTAGCAATGCGGTCGAGTAATTCGGTCTCCGTGGATGGGAGTGAAGTTAGTTGAAATATTTCCGTCAGCAAGTGATTATAGGCTGCGCTGGTCGCCTCTTTTATTAACTGAACATAGTATGTAGGCACCTACAAGAAAATAAAGCCATTAGTAAAAGAAAGCGAGTGCTATCGCGCGATTTTGACCATGATTCGAGAGAAAACGATGTGTTCTGTCCTCATTTACCGTCACTTAATATGATTACGATAGTTCGATGCTCTAACTAATGGTTAACGTGAAAATTATTAAAGGTGTATAAGAAAAAATAAGCGTGAAACATTTATCGCTGTAAATGTCATTCCATTTAGGTAATCGCGGCTGCATTAATGGTCTCTAGTTGTCTCGGTACGATTTGCGGAGGTAGTTAGGCCGTCTCGGGGCCGTCTTGTTGGTACGAAATATGGAGGTTTTACGAGATAAAGAGGTTCACTATATAGAGGTTTGCCTATATATTTACATGTAAATCTGACGGGACCAGAGGGTTGGTACGAAGTATGGAGGTTTACGATGTAAAGAGGTTCACTACATAGAGGTTTTACTGTATATGGCTGACAGCATAAGTTTATGCTTGAATTTTTATGCAGGGAAAACATAGACAATTCAATTAAAGAAAAACAGCTTGAAGTAAAACTACTTGAGACAGTTTAACTTTTATGCTACTAAAACACTTTATGAATACCCCTTCCAAAAGTAATGTCTAGCCTTAATTCATGCAACAATAAAGAAGAGTAACGTCAAAAATAAGAACATTACATACTGCTGTAACTGAATGAACTGCCGCCCCTTGGACTGCAACTCCTCTTGGCAGTTGCCTATTTTGCCTTATGGTAAATCCGGCCCCGATTCTCTATTAAAAAAATGTGTCCAATAAGCAAGTATATATCCCAGATTTTTAATGTGTAGAATGGCTTCTTTGCTCAGATCCGAAAATTTTTTAGTAGCGTAGTCTGTTGTTATCTATTGATGTCGCTCGGGTTTGGGCGGAGTCTGGCACGTTATCTATAGATGACGCGCCGGACTCCACTCAGATCCAAGAATAAGCCGTGAATTTCGTATACCGTGAAAAAACCTGGAAAAAGCCGTGAATTTCGTCCCAAACTTAAAAATCTCTCAACCTTGATTTTACGATCGTAGAACTACGGTTGACAGATTAAAAGAAAAGTGGATATTTCGATCATATTTTAAGGTCAGTCACGCACAGACATGGCCTCGGATTTATAGTCTTTTGAAGTGCAATTATTGTGTGCCATGATGACACATAGACCATAAGCCAGTACCAAAGCCGGAAGACTGGTGACCAAAGTGTTCATTAACACTTGCGAAAATTCAGACACTTCTTAACTCCCCTAGCACCCTTGTCCCTCTATTTTCCCACTCACAACCTTTAGCCGGAGCTGAATTTTGCAAATGATATGTGACGTCACGAGAGATAGTACTTTCATTGCTGCGTTTTCGTTCACGGTGTCTGTTGTGTTTGTTAAATTTGTGGTTAACGTGCGGCCGATGATTGTTACGTGATCAATATTTCTGCCTAAAATGTTTTATCTACAAACCGTGAATTTGAAAACATTTAGACCGTGAAAACTTGGAAAAAACCGGTAATTGTATGATTTAGATTGAGTGGGAACCCTGTTTTTGGATCTGGTCAAAGTTAAAATTTTTACCTTTGGGCTGAAAGTGTTAATCCTGTGCGAATATATGTACTTATTGAATTTCATTATACATTTTTATATTCCAGGCTTTGTACTACAGATGGCTCCGAGTATTTATTTCTGGCCTCAACTGAGACTGAAATGGAGGATTGGGTCAATAAGATTTCATTCCATGCTCAGCTTCCTCCTAATTTACAGCTGCTCAGCTATGACGACTCCCAGAAAGGGGTAAGAAAATTTAATTAATATTAATTTATCTAGTTTTTACTGAGTTAGTTTAGATTTTCATTTGTAATTATTGTAACCATCAGTGTGCATAACAGTTATTATTGAAATAGTTAGAATAGGTTAATAGGTAGAATTCCCGAGGAACCTTCTATGATTCTATATGCCAGGAAAGCCTACAATCATACTTTCTTTCATTCTTAATCTCAAAGAGGATAATGTTTGGCTGAAAGATCAGATGATGGGGATGGAGTTTGAGGCTCTATCAGATATAAAAAAGAATTGATAGTTTGGCTTTAGATTGAACTTTCAGTAGACCAGTGGTTGGAAAACAAAGGCTCTGCCACATATACTAGGTGTAGGTGCAATCATACAGTATGATTGAAAATTTGTGACTTGGGTGCAGAGTCTATTTTCAATGTTAGCGAGTCAATTGAATGGATAGGACATTGAATTGGGGGCTTTGGTAAAATTCTCATTTATTTTTGTTATTGCCATTGTTCATATTTGTTTTTTTTACAAAAAATGTGACTATTTCTGTCCTCATGCAGTTCATGCTAGTGGAATTTAATGGAGCTGCTGAAGTTACTATCTATTTCATAGTAATCTCTTGTTTACCAACTCCCTTCCTTTACAATGTTTAAAATGTTAGGTCTTCTTAATCTCATTGTAGATTTCAGCTGTAATCTCTTCACCTTCAACCCTTCAATATTTGTTCCTATTTACTCGATCATATAAACCTTAAGTTTCTATTGTGTTTTCATCAGAAAATTTTGCATTTTTATCTTTCCATTCAATTTCAAGAAAGTTATTTAAATAAAATTTTTGTATAGTGATAATATCCATTGAATGCATAACATCCTTACATGGACAATTCATTTTGTACCTCTTTTTCTCCGATGCTTATTGCATTTGTTTAGCGCATACCCACTTGAGATGCATGCCAATTAGGGCTTACAGGTGGGAAGAGAGTGATATTATTTCAGGTTTTAGGACCAGACAATTTTCCCAATACTTTTGCGACTGGAACTATGGAAAGAATTTTTTTTAACCCAAATACCTACAATGACCAGTACTTATGTAAAATAGGTTATGTTTCTCTTAATTGCTGTGTGCCTGGGTCAGCATCTTACAGCCTAGGGGCCACAACTGGCCGTGACAGAATTTCATGTGGCTCTGATGGCTCTTATTTCCCTTAGAGATGGAGAATGGAACAACTATTTAAACATTCCCAGGTTTTTGGTGTGGAGGAGGAGTAATTCAGTGTGATTGAAAGGTTTTCTTATAGCTTTTTAAATATTTTATTGGATCGAATGCAATTAGGTGAAGAATTATAGAAACTCCCATGGAAAAAACTGAACTGCAACTTAGAGTTGAAAAGGAAACTTTGAATGTAATAAACCGTTTTGAAACTGCTCGATATGAATAAAGTATGTGTGGAATCTACAAAGCAAGGTTCTGGCCCAATGGCTAGGTTTCACAAAAGTTAAGCTGTGAATGCTAAATTATGCACAACTGAATTTTCTTGACAAATGGAGAAAGGAATGGGAATATGGGTTAGGGAAAAAATTAAAGTATACATATTTAGACTACTTTTATGTAGTATTTGACACTATTTTTTAAGGAATTTTAGTGGGAAGTAAATATTTTTCTTCATTTTATGGCTTAATTATGTTGGCTAATCCTGGCAAAGAGTGAAAGTTACAGAATCTGCTCCCAATTTTGTTTTTATTTAAAAATTGTTGTTTCAAGAATTCTGATAATTTCCAAGGTTGGACAGAAGATAACACGATAAAATGCTGGTCTTATATGAATGTTATCATCTCAGAACCTTTTTCTCTGCTGAATCTATTCAAAAATCTTGCCTCATCAAATTTTAGCTGCGTGAATTTTATTTGCATACTCCAATCTGAGTTTCACAGTGAGGATAGCCTTGGAATATTTTTTTAATGTAGTAATTCAATGCCAAGGAAGAAAAATCACTCATAAAAGGTGAAAATTTTGGAAAGGTCCTTCAAACTATGTTAATCCCAAGAGCCATCCTGTTAGGATTAAAGTAGTGCTATTTTGCTTGGTCTGTGCTAATTAAAAGCACAGATTCGATGAGGCAACTAACTATCTTTGCTTTGGATAAACAGTCAGCATTTATGCTTTAGAAGTTGATTGTGGATTAGTGAAACCTTTATTTCTCATAGTTATCTAAGGAGATTTGTATCCTATTATATATAGTCAGCTGTATTTATGCTTTTTATTCATATTAAAAATAGTAGTTTACTAATTGCATGTTAAAATACTGTAGTTGTTTGGATTTTTGCTATCGTTAGTGGTAAAGAAATGCCACCCTTAGTTGTTGCAATGGAACGGCGAACTTGAACTATGTAGATTTGCACCCGCACATAATTGCATGAATCACTTATCATTGGCTTACTTAAATATTAATTTTAATTGATTTTTTCCAAACTTTTATTCACAACAGTGGCATAATGTGGCCAGCAAGCTTGGCTTAAAAGTTGATGAAAGAAAGCCTGTTGTTGTATAACTTCTGGGAGCCTTAACAGTCAAAATGAATATAGCTTTGAGTAGATGGCATGGTGATCTGTCTACAGCTTCGTACAAAATATTCTACTTGCCATCATGTCACACACAATTGGGATGGGAAATGTATATTAACAAATGTTCAAAGTTGTGTGTCAGTATCACTAGTCATCAAAATGAGTTTATTTTAACTGTATATATTTTCTACACCATGCATCCTCTGTCAAATGTATACTTTTTATCATATAAAATGATAAGCTATTCTGATTGGCAGTGATTTTTATGACTCATTCAGGGTCAGGTCTCTGATTCTTGATCGCCCAATTTCAATCAAATTTTATTAAGGTATTTTTAGAAATTATTTTCTGAAAATAATTTTAATTTTTGGAACTTGTAGTTTTCGAGGTGATACTTCTTATTCTGGCATGTGTGGTGTTGGAATTGTATTATCAGTTAAATTTGACTCTTGTTATTAATGGTTAATGCTAAAAGTTTATCAATAATTGATGCAAATCCTAAGGTGTTTTATGAAGATGATTATTCATGATTATAGAACGTGGTATCCTTGAAAAGGTGTTTTAATTATTATTAGTTATTGTATATCATTATTAAATAAGTAATATGGAGTTACCATAAAACCTGGGTTTCCAAAAAAGTCTTCTTCTCCATTACCATTCCTGTGACAAAATTCCACTTACTCCACTTCACTATTGCTGATTTGACTCACTTGATGAATGATTGTCATATTTGTATTACCTTTGGTCTATGTTCAAAGGTTTTCAAATTGGAATTTTGCTTCTGCTGCAATTGGAATTATTGTACAGTACACATTAATATAAACCTTGTATAAGCGTTGATTGGAAACCATTGCTTTTTTGTTCCATTTTATGTGAATTTTCTTCTCAAGTGTGTCCATTTGTCTCTTCTATGTTGAATGTGCTTGTGAAAATGTCTGGCAGTGGATTTTCTATTTATTACTTAACTCTACACAAGGCATATTTTCGCTCATTTTTACTGTCATTCAATTGCCCAAGGCCTAACATTTAAATGGATTGTTAGGTTTTAGACAAATTTGAGAATGAGCCACTTCAAGGCTCATATATTTCTGTATTTAATGCCTCGACATCAATTTGAAATTACTTTTTAAATTATATCTCCTATACCAAAGTCATTTTACAAATTTATTGCTTGTTATTTACAAGAAAGGAGGATTTAAATTCAGAAGAAATAATTTTGAAAACTCATCCACTAATTAAATATGATACCAGATGACTGTGATGTGAAATATGTGCCATGAACTGAAGTATGTCTGTTGCTTTACATAGTAGTTTTTGATTTCTAACAGACATTTCTTAGGTAGTATTAAAATTTTAAACATATCAGTTGATATTTGAAGATCATTCCAATTTTCATGTTATCTTAGTTTGTTGAAGTCACTACTGTGTAACTTATGTTGTGGGGTGCTGTAGTGTGTAGCTACATGTTAGACTTAAGTACAGTTTTCAAGCCATACTAAAACTCTTTGTGGGCCTTTTTAATGTTGCTTTTAATGGGTCAGATAAAAAATAAATTAATTGTCTTTGAATGATTATCACTAGTCACTTTTCAGATCACTACTTTGTAGTGTATATACAAGTATATATTTGATGTTACATACTTATGTGTGACTTTAAAAATGGCAAATGAGAGAATGATTTGATGGAATATCAACTTAATTCCCAATACCATTGCTGGTTTAAAGTTAGGTCCATATATTTTATTATTTGTTCACAACTTTCTTTATTTTGATGAGAATTTAAGAAACATGGCTTGAATGGATCAATTCTTGATTGTACAAAAATCTTTATAGAAATGAACTATTAGTTTTTAATGTAATTGATGCCCAAATACAGTTGCCTTAAAATGTGCCTATTACTGTAGGTGCCAAATGATAATTGGCTTGAAATTTAAAAAATTGTATAATTGTTTGTATAAAATACTCAAGTGATGTCTTAGTAATTTTTTTTGGTTTGCAGAGGTTATAGATTTGTATTTAAGTGTGTTTTGAGGAAATTAACGCTTACTCAAATGGCTTGATGCCATTTTTCCCTTCTGCTTCCTAAAGGTGATACATGCCTTAATTTTTAGCCCTTAATTATTATCACTCTTATGTATTCTCAGAAATGTAATTATTTCCTTCATGTATTTGTTGCCTACATGCTGGAGGTGAAAATTCATGATGGTTTTGCTGCAAAGGTGTGCTGTATTACCATGTAGTAAATTATGTACTAATTTTATGGCTTCTATAACTGCTTGACAAAGTGATTATTCCTTGCTCTTCATGACCTGAGCCTTTGGTCATTGGTTTATTGGGAGTAGATGCATAAAATTCTCCAAGGTAGCATGACTAACATATGCTAGGTAAACAAAAATCCTATTAACAGTGATGTAGCTCTTGATATTTTTCAAAATGTATTATACTGTAGCCAGATGGGTCAAAGTGAATATAAGCTCACATGATCACTGCTTTTCAAGAATAATGAAGTGATTGCCAACAAAAAATGCACTTGTAGATTATTTATAGTTTAAGACTCTTTATTTCAGCTGCATTATATTTATTGTGTTTATCTTAATTTGATAAGAGTGCACCGTTTTGATTGTATAATTTGTAGCCTTCCATCATTTTGAATAAAAGAGTATTTTTTATAACTTGGAGAAAGTATTGTTCAAACTTTATATATGTAGTTGTGTTTATTGAGCCATCTTCGTTGAAATTAACATCTGCTTTTGTTATTGGGGAAATTTTACTATGACTAAGTGCTTGTGGTTGTTGGTACATTGACAAATATTTCGATGAAAAAGGTTCAAATAAATAGTGAGGGCTATTTGTATTAAATTGCTAATGTAGGTGCTTATGTTCTACTTTTTCAACTATGGTTAATGACTGATGGTTTTCAGAAATGGATGTTAATTATTTCATTTCTCATGGAGAAAGACTGTAACCTAAGTGCACAATGGAAATTTATCTTCTCACAGTCTTCTCTTCTCACAAATAGGAAATTGAATTCAAAATTATGGGCAGAATTAGTCGAATTATTTGCTCAGGAAATAAACATTTCTGGGATTAGTATGCATCATTTTTTTTAAGAAAAGATGTGAGTACTTAAAGCGAAAGCATAACAATAATGGCATTTTTACCTATTTCTGGTTTTATATTTTTTGTTTCAAGCCTTCTTATATGGTAGTGTACCATGTATTCATTTCCATATTTTATTGTATGGAAAATAATTTGTTTATTTGTAATAATATTTTACAAATGCATTTTCATTTGGTTCTGGAGGCCATAGGAAATCGTGGTTTAACTAATTTAATATTTAAAACAGTATGAAGTCAGGAAAGGAAATATTCATAAGTTCATTGTACCACTACAAATAGTTAAATTTCAAGTGATCTTTAAGTGAATGCCTTTGCAAATCTCCAGTATATTAAATAGCATGACTTCCTTAATGATGCTGTTATAAGGGCTTTAACTTAGTTTATCAAGGCTTTCTACTGTTAGTTTTGTTTTGCGTGCATTACTTTACTTAATGAAGATTACTTTTCCATTAGCACTTGCTGCCACATGATTCAGCATCATGACTGGATAGTTATGAAGCACTAGACTGCTGCTTCATACATATTTCCCTTTAAGAAATGTAGGTACCGTCTTGCAGGAATCAGGGAGATTATGATTTAATAGGACTTTTTCAATTACGTTAATGCATTTGAGGCAGAACTGAACATGCATATTTGCCTTCCTCGGTTTAGACTGCAATTGGACCCAGTGGAGGGTCTTATGTGCTATGATCCATGAGTGAGCGATGCTGCAGGAAACCTGTTAATAATGGTATTCATCGGGTATTTTTGCCGTACCTTTTGCTCATGAATGCGAGGAATGCCAGTTTTCATAAAATTGTTCATTTCCAAACTTGCCTCAAATCTCTCTGATCAGGGATGTCTTCTCTGTTTTCAATATGACGTTTGAATACTTTTTTATGTTGTTCGTTGAGAATATGTACCATGCAGCAGATACTGCAGGCATTTGCCTGCATTTAGCTTTTTCATGGAGGAATCTGTTAATGGCTTCTAAAACTCGATTTTTTGTAGTTCAGGTAATTGAAGGCAATTATTAGTTATTCGCGAGATTTAAAGAAATATGGTGTATATTTTAATGGTACGTTGATGGTAAATGACTCCAGAACCATTCATCCTTGGATACATGAGTAGGTAAGTGTTAGACTGTTAAATCCTGAAATTGAGTAGTTTTCCTGCCATGCTTAGAGATTGTCAAATTCGAGTTTGAAATGGGCCTAAAAGTTTTCAAGTCTATGTCGAGAGGAAAAATTTTCTGTCAGAGAAATCCATGTGTATTTTTATAAGCTGAAGCTTCCTATGGATTGTGTAGGCCCCAATTGATTCCTGGTTTTCCACATTTTACGACTTATTCTGCTTTTAGGCACTACCTACTCTCCCATTTATACATCATGTGTCATGAATGCTTGTGAGGATAATTTAGTTCTGAAACTTTCTTGTGAGAAAATAGAAATAAATTACGGAAAAGTTACAATTTTAGTGATCCTCTCATTTTTAGATGCTTGCACACCTTTAATTGTGTCTGTTGTAGTAGTGAGTTCAAATAATTAGTTTGTGCATCAATAATTTATTTTGTATTTCATTTTGATACTTTATTTTAAAATATCTTGAAGCTGGTATTAAGTGGAGGCTTTGAATTTCTTGAAATACATAGTTTTGTATTCAAAGTTATTAACCAGTCTTTGAGCTGTGAAACTACCAATTGCATGGTGTATAAGTGCAAAAATACTTCATTATGTTCGATTTTTTGGAGGAAATCTCAAAAATGAAGGAATACAATTTCTTGCAATCCTTCAGCAAAATAGCTTGTCATATTTATGCATTGAATCATATCCCGAAATTGTGGGATTGATAAAATGTGTTATAGTAATTTTTGATGTATGAAATAATTTTATTTTGCCATGTAGCACCAGTAGTTTAAGCTTTTCTGCAATGGCAGAATTAACTTTAATGCCAATCTGAGTGTATTAAGACGACATATTTGATGTTTTCTACCTTTGGCAAATGACTTCCATCAAATCGATTGATGTTATGATGCATGGAAAGCTTTAAAGGAGGACTATCCTCATATTTTTGGTTGCTATCACTCAGAAAACTGAAAATTAATGTTGTAAGAGTAATTGACGTGGTAATTGTATGAATCAAATCTTTTTCTATCATTCCTTCTTCATGGGAAAAGACTTGACAGTATGTAATGCATCAAGTCTCAAAAATCAGTAACAAGGATATTTTTTTTTAGCTTCTTGGGATATTTTGGTTCTGCTGAAATTTCTTTATTAGGTTTCCATAGGGCAATAGGAATTTTAATTGTTGTTGGGAATTTAAAATTCTGTGCTGATTTAAATGTTAACGGAAGTGGAAATAGTTACAATGTATTAAATTATGTGAGTGAAGTTATACTTTCAAAGTAAATATTTAAGTTATGTCAAGCCATAATTATGTATGTAAAAGAATCCTTACTTAATTTTGAGTTTTTTTTTTATTAAGGTCAATGAGTTAATTTAAAGTCACGGCTATCAGAAAGTTTTTACATATATTTTACTAAAATAGGGCAATTTTGCTAATGTAATTAGTTTATGTTCATTTTTCTGTTGCTGCATACAAAAAATACCTGAAATAGCCCATGACAAGTAATTACTGAGGTAGGAAATCACTAAAAATCCTGGAGTTTAAGTCGAAGTTCGACCAATTTCATACAAATTGGTGATTTTTGGATGAAATGTAAAATAAATTTGTACTTTACCTTTTGTAATGAGAATATCATCCTTGCTTCTCAATGAGGTTTATCTTCTCTTATTGTTATAAGGGACTCCATCAGCGATTTATGTCAAACAGGGAAGTGATATCTTTCACTATTAGTTGCCAACTTTGCTCTAAATGGCAGTTGGCCTAACATATTAACTGCTATCTATTCTGCAGTTTTAAAAAGTAGTATACATGTGAACTAAATTAATACTTTCAGAATTCAGAAACGCTTTCAGGAAAAACTCTGTAGTAAATATGCTAGACTTGTACACTTGACCTGTATCTTCTGGTTAAGAGCAATGCTCTGTAATGCCAAACTGTGATTACATTGACTCAAATTTTGGAGGCTATCACTCAGACAACAGAAAATTCATGCTGTAAGACTAATTGGCATAATTATTGTATGTTTCATTTTTTTTAGTGCAGCCTCAAAGTCAATTCAGCCAGAGTTAGCATAGTGCTTGATCTATCAAGTGAATAGGTCAAACATACCGTATGTACTGTAACGGTTTATAAAATATGTGTAAAAAAAGTCTTAGTTATCCAGAGAATATTCATGTGATTGATTAGGTGTAGGTAGTCATAAGAAATAATGGCAGTGAATTTTTTCCCTAGGCACAGATTGGGCAAACACTAGGTGCTTCAGGAAGAGAGAGACTTGTTGGGAAAGAAGATGACAATGGCTCCACTTCAAGTCCATCGTCCTCGCCTGAACTTCGGCAACATCAGCAAGTTCGAAGGGCATCTGGCCCTGCAAATGCATCTTCTAGGGAACATTCATATCAAATGCAAAGGCATAATCATGGTGAAGAAAGTCATGTGAATTATCAGGTAAGCTTGTTGTACTGATCAGCTGGAAAGCATTTAATTGCAAAGCTGCTATGTGATGAAACTTAAGTTATTTGTCATACGTAATTTTTTTGCTTCAGAGAAGATGAACTCGAGGTTGTATCACAGCTATTAATTTTACCTAATGAAGAATATTATTATATTTTTGCTTATTATAATAATTATATACATACTGAGTGTTTGCAAGTACAAGATGGGAACATTCTCAATATCTGCCACTCTTACATATCAGCTTTCTTCAGCAAGTGAAGTGGATAAGTAACTGGTGGCTGTATTAAGTGGCATTATGTGACAATTGAATCAATAATTGAATAGTCAACAAGCACTTAAAAAATAGATATTATTTATATTTTTCTCATGTTGATCATGATGAATATTGTCTTTAAATTTTATAAATTTCTTGCAATTCCCTCTTTTAATTCCTTTTACTGAAGAAGTCCATTAAAATGCTTATTCAATGCTGCAGTAATCAATACCTAGTTCTATTTATTCTTAAAAATTGTCATTTTTTAAGAGAAAAAAATTGTGAATCTAATGATAGAAAAGTTAAGTTTTGGTGTAATTTGAATGATTTCTTGTATGTATACCTTAAAATATGGATATTGTCTGCACAATATAGGATAATTATGCTTATAGCAACTATAGTTTGCATTTAGAACTTATTCACAAAAGCATTTGCCATGTTGTGACTCCTTACTAGTATAGCTTACAGCAGTGGTCCACTGTATTGTGTAACACACATGCTGTGGAAGATTTTAGCCTACATGATGGTACTCATCTTCAGGTTTGAAGGTGAATGCTGCAGTTTATAATAGATATAATTCATGTAGTGTGGAGACAACTCAAATTTTAAAGAATATAACCATGTATGTTTGCCTGTCTGTGTGGTTTAAGTTTTTATTCTTAGTTCAGTTTTTGTAATTCAAAGCATATATTTGTGTCGGAGTCTTATACTGAATTTTATTCTTTGCAAGAGGACTTCATCTCAAAAATACTAAGAAATTATCATTCAATGTATTACATACTTGTTATAAATCACAAGGAAATCTTTTAAATATCAGTTATGAAAACTTGGCGTGAAGGGAAATGGTAAAGAGTGCTATTTCAATGGATTGATTCTCATTAGTTGGAAGGTATGTGCAAATATTTTAACCAAAATATTTAAAAAATAATAATAAAGTTTATGCTAAGATGTATAGTCAGTTAATATGTTATGTCTTTTAATTCAACCCAGGCATAATTTTATAATTATTACAGTTATTCATAGAACTCATTTGGTTAAAAATATCTGCAATATTAGTCACTTCAAAAAATACAACCTCTGGCAAACCACAATTTAATCCTTTGCTCTTTATGAAAATATTTTTTTAAATTATAAATTAATAGACAGGATATTATTTTACATTGAAATGGCATTGCCTATTTACTATTACATTTGCACATGCTCAAAGTAGAAAGCTATTGGCTGGAATCGTTTTGACCTAAACTTAATTTTTTAGTGGAGTAAACCATGGTCTAAAGTAACCTTGCTTGGAGTAATTGTTGCACACCTGCATTAAAAATCAAGGAAAGTTTTCAATTTAAATTCAAAGCTTGAGAAAACTTACATGCTATTAGGAAATAATCGAGATTCTGTGGTTATGACAGAAATGTAGCCTTGCTCATCAAAATATTGGTATATATATGTTGAATCATAATTGTAGCTTATGGATATTTTAAATGTTTAAAAAACCCTGGCTTCAGTTAATGATTAAATTATTTTAATGATGTGGAAAATGGCCAAGTCTGGGATTACCTGCAGTGAGATTCAAATTGTCGTCTGAATGTGTGTTATTTTGTTTGTCGAAAAAAGTAGGGAAAGCATACTAGAAAAACCAAGTTTTATATATATTTGATGTGATTTTTCACATGGTATTGGAAATATATATGACTTTTAATGAAATGAAAGCAGTGAAATTACCAGAGAAATTTACTTGTTAATTATGATTATTTTATTCTTATGTTCATGCCTTATTTTCAAAATGATAACTAATGAAATGATAATTAAATAGTTGTTTAAAGGTTCTTCCAGTTGCTTTCATCAATTAACGAGGAAGTTTTTGGGAACTTGTGCAGCTTTTTTTTTTAAGTAGGTAATCAACATTTATCTCATCACCATTATTGCGAGGAATGAAATATCAAGTGTGACAAAGGGAATAAGATGCAGTAGTTACTGAAAAAGGTCTTCCTAGTATTTTAATTATATAATTAATGTATGATTCTAGCTACCTAATGAACTTCTGCCTAGTTGACAGTCCAACTTTGTTTTCAGTAATGAGTCAATCGTTAATATTAAGGCTAATAGCACACTTGTATCTCCTAGGAACAAGAGCCCCCACTTCAGGCAGGACACCCATACCACCATCACCATCAGCAGGTGCAGCCTCATCACATTCCTCCCCAAGGAAGCCATCATCATTCGAGTCAGCAGCAGCAACCGGTGCACCTTCATCAAGGCGTTCAGGACAGACCGCCAATTCCTCCGAGGGGACCCCCTCCTCCTGTACCGGTGCGGTCGCCGACCACCGAGGCTGTCACCAGGAATAGGCTTTCGAGTGGTGGAGGTGAGTCTATTGTGAACACTTCAATTCTGTGAAACTGTGGTATCAAGTTCGTGTTGGATGTAAGATTCCTTTGATCCTTGATTGTAAGAGTTGCTGAAACTCCCTATCACTGAATCGGTTCTTTGAAGATTGGAGAAAATAACATTGTGATGTGATTTTCTTAGATGAGATTGATTTTGTGTCCTATTATCTTAATGGAGATTGGTATGTTGATCATATCTTTGTCCATGAAATTTTTGCAATTCTTTTTGCCTTTGTGTAGTGTCTTATAAATTACTTGGAGTGCTATCTCAAATTCAAAGGTAGGTTAAGATAAGATAAGACTTTTCTGATGACGCTGGACAATCAAAATAAAGAAAGGCCATTCATATTGCTTGATTGATGCAAGATTAGAATATTCTCAAGTATTTTTAAGTGGAAAAAATTGGGTCAGTTCTGTTCTTAGTGTACATATTGTGCATTTGATGATGCAAGATTGACCTGATACCTGTGACAGATAAAAACTTTAACCGTAGAGCAATCTTAAAGCATAATATCTTTAAAATTTTTCCAAAAATTACGGAGGTGCAGCCGCACCTCATCCTCAAACTCCTCTCAATCTGCCTCCTGGTTATGCCACCTCTCTGCGGGATGAATGAAGGTGGGAAAGTTGCATTGATTACGTAGTGCATGGATAAAAATTTACTCAGGTTTCAAGAGATTTAGGGTTGAATGAAACAAGATTAGAACTTGAATAACTGTCAGCAAACCTTAGCAAAGAGAAACTCTCTTTTCTTCCGCAGAGTGGGAGAAAAAGTTGGCCCATGCAGTGGGTATACCCCTGGCATTCTTGCCGATATGTCGTATTTTCCCATGCTCTTTATTTAATCTTGTAATAATGAATCATTGGCCACCACCAATGATATTTTATCCTTCAAAAACCTTAGAATTTTCTTCTAAACATTACTTTAGTTGTCAAAACCTTTTTCTATTGTATTAGGTAACGGCAGGAGGTAAATATCCTCATATCAATACAATTTTTAATTGCACTTTGTATGTCACAACATAGGTATGTGATAACTACATTGTAATGTCACATGATTATTATCCGCAGAGGAAGAATATAGTCATGTGCTTGCTCACCAATCAAAGAAATGTTGGGAGAGCACTACCTCAGCTCTTCAAGGATTCCTCCTTGGAGATTGACCTTGGAATGGATAAAAGATAGGATGTTTGGGTGAACTGTAGAATAAATATTGGACTTCCTCTTTTGAAAAGGGCACACTAAGGAATGATTAAATGTTTGGCTGTTTTAATTTCAGCAAACTGTATTTTCTTTTTATAAACTCTTATTCCTACTCATTTTCATCAACATTTTTTTCATTACTATTTTAGCATAAGATATGGTGTGGTGCAAAATGACCTCAGATGTCGACACACCCTTTAAACAAGATTTCTACTACTATTACACATTTTCATCAAGTCTTCTATTTATCAGTCAGTTTTACAATTAATCTTCCTTCATTGTAAATTTTGATTCCAGTTGATCCTTAGTCCTATTTGTATCTCAGCCTAAGTTTTCCACCAATAGCGTAATATAATCTCATGATTTAACAGAAGTTAATTGTGAATAGTTTCATCTTATCCCTCTATTACATATATCTTCATGGTTCTTTCTTCAACGCACATCAAGGTCAGAATTTGGTCTGAGTATCTCCATTAATTAGGGGCAACTCATCTTTTACTAAGGCATAAGTTTTGGATATCTGTTATGTATGCAATTGGGAGTGGTAGTATTCAAGAAAATAAATTTTCTTATTCATTGAAAACCTTAACATAATGTTAGAAGTACATTTATTATAAAGACCTCCTCTCCTACCTAACTCTGAGGAAGGTGGTAATACGCCACCGAAAACTTAGTACTTATTGTGAGTGTTTTTTATCCTTTTTTAGTGTGTTCTGTGATTCTGCCCAACCTAGGGTTTTTTTACGTTATTTACCTCGTCGAGGAACATTTAAAAGTGTTTATTATGAACACAATATACATGTTTCTCATCCCTTAAATTGTATGTTTGTTTTCAAAAGTATGCATATATGTAATTCATTTCCTTTGCATGCATCAACTCCTATTATTATGTTAGCTTCTTGGTTTCCTTTTCCCAATTAGTCTTACATATTCTTTTGCACTTTATGCTTTGCTATTGTCAACGGAATACTCAATTATGACTAATAATTGATTCTACAGGAAATTTAAAAGTTTAAATTCATAACTATGTTATGAGCTAAAGTGATTTGAAATATTTTTGCTTGGTATTCTTATTAAATACTTACAAAATAACAATGGTTTCAATAATCTTTCACATCCATGCATTATTTTTCAAAGAAAAGTTTTGAGTTACAAAAAAACCTTAACGTGTTGTTTGAATTATGGTTTTAAAATGATGTGCGTATGACTCATTTTAAATTTATTTGTGAATGTTGCTTGTGTGTTTTATGTCACTGTGAAATACTCTGTGTTTTGCGCTTGGTGCATGAGGAGCAATGCTTTTGTGACGTTGTGTCTTAATATGCTGAGAGTGACAATTTGGCTTCTAGATGCTCCCGAACCAGCTCCGAGAAGAGATATACCATATCAGCACTCGAGCTCTCACTCACATCAGCAAATATCAGTGCGCCAGAACGGTGTGCCTGTTGTTTCTGAAGTTAGAGATTCGTGGAGAAGGCGAGAGATGGCTGCTGTATCAAATAATGACTATGGATCAGGTAAAATTGTTGCATATGGAGGTTAATACATTTTTTTCTGCTTATTTCGTTTTATTGTTCTGCTTTTCCTGTTTTGCATGTTGCTGTGCACATTGTTCTGCCAACTCATGTTTGCTGCACCTAAAATTTTTCTGTCACCATGATATTTTGTGAAAATTCCTGATACCTTTATCAAACTGGGAATTTTTACATTAATGCTATAACTCTTGATAATGAATGCACACTGCTGGAGAAATATGTGGGTTTATTTTGATAGTCATTACGGGGAAAATTATGTGTTTTGAAGTGTAGCAATATCATCTAATTTTGTGCTTTATTATTTTTTATTTATATCGGAAATGAGTTGAGTGAATTTTTGGGTGCGTAGAAAGTTACAACCTAACTGATAGCCGAAAGGCATTTAATTCAATTCCGGAGAAAATTCTCTCCCGGGAATCTGTCTCATGTGCAGGTGGAAAAAACTCTATAAGTTGCTCTGTTGTGAAACCCATAAAAATTTTGATTGGGAATCAAATATGAACTAATATTGGTTTGGGGAAAATATAAAAAAAATAATGGGGAAGGGATTCAAAATATAGTTCGGTGTTTAAAATCAGTGATAAAAATGAAATCTTCAGTGCCATGCATGAGGTGTATGAGAATCATGCATAGAGGATGTAAAGGGAAAGAGGTGCTTTTAAAGGCTTTGTGTTTATTAAAAATAAGTGAAACTTAGCGATGTCCAACCAAACAATATGGATATCTGAATGAAATATGAGATCTAATGGGCATAAAAAAGCGCAAAATGAAATATAAGTTCAAATGACCATTTTTATACGGCAATTAAGGGCTTATATTTATTTTTGTATATTAGGAGGATGTAGAATTCAATTCCCCCGAATTCAATAAAATAAAATAGAGGCCTGGGGAAGAAAATTTAGTGAATTATTGCATATATTTGAAGGAGCAAACCTTCAAATTCAGCATGTTTATTGAACATATCATAGATGTGTTGGATGGAGTATGTTGTACATACATGTAGGCTCATTTGATTTGTCAATCATTAACACCATGCTCGGTATGAGTGCCATCAGGTTTTCTAGAGGTTTTATGATTTGATCTTTGTTTGTGAATTAACACAAATGATTGATTTTATAAGGATATAAATCATCCTGTTCATAGTAACTGCCTCAATGGCAATTGTGGCACACCTTAATGAGAAATTTAGATAGATTTTTAGCATAACTTGTCTGATTTTGAAATAATAGTTCTATGTTGTATTTATTGGTTGCAATGTACGTACATACATAATAGTTTATCTTGCAATTTTATGAGGCAGTGGGAATGAATCACTAAATTGTAATGTGTACTAACTTACAGTTATTTTTAAGGAATACATACATTTTTTTCTTTTATGCCATATTGGGAGAGTATACTTTTTTATTGGTGCTGAGTCTATTGGTTTTTAAGAAGTGTGGATCTTATTTAATGCTTATTATGATGTGGTTATAATTAATTCCAGGAGTAAATGAATCTGTGGTGTTTTTCATTTTCTGGTGAAAATGTATGTATAAATGTATATTTTCTTGGGTGGGGAAACATTTTTAATTTAATTTTATTGTTAGAATTGTTTTGTGAATCAAAATCCACAGTAATGTTCAGGTTTTCAATGAGATAAAGATATAATTATGCAAGACAATGAATTTAGCATTGTGCACTATTCATAACTTATTTTTGCCTGAATTGAATGATTGCTGATTAAAGTAAGCAGACCTTTGTGACACTTAAGATTTTAAAGCAGTTTTTTCAACCAGTTAAAAATATACTAATGCATAACTTCGGAAAAGTCTTAAGTTTAGTTTAAAGCTTGATGACAGATTTTTTCCATGTAATAGACGGCAAAGAAAATATTTTAATAGATATGAAAATATCACATCATGTTGATGATGGTATCCTTTCATGGTTGCCATCATACTTCCTCTTTTAATGGGAAGTTATGAAGTTAAATGTTACTTTTGTGAAACAAGAGCTTGCTTTATTTAATGCCCACACTATCTCATAGTTTCAGTACGTACATATTACTGAATTTACTTGATGGCTGTATTATTAATGATTGAATTTATCATTCTCTGTGTCACAATCACAGTATTTGTTGCTTTACCTATGAAAATGCGCTTGTAATCTGCAACTGTGGCTTTACTTACCAGTGCATCTTTGCAAATGATTTTTAAATTATGCCTTGGATTGTTGGTTGGATCCAGTCATCATCGAGAAGGAGGATTATTTAATGGAAGGCAATGATGATAAAATTCGTAGGAATGTATAATTGCTTACACCTTAAGGTGGATATGTAAAACATCCAGGTGTCGTGGCTATTTAATGATACATTTTGATTTAGTCATGATTGTGAGGATACATTCAGCAGTCTTCTACGATTGAGATGTGTTCCTTGCAGCAAGCATTCTACTTTTATTTTTACCTTGCTATAAATTTCTCAAGGATTCAATTTACGTAATAATTATTGGTTGCAGAAGTAGTTATAAATCAGTGTTATTGAGAGTATTTTGGGTTAAAGAACTGTAAGAGTTAAAAAATGAAAATTGTGATGGTAAACAAATGAATCAGCTCTTATTTCAATAGTTATATCTGACTTTTGTGGAAATTTCTTACATTTACATTATGGATTCAAAATCATAGACACGGCAGCCCTTCTAAGTAAATAATTCATATAATCACATCTTATTCTATGAACAGCCTATCTTTGAATAAGAAGCATTATTTTACTATTTAATCAATCACTCATGTAATCAATAATAATAGTATTTGGCCCCAAGTTTGTCTTGATAAATTTTAGGCTATAATCAGAACAAGAACAGAATTCAGGAGCATGCATTCGATCATACTGAAATTTTATCGGCTAAATTTTGTGGAAGAAAGTGTAAATTGAGGAGTTGTCACGTAGCGAGGAAATTTGCTGAATATTTTGATCGGTGTACCAGAGTGTAGTGTACCTCCGGGTTTTTAGTTTAATCTCTCTCTTGCTTAACATAATTTGAATATTTGGTAAGGAGTAAATGGAGTTTTTATTGGGGTTGATCATGGGCCTGCATAGTTGCATTGCAAATGAATATCTCTCCTTTGACAGAGAAATGCAATGCCTAGTGTGAAGGAGATTTATTTGAAAATTATTGGTGTGTCGTGCATTAGCCGATATGCCACCACCTTTACCTCCCACAGCTCCCCCGTTAAACCGATATCACAACATTGGTGGCAGCCACTCTGACATGGTGGATGGTTCGTTCACCCCGGGGAACCCTTACCTCGGCAACCCTAATCAGCACCATCACCAACACATCTACCAGCAACAACTGCACTATCATCAACAGCACCAAGGTCAGGTCATTGACCAGTCATCAAGCAACGTACCATTTAGTCGTAGTATAATGGTGATGGTGTAAGGGTCAAAGGGAGATTTATTAGGTTAACACATTCAGTGCGGAGCATGTCAATTGATGTGCTGTTCCGTTCGGGCCGGGAGGCCTTTCTCCGCCTCCGTACACGACTAATAGAAATAGAAATTTTATTCACCTGCTTGGTCTTACATGATGTAGACATAGGCTTTGTCATATTATATCTACTCCTTAAAATACAGAGATTCAATGTTCACATTCCATAGGATTTGAAATCTTCACGTTGGCAAATACAAACATGCAAAATTGAAACATAAGATACAATAGTATACAATTTATAAGTAGGTTTTATGAATGATAATATTTGCAAGTTTTTACTAAATTACAATTTTCCAACATTTTACAAATTACAATTCCTTTTGGGTTTTTAGAAAAAAAGAGAATTAATCAACAGTATAAAAAACTTCACTGAGTAATAAGGTTTTTACTTTCCTTTTTAATTGCCCTAGGGATGTGATATTCCTGATACTCTGGGGTAGAATGTTGTACAATTTTTTTCCATTATGGTACGGACCATCACTGCATAGTTTGTATTTCTAGTAGAGATGTGCGAATAGTATCCGCGAATACTCGAATACCTCGAATAATAGAAAGTATTCGATATTCGAGATCTCGAATAGTTATGCCAAAGGTATCGTCTCGAATACCTCGAATACTTTGAATTTCGCGTCATACACTGTCGCTCGCACGTCGTTGGTAGTTGACTCGGAAAAATGAGAACTCGTCTAGTGCATGCAGCGCCGTTTTAGGCAAGCTGACGAAATACATCAAATTCACGGGTTTGAGCGGTGAAAAGAGTTCGACGTGGGGAACCGAAATTGATCGGATGAAAAAAATCCGAAAATCCCAGGTGTCCCCTATCAGGAGAACCTCAGTTCCGTGGGATAGCGACATTGGCGCATTTCCCACGATCCGCTATCCCCATCCATTCAGCTTTCGCCCCCCCCTCTCAGACGATTTCCTCTTCCCAGAAAACAAAAAAAAGGTCCCGGCTCGTGCAGGGATCATATTACGAAGACCTCAGCTTTGAAAAAAATATCAAGTTACCGGAAAATAATAGAATCGTGTTTCACCCTTCCCTCTTTCTCCCCACTGACCATTTTCCCGCATCCATCTTATGATAAAATGAGAGGAGGTGTTTGCCGTGTGTCCTTTGTGGCTAATAATGACAAGCACTTATTTTGAATCTTCCCCAGGAGATGAAACTACCATAGGGAGGAACTCAGTGCCGTGGGATAGTGACATTGGCGCATTTCCCACGATCTGCTATCCCCCTCCATTCAGCATTCGCCTCACCCACTCTTGACGATTTCCTCTTCTCCGAAATCAAACAAAAGATCCCAGCTCGCGCAGGGATTGTATTACAAAAACCTTAGCTTCAAAAAATATCAAGTTACGCGAGAAAAATAGAAACGTGTCTCGCACCCACCCCCTTTTCTCACCCACTGACCTTTTTCTACCTACCTGCTTCGAATTTCCCCCTTTCTCGAGGTCAACTGCTGCATGAGTCATCTACTAGCCCGAAAGGTGTCTAACAATGACTTTCGGCAATTGTTATTACACCTTTATTGGATTGAAATATTAGTGATGTGCGCGTAATTTAAAAAAGAATAAGACCAAACACGACATATTTCTGACTTTATTTAAGCATTTTGCGCAAGAAAATAAATACCGGGAAGAAGAAGAAATACGACGGAGGCGTAATGCTCAAATAGGGTGGTTTCCTATTATTTTTTATTGCCTAAATCGAAATATTAATACTCCTGAAGTACGTATTTAACGCTTTTAGAGTTTTATAAGACGATATCTATTTTTCGCGATTAAATTAAAAGTGAAAATTTTCAAGCGCGCGAATACGCGACGGGTAAGTATGAATGCCGGGAAAAACTCCGCGTGACGTCGTTCTGGTTCCCGCTGCCGCAAGTGAGGTGACCTTGGGGCGAGGCTCTGAGCGCTATTACGACGCAGGATGCTAGCAGGTAGCCGAGTACCATGCTAGCTGGTAGCGCTTGGCTTAAATAAGGATTATTAATACCTTATCAAACAGACTGTGTGATTATTAAGACATGTTTCCCTGAGCTCTGTGCCTCATGCATGCATTGGTAACCTCAGACGATGTAAAACTCCGATCCTCTCGTGTAGAAACTAGGTCCCTGTGATGTCACGTGGAGTGGCATCGCATAGGCGCCAATCTGGCCTTTTTCAAATGAGGTAAAATTGAACATTGCCATTAGTCTAAACCGGTATTTCTAGAACGAAATAATTTGTATATTATGAATACACTAATGGTGGGTAACGAATCACAATCAATACCTTTCGTTTTCTTTAATGAAGGAAACTACCCTATTGTTTACATAAAATTAAAATATTCCATTAATCAGCTAAATTCCTGTTTGAATCCTTTAAAGGCAATCACAGTTACTCGCCAAAATCTTGGGTTTCCTGCTGCATAGGCGACCTAGTCAAACATTTTCACATTCATCGTTTAGTATTCGAGGTATTCGAAATTCGAGGTATTCGAATATTCGAGCAATGATTTAATATTCGAATTCGATATTCGAATTCGAGAAATCTACTATTCGACCCATCCCTAATTTCTAGTTAAGACATGTAGTAATATCCTCTTCCAAGTCTTCCGATCGTGTGTATGGCCCTCAGAAAGCTTCCCTCTTTTGAACCATGTGCGCCATTTGTAAAAAGTTTATGAACGGAAGTTATGGCGTGGAAACCTCCATCTATTTTTCTTTCTTAATTTAATGGCCGATTTTCAACAATTTTAATGAAAATCGGGCCCGCATTGAATGTGTTAAAAGGGAGTTTGGTGCAGTTTGCATGCAATCATTGTGAATTATAAATAGTCTAACCTTACATGCTTTCTTTTATGACTCAAGTGCTAATGTTTTTGTCTGCTTGAATGTCAGCTTTCTGTGCTTGCGTGGGAAAAAATGATGTTGCTTGTGGTGAATTTTATCATTGTGATATTCATGGTAAATTAATAACTTGAGATTGCATTTTGTGAAAATAATGAGCTTGTTGCCATCGAGTGTGATAATATTATTCCTACGTAGTGTGGATAACTTTGGTAGTCAGCAGTGAAAGTTCTTTTTATAGAATACCTTAGCTGTGATTAAAGTACTAACTGCTAATGCAAGTTGCACAGAATTTTTTCTGATGGTATTTGTTCTTTTCAATTTCAGCCTATTCTTCTGCAGGAATGCCTCCCAGGCAGCAGCAGGTATGCCTTTTTTATGCCATTATTTTTGTAAATTAAGCATTGAATGCACAGCAAAAGACTTTTCATCCATTGTGTGTGGTTTTGACTTTGGGAAAGGTCAGCTAATTTTCATAGTTTTGTTCAGGCCATGTGAAAATTCCATCAAAAACCCACTTCTCATGAATATTCTATGTGAAATTTGAAGGCCCTATTTGCTCTAGTTTTGTTTTTGTCAAGCATTTTTATGTCTCGGGTCATCACTCTTTCATCAACCCCTTCTCCAGTGTCCCTGTTCATATTTTGTCCAAGATCCGGTAACTTTCTTTTTTATGTGATTTTATTATAGCATTGAAGTAATTTCTTCCATTAATTATGGCATGCCTGGTCCTTAGAGTTAGAAGAGAGAATTTTTGAGAATTCAGAAATTAGTCATCAAGAACTTTAATTTCAAGAAGATGACGTGTCTTTACCTAAAATTATATTCAATCTGGATGAAAAAAATGGCAATTTTTCTTTTTATTATGTTCTGAAATTTATTTTCTTATGAAAGTTTTGAACTTAAAGAAAAAACTGCTCAGAAGATATTTGCTAATGTGGTAAAAAAAACCACTTGTATAATATGCATATGGGTCAGCAATTTTTGTTGGGTTTGAAAATTGAAAAATACCATTTTTGCACCTCTCAACTTTTGCTGGACTCAATGATTGACACAATGTATGATGCTAATGTATGAGGGTTTGAATCATGAGCGAAGGTGTACAATCTCTATGGATTCATACTTTTCCCCTATGAAATGTTTGGTAGATATAGTCTTAACACATTGCGTACGGATGGCGAGAATTCTCGTCATTTTTTTCCCGAACATTCCGGACGGATGACGAAGATTCTCGTCATTTAGGCGTGTCAACCTAAATGAGAATCTTCGTCATCCATCCGGAACGTTCGGGAAAAAAATGATGAGAATTCTCGCCATCCGTACGCAACGTGTTAAGTTTGTCCCTCCCAGTCCCCTGAAAGGTACCACCTCTCCATATGAGTCTCCCAAAATTTTTTCTACATACGTCCATGTGCTCCTCTTTCCCAGCACTTGCGTTAAGCATGGTTATAATTTATATTTCATTTAAAATGTTGACTTCAAGTTTTGCATGGTAGAAATTTTGAACGTTCATGATGAAAGCACTAATCTTTTTATTTTTCACTAAGATAAAGTTAGATTGTTTAATGCATTTCACCTCTCTGTGGCATAATCGATAATCAGATTATGTTGCATTGCGTATTATGCCACAGAGTGTGAACATGAATGTGCGATCTAAATAAATTTCCGTGGAATATAAAAAAGGTTTGTACTTTCATTACATTCCATTAAATATATTTTGGAAGATTCTGTACAGGCAATTTTTTTTCTCAGCAGAAACAGCACATGATGCGCCACTCTGTGGGCCCAGAAGTCAGTGATGGCAGCATGGGTCATGTTGGTAGCAGTGCTACTATTGGTGGCTCCGCTGGGGCTCGGCCAACTTCCCTTCCACCCTATGTGGCGCCTCCACCTGCAGTTCCTGGAACATTAGGCTCCCCAGAAAACGTGACAAGGCGGCCCAGTGAAAGCTCTTCGGAGAGTGAGTTTTCAGCGTCAGGTTCTGTGAACCAACGGAAGGACAAGGACGGTGATCGCCGGTCTACCATGTTGAGCTACCTTTTCCGAAAGAAGAAAGGTACCCACCTTTGAAAAAGACTGTTTATTGTGTAGGTTGTTACTATATATATGTGTATACTGTTTTTGAGAGCATGAATTTCTAAAAGTGCAAATGTTGTTGCTGCGTCCTTGTTAAAGATGCAAAAATTTTCTGCAGAAAGAATTTTCTGTGAAGAAATGTCTTCGTAAATTACCATAAGCTCCATGTAATGAAATATGGAGATACTAGGTATACTATGGAGACAGTTATAAAATATATTATTAAATATTGATTAATATATTTCTTGATCGCTGTGTGTGTCTGGTCGACAAAGTAGAACATCTTGAAGTGCTATTCAACTGATTTAGATTAGTTAAATTATGAGTCATTTTTTACTAAAAACATCGCAATAGTGTATCTTCTTTATATTTTCCTAATTATACCCGTTACAGGCATGGTTTGGTTTGCATTGGAGTGACTTTTCTTTGCAAAGTTTTACTCATTGCATACATAATACATTTTCGAAACCTCATTTGCCATTCCATGAAGTTATGTCTGTTTATTTTCACTTCCTTTTATTATTCAACAGAAAAATTGAAATTTATCGTACTGTGGTAAGATATGCCCAGTTTTGATGCTTGAAAATATCTTCAAAGTAAATAGTAGGCATTTGTTTTAATGCTTTTAAATATATGATTTAATTAAGAAAATGATCGATTTGCATTTGGTTAATAAAATGTTGAAGCCACATGTTAGCTCATTAGAAGGAGAGGACTTAGGGCATTGATGACATGGTAAATATTGTACATTATGCAGATTGTTATTTTGTCATATATATATTATATATATAATTATCTAGTTTTAAAGAATGTATGTGCCAAGGGAATAGTGAGAAGAGTTTATATCCTTATTGTATGCCTTTGAGTCATTGTGTTTCTTTGTCAACACCTGTTTTAAATTGAAAAATCAAATTTTTGAAAATTCATTGTACAAAGCAGATCGACAATCACTGTATAAGCCATCGATTTTTAAGGAAAATTTAGTATGCTATATGGTCGCTCTGTTGTGATGATCATACATGAAGAGTACTTCATTGATTTACTCACGGACCAAATATTAATTAATGTTTATAAATATTATGTGGATAATAGATGATAGACCACATGAAGTTTGTTGAATTTTCCATATAAAGATGTATATAATAAAAATTATTCACAATAAATCTAGTATTCACTTCATCGTTTGACTAAAACAACATCTTCAGATTGACCCATGCGTAATCATTTAAAATCTGTTCACTTTGCACTTGCCCTGGTATTGCTTGTGCTTTAAGGTATACGAGATAGAGGAATTTAATATGTGATTGCTTTATTGATGGAGGGCTCCTCCATGAACTGTTATAAGTCTGCTGTCCATTCCATCAATGATTTTATGGTTAGATTGATACCCAGGGATAGATTTTCATCAATGCTGGAAGAAAAAGTTATACTATTTTTCATATTATTTTCAAGAGGCTGTAATTTTCATTTAAATGATGTTTTATGACGTGAGCTGTGATTTAATTACTTGAATCTTGGTGAGAAATATTGTAATGCTGCCTGGTCTGGCTGAGTTCTAGTGAGAACTGTTATCATAAAAATGGGCTGCCTCTTAGACATATCTGACAAAAAAAGCTACCAACCTCTATTTTTTGAAAGAGTGTTGAATGGGAGGCACATGCTAAAAATATTTTAAATAATGGCTAATATAGTTGATATCTTTAGGGGAGGGAGGTTAGGAATCAATTTAAGCCCTCCAAGGTATGCATTGTGTTGGAAGATTTATCATATGTACAAGCCAAAGGATGTGAATGGCTTAAATACTGTGCTGGACACGTGGTGAGCAAGGAAACTAGTTCACTGCCACTTGCCTTTTACGTTTCAGTGGAGCTGCTTCAGGGTATCAATTGAAGAGGTCCATGGTATTAGTTTTACAAGTTTTTATTAACTGAACATCACACCGCCATGACAGCTCACTTACAACTGATCATTACAACAAAAAAAATGAAAAGCGCTTGTTGCTAACATCAATTTTTCATTACGCACTTTAACATCAATTGTGACTTTTGGCTGAAAATGAAAAAATGGCAGTATTTTTTATGGTAATTTATAATTTGCCTATCACAACTATCACCTGTTCACCTTATGCTAGCGGGTGAGATTTCATGAGAGCCCGGATACACCTCGGAGGGCTTCGCTAATGGGAGAGGGGTGGTACCGAGACAGAGCAGGAGCAAACTTAACATCGCCAAATGTAGATAGCTGCTGTAGTTTTTCACTGAAAATGTGTGAATCATGGGTGACCCCAGGTATTTTGGGCTCGGCGCCGAGACGATATGCATACTCATTTAGAAGGTATTAAGGATAACCCCTTCATAGAAGCCCATGACATTGTCACTTATCACACTGTATCGAGCACCATTCGTGAAAGGGATACTTAAAGGCGTACAAGGAGAATGCGTGAGGTATGGCAACAATACTTTATGAGCAGATTCATGATATTAACTCAACGGAGGTCTTAGAGCAACTGAATTTCAATACTACACTGCTTAAATGCTCAACAATCGCCCACAGAATCAAATACGCTCATCTAGTAGCTCCAGATGAGGAAATTTAATTCGGTGGGCAATTGCAGCACTAGATGAGCGAATCAAATCCGCTCATCTAGGGCTACTAGATGAGCGGGTTTGATTTGGTGGGCAATTGTTGAGTTTTTATGCAGTGGAGGTATTGATTTTTGAAGTGCTAGACCATCCCTACTGTCTTCCAATTGGCTAAGGTCTCCCTCCTCTCACCCCCACTTGCTTTGGCCGCACCAGCTCACCTGCAAAGATAAAATGAGCAGAGTGTAACTGCTTATCCCCTGGGACCTCATCAGTCAATATTTCCTTGATTTATGTAAATAATCCAGATTAGGGTACTTACTAAGGTCTTCATTACTTTCCTCATTTTGGTTAGCCCCCCTGGTGAACTGGATTCATGGCTGCTTTCAAATAAAATTTTTATATTTTCATTTGAAAATTTCTTGTGATTATAAATGGAATCTATGGCATTAACATTTATTATTCTTAAAGTTTTTTTTCCTTCAACCCCATGTCTTCCTTCCTTTTATGTACATGATGTTTTTTTACTTCATGAAGTTTCTTCCCTTGGTGAATTTGTGTTTAAATGCTTCAAGGTATTTTCAAGCGAGGAAAACTTGTTCTAGGATTTGTAAACTTATTTTCATAAAACACATTCAGGGATGTATTTTTCTGACCCAACTGTATTTTGTATTGATGGTTCACTTGTTTAAAGGGACCTTAAACTATCATCTTGCAATTTCAGAGCATAAGAATAGAGGGTGCATTCTGAAAGTAATGCAATTGAATTTCTTGTGCCACTACTATTGGTTAGAGTGGGATCAAAATACTTGGAGTAGATTGGGTCAACTCTAAGCATTACGACGATACCAGTTCGAGTGCTATCGTAACTGCGGAAGCTGCAGGACGACAGTTATTGTAAACCTCTGTGCACTGACCTAGTCAAGAAAAAAATGGAATCGACATTCAAGCAAAGAGTAAGTTTTGTGCTGAATTGCAAAAATCTCATGTAAACTCAAACAAGACATTCGTGAGTTTCACTGGAACTCTACTCTGTCCTACTCTGTACTACTCATCAGATACCGTCTGTGGATGCGCTGTGGTATCCCCATATCATGGAGTCCTTAAGGCGAAATTGCATCCGTACCTACTGTTCCATTTTTACGGCTGAGCTCACTGCGATTAGGATTGCTCTCCGATCCATTAAAAACAGTGTTGCATCCTTTATGATCTGCACAGATTCATACAGTGCTCTCCAATCCATCTCTCTTTATTCTCCTTGTCACCCGATTGTACAGGACATACAAAGCACTCTGTTATCCCTGAGTAAGAAAGGGACCATTATAAGCTTCGCTTGGGTCCCTGGACATGTGGGAATACCAGGGAATGAGAAGGCAGATTCTGCAGCCAAAGATGCACTCAGGTCTCCGGATACAGATTTCCAATTAATGCCAGCGGGAGATTTAGGAAGTGCCATGAGGGATAGAATTAGACAAAATTGGAAGACACAATGGCTTGAAATTGAAAATAACAAACTTCGGGAAATTAAGCCCGTAATAACTGCGTGGCAGGCCTCTATAAATGTTCGCAGGGAGGAAGTGGTTTTAGCACGCTTAAGAATTGGTCACTGCTTATTAACCCATTCATACCTCTTCACCGAAGAGAGAATACAGCCCCAATGCTTAAATTGCGATTGTCCACTAACAGTGCGACATATCCTGACGGACTGCGCAAGATATCGGACTGCACGGACGAATCATAAGCTCGGAGATAACCTAGCTGAGGTACTAGGAGACAGTCCCGTAAACATTTCTCGACTGATAGCATTCCTACACTCAACTCGACTTTTCAATAAAATATAAATGATACCTCTAGTAAATTATTGACACGTTAATTTCAGAATGGACCTAATCCCCTTTATCAACTCCAGTCAGTGAGTGGTGCAAAAGGGCCTTAGCCGCCGACGCACCCTATTAAAGAAAATACTACTACTACTCTGTACTACTAAGTTTTGAGGTGGTTAATGGCATTTAAGAAGGGCTGGGAAGAGGAAAATGCCAAGAGCAGTACTTTTAAGAATTGAAAGTGTTGAGGAAATAGATTGAATAAATTTCTTTTTACCAGCTATAAAAAATCATTAGTGAAATGTATTCGACAGGTGATATACCAAAGGACTTTGAGAGGAACATTATAATCACTATTCCTAAGAATAAAAGAGCAGAGAACTGCGAAGATTTTAGGGCCATAAGCCTTACTACACATGTGTCGAAGATACTGACAAGGATCATCTATAGAAGAATAGAACGAAAAGCAGAAGAGTACTTGGATGAGGACCAATTTGGATTCAGAAAAAACGAAGGCACAAGGGAAGCAATATTGGCCCTAAGACTGCTCATAGAGAAGAGAATGGAAAAGAACAAGCCAACATTTGTTGCGTTTGTGGACTTAGAGAACGTGGATTTGACAACGTGGATTGGAGCACAATGCTTGGAATCCTAAAGGAAATTGGGGTTTTTTATAATGACAGAAAAATCATCCACAGTTTATACAAAAACCAAGTAGCCGTGATAAAATCAGGGCCCAGCTGTGAAGAAGCAAGAATTAGGAAAGGAGTGCGACAAGGCTGTACATTGTCACCCGTAATTTTCAACGTTTACATTGAGAAAGACATCAATGAAATCAGAGAAAAGGCATTGGTAGTGAATATCCATAGAGAAAAAATTAGCATGCTAAGATTTGCCGATGACATAGCCATTATAGCAGAAACAGAGACGGATTTGAAAAATATTCTGGTTAAAATGGGTAGTGTAATGGGTAGATATCAACTGAAAATAAGCACGAAGAAAACCAAGATCTTAGTATGCAGCAGAAGAGGTCAAGACTAACGTTAAAATAGGGAGGCAAAAACTGATAGAGGTGGATGAATTCTGTTATTTGGGAAGCAAGATAACTAGTGATGGGAGAAGTAAGAAAGAAATTATCAGCAGAATAGCACAGGCGAAGAGAGCATTCCACCAAAAGAGAGACCTGCTTACAACGGGAAACTTAATTAACCAGTGATGATGATGATGAAATTTCTTTTTAAAAATATAGTTTCATTACTTTCGGAACCCACCTGTAGATATTTGCCTCTATTTTTAAGATGAAAATTTGACCTCGGTCTTTTTCTATGATGTTAAATTTGGGTATCCAAGATGATGGCAAATGTTGGCAAGGAACGAATGCTGGATAAAGAGGACGTGGGGGGAGGTCATCAATTTTGAAAAAATAGTAATTGGTATCCATAATTGGTAATTCCTGGCCAGGGTTGGTCGGGGGTGATTGGAGGCCCTCGGCTAGGGACAATATTGGGGCCCTACTTCACGGGGGAATCGGGTGCCCAAGAATTTTTGGAAATTGCATGCCCGGAAACGGATTTTGATGCATTTATGGCTCTTAAAAACGAGATAAAAGTAAACGAAAAATAGTGATTTTGTTTGAAAAATAATATGAAAAGTGAGAATTCCGCAGCTAATAAAATTTTAAAACGTACATTATAGTTATATTATTTATTTAGAGAATCTTTTCCTTGAAATTGCACTGGAATCCAAAAAAACTCCAAGCCTTTTCGAATAACCCTCTCAAAAATCATCAGGTTCTCCTTTATATTCTGATACCTTCATTTTTATGTAATCTTTTAATACTATGTTGTAAATAAAGCAACTAATGAAATCGAAGAATTTTATAATAGCAAAAAACTTTGGTTCGAGTAATCAGAGCATTTTTCATTACACCTTTTATATACGCTTCACGATAGATGTGAGCGTTGTGGGGGCCCCTTAAGCTCGGTGCCCTCGGCGATCGCCGACCTGGCCACCCTGCTCCTGGCAATGGCGAAGGTCCGAAAAGAGCGCGAGCGCGCTTACAAGAGTGGGTAACCTTCAATCCATGAAGATTACATAGAGGAGGCCCAATTCCATCCCACTGATGATTTTTGTGGCCACTTCGGCCGCATTTTAATCGGTTTTCAAAAATGTCCGCAGCGCGGTGATGAGTGCAATAAGATCCACTTTTTTCCAATATTGTGCAGTAATTTTTTTTCATTTCGAGCAATAGCAAAGAAAAGTTATGCATTTGATTGATCACATCGTCATGTATGTATGTATGTACATTTCGGTTAAAACCCTTAATTATACCTTATTACCCCTTGAAACTCGATCACTTTGTCCGTCAGCGACGTGAGTGGCGACTCTTGTAAACTCGTTAAAATGCGTGGCGTGTGGCAACTCTTTAACAGGCCGACTTGAGGATCCTCGGGATCCTCTTTTTTTTTAATATTCTTGCGCTCAAGATCCAGCCGCACAAGAGGACGAGGAGGGTGGGCCGATGGCAGACGCACTCTTGCCCGAGGGAGCATATGATTGAATGGCTGCATTGGGTTCTATATGGTCGCACGCGGGCGCCATTCGAATACCTTCCGAATGCGCCTCCGTCCACCAAGGTCGCTGACTGCCCACATCAACAGACCCATCTACACAACCTCATCCCTTATCCTCACTTCTCTCCTCCCTTCTTCCACCCACTGCCCTCTTCAATAGTTCTCTTTCAGTTCCTTTTGATTTCGCTCTGCTTCTGTCGCGCGACTGTCCTACAGTCCCGTTTATGTTTTCTAGTGCGACGGACGCGTGTGTGCGTGAAGTGTAGGATTTTGCGTTGGAGCTGAGATGGTGGTACTCTAAAGTGCAGTGCAATGATGGTAAGTACCTCATTCATTTGTTAACTTTTATGTACCGTCTCTTTGATAAGATTCGCGAAGATTTAAGATGAACCATCACTTCCCTTCAGGGGTGCCGACTTACAAAAAATATTGGGGGGGCCCAAACCGAGGACCTTGCCCCGGTAAATTTTATAAGTAGTGAATTTTTTTTAAGCATTTTAGAAGAGTCATATGATCAACATTAGAACCCTGATCACTCGAATCTCGATATCTGGACACTCCGGGGAGAATTGACTAGCCTGACACATTTTTTGCTCACATCTGCAACGAATTTTTGGGGGGGCTTGGGCCCCCTCAAGCCCCATGGAGTCGGCGCCACTGCTCCCCTTCCATCAATCTTCTTCGGTGACGTTTTACTCTCTTATTACGTTAGTTATCATCTAGAAGTATCCCTGGGCCCTGCAGTACCTCATGCGTAGACATTGACGTAGCCTAGTACGTAGACTGGTCCATCAACAACATTTGTAGGCATCTCAAATTGGTAAGCTTAGGGCCCCCGCGCCCTGGCAACTTTTGCAAATCAACTAAATAGTTCGAAAAAGTCTATTCGGGCTTCCAGCCTGGTGGTCTCTCTCCATTCTGCCGACGTTTCGGAGCACCAGTTGGGTTCCATCCTCAGGGCTTATGGAAAAATTTAATCACGATTTTTTTTAGCCCTCAGGATGGAACTCGACTCATATTCCTAAACGAGGGCAGAATGGAGGGAGTCCACCCGGCTGGAAGCCCAAATAGCCTTTTTCGAATATATTCGCCGGGAAAGCATCAGATCTTACTTAACTAAATAGTTGCTTTGTAAAAGCTGCCAATGCGCGGGGGCCCTTAATGGCAACGTAGTCATGGAGACATGAATGCGGGGGCGTGGGGGGGGGGGGGGGGGAGAGGTCGAGAGGGAGTACGGATACAAAAGGAGGTATACAGTCACGATCAGGGGCGCAGCTAGGAATTAAGGCTAGGGGGGATTTAGGCGCAACTAATACTGCGCTGCAGTGTTTCTAATCCGAAAGAAAATTTTACGACTGTGGGCTACGCATATCTACCGATTCGATCGATAGATTTTTCTTCCTCATAGGAAAATCTACTAGGATTGGTAGCATATTAATTGCGTAAGCTTGGTTTCGCTGTTAGTAGGGCCCGCCCGCCTTGTGACGGTGCAGGACTCCTCGTCCCTTCCCTTCCTTCCCTATCCCCTCGCAGGAGGCGTCGCGACGACGCGTCGTCGGGCTCCCATCGCGGCGGCACCTCCTTTCCTTCTCCTTCCTGTCCTCCCCCTTCTGGGTGCAGAGGTAAAAAGCTCGCGCTTATAGACCCTGCCCCAGGAGTGTAACCCGCGAGCCCGCCCCAAGGGTTTCGTTCACACTGTGGGCTACGCATCCGCCACCATTTTGATCTACATGCGTTCTAACTCGGTTCTGTGAATAGTTAAATGTTTTGTTTGTGAGTCATCCATCCCCCTAATATTAGTTGCAAAATTTGACACATTAAGGTATTAAAAAAAATCTTTGAGCTCTGGGGGGGGGTTAATCCCCCAACCCCCCCTCGCTGCGCCACTGGTCACGATGGCCCATTTGTCACTATCGAAAATGATTGTATAAAAATTGCAAATTGATTTTTCAAGTCGTAGTGTAACTTATTAGGTTAACTGAAAGCGGTGATCTCTATACTGAGGTGTGGTGAAGGTGAATACGGCTTATAGAATATAATATCCGGTTCATCTTTAATATTATAAATCAGTGTGGGAGGCAAGGTACCTAAGCGATAGGTTTAGTTGGATAATGAGTGAAAGCCTGCCAAGTGTGAAAATATAGAAATGAAAGGGAAAAAATGCTTCTGGGAATACCGTCCTCTTAGAACAGGAATATGTGATAGTAAAAATGAAAACATTATGGCCGGAAATCAGCTTCGTTCAAGGACGAAAAAACCAAAGCTAAATCTTGTTGCTAAAAAAGTTCTTGTATATGAAATACGGAACAAATTTTCGGGAGGGTTCTTTGCGCAGCGCTCGGAAGCCATATCGTATTGTTTCTGAGAGTTATTCATTATTCCCTCTCTATTTTTTTCTCCGGTGAAAAGATAAATTTTATATTCTCGGGGAAAAAGTCCGCCTTGTACCTCTTAGAGAGGAAAAGATCTTGAAATGATAAGTTAATGGTGGATTGACATTCTTGCTTGAGGAGAAAGAAAGAATTTTGTTTTGTATCCCTGGAATTCCCTTGTGTTTGAGAAAAAACGTCGTACATTTTATGAGAAAAGCCTGAAGGCAAACTATATTCTTGTCTTCATTTTCTTGTTATCTCATTTCTCTTTAGGGTCATGTTCTGCTTTAACAAAGGGATGTTGAGTAATTTAGAGACAGCAAAAGAGCTAATTTGCAATGGAATTCATATAAAAATACTATTTATACATTTTTTATTTAAATTTACAAACATCTGGCTGTGGCTTTCAGTTTTCGGGGATCATATTGAATTTTTGTTCATTTGGTAGATTAGATAAATTACGACGTAACGTAAGTCAAAAGGAAGCAAGTCGTCAAGAAAAAATTCATATTTCTACTGTTCTAGAATGATAGTTGGATGCTTATCTTTCATAATGAATACTTTATTTCCCATTTAAATATACATGTGAAGATTGTTTTTCAGTATAAATTAATTTCTATTTCTTTCTAATAATTCACTATTGAAAAACATGTTTACGTTCCGGTCATTCTTTACCTTTGTCTTTATATCATTGCTCAAATCATTGCCATAATCTTGCTTTAGTTTCTGTCTTATCGAAATATCTCTCTCCTCGTCAGGTCGGCTAAAAATAGTAACTTGTGGTTGGTGATTGTATTACAAAAACACTGACAATTTGAAGAATTCTACTCTCATATGATTATTTTCATGTATTTTTTTTTCGTTAAAAAACGCTGCAGTTATTAATTCATCAGCTAAGTTATAAAGTAAAATGTTGCATATAATGAATTACGAATGCCTTTATTCTTTTCCTGTTGCGGAAATTTTTTGATTTAAATGTAACCTTCTGTTAGGTATGACATTTTTCCTTTATTTTTTATTGCAGATTACTATGCGTAGTTTATTTCCCTTTGTTAATAAAACAATATACTTTCAGGCTACATATTTACAGCCGTTTATTTCTTGTAAATGCATACTTACGTGCAGTGGGGTCCCACAGGAAACATGCTCCTCCGGCGGGCCACCACTCTTGAGAAAGCGCGAAGCACGTTAAATTCATTTGAGAGCTTATCTCCAGTTTTCAATGCTTTTGAAAGCAGACACGGCAAGAAAGGCATGCCGTGGATTGGGAAGAGTAGCAGGGGGGAAGTGGGGAGTAGGGAAAGTGGAGGTCGAATGGAAGTGATTCGACTCAAAGGAAGAACTTAAAAGTCTATGCTGTGTACGGATTGTCATCCTACGTAAATGGGACATCCCTGATAATCTCAGGCTCGCCGCGGTCACACCTATTTTCGAACTGATTGCCTGCGGGTGGGCACCGCCGTGGCCTCTACATATGCGCATCTAATTGTGGTTCTTGAAAGATTCCAACGATTCCAACCATTCTTTCCTTAACATAGGCACGTATCACTTCCATTAGCTCTCGGAATGTGCGTGACATCAACCACTAAATGCCATTTGCGCGAATTGTGGTTGATTGTTGTTGGGGAATTTCGTGCCTTCTAATCAAATTGCGTAGTTATTTCAAGAAAAAATTAGGCATTATTATTGCAGAAAATTTAAGATAGAGATACTGCTAAGGGATCGCAGGTAGCGGAAGGTATATTATATCAGAGTAATCATGAAAAGAGAGAGCCTTTTGCCCGAGTAGTTAAAGAAACATTATACTATCGCGAGAATGTCAAAAATTAAATGCATACATACTTAAATTTACACACTTCATTCTTCTTTGTTAAAACTTTCGCGGGTACTTGTCATGTCAAATAAAAACTTTAGGGTTTTGCCGCCGCGTCAATTTTTTTTGGGTGGCCGAAACGTTTCCCGACCGATGCTGGTCGCTTTCTCAAGGGAATCCGACAAAGATTGAGAAAGCGACCAGCATCGGTCGGGAAACGTTGGTGCCATTCAAAAAAATTGACGCGGCGACATAGCCGAAAAGTTTTTATTTAAAATGACATCATTCTAATAATATAATTTGTCCTCAGGTACAACATTTTCTGTAGATTACTTGGTATGAAATTTAGTGGCTTATATGCATAACGTTTCTATCATGACAGTTTTACGTATTGTAATAAAGTATTTGCACTTGGCTGTTATCTACTTTAATTTCGTTGCGAATAAACAGCCATTAGTGCCTACAGAAATTCTCCGATTTTGAATACGCAATTACTAGAAATGGGAATCATTCATTTGAATTTATACGGGGCTAATATAATATGGCTTGCTCATGATTGTTGAATCTTTTTTGTACCGTTTGATATCTTAAGAAGACGCGTTGCTCCCGATATGAAAACGTCAAGATTAGTGTCAGTTTTATTAAAGCAATGCGTCACGAAAAAAGATAAATTACGTCTGGTCGAGAATGCTCCCTATCAAGTCGGGTGAAATTTAGGTTGTTGGGATAGTACTCAATGCTGGCGTATTACGGACGATGGTCAGGTAGCGACCACTCTCTGGCCATCAGGTCTGTCAGTAATGGAGGCAAACACGAGGCTCAGACCCCACGGTGAAAAGGTACACTTGGTAATCTGACAGCCTAATGGCCTCTCATCTATATTCTATGGCTTCTAGTGGGAACTCGAGGCAAAGCCGAGGATAAGATTTGATTTGGTTGGGCCGTAAGGTGGCGGAGGAGTGCAATTCTCTTGGTCGCCTAGAATGCATGTGCTCCAATTAGTTTCCATTTGTGGACAATGCATTTCTAGCCGGGACCCATTATACCTAGCTCGGACGCGGCAGTAATTTTCTGAATTTGATTCCATTGAAAAATATACCCATTTTAGTAACGACTTTGGTCGAATACCAAAATATATTTACAAATAATATGATAGCTTATTTTTATCAGCAACAAGTTGCGCGCATGTGAAAGACAGAATCCAGTGATAAATTCATAATAATTTCTACGTTTCTGTGTACTCACTTAGAATACAGAAGCTTTTTCTCAGCGATGGTCGAGTTAATCTGTTTTTCGCTAAAGTTGTTGCGGGATATTTAGACTGCGGAAGCAACTACCAAAATAATTTTCGTTCCAGAACTTTTAGCGATATAAAGTAAAATATTAGAAACATTTAAATTTAACCAAGCTATAACTACAGAGTTTTGATTTATTGACCTGACATTGCTAAAAAAAACTGACATGCAGCGTCTATTGACTCGGTATTCCCATCATGCATTCGGATTCATAAAACCAAAGTGTAGTAATGTATTTTAGCCTAACTCAAATAGGAAGATGCGGATTGGTTGCGGAATGCGCACGTAATGCACTAAAATAAATTTGTAAAGCAATGGTTGATAGTATGTCATTTTTTTTGGTTTTCAGAGAACACTGAGGCTTGCATGAAAGTAAGGAAGATTAGATAAGTGTTGAGGCCGCAGATTAAAAAAAATAGCTTGAGAGGTAGGTGACGGATGAAAAAAACGAAATAAAACATGCTTATTTATTTTGAAAACTCTATCGCTATCGAAAAAAATAGTGAAGGGGTCTGTTATGCTCCCATAATAAGTATTCCATTTACTGACGGCGAAGATATGGACTTTCCTTGCTATTCTTTCTGGAATTGTTGGGAAATTAAAAGTTTGCCATAGACTTTTTTCTTTCCTGGAATTGTCGGCTTAAGCATGGAATAGAATAGAATTCCAATTAATATTTCTTGGTGCGAATCCCTGAATGCAATATGACGTTAACAAAAACAGTGTAGCTAAAGATATGAGTTTGTATTGAGCATAAAAAACGATTTTTCATCAAGAAAATTTTGAAGTAAAAACAGAGATTATTGATATCGTGTTACTTAAACTATTTTAACATTTGGGTATCGGCAAAAAATTTTTGCTGTTTGAGATGATCATATATAATGGGCATCTACACTTAAATAATCCGTCTAGTTAGAAGCTTTATTTTTTTAGAATTGCATGACATAAAATGGTAGGTACCGCAATAATTGATTTTGATCGTTTTAGTATAGTTAAATGTTGAATTTAACTTGAATATATTTGTCATGGTTTAAAAACTGATGTAAAGTTCTCTATATCATAGGAATCAAGATAGAACAAGGCTCGTCATCAAATTATTTTTTTTTTACCAGCGACGAGATAAAGTACTTAATAACACACTGCTAGTTTTTTTACGTAAAATAATAATTTTTCAATAATAAATTATCATATGCTGAAAATTGGCGTCAAAGTGTGTAGTCCCTGAGTTGTCATTGTCTTGAGTTTTCTCAACTATGCGCTCCGAATCAGTTTGAGAAAAAGTGCCGCAGCACTGATTAACACTAATATTAGCATGGCGGATTACCTGAAATCGTAACGTTTCCTACAAATCTTTGGTTTATACCATTGTTCTAAAAAAATAAATAATACTAGTGGCACAAACAGGAATACTTAATTCCGTCGCGGTATCAAACCCAGCTGCCTTCTGAATGGCTATTTTAGAGCCTAAGGCATGGCATAAATCCGTGCTTATGGAGTGGAATTGTTCGCTTGAACCGTGTTATAATGCCAAAACATGGCAAAGTTAGAGAAGAGTACTTAACTAAGGGAGAAATTCTGACATTATAATTGTATACCCTGAAATAATGCTGCCATTTATACGCATATGATCCTAGAAGTTACACTGATCGCATGGCATGCGGTTGGACGTCTCGAGATGGCACTGCCAAATTATAGATTCTATTGTCAAAAGAGGCCAAAATTGTTAATATGACGGAAATATTTGGGCTCTAGGTTTATCAGGTGGTTTCATGATAAATTCAAAATGTACTGTTTCAGTTGGACCAGCTACTGACTCTGCCTCTTAACTTTACATTAATAACTGGCACAGAAATATTATCTCTTCGTTTTATTCTCGGGAAATTTAATTTTATAATCTCCATTTTTCCAATTTATCGCAACATTTTGCTTACATATTATATGGTCACGTAACTTGTACTGTTCGAATATGGTTATAATGGTGAAAAAAGATGTCATGTCTCGATAAAAATTACACCAAGATTCATCAACAGACTTTTAAGTCATAAACAAGAGAATGCCGTTATTGAATTCAGTTACATGAAAATGATGTTGCAGTCGGATCAAATACCTTGAGCCAGAGTTTTAACATTGACTAAAATAAAAAAAAATTGAAGCATCGAGCTATTTACTTTCCGCAAACACCAATCTTGCATTCAAGCTTGACCTAATATGAAGCATCAGTCACGGTGAAAAGCAAAAAAGTACCCTAAACGCATCATTAGCTGGAGAAATTCAATGAAAAGCCATATAGTGCTACGGGTTGCACTGGTCAAATATGTCTTCGGTACCGCCGTTGGATTCTATTTAATCATGAAAATAATTACGTTTCCTTTCTTTCTGTACTAGGGGTTACATTTTGTGATATGTAGGTATTTGAATTTCCCAAAAAAGTTGTTTCATGACCTACTGTCTATGATGGCAAAACGTTTTTTTTCATAACATACGCGAAAACTGTTTGTTCTTAATGCAAACCTGTGTCCTTAAGAGCGAAAATTACTGGAGCACACGTGAGAAGAGGGGAAGATGAGGATGGTGACGGGGACTTCCTCAATTTTCTCCCGTGCACTCACATCGGAAGACTTTCATGCCGAGGGAGCGAGAAAAGTGGACCCGAAAAGGGAAGAGGGGCTAATTAAAACGGTTCCGCGCGTGGAAATTAAATCACTGGGCCATGAGTGGAAAAGCAAAGGAACGGAGTGAGTTTGTCGGTTGTTTGCGAGTTTTTCTCTGGCGCTGCCGAGCATTGGAGTAATTAGAGCCAGCGTCGCATTTGTTGCGGACGTCTGCGATTATAATCTCGGTAGAGAGATCGCACCCCTTTTTTTACCCCGATGGTTCTCGCGAAATCTTTCATGGAATCATTTTGCGATTTGCATGGGTTCGTCCCGTCAACTTGGAAGAATGCAAATCCTCGCGGGAGTTGAAATACGATGCAGGCTGGGGGAAGTTAAATTAATACTTGCCATGGATGAAGTTAGGGGAATTCATACTCCGTAATGAGTGATGAGTTGAGGATAGCGTCCATTGTTTCCTTGAAACGACCCTGTGTAAAACTTCGTCAAATCTTTCCTGTGGGCGGTAAAAAATTCTTCGGCTCAGTAGTTTTTCCGGCAGCAGTAGGTCACATTAAACTTCAAAGAATGTGGTAATAGGTACACAAAGAAGTTTAAACGCTGCTATTATTGGTGACCATTGGTTTCTGAAACGTGTGCGCTTTTATGAAAGCTTCATAGCACTGTTAGTACAGAGGTGAGGTTCCGGCTCAAGTCACCAACAATGATTCTGTCACCCAGAAAACAAATTTTAAATCTTAACGGAGGCAATAGGAATCACAAGAGGGTGCAAAAAAACAAATTTGTAATCGTATGAAATTTTACGATATTCCGTTTCGAATATGGCTGTGTTCTTTTTTTCCTACGGCCTATTAGATATTTCAGTTAGCTCGGGTCAAGAGTAAGAGGTATACCCGAGTCCAAACGTGAGCGTTGTTTTAAAAAAACTTTTTTTGCGCGTTTAAAACGTGCGTATTGTGTAGGCCGTTTCCGCGTTGTGATTCTCCTTAATAGGACCTATTTTGTTACGAAACTAGCGTTTATAAACCGAATAGATTGTATCCATCTGCACTCCGACGTACGTATGAGTAGTTCCCCGCTAAACTGATGAGCAAAATAAATCGTCGATCGCGAAGATGCCGATGATGAAAGAATGGTCGACTGATTTCCGATAGCAAGCCATTCCGTCAAGGAGAAAAAATATGTATAAGCATAGAGTAAGTATACTTACTCTATGGTATAAGTCAAAGGTTTTTCGACTAATGCTTTTACGGGAATGAATTTTCTGGTTTAAGAATATGCGTTGACAGATGATTAAAATTATTAAGTGTTCATAGATGTGTATATTATAATTAGGAGTTCATAAACGCTACGCCTCCGTCCTAAGGTATGTGCGGCATTGAAATGAAACTTCTCCGAGTATAAATAACGCCGAAAATTATTATTAGTATTGCAATGGCTTATATATGTAAATAAATATTTACACTGTAGGGGATACTTCCTCGTTTTGGGTGAATAACGGCAATAGAAATTTTTCAAAAATAGTTTAAAAATGCACCGTAAATAAAGAAAAACGGCTTTTTAATCCATCGGAGAATAAATCGTGGGTGCTGATTACGTTGATTTTACATGAGTGTAGAAGAGCCTGATTGGTGATTAAGGATTAGCTCGGAATATCAACATCTAGACATATTCAACAACCATGCATTATTTTCCAAGTGATGAAAAGTTTACTCATTAATTTTTAGTACACTTTATACTGTATTTGGAAAAGGAGTTATATTATTTCCATTTTCTACCTTTTAGTGGTGAATCATGCAATCGAATACGCCAGGGACGTTAAAAAAATTCTGCCTAAAAATTTGTAGCTAACTATCGAGAAAATGTAATGCCATTTTTCCAAATGGGAATTTAGTTAATTAATTAGAGCCAAATGGAGCAAATGGATGATTATTGAATAATGTATTTTCACCAGGAGAAAGCAAGTGTTCAAGCCGTTCTGGCAATGGGAAGTGGATTAAAAATCAAACACAAAATTCCATAGATGAAACAGACAGACAGACGAAACACGTTAAGGAAAAGCGTTTAATAAAAATAGACTGCGTCTACTGGGCACTGAATGATGGCTGCTGGTAGTTTTTATCTGGGAGGAAATCGTGAGAGACCTTCCGTCCCAACTTGCCCTCAAGCTTAGCGTTGAGCTCAATTTATCGGGCCCTTTCCTGTTTGCTAGTAGTGATGAGCGAAATATCGCTAACTGTGAATAAATCACCGTTACTGAAAAGTAGCAGTCACTGTCGGTGATTTAATACACGAAATCACTGTGATTGGATCACTGGATTCGGTGAAGATAGCACAGGCTGCTACCAAGTGATAAGCGATATATTGCTACCTGTGATTGAAGAGAAGTAACCGCTCACTGCCGGCGACTGTAATTTTCGAAATATTCAGCTAACGGTTTGAATCATGATGTTTAGAATATAAAATATAATAAAAAATGCCGACGGGACTTTAATTAGACCAATTTTTAATAAGATTATTCGTTTAGTGTATTAATTACCACCATTAGTGTATTCATAATATAAAAATTATTTGGTTTTAGATACCCCGGTTTAGACGAATGGGAATGGTCAATTTTATCCTCATTTGAAAAAGGCCAGATTGGCGCCCATGCGATGCCACTCCACGTGACGTCACAGGGACCTAGTTTCTATACGAGTAGATAGGAGTTTTACATCTTCCGGGATTACCAATGCATGCATGAGGCACAGAGCTCAGGGAAACATGTCTTAATAATCACCTATTAAAACTGGCTAAGGTCGGAAAGTTTACTTCGTTTGATAGGGTATTAATAATCCTTATTTAAGCCAAGCGCTACGTGCTAGCAGGGTACTCAGCTACCTGATAGCAGCCTGCATCGTATCAGCGCTCAAAGCCTCGCCCCAAGGCCACTTCACACGCCGACAGCGGGAACCAGAACGACGTCACACGGGGTTTACCCAGCATTCATACTTAGCCGTCGCGTTTTCAAATTTCACTTATAGTTTAATCGCAAAAAATAGATATCGTCATTTAAAAATCTAAAAGCGTGAAATACGTACTCCAGGAGTAATAATCTTTCGATTTAGGCAATAAAAAAAGTAATAGGAAACCACCCTATTGGACAAAGTAACAGGAATGGCAGCGCCACAATTCACCGCTGACTTTTAAGAGTGATTCTCCTCGGTGATCGCAATCACAGTTAAGAATCACCGTTACTGATGAGTAGCAGTCACAGGTAACGAAGTGATTGGAAAATCACAGTTCCGCTCATCACTACTTGCTAGCCCTCGTGTCCTCGCCGTCCCTGCGGGCGGTCGCAGGACTCGAACATCTCCCCACATTAAGGCCGACGGTTCTGGGAGCACTGAGAGTTTTTTCCTGCACCATTACTTCCTTGAAAATAGGTTTTATAAATATCATCTTTATTATACTTTAATAGCAGGGTGCATTCTGTAGTAAGTCAAAATTTGACTGCGGCACCTCCCTTAAAAAAGACTGAAAAGGTAATTCTTGCCTGAAGCATTCTCGTTTACAACATTTTATATGCGAATTTATGCGCTAAAAATTTGGACAAGATTTTCAATACTGTCCCGTTAACATTACGTACGTTTTTTGGGTAATCATTAATAGAGTTAAATTTAGATGGTACTTGGAAAGTTTTTCTTTCGCACGTAAATTCGAGCATCAAAAGATATTAATATTATAATAATAGTATTCTACCGGTTAAGGTAGGTTTCCGTGGAGTACTAAGGAAGTAATCTGGGAGCATCCCTTCCCTTCAAGCACCGAATTCTTCTTCAATTTGCTGATACAACTACTTCTTTTCATTCTATCTAAAAATTCTATTCCCTTCATTCTTCTCCCTCATTTACCTAACATTCGACCCCCTAACACTGTCTGCAACATCCCCTCCCCGCTAAGTACTCCCTCCATCCATACCATCTGTCTTCTCCTTATCTCATATAAAAACTGTCTCTCCTCACCCACCATGTCCAGCATTTCGTCGTTCCTCTTCCTCTCCGTCCACTTCACCTTCTCCATTCTTCGCCATACCCATATCCTGAATGCCTCTAGTCTTCTCTCGTCCTCCTTCCTAAGTGTCCACGTTTCCGCACCGTAAAGAGGTACACTCCAAATCAAACTCTTATATAACGATCCTCTCAGAAGCTCCTTCCTGTTCATGAAAGCCTCCTTTGCTAGCGCGATTCTCTTCCTGCTGTCCTTACTACTGTATCCGTTTTCCTCTAACGAACTGCCGAAATAGTTGAATTACTCTTCCTGCTTCAGTTTTTCCCCGCCTACAATTATATTGAGTCTCACACTCCTCGCTCGCGATGCTTTACAAAACCGCATGACCTTGGTCTTCTTGTGATTAATCCTCATCCCATACTCCTCGCAACGATCCTCTGAAGCATCCGCTAGAGCCTGCAGTCCATTCGTTGACTGGCTAATCAAAGCCTGATCATCTGCGTACCTCACTGATTTAAACATCATTCCTCCCACTTTTACTTCAGCTTCCAACTCATACCATGCTTCTCTTACCATCTTCTCAGCGTACACGTAAAGAAGTAGCGCACAGCTTTGCCTCACTTCTCGGCCAATACTTGGCCACCCAGATTCTCCGTCCGCAACCCTCACTTGCGCAGTCTGGGCCATATACAAATTACGAATGAGTTGCCTATCCCTCCAATATACACCTATTTTCTTGAGAATATCCATTAACTTTACCCAGCTCACTCTATCAAATGTTTTTTTCAAAATCCACGAAACAGGCATACGCGTCCTGGTCACATTCTAGGTTCCTCTCAACCAGGGACCTTATATTCGCTATTGCATCACAAAAGTTATATCTCAAGTAAAATTAAAGAAAACGGTAACGAACCAAGATAGTATGACGCGAAAGCCAGAAAATCATTAAGGCTACGGAGATCATACCATTCAAAGATGAAAATAATTCTAACTGATTTATCCGCTATTGATCGCGAGTAAATAATAATCAAATATAGGCTGTCTAAAGTAAGCATAAAAGAAAACTGCCTTATTATAAATGTAACTTTATTATATAGGTATTATATAAACTTCATTAATATTTTTATATTAACAACGCTTATATCGAAATAAAAAGTATTTTCCGTACAATAATTGTTGCATATTGCTCTTAATCCCTGATATGAGAAGACCGTTTCCCTGTTAGACCCTTGTGTCCCCCCAAGGAAGAAATCGTGGATCCACCCTTGCCCCTTCTTATACCAACATTTTATCATATACTAATTTCACTGTTCAAAATCGGACATTAAGTAAAATAGTTAACTCTCCATTAATCTCCCGGTTAACCATTTGTGCTCCCAGGATATTTAGATATGCTCTTCGAAGTTGGGTAGTAGTGAAACTTGAGTCCAACCAATTGAGAACTCTTTACCATAACGAAAAGTCACGCGGTTTTTTTCTTACTATTGGGTATTTCCTGTAATATTCTTGGTTGCCTTTAATAGCCCAGATTTTACCGGTTTTCCCGAATGGGTGGCTACCCTTTTCTCAGGGTTCAGTTCCTGACGGAATGACTTGGCATCGGAAACCAATCAACCATTCTATCATCATCGGCTTCTTCGCGATCGACGATTTCATTCGCCCATCAGTTTAGTGGGAAACTCTTCATGTGTACGTCGGTTTGCAGACGACTACAATCTATTCAATTTATAAACGATAATTTAGCAACACAAGAGGTCCTATTCAGGAGCATTTAAGCGGAAACGACCTACGCAGTACGCGCGCATTAATTTTTATTTAACTTTTCAACCCTTAGGATGGACTCGACTAGGTACTCAATAACATAATTGCACGGATGAAATGGAATAGCACGCCTGTGAACGCAATCACCATATTCGCTCAGCTACAAACCGTCGTAAACAACAGTGTTTGTGGATATAATTGGCCGTATGCGTTAGCTCCAGCGGCGTCAAAAAGAGCACGTCGTAACGAAAGCGACTCTGACGGCGGAATATGATACTAACACAAACACGGAGAAAGGGCAGAATGGCGGTGTAATTGCTCAGTGGCCAAGATCGCATGGAAAGCGTATTGGTTTTCATCCGTCATCGTTTTCGCGCTGGCATCTGAGTTGATGCGTGGTGATGAATGCAAATTACACTTGCCAACATCCACATTGTAGTCAGCTTGTTAAGGTGCTTGGTATTGGGTGATTTTTACCTCGAGGTAAATGCACCGTATTATATCATTCTGGAAATTTCCACTCGGACAAACGAGTACGTAGAGCATGTATGTTAATTGACTGCTTTCATTTTGCATGAACTATTCTATCTGTTACAAGAGGTTTTGAACCGTGAATCCCGTTTGGAATTAGCAACATTGGAATGCCACATTGGAATGGGCAGATCAAGTATTAGCTAATTAATTCAGACCCCTGGTTGAAGACTAAAGTTTTGATTCTCTTCAACCATTATTGTTTAATAATGATGCTCTGGACCATGTGCATTGGGTTGCCTAAGACATACAAGAGCTTAATTTTGAATTCACTACTTGCTTACAAAATATCATGTTAACGACGTATCCTTCAATGGTAATTATAAGATATCATTGCCGTTGTACTGAAATAAAAACAATAAACACCAATGCTACAAAATTAACATATTCATGAAACAGAAATGAAAACAAATTAGCTCCTTAATAAAAATAGCGTAAATAATTTTGATGCCACTGTGTGATTTTTATTCAGTTCAATTCATCATCATGTACCTATTATGTAGAAATTTAACCATGGTATACGCGGTACAATGTCCTCGTAATTAATATTACTCTTGGAGTCCCTGGGATAAGGGGCTTTAATTATTTTCAATTATCTGAACCAAAACAACTTGAATGATCCATATCAATCTAGATTTCGAAAAAACTTCACTGCGCAAACTGCGCTACTCAAATAAACGGATGATGTACGTCGAGGAATTGATAAACGGATGGTTATAATTCTGGTCCTATTTGATTTCACTAATGCTTTTGGTCTTGTTAATCACGCCAAACTTCTCCATAAGTTGAAAAACCTTTACTTTTCCTGTTCCTCTCTTAACTGGTTGTACTCCTATCTGAAAGATGGTTAACAGGCAGTCAAGGACGCGTATGGGAATACATAGCAATGGACCGCTGTCCATTGCGGGGTCTCTCAAGGGTCAGTTCTTGGTCCTCTCCTATTTTCCCTGTATGTCCTTGATCTGCCCAAGTGTATTATAAACTGTAAATACCTTTTATAAGCTGACGACCTACAGATTTATCTTCACTGCCATTTGGATGAGCGGAATGATGCAATTTCCAAAGTCAATCAGGGCGTTCAAGCCATCAATTCATGGGCTGTAGACAATAACATTGTGCTTAACCCAAGAAAAACACAGTCTATGTTTACTCGATACCTCAAAATTACTCAAACATGTTGACTTTGATGTTTTGCCAAAGATTATCGTTGGTGATGCTGAAATATCAAATGCAAACTCAGTTAAAAATCTTGGGGTCATATTGATGCCTAATTTGTCTTGGCAAAACCATATTTAAGCCATCAGCAATAAAATTAATATGATCCTATTTCAGCTAAAACTCATAAAAACCTTTTGCCCCCTCATACCCGCAAGCAACTTGTATCCTCGCTAATATTCCCCTATATCGATTACTGCTGTCTTATGTATCATGACCTAACCGAAGAGATTAACACCCTGATTCAACGGCAATTAAATGTGTGCCAGATTCATTTATGACCTTAAACAAGATGAACTTATATCCCCTTATTTTTCTAAGTTAGAATGGCTTAAAGCTGAAACAAGGAGGGAATACATGCTTGCCTCCTTTTTATTAAAACTTTTCAATTGTAAACAGCCTGAATATATCACGCAATTCTTTCAGTCTAAAGAGGAAAATCGAAATGTTACAACTCGAATGTCACCAGACTTTTAAATTGTTCCTCAACACCGAACCACTGCTTTTAATAAATCCTTTTCTGTTGTTGGGGCTAGGATTTGGAATAGTTCTCCAGAACTAATTAAGAACTCCAAATCATTGATCATCATCATCATTAGTCAACAATCCTAAGATTGGTTTGACGCAGCTCTCCATTTCTCTCTCCTATCCGCTAATCTCTTCATAGCTACATATTTATTCTCTTTTACATCCTTTATAACCTGTCCTATATAACTCATTCGGGGCCGTCCCTTGCCCTTTTTCCCTTCCACTTGTCCTTCAACGATTGTCTTCATCAGACCATCTTGCCTCAAAATGTGGCCAACTAAGTTGTCCCTTCTTCTGCTTAATGTTTTTAGGAGGCTTCTCTTTTCTCCTACTCTCCTTAGCACTTCCTGGTTACTCACACGGTCAATCCATTTTAAATCATTGATGTCTTTCAAAAATATACTTTTCAATAAAATGCTATTACATGATAAAATTAATTTTATCAATATGCTTGTATTTTCTATAGTCATTATTATATCATTAATTGCAGGTATCCAATTGTTATGTATATTCGAGCTCTGATACCGATGTATACCTTTGTATGTTCTTAGTGGACCAAGAGTCCAAGAACAATAAACATTTCTTTATCTTTATCTTTAAAAGTGAAATATTTTGGCATGAACTCAAATAAAAAATACATTACTTATTTATGTTTCTTACTTACATTTCTTAAGTATGGTGAAAAAATTTGCGACAGTGGAAATTTAGTTTCCCGAGGTTTTTGAGGGAACATGCACAACTACCCCTCCCTGGATCTGCTCCTGCTTTTACAAGTCCAAGGACGCACAAATGGAATGATCGTTGAGGCATTTGCCTGCGAGACCAGAACTTTCGCAGTTAGCGAAAGCGTGTTAGCAATAGGGTCGTTCACTCAAACCCGAAATCGCAATGCATTAAAATAATTCAGTTTCTTGATGGGAAATATAAGTTGCGACGAACAAAAAAAAATCGAGCCCATTGAGCTATTCCCTCGCAAGTTTAAGTGAAGAAAATGCAAAGGTTGCCGCCCGCTTTTCTTGAGTTGGAGACTTCATCTGAGTTGGTGACGTCATCTGAATTGGTGACGTCATATGAGTTGGTGAGTATTGGTTCTTATTCTCGTGGCGGGAGAACAGCTCACTGAGGGTAGGAATCCGTCACAAGGGTGTAATTAACTACGAATCACACGGCAATGGGGTAGTTGAGATGCCGTTACCCGCTCTTGTATTGTAGAACATAATGTACCTAACACTTAAAAGGTAATAAATTTTCATTCGAAGATTCTCAATTTTATTTTTGACTAGATTCTTAAACGGCTTTCAACTATTGTCCTCAGTAGGTATCTTCAAGAGCAGAGGAGATTTGACATTAGGAATGTGGTGGGTGTCAAAAAACCCTAACACTTTTTTCTCCTCCTCATCCCTGAACTACCTCTGCTTTTGGTCTTGCTCTATTCATGAGATACGACGGGAATTGTGTACGTTTGGTTGGCGCCGAACACCGCTAGTTGCATACTTTCATGTCCACTTCATGGAGAACTTTTTGGGAGGGCGAAATGAGATGAGGAAGTTGAGAGAGACAGAATTCGACTACTTGGCTGACAGTTGTCACCATGACAACTAACTTATTTTGTTTCCCTCGCGTTGTCGAGAGAAATTATAATTAGTAGTCGAGCCACGAAATGCGTTCTCATGTAAATTGCAATAACTGGGTGGGTTATCATCCACCGCGCATTTGGACGGATGTACATTAGTCAGCTATCGCGTCGCTGAAGTCGCTGAACTTTTCAATATTATTATTTGCGCTAGAAAATACTCTAAGGGTGGATAAGGAGGGTGAGGTAGTCGCTCGGTACTCTTTGCTGCGCTGTGGGCATTTTTGAAAACCAATAAAAATGGAAACATTATTCAAGCTTCCACTGGGTTGTCTGATGCATTCTCTACGCAGCTACCAGATGGGCACCTTTAGCTGGACGGAAGTTCTTTGGGCACAGATCAAATACTAAAAAAAAGAAAAGAAGAAGAAACGCTTGCGGAAGGTTGTCTTTTCACCTAGTGTATCTTCACCCCATATTTCACGCTGTGTTCCTCCTTCCTCGTACAAGCCTTACTAATCAGGGATGGGCGAGTTCCCTTTCCTCTGGGTTTTACCGAGTGAACCCCTCGTAAATCTTTACGTGAATTATTATAATGCCTATGATTTACAATTTTTATGCAGTGCATATTTTTGTACTAAAGTGTTGAGACCTCTTTCAGTTAACTGTCGCCCGTCGTAGATTACGAGTAAATTACTGCCGCTGAGTACTGGGCTCTCTTTCTTTTATCCTTGACCAAAAGAGACCCGTAAGGTCTTGCGTAATCAGCAGGCTTTCCTTTGTGTGCACTTAATTTTAGACTATTCAAATCTTCTTGTTTCCTGAGATTTACTTTATTAGTCGCTGTATGGTGACGTTAAATAGTTTCATATCGTAGGAATCATATTCGAAGGATCTCAAACTTCTTCTATTTGAAATGCCATTTCATATTGCATGCCGAGAAAAAACTAATTAAGGTTCTGACTTCACAAGCATTAATTTCAATGGGCTGAGTCCCCATCTTTAATTTTTGATTACTTATTTAAAACTTGGTAGCACCTCGAAATTTAATGGGTACATAAACCAGACCATTTTGAGTAATGCACTGAATCTTAAATATGAAAATAATTGCAGGTTTCGAGCCCAAATTTTCGTGTCTGAGATACAGTTGATTTTTGATTAGAATTAAGTGTATATACCTCCGGAATATTTCAAGATTGTTGCGCATGTTTTGGAAAATAAATTCCATAGGGAATGAAGAATCAATGCCACCGTTCAAGAGAGGACGATGTCATGTTAAAATGGCTGTGGCTGTAATTTTAGTAATGATCTTTAGTTCTTGGAGTTTAGGCCAAATAATGCAAAAGTTATTTGCCTACTTTTCGGTTCATTTAAAACCATCATCAGGACTTTAAATGAAAAAATGATTGCACAATATTGATACATAAATAAAAGGTTAGAACAATTATATTTTTACAATAATAAAATAAAAAAGTGAGAGGGAAGACAACACCGAAATTTTAGATTATGAAATTGTTTTGAAAAAGATTACTCAAGGAAATGGTTCATATATCTAAATCCAAAAACAGCTGTAATAAAATATCAGATATTGAGAATTTAAGTCAAATTTATTTCTATTAAGTTAATGGAAATTGATGTTATTTATGTTTCTCTTCTTGATATTTTTTGATTATATTATTGAAAAAAAGATATTACTTGTAACCTTTTATTTATGCACCAATATTGTAAATCATTTTTTCATTTAAAGTCCTGATGATGGTTTAAAATAAACCGAAACGTAGGCAATAACTTTTGCATTATTTGGCCTACTCTCCAAGAATTTAATATCGCATTATATGATGGTAAAGACAAGAAGAAAAAACTATAATTTTAGTTCACTGAGAGTTCATTGTAACTATACCTACTTAAATTACGTTGGAAAAATAATTAAACCTCCTCAAATTATTTGACATTTTTTGCTGGGGAACACAGCTCATAAGTTTTAAAGCTTGAATCTTATCCAAATAATTTTCTTCCTTGAATGTAATATGACGTGACATCGCAAATAGATGCAGGTAGTGATGTCGTTATATTCTATAAATCGGTTCCCATTGTGTTCCCTCACGGGAAGAAGATATGCGTGCATTTCTTGGTCTACACCGAATGCATCGCATAGAATGTGACTCAGTATTCCTCGGAGTGAATTGGGACAATATGGCCCTTACGAGGGGATGTACCCAGGAAGAGGAGGAGGAGGATGCAGGCGCTGGTTGAAGGGTGCAGGGAGAAGGAGCGGCTAATGATCCCAGGCTTTAAAACGGGGAAGCAGCAAAGGGGAGGGTTTTTACCCCTTCATCTGTCGGGGGAACATGTCCCTGAGCTGTAAGGGGAGGTTGGTAGGGTAAGGGGGAGACTCAGAGGGAGAGGAAATTCTGAAGGTTTCGAGGATTAGCCATGTTTACATTTCTCCGACGAGATTACGAGGGTCTTTGAAATATTTGGGGTCTTGATTAATGCTCTCCCCCACGGTTTGGATAAATGGTAGGGTGGTACGGCTGGGAAGAGGCACTCGCCTCTCTTCTTCAAGCCTTGGGAAAAGGGGCTGGCGGGATGCAAGTCACGTTACGGGATACTATTTGCTCTATTTATTTTGTGCATATAAATAAAAGGAGTGGGAAAATCCGCTTACATCGCGGAGGAGTCAGATTAAAATATAAAAAAAATCTCAGCTGGGAAATTCGGATAACGAAGTGGTTAACGAATTTCCCCTTTAATATTATTCCCGAAGTGCCAAGGTGTGTGTCCTACCCTTTAACGGGGAGCCTCTAGCCTCATAAATCAGCTAGTAATGGAGTAATATTTCAAAATTAAACTTATAACTTGCATTGTTGGGTGTACTGTCCCCATGGGAGCAGCTACGGCGGGGATTGCGTCGAATGAGATATCTCGATCAATACTTCATGCATCGTCAGGGTGATTTAACTTAAAAATTAACCATTTTTGTTGGTTAAGTATGTATGATAGGCGGAAGATTCATTCCCCTTTTCACTACATCGTAGCGATATGGATGATTCTGTGAAGCGTCACTTGCAGCTGATCAGTGAAAATACCGTGATGGATCATACTTTTAGAGGACCATCTTTATTGATTCATATCTCAATGAGAACTTTTTGATGGCGAAATATAGAGCTAAACGTCGTGTGACATTAAAATTCTATCAAATTTTACCCCGGGTCATAGTCAACGTGTTGGCTAACGTTTCATTAATTATCCAAACTTCTCCAACATACTCAGGGCTGAGATAAAAAAAACTACTATGCGAAATGGCGTGGGACACTCAGAGCCCAAATTGTCAAGAGAATTCGATTGATGGAAAGGACAGTTAATTCAAAACGAAATAAAAACCTTCTGCAGTCAGCCATTCTAATGTAGGTTAGAAATAAGAAAACACGAAAGTTGCCGCCCACTTTTATAGAGTTTGTGACATCACTAGGGTGTCGGTTCATTTACTCGTTCAGGAAGAAACACTCATTTTGGGAGCTAATCGCTCACGTAAGTGTAAACAATAACAAACCATGAGAGGAAGATGTGCGTGGCGGAGAGGTAGCGATTAAGCGGGAAACAGCGATAAACAGCGGTAAACAGCGCGTAAATTACCGAATTGAGTTGTGGACGGAGTTCATATTGACTTGACGTCAACTTATCTGCGAAAGGGTCAAGGCCATCGATTTTCCCCTCGAATTACTCGAGAAGTAGGAGACGATAAAATACGGGCTCCTTTATGTTTTAATCCCAATCATAAATTCCTGATTTTAACAGTAATCAACGAGCCGTGCATAGAATTCTTATTCACTTCGGCTATCGCTGATTTTTTGGATTTGTTTTTTTTTTGTAGCTACGTCACGATACGATTTCTGATCTGGCTGATTGCGTATCCTTTCTCTCTGTAGATATAATTGAGAGACGGATGAGGCGGATCTCAATTACCTCCGTGATTACTCGGTTATAATATCCATTGGAGACCACAAGGGCTGATATGTACTCTCAGTTTTCCGCCCTTCTACCGTCGAAACCTATGCCTGATAAAGTTGGAGGTGATGTGTATGTTTATTCACCTAGGTTTCTATTATCTTCCCATCGAGTTAAAACCGAGAATAACGGCCTAATGCTATCCGCTGAGAAAGCTTTAAATATTTTATTTTTTCATTGGCGAATAAAATAAAAGCGAAGCTCATAGGCATCTAAATGCAGCCAGATTAGGAACTGCTTACTCGAAGGCTTCCGTATACCAAAATTTCGTCCACATAAATTGCTCGTACTACCGAGAATTTTTAAACTACGTACCCCTTACAAAGATGAAGTGAGCTCTTACGGCTGGACAATTAAAAATAAATAAAGATCTCCAATTGTCGTGAGCAATTGTTACCACTATTCAAGACCACCAAACTGTGTTGGTTTACGAGGCATATCAAAGGCAGAGACCAACTAAAGCCTCTCCACCAGATGGACCCGTGTGATGGTTTGCGGGAATGTTTCACGTATTACATCTTTTTCCGGGACAATTCAGTCATACGCGTATGACCACGTATACGCTTAAATGACCTGACAATGAATTCTTCCTCCAATTTTCCGAATTATGGATTCGCCCATCTCCTACTTAAATGGAGTTTACTCTCGTTGGGACGTATATGAACGCAGCCGACATATTGGGCATCAGGGGTGCAGCTAGGAATTAAATCTAGGGGGGTTTCAGGCGCAACTAATACTGGGGGGCCTGGGGGTATGGTATACCCGCCAGAGTAAGCGGCAGGTGCGGGGGCCCTCCGCCAGAAAAAAAAGGTAAATGGTTCAAAATAGTGAGTTTTACGGCATTCTGAGGGATATTTTATTAATCCTCACACTATTATATAAGTAGCATTAATCCAGTTAAGTAAAATAAATTTAACTTAAAAATTTCTATGTGTTCTGGGGGAGGAATTTATCCCCCAGATTCCCCCCTCGCTACGCCACTGTTGCGCATTGAAACTGCTTTAGTGTACAATCGTTCCGAATTTCAGAAATATAAACCAGGAATAGTGTTGAAAATTTATTTTCTTTAATTTTTAGTGGCATTGAGATTTAGTTAAACATTGCTGTGCAGTCATATTTCACTACTTGAAATAAAAATTCCCAATTGAGAAAATATGACACCGTTAAATGTATTTATCAAACAAATTAAAAAAAAAAATATCCGATTGTGTGAGAACATTACGTGGACTTTTTAAGCGGGCGTCTTCAAATATTTCCAGAGCTGGGCGCATTCATGCGCCAATAAATATTGCATTAATTTTTCCGCCGCAGTACGATATCTTACATTATATTGTCCAATTATAAACGAGCCGTTTCAGTCTACCTTGGTAAAAAGCAAATATGTTTCAATGAATTTTTCAACGAAACCTCCCCGGGAATTACTCGGTTTATTTTTTTATTTTATTTAAAAAAAAGCGTACCACATACAGCATACAGTTGCCATTTTATAGTGGCTAGGCAACAGTACATAAATTGGAGGACAAACAAGCAATATAACAAGCAGAAACAAGTATTAAGTTTACAAAAAAAGACAAGAATCTGCAGTTACAAGCAACTTAGGTGATGGACAGGATAGGGAAAGGCTTATAAAGGATTTCAGTGGAAGTGCAAAGGGATCAATGTGTGGAGGGAGTGAGTTCTACGCATAAGCAATGCGGTAGAATAACGAACGTTTAGTAAGTGAAAGTCTAGGAATGTGGATTAGGGGATGAGAACGGGTGGGGCGGGGTGGAACATAAAAAATGATAAAAGAGAGCAATTCAGGGCAGTCGATGGTGGATTTTGGACTAGCCGTCGCGTTGATTCATTTAAGGCCCCATATCTCGCCAAATATTCCACTATATTTTTCAGGTCTTAAGGCTACGAGAAAATTTTGAATACCTTAGGTGTCATTAATTAAGTTTGCGATTTGTAGAATGTCTTTTGTTGAAATAATAACTCATACATAGGATGCTTGATGGAACATTGCTTGGTATATCCAATTATCATCCTCATTATATATTTCATTTCTTCCCATTTCTCTTTCGTACCACTTTACATGATAATAAATTGATATGAAAGGCTGATGTATAAGGTGGAAATGCAACTCAGTAATGTTATAGTATAGTATCTAAACTTTTATACCTCCTCCCTTAGTGGAGTCCTTTCCCAGTTTGTATTTAGTCACTATTGCTAGGTTATAATCAATGAGAAAAGATAGTGAGAAAAAAGACGAAACCTAATTTCATCCGATGTTCATCCTATCTAAAGGTCTTGACATAACATTTAGCGCATTTGGTTTCAATATTATTACTATTTAAGAGCTTTTGAATAATCATGAAGTGTTTTTTCCCATTTTTACTCGTGAAAATAGCTAATGTGATAGAATTACGGAAATTGCACTCCATTCTTTACGGCACGTGATCAAAATTTCTTTATTTTCGAAGTTATCTCGGCACTTTCACGACGCCCAATGATTCCCCGAATCTTCTAACACAAATTCAATTGAGTTGTTATGCATACTCACGGTCGCATCCAATGTTTACGCTTGCATTTAAACGATGGCCATTTGAATGGCAGAGCGAAGTTTTTGGAAACGTAATTGCTTCCTCTCCCTCTCTCTTATTGTCGCAGTAAAATAAATCGATATTTGCTCATAGCTCGCTCGGCGAAGATCCAACCCTCGATTTTCCGCTCCGATAAAGTAGCATCTTTTCGAAATACGTATATATTTTTTTTGTGTAGGGATGGTTTCGTATTGAGCGTCGAAATGAAATCGTTCAAAAATGCCGACACGATATGTTCCGAGTGTTCATCCATTGCGCCCGCAACGTGTTGCCCACGGAAAACGCTCCGCTCTTTCCAATTGGCCGAGTGTGATATCGGAATGCAGACGTGGAAATTGAATGAGCAGTAAATCGAAAATTGGTTTCAATTTTGGAATTCGGGAGCGGCGAGATTGCGTTCGTCGCCCGTAAATCAAGCGTGAGGCTGGCTCGCGTCTCTTGTTTGAGGCTGGCGTCAACTTCCATCCCTGCCCTTACCCCCTCTATAGGTATCATCCCTCTTGGCCAAAATCCACCGATCGCGTCTGGCTGGAAATAAATCTCATCGGGAAAAGTCGCCTTGTCACTGCAAGGGAACCGCATATCACATTTGTAGGTGAAAAAGGCACGGAGTCGGAAAAAAATAATGTCACTATTGTCAAACTATAGTGGGTAGAGCAATTATCGGCATCAGAACTTAAATTTTCATACACCCGAAATGAACGGTGGTGGTGGTATTTGAAGGAGGCGATCGACACTTTGGTCATTTGCGCCATGAGGGAAGTGTAGGTAAGGAAGGGTGGAGAGAAACTCGGCGTCGGCATTAATTTGCTCTTAACCAAAGGCGCCAAGGGGACCAAGGCTTAACGTCCCATCCGACGGACGGAGTGTTGCGCATGAAATGTCCTCCACACAACATTCAAGCAAATATCAGGCAGTATCTGAAAATTCTCTGCCACCACTGGGATTTGAACCCGAGCCCACTGGGTGGGAAGCCAACACTCTAATCACCACACCAACCCGATCCCCCCCGAAAGAAACCTATGACAAATTTTTTGCACTCGTGAGCGTTTGCTACAAGAATCAGTTCCGCTCTCATTGGGGTTGATTTTTATGGAATGAAAACATAAAACATTTGAAAAGAATGTACTATACTCGAGAATGACGCCTTAGCTTTTAAGAGCGCCATACTAAATAAAAAATCTGTGAAAAACAACAAAGGTCTATGCCTTCATTTAGCATTAATTTTCACCAATTGAAAAACGCATCGATTGATTTCATCATTTTAATTTTTATAATTTGAAAATAATAAGCCTTATTGTAAATATTAAGCCAGTATTTTCAATGTCATTTAATTATGGTTGATTCCGGTTAAATGGCGAACAATATATTTAGGGCAGCTGCTTAACTGGGACAAATATTCAAGTAAAAAACTAAATGAAAGAATGAACTCGAGTTTTCTTGGATAATTTAGGCCGATAAAATGGACCAAATATCTGCTTTATTTATTTAATACATACTTGAAGATATGCCTTTTTTACACTCGAAACTATTTTGTCCACTATGCTCCTCCATTGAACTGATCCTGGGCACCCATTCTCTCTTTTCATTTCTTTTAATGCAGCTGAAATTAAACATGCACGTTTTCAGAATAGTACATGAACCACTCACCTTTAACTTTGCTTACCACCATGAGGGAATCTTCATCTTGTCTACATTCCTAAATTCTTTACTATCGTTATATCAATTTGTCATCCGGCTAGATAAAGACTTTAAAACCTTTTCTTCGCCAATTTCAGTGACCACAGAAATCGAGAGAAGTCTCAGACCCGAGACAAATATCAAAAGCCTAGATAAAGCCCTAATTCAAAAGGTATCTGGTGCGGACCAGCATTGAAAAAGAATACGGAGGAGCTTACTGTAAACCTCGATCGAGACTATTTTGTGCGCAGTGAGGATTGGCTATAAAAAAGTGAGAACTGAATTGGTACACAAGTTAAAAATGATAGCATAGAAAAATAATCTGCCGATACAGCAGATTATAAGCGTGTAAATCTCACAGAACAATCTCCTTACTCCAAATGGCCCGCCCCGGTGACATCAAAACGCCGATGAAACAGATCCATAATCTCGAGATCCTGTGCTGAGGGGAGGTTCCAGTGTAGTAAATATTCCTGACATGCAAGTATTTTTGACTCTTTATCCTGGCTAATTGGAAGAATGGTAGATATGAGAAAGAGAAAAATTTAAGTTTACAAGTTAAAAGAACTTGGCTCACCGAAAAGCTCACTAAGTAGTTTTGTTTATAATGGCATGACAAAGGAGCTGGATAAAAAATTTCAAAGGCAACTAAATTCATGTATTTAGATATGTTTTTAATTTAAGAAGTAATGCTCATATTTCACAGTACAGAATCAGTTTAAGTTGGCTAAATCTTTGTGGCCGAAGGGAATATTTACTTGGGGAACTTCTCTTTAAGATGTTTAGGGATAGAGTTCCTAACTACCTCAGTAATATTCCTAAGATTAGGCCAAAAAATATTCAGAAGACATCTCAATCATTGAAATTTCTTAGCGCCCTTCCATTCCTCGTACAACTGCCAACAAAAATCATTTCTCATCACTGCACTAATTACTGGAATTATATTTATAATGGCTGAAAACAACAGGGCCCTATTTATGCATGTTTAAATTGCTCAAACATGGCTCTTATCGATGAAGAGAAAAAGTTTCAGCGTACTAAATAAATCACAGTTTAAAAATTAAGGATGTCGTTAAATTAAAATCCTTATATCTTTTTTTACCCTGTATTTATGTGTACCATACTGCTACATATATGGCTTTACTGCTGAATCCAGTTTTCTTTTGTATCGAAAGCTATTTATATGTTTCATTTTTCATGTGCCTATTCAGCTATTTGGTGAGCCCAATTCCTCCTACTTGTAAATTGAGTTCTACTCGAGCGATGATGCACGGAGCATAATAAATATATATTCTATTCTCATTATCAAGTTAATTATAGCGATACAACGAACATATTTCCTCTTGTAGTTTCAATAGTTGATAACGTCAGTCATTGTTCCCGGCCTATTTAATTCGATGTAACAACATCTGATTTTACTTTTTCTTGAATTCAATTGGATCTTTGGCAGCCTCATAAACTTTTCAAATGGCCTCAAATTTTTATTTTCATTGCATTTATGAGGCACTGCAGAATTTGAATGACCACTCTTTTTCCACTGATACAGTTCGCGTATTCCTGGATCCCATGATCCTTTTGTTCTACTTTCCCATGCACAGATCGGACGAGAACCTTTAATAAATGAAGTCTTAATGACTGTTTAAATATGTATTGGAACTGTGTTGAGGCACACCACGCTAGAAAGTTGAGAGTGCTTACACACTTTGACATTCGATATTTATTTACTTATCGAATCAAAAAGGAAATCAATGCTCATTTTATGACTAAATATTCAATAAAAACTAACAAAATAGTCCTCCTGATTTAGTGATAAGGTACCTTGACGTGCGATGCCAATAAGGATTTTTCAGTGGTACATTTTTGATTAACCATCTAGTCTGGTTTGTATATAATTTCATCCTAAATATCAGTGTGATTAAAGTAATTGTGTTCTTTGCAGATTTTGGCTGGGAAAATTTAAATACTCACATGGCCACTGATAACACATGTGATGTTTTTTGGGATTTGCAACGATTTCTCCTCCACTTCTTTTTACGGTTTAAAAAAAACTTATCTTCTCTTCCACCTTTTTTAGCATTTCCTCATAACTTAGTATGTCGATCCACTTTATCTTCATCGTTCTTCGTAAGCAGCACATTTCCAATGCTTCCACTATTGCCTTCTCTGCTTCCATCAATGTTCTTGCTTCGCTTCCATAAACAAACATGCTTCATGCATGGATAGCAAGTGAAACGAAACGAAAATGTTTCGTTACGACCCGGAGCGCAACGAAAATACGAGGCCTAGGTTTAGTTTCGTTTCCGCACGAAATTAAAATCACCAAGGAGTTTAGTTTCGATCTGGGATGAAACTTTACTCCCAGGAACGAAACTAAATTAATTGAAACTCCGCTGCTAAAAGTTAAGTTTCGATCCCAGAAGTAGAGTGGAGGGGGATAAGAGGGAATAGTTTCGACCCATTGCGTTTGACATGCGTGTAGAGAGGTTAAAACATGGAGCTTAAAAACTAAACTGTTTGAAGGTAAAGCACGCGTTCCCTCCGGTGCGAAAAATTATGTGTTTCGTTTCGTCCCGGAGTTTTAGTTTAGTTTCGATCCGAAGTAGTTTTGACTTCGATTTCGTTTCGACCCTGAGTTTTGCTCCCCGGGTTTATTTTTTTTCGTTTCGTTTCCCTGGAACGAAACTATTGAAATTTTACTGGCTTTGACTTTCGTTTTGTTTCACTTGCATTCCCTGGCTTCATGTGTAGCATATGATGAACTTTTTATCACCTCTAAGCTCGTGTTCTCAGCTGCAACTAGATTCTACTTTACGCAGAATGCCCTCTTTGCCTGAGTTTTTGAGCTTACTATTTATTTCTTGGTTCGTCCATCGCTGCTTACTCCGCATCTTAAACTTCTTGAGGCTTTTTTCTCCTAGTTCAATGTTTTTCTTGATCTCCCTTTTGTTGCATCATAATGTATTAATGCCCTTTTATGTTGATTTTCACATGGTACCCAGCCTTTGTTCTTTCTTTATTGACCAGTCATCTTGAAATCCACTTGTCTCGGCTATGACTGCTATGCCGTCAGCTAATAGTAGTAATTCAAAATGAACAAAATGTTTTTGAATCCATTTTTTTTTAATCGCGCACCCCGGTGCAAATAGCATATGTAAGACAGTGGCGTATATGAATCCTCATTTTGGGGAGGCCCGGGTCCCTTCGGTCCAGTGGCGGATACAGATGGGGGGCGCAGGGGGCGCGCGCCCCCCCTTTGCGGGGCCACCCGTATTGCCAAACATAGCAGAACCATAATTTTAACTTTTTTATATCATAAGATGGCATTGTCTTGAATGTGTGTTAAAATTTCTGAAGCTCTGCATGTGACTTGATTATTTTTTAAATTTTGCGATAAAAGTAAAGGTAACTCAAGATGTCTTTTGCGCCCCCCCCTTTGAATTTTCTCTGTATCCGCCACTGCTTCGGTCTCCTCCCATTTGTTCACCCCTGTTGGGACAACCATTAGCAACTATGAAAATTGGTTCGTCTTCCATGCAGAGCGTTATATTGGTGAAAAGCGATGACTCCTGGGTACTAGGATGCTAGAATAATTCGTCAAATTCAGCTTAGGCGATTGCAGTCTTTCGGGTTTGCCCCTGTATATATCTCGCGCGTACTCGAGCTAATGGTGCTTAGCTGAAGATAATGAATCTGTAATTATGAAGGAGCAATATAAATGTGAGGCAAGGCTCACACATTTTAAACAAATGCACGACATGATATTTTATTCACAAGTATACGTACGAATGATAATATATGTGATGGAGTATCACTGAATGATACAGCCATGCTCTCGCTCATGATTCAAGAAACTAATTTAAACTACGGTACTTAATTTTTTTCTTTATTCCCTTTCTTTTCGGGGGTCTTTTACACCCTTATGTGCACCCCATTATGTGCACCCGCGAAATCAGGCCAAAAACTTGGTTGCAAATTTCTACCTCTCCTTAATGATAGCAATATTGTCTTCGCTTCGGAAACAGCACCTATTGCTTCAATTATTTCTTTGTTACGTTTTGTTCTTCATGTCATTATTCTCTTGTGGATCCAAATTCTGTTAATACTTATTTATTGTCAAATTAAATTAACCTTTTTCAAGAATCCATGGCTCTATTCTAGGTGAAACAGTGAGTCTTTGCTCAGTTTTTAATTTTTGAATTGTTTTTTCTGGTAGAAAAAAGCATCGGCGAAGTAAGAGTGTTATCAATATTAAAAGAAAACGGAATGATTAGACTCCTTCGTGAAAGGCTGCGATTATAATAGTACATATATTCAATCTAAATTATTCTCAGTAATTATTTCTTGAAAGCTTCATTCTATATAAGGCAACCATGACGAGAATCGGCGTGATATGTCATGAATGAGGAGTATCTTCATGACTAAAACTACTCCCATTTACTGCGAGCCTTTTTTTTGAGATTTTTTTTCGAGAGATTATTTGCTTTAAAAGTGATTCACCAATGATGTTTGGTTAATTTTGATATGCAGAAAAAGAACAGCTCCAGGTGAGTTACTCGCACCCTAGAGCCCGGCCACCGAGATGATTATTCCTGCTTTAGCGCGAAATGTGTACATAGGGAAAGAGAGGAGAGGTTGAGAGTCAACGATGGGAAAGCAGTGCTCTTCTCTTCTCTCTCTCCGCAACACATACCACTCGTATGAACGCAAAACACGCGCCGCGCCATGTTTTTCTTTCCCTTCCTCATCCTTAACATCGACGAGCAGTTTGATAAACGACCGCGATCCCCCCTCCACCCCCTCTGGCGGGGGCCTCGCAAACTTATCGCCGGGGAAAGGCGAACAAATGAAAAGCGATTCACCTCCCCGCCATCAATTTCGATCCGGGGATTAACTCGTGTTGGCGGAATATATTTCGACGTAATGACGCAGAAAGGACGATCAAACAGGCGTTTCCTCTCTCCTCCCTCTCCGTATATCACCAAAATACATCCCCCAGCCTCGCTCGCTCCCTCCAAAGTGTATTTAACCCCGTGGCATTATGGATGTAACAGAAAAAAAAGGGAAAAAACGGATTCAAGACTTGTTGTGTTCTTACGTGCTCTGTGACCTGTTCTTACCTCTTAAGAGAAACTCTGCTACATAAACGGAAAGCGTCACTCTACACCGTCGAGGTATCCATTTTCGTAGATTAAAGTTCCCGCTGGCGCACTTAAAATTTTCAGTAAGTTCGTGGGGAAGATGGAGTTTTTGGAGATCCTATGGGTAGCGCGCTTGAATGTTGATTTTATAGGGAGTTGGTTTCGAATCTTGGGTAAAGACTACGGAACCAGCGTTAATAATGATTCTTCAAGAGTGCGGGGTTGTCCAGGAAAAGAAATTGGGCTCTTTACCCTTAGTGGTGTGGTTGGGAGTCGCTGGAGACTCGGGAGGATGCACGTTAGGCTTAGATTGCTTGAGCAATTGAGAATGAATATCATCAAGAGCGACCCGGAGAACATCATATTAGAACACCACTATATTTCCAGGTCCAACAGAAAGGAGAGAGACATTTTGCCTAACGGATAGGGATGGGAATTCGTTTTACCCCCGGTAGGTAAAGTACTTTAATAAATATGTAAGATTTTACACTTTCCCGGCGAACAACATGTATAAACTCTTCTCGGGATCATGTAAGATCGCCGAAGCCGAAGTGAACAAATGAATAGCGATTCACCTCCCCGCCATCCGTGCTGTGAGCCGTGAGATTGGGTATCGAGTCGGTACCCGAAACGTCGGCGCTCTTGCATAATCTTACCCGTGCGGTATCCCGAGAAGGGTTTATACATACTTTAATAAATGCTAGTCGTAATTTATTTATTGTAAGACACGGCCTCCGGCGTTTCTTTGTGGAAATGTTTCATGTTAAAAATAATAAAAAATAATTTGCTATATTCCACACCTTATTTCAAATAGTACAACCCGGGATACGAGAATAACCGGATGATAGCATGATATGCAGAAACCCGGGTCGTACTATTTGAAATAAAGTGTGGAATATAACAAAGTATTTTATATTATTTTTAACGTAATTTCTTTAGGTCATTTCGTTTTTATGTGTTAACGGCTGGTATCATAAAACCTCCACCACACGTCTATTGAGGCGGGTTGCGCGGTAGTATGTAGTTGTAGATGAATTTCAACTAAGTACCTGTGGCTTACCCTGGGGTATGATCTGCCCTTACCTACCCAAATCAACCTTCGGGTTGAATAATTGAGTATACATAGGAAAGGATAGCTGTTTGCAGTATTTATGAGAAATTTTTCGTGTAGTTCACTTCAAAACAAATTTTTTGCACGTTGCGTATATTGAGCGCGTGGTTTCGTGGCAGAATCAGGCCAAATCCTCAAATAAATTCCAAAGAGTATGGGGCCTGCATTGTATCCTTATTCGGACCCCATTTAAGGATGTGACCTACTTTGTTCACGTAAGTCACAGTCAATATACGATGACAAAGCAATGTAGAAAGTATCGGACAGAAATTTTTGACGCTGATATTGCCCTCGGAGCGCGTTATCGTTACCTTCGAGGCAGTGTTCCCCATGACCTCCAATTCTCTCCTGTGTGTTAATCTTTCTCATCTTCAGTCTTTAACCTACTCCTCTCTTTCCGCTCCGTCTTTTAAGAGAAAAAATAACAATCCCGCCTCCTATCATATTTTCTCCCAACCAAACCCTTTCCGCATTGAACAAACACGCACCCTTACTCCATCCTGTCTCGTCGAATCCTAAGGCTCTCAAAACCTGCTCTCCTGCTATTTCCCCCCGCCCCCCCAACGCGCTTTAGATCGAAGAGCCGGGATAAATATTATTACGTCACGCCACGGCAGAGAGAGAGAGAGAAAGAAGGGCTTAAGGCGGAACGTGCCAGCGAATCTAGGCTGGGAGTTTTGCGCGGGAGGAAGAGGGAACAGTAGGTAGTATTAGCGAGCGGGCAGAGTTGTGTGCGAGATAGCGAAGGAAAGACGACGAACTCCTGAGGTGTTTGGCGAAGAGCGAATTTTCCGCTACGATGTTATCGGCTTGAAAGGAAATGCCATTGTCATGCGGAATTTCGAATAATGGCCAAGCGATATCGTCTCTGCTCCCGGTAATATTTTCCTTTTCTTTTTCTCCTGTAAAGTAGCGATCGGAAAAAAAATTTGCGTATTTTTTTCCTTCTCCTCCCGAGCCTTACATAAATCGGTACCTATAGTAGCCCGCCCGTGGAACCACATCGCTCGGCGACAACTAACGGCAAGGCAGATTTACGGTGCAACTTACTTTCATCAAAAATTTTCCAGGCTGTTACGCGAGAGATGATGATGATGATGTTTTTTTTCCTCTTTTGGACTCCTGCGAGGGATTGAGTGCTCGATAACAAGGCTTTTCCTCCGCCTCTCGGTGAAATGAGACCGTAAAATTCCTTCAGGTGAACCGTGCATTATCCCGGGTGATTGAGAGCCCGAATCGGTGTAATGCTGAAATATTGTGCGTCGGCACGCGTTCTACTACACCTGCCTTAGTCGTGCCCTCTTATTACGAGCTGTCGATTCTTAGATGTCTCGATACATGGTAGGAAAATGTTTTCACACTCTTGAACTAATGGATTTACCTCTGATATTGATTATCCCCTTCAGACCGATGAGTGTCTCAGCTGTTTTATCTGTGTGTTCAGGCTTCTTTCGTAAGCCGGGCGGACGGAAAAAATTATAACATCATAGTGAAATTTGAAAGAAATATTTATTAACAAATATTTTACAGTATAGTTTACACTTCACATATGTGCTCCTAGAGATTTTTCGACAATACTTTTACCCAATAAGATAAGAAGTGAAAGTTATTGGATTTTAATGGTTCATTACCTTTAGTTTGACACAAAACTATTGAAAATTGGTGGGAAAATGATAGAAATATAAAACTTACCTGAAATATTGTTTCAACGCACGCTCATCTTGCTTGCTGTTATGTCATCCATCACGTTTTATCAATGCAAAACAAAACAAATGACGAAGTCGTCTTTTCATTTGTGAATATCATATCAGCTTCCACATAGTTGAGCATGATACCGTTGAACGTATTAAGCACGCAAGCATAGCGAAAAAGGCCAAAATGTACCGGACTACAATTATTCTTGGTTAAAATTCAAAAGTTTTGTACTTGAAAATGACCTCTATGGATCGAAAAATGACGTACCAAGAAAAAAAACCAGTGGAAGCCAACGAAGTCGTCTTTTCATTTATGAATCTCTCTATGCACAACTCAATGAGATGATTCATATGCCTACTTTATCTTTCGGTGTTAATTGGTGCTAAGAGCGGTTGCCAGCGTTAAACAGGGATGGTTATTCACGGCTAAATGCTAGTTAGCACTAAATAATGAGTCGAGATAATGATAACAGAAAAAATGTTTTAAATCAAAACTCCTTGGATTAAAAAATAATTGCAGCTATGATTATCTCATAGCTAAGGCTACAGCTGAAAATATTGTATCCAAGTCACCGAATATGATAAGTTTATCGAGCGAAAAATGAAAACCAGTGAAGAGAGTGAATTGACTCATAATTATTGAACAATTTTATCCAAAATTATCGTTTTACTAAAACTATTGAACATAAACACATAGCATCGCATATGCAGTCTAAGTAAATCCGGGCTAAGAATTTAATCCCATGTCACTTTACCCATCAATGCAGGGTGAGAAAACATGTGCGTCAAGTGATATGGATGCACGATAGGTTTGGAATATCAATGATTAATTTAGCTTAGCCAAATTATGTTCAATCACCACATTTATCTATGAAAAGCAACTAATAATCTCGAAAAACCTCTTACCGCCTGTTAAGAAATCGCGTCAAGGTCGCAAATATTCATCGTAGATATTAGAATATCCTTAGGAATGATTGAATGGCCGAAATAGAATTTGGAAATTAAAGCCTCTTCTGTCATTTTATTAATGATCCAGTCTCTTTTTTGTTCCTTAGGTGCTTACTTAAAATATTTCTGCAAGGTTTCGTCACATGGACATTTGAAGCCGGAAAACTTCAGAAGAAAGTCAGACTATCAAAGATAATGAAAAAATGAATGGGGATATAAATGAAACTTGGTTTCTTCGTCGAATATCTCAACTTAAATAGCCACTGCTGCTTATTGTATTTTTTTGAAGGATTAATAAGTTTAAGGTGGGAATTCTTGGGATTGTGCGCGGAACTTACGTCAAAATACTATGATATGCTTGCTTATTGGGAGAAATTAACGATACTCGATCAGAAATCTTTGAAATTCGTAGCTTATGATAGAGGAACAGCAAAAATGACAAGTATGGCCATAAGTTTCTGAGGGTACTGAGGTTAAGGCAGTGCTCACAAAGAGATAAATTGAAAATACTTTGACTTAAAAATTCAAGATGTACGAAATGTGCTGCTTCATCTTACTGTTATCGGTAATTTAGTCATAGAGATGCTTATAGAATTTTTCTTGTTTTCTATTGTAAAATTTTGATTCAAATTTAGTAGAAAAATAATAAACAATAAATTAAAAATATTTTCTAGCAATCTATCTTGCGGTAGAAATGCGCTAATGAATCCCAATAATTTAATTCCCATATCGATGGCTAAGTTCTAACAACACGTATCTCAATTTCGGTTGGTTTGTGACAGGTATCTTAAGCAAAGTGTAATAGCATTAAAAAAAATAGAATACAATCACAAAACCACTCTTTGTTTGTAAATGAATGCTTCTTTTTCAGCTTTACGAACTTTTGGTTTTTAATTTCAGTGTAAAAGTGAAAAATAAATCTTTTATTTGCACGCCTGAAAAGTTGCTATTTTTGAGATACATGTTGTTAGAACTTAGCCATCAATATGTCTTCGTAGGGAAGGTGGATAATAATCATTAACACTCCATTTTGTGTAGTTTTTGGTTTCGTTGTTAGCAAATGCACAATTATTTGGACGATGTTTGAGACATTGATCGAGTTTTTTGAGGTGAAATTGAACGTGCGAAATAATTAGGCTTAATTATTACTACGCAAGTAAATAGCTTGGGAGTTGTAGACATTTATTCCACCAATTTGCTTAAAACCAATTCCATTGGAAGTGAAACTTCATTGAGTTCACTCGTCCCAGTCCGTTGCTTTTTCCAATGAAAAGAGTTCTCATCGAAGTTTATTATCGTTTATTTGCATTGGATTTCAGGAACGCGTCTACATTTTGCCCTGCTAAGCCTGAGTTGCAATGCTGCGGCTATTATGGGAAATTGAACAAGACCAAATCCACACGTTTGAAATGTAAATAGGTTGCCGTGGTTGATGGCAAAACAACTGCTAATTACCAAGGGAGGCGATATGGGCGTAACCTGCTTTCAATTTAAAAAATTTTCTGTGCCTACGTTTCTTGAACCTGTGAATGCTACATTCTGTCGCCCTTCTTCTAAATTTAGCTTATATTACCCTCGTAATACCGTTTGATGGTCCATATTAAAACGTTATTTCACTGGCTGTACTATTTCCATCACCATTACAGATCTGGGCTTGGGTATCCACTCAAACCTCATTCCTCTCTTATACCGGTAAATTTCCAGTTTATGCGATGCTACTTTAATGCCAATTGGTGGTTATTTGCGCGCGGATTCCATTATACCGATTTCCAATACACCCACAGGTACGTTTTTCGTCACTGAATAGTATTTCGCTGGATCACTACCTACTCTCGTGAATTGACTGTCGCATTGTTTGAACGGGAGTATAATTGGGTATATGTCTTACAAATCAAGCATTTAAGGACTTTAATTAATTGGGAGAGTAACGAAACAGCTTTTATGACACCTTGTGCATTAGTCTTTGCGATCGCGTTTAACAACGATTGGCATTTACGGTCGGAGTTTAAATTTCGATTGTTTGATTGTGGAGGTGAACTGAAACAATGCTCATTAGAATCTATGGAACATTTTATAGTTTTTTTTATGGTGCATTTTGTTCATTTCATCTTTTATCACATAAGTTATTAATTTACAAAGGCGTTAGCAAAATTCAATGGAATAATGATTTTGTGCGTCATCTTCATCATTAATCAACAATCCCACGATTGGATTGACGCAGCTCTCCATTCCTCTTTCCTATCCGATAGCCTTCACATATCGACAAATTTCTTCTCTTTTACATCTTTATAACCTGTACTACGAAACTCATTCGGGGCTGCCCCTTACCCTTCTTCCCTTCCATCTGTCCTTCTACGATTGTTTTCATCAGGCCATCATGTCTCATAATGTGGCAACTGAGTTGTCCCGCTTTCAACTTAAGGTTTTTAGAAGACGTCTCTTTTTCCCACTCTTCTTAGCACTTACTCGTTACTTACACGGTCGATGAATTTAATCTTCATCATTATACGAGAGCACCACGTTTCGAATGCTTTCACTCTTGACTTCTCCGCTGCTGTCAACGTCCAAGCCTCGCTTTCATAGAGAAACATGGTCCATTTGTAGCACCTGATGAATTATTTCCTTACTTCTATGCTTGTACTCTCAACTGTAGGATGATTCTTCTTTTTGTAGAAAACTCTCTTTGCCTGCGATATTTTACTATTTCGTTTTTTCTTCGTCCATCGTTGGTAATTCGGTGTCTCAGGTAAGAAAACTATTTCACCTCTTCAAGCTTATGCTTCCCTAGTTTAATGTTTTCTTGGCCTCCTCTCTTTTGCTGCATACCAATATCTTAGTCTTCTTTTTGCAGACTTTCAGCTGATATCTGCCCATCCACTATATTTCTTTTTCCATATTTCTCAAAGTCTTCTTCAAATCCCTCTCTTTCTCGGCTATGAGAGCTATGTTGTCAGCATATCGCCGCATATTAATTTGTTCTCCGTGGATATTGACGCCAAAAGCTTTCTTATTCATTTATTCAATGGCTCTCGACATTTAAACATTAAAAATAACGGGGACAGTGCACATCCTTGTCTCACTCTTCTTGCTTCTGCAGAATTGCATCCACATTTCATCAGAGTTACTTCGTTTTTATTCAAACTTTGAACAATTTCACGATTATTGCAGAGCACTCCGATTTCTTTCAGAATTCTAAGCGCGGAATTTCATTCTACGTTCCAAAGACTTTTGATGACATGGAATGATTTTGTGATACTTTGAAAAATACCAATTGAAAACAATGATATATTCCTTTTCGAATCGATGAAGCGCAGGTATAAATAGCAAAGATCTGGAAAACGGCTTTAAAAGAGACGAAATGGTCTATCAAAATTACTAGAAAAATCACAATCAATATAACAATCGGTGCTCTCACAAAAAATTCTACTTAACTCATGACGCACTCGTTGAATATATCCCGTCACATATATAACATGATATTACTCCTTCGCTATAAAGTATCTCTCTTCAATCATTCTCTGGCAAATTAATAAAAGAGAGAGAGAAAGGCAAAGAGATTCTGTATTCTTCTGATGATGGAATGGATAAAAATAGATTACCCTTTTGACCAAGTAGTGGTATATGAAAAATCTATACACATAAGAATGGGATAACTACGGTGGAACTTATAAATATGTTCCGTTGACTACTTTAGCAATGCTTTCCATCAAATATTCATGAATTGCTTGGCTAACGCTTTGCTCGAAAAATGTACCATGGAAAAAGGAGCACCAATTATTACTAAGACGGAAATGAGATCACACCATCAAAAGCTATGGTTTGAAATACTGAGATAGAAATTTCATATTATTCTCAGCAGTGAAATGTGACAATGAGGAAGAGAAAATATTAGGAGTGCTCTATGTTTTCAAGTGACTCAACGACACCTTATTTTTCAGTGAAAATATTTTTAAACCTTTCGTGATAAAAAATGGAGAGGTCACGACTATATGATATGCGTATGCTCCGGTGAGGTTTCCGGGCTGAAAGTCAATATTGCGTTGAAAATCGCGGAATGCACGAATAGACATAAGAGGAGATGGTGGATTACGTATCTTGAAAGTTTAACTTTGAGTGCGAACTAACGTATCAAAAGAGCCTAATAGAAATCGGACGAATGAGTCGGAGGAGAGAAGTTCATAGTTTGAAAAGGCAGTAGAAAAGTTTATTTCATATCAGAGTCCCAGAGAACTTCGTTGAAGGTTGAAATTATTCTTGAAAATGTCAATTCAATTGATTGAAAGAAATCGGGGAATAGAGTTTGAAAACATTGCATTGTAATTTGAATACCATTAAAAAAAAATATTTACCTCAGATCCGTTGGAATAGTGTATTTTAAAATTTTGTTGAAAATTGCATTGACTACGTTTCTCGGTGGAGATCCTTCGGAACATAAAATTAGGAGAGGGATGAATTAACCCTGAATTTCTTATCACATTTTATACTACGGGATTTTAGTTCGCTGATTTTTGGCTATCGCTACTTGCATTAATGTGTTTTGTATCCAAAAATAACCACAGATCCCATTTCAAGGGCTCTGTTCCCTAATGATGTTTATCAAAGCTTGTAGAGTAGGCGGTAATTCCAGATCCATATTTATTCCATTCATTATTCAACTTCCAACGCTTTCCCTTCCCTCTTTCGTTCACCAGGCCACCGCATAATAAAGCCGTTCTCCAAAAAAAATACGTCTCGCTCCCTCTGCTTTCTCGAATCCTCCATCCGTAATCCGGCGTAGATTAGCCGCCATGCACCACTCGACCGAAACGACCTCCACTTAACCCTATCATTCTCACCATCCCTCTGGGATTCAAGTCAGTCTGATTTTTAAGCATTTTCACTGTCCTTACTTTTACTTCCCATACTTAACTTACGTACTTGATTACGGAACTGCTGTTTTTCCAGCCTTTATATCAACTCACCAACCTGTCTGTTTGTCTGTTTGTTTGTCTATTTGTCTGGTACAAATCTTGTAACTCAAATTTGACTCACTTCCTGTGAAGCAAAAACGCTGAAATTTTGCACACTTCTTCATTTCCGATGACAATACATGAAAATATAACTTTTTCTCTCCAACCCCCCTTTAACCACCCCCCAGTCAACCTATAGCCCCCCAAAACATGTTTTTGATCTAAGAAGTTCCAAATGGTCGATTTTCGTGTTTTGCGACCACAGTAAAAGTTATCCACTTTAGGCAATATCCACATAGTAGGCATTTTGAAACATAGGGGGCTTACCATTCACTGAAAATTTAATAAATATAGTGACTTTTTTAATACGTCACTTTTGGTTTTTCGGGGTCACTGAGTTTTTTTGCTTTGTGTCATATATAAACGTTGCTCATCCCCTGTAATCTAAATATAAAGGCTGGTTTTTAAAAAATTTTTTTTATAAGAGCTTATTTTAAAGTGAAGTTATGAATAGCTGGACTATTTTTATCTAAATTCGATGGAAAATATTCGGTACCTAAGTATCAAATGATATATGTATATCTCATCTTAAATTTTGTGAGAAATACTGAATTTGACAACGAGATCAAACTTATTACCCCTCGAATCCCGTCGATAAGATAGTAGGGGGTTGATTTTTATCCCTTGCATTTTTCAATACCAGTGATCCTCCTTCATTCTTTGATGATTGCAACTGCCGAATTATGGGTACTACTTTCTGGAATATACTTGCTCTTTCCGGTGTAATTATCTTTTTCCACCACAATGAAAATTTAACAACCATGACATGCTGGGCTCCTCAAATCTCATACTCAGGTATTCGTGAAAGAGATAAGGAATAAATTTGCTCTTTCCTGTTTAATTATCTCCTCCCTCCCTCGAAGCGTTAAACTTATATGCACTGCTTAGTTTTTCAAACTGAGGTGTTCTTCAAAGGTTTTAGCGGAAGAATCTCTCCGGCTTGATAGATTGTATTTTGACTTGATTTCAAGACGCATTAATTTTTCAAATCTTTCACTAATATACAGAAATTAATAATGCGTCATCTGAAGAGGTTGCATCTCTCTTGTCTTAACGCCTACATTTTCCTGTATCGCAAATTCAAACAATGAACTTTAGAGATAGAGCTGAGGTTAAAATTTCATTTTTTAGATATGCAAGTGATTGTTGAAAACGGTCTTCCTTGAGTACCATGAAACTTATAAGACAATTGCCAAAGTTTAAGACAATTTATACGCCAGAAAACGAATAATTTGACTTTTTCGAAGGATGCACCTTTTTAAAAGGAACTCTCTTTTCCCATCCATATTTAAGTGCACCACTCCGTATTCCTCCACGAGCAATTTAATTTCCCTCTCTCGTTTACAAGGTCATGGCATAAAAATATCATCTCATCCTCTCTAACCCTTGATGCCTGCTTCAACGGAAATCCTCGATCCGGAATCCGGTTCGGATCATCCGTGGTCCTCCGCTCGCCAGAATCCGTCCCCTTCAATCAATCCTCCTCTCTTATTCAAGTCGATTTTTCAAGCATTTTTACGGCTTCATTTGTGGTATTAGTTTGGAAAATCCTGTATTCAGGCGAGCGTTTGGGAAACTGCTGTAATAGCTAAATACAAAGGAAGACATAAAGGAAAAGGCTTTTCCTATACCAGATACAGCTTTGCCTCGATTAAATAACGTAACATGTTGACATGATAAAAATCTCTCACTTTCCTTTGCGGATGAATCTTCCGTTTGACCGAACATATTTCAACTTGATATCAGGACGCATTGCTCATTAAAATCTTTGCAGAAAATTACAGAAAAAAATTACGCAGGAATTAAAGCGTCATCTTAGGAGGTTGCATCTCTCACGTCTTGACTTCTAGATATATCCTTAGCTATAATGCAAGCAATAAATCTCAGAGAAAGTACTGAGGTTAAAATTTTATATGTTAGCTATAAGTGATTGTTGGAAAGGGTCTACTCCATCGAATAAAAATAACAAATGTTGTTCTAGCTAAATACGAAGGAAGGCAAGGAGGAATAGATGTTCATATATCAGATCTGCCTCGATTATATAATATAAAATTTTAAATTATTACCACCATCACTAACCTCGCTATTAGACAGAAGACTAGTAGAAAGAGGAGCCGGAACTGGATGAACTGTTGTCAAAACAAGTATAACTCGCCAAGCAGATAATACCAATCCTTCTCTACGGAGCTGAATCATGAGTCATCGACAAAAGTACGGAAAAGAAATGAACTACCATCGAGAATAAAGTGCTAAGGAAAGCTTTTTGACCCACATGAGAAAAATGAAAGGGGGAGTCCATTTATTACGTGAGGTTGTTTCTGCTATTTTTGTACCATCCCTCCACTCTTTGTGAGTTATCGTAAGATTTGGCTCTATCCTCACCCCTCCCTCAAATCTCACGTGAGATTGTCCAAAGTGTTTATTTTCAGTGTAAATACATTCTATGCTTCAATATGCTGTGTGTATAAAATAAAAAAATTGTTTATTAAAAAAATTAGTCTAGACAAGTATTTAAGATTACTAAAATCGTAGCATAGAATTGTAAAAAATTGAACAGTAAAATTCTTAAAAAATTTTAAATATTATTATGTAGGTATTAGCCATTGTGCAGATTAGTCATATTTCAATAGAGAAAAACTTTTTGGACAATCCAACCCAGTTTTCTCGCAATTTTACACTGCTTCATGCGAGAACAAAAAACACGTTATACTTGCCATGACCGCTCTCCCTCTCGTGAGATTGAGTGAGAATCACCGTGACCCCCTCCCCCGCCCTCTAGCCGCCTCACAGAATTAATGGGTGCCCTAAAACTTGAAGAGTATAACATCACAGGGAAATCAGGGACCTTTTTAACTCACCATACGTCGTAGCTGAAGCCAAGAGCCGGAGATTGCAATGGGCAGGACACACCATGAGATGAAAACAAGTCTGAATAGAAAACCCCTGTGGAAGACGACTTCAGAGACGACCAAAGAAATGATGAAGGATGAGGTGATCATTGATATTAACGAAGGTTGCCCAGAAAGTAATGCACCATATTTTTTTACTTCGACATTTATTTATCGTACATTACAAAAATTAGACACACTAAAG